>NW_025763421.1:0-600000 GCF_003444635.1 Morchella importuna | reverse complement strand
CCGTGCTCTAGCTAAATATACTCTTATGTGACGAGTCAATTGCCCGTCCCTACGAATAGTTGCTTGCTTTATAATTTAGCTGTACAAGGATTACACAATTGGTAAGAAATCGGCAGGATGTCTTTGAACCGCTCAATGCATATAGCTTCTTAACTAGCTAATTGGTTATTTGACCTAGATCTCTTATTTCTTGTAGATAGTCCGGTTCCTGATCTACTATAGATTTATCTATAGATTTAGTACACTGCCAGTGGGCACGTGGCTGGCGGACAATGCGTCGTCCAAAGGTAGACCAGTAAACCACAAGTACGTGCGTACTCTACTCGAGCTCTACATAATGTCTTAATCGATTTTTAGATTCTTCTAATCCGTACTATCTATGTATTCTGCAGTTACATGTACAAGTAAGATATATAAGTGCTTCCTTATGTACATGTATATATACGCATACCGATATATAGCGACACAGGCGCCATGTGCACACACATTATATATATCTATGCAACGTAACGACAGCTAATATAAAACAAAATGCAGTACATACATTAAGTACTCACTTGAATCCTATATTATCCCATGGTCCGACGAGACCTGCTTAGAGTCTGGTGCTGTGCTGGCTCGGTATCTTGGCACCACTTGTTATTGTTGGAATTAACGAGGTTGAAAGTAAGAGATCAGCTCAATTGTTACCATGTCTGGCCAAGTTTAGCATTAATAGACAGCGCTAGATTCTAAGAAGGTCTCGTCAGGCATGATAGATTACTACTAAGAATAAACCAATCATATGTAGAACAATGTATCTCCGCCTTGCAAGGGGGGTGTAATTGGACTATCATTGTACAAACCAATGGTTGAATGATTTTTTTATCGTACTTGAGAGGATAGAAATTGAATGGAGTACATACATGTATATATATGTGCGAGCAAGATTTGGGGTACGTTTTCTCGCAAATAAAACTAAGGATATGCGCTTGTTTTTGTCGTTCCCCTAGGTCCGCATGGCGTCAGTGAATTTTTATGTTTAACAGCTTTCTAACTCTCTAAACTACCTTTGAAACAACAAAATTCCTGTAGATATATATTGCTACATCATATCTAATAACACTGTACTAGAAACTAACCTTAACCCTCTCCATATAGCTACATGTGTATAGCCCAAAACGGCTAGCGCCAAACCCTTATCATGAGTTTTACCCATTAAATATGCTCTATATATAGAAATCGGGTTATCTTTAACATAAGATTTCGAAATTGGAGGAAAGCCTGCGGTAAGAGTTGGTCGAGTGATATTAGGTGAGTTTGATCGCAACGCTTGGCGGGAAAGTGATCCGACCAGTCAGGGTAACGGGAGAATAGCCCCATCAATCAGAATCCGTAACCAGCGCTTAAGGAGTTAGGGCTCGAACCCTGTGAAAGTTCACGATCAGATATGATAAGAAACGTTTGAATCCCCCCATATTCACACGTCACCACTTTCGTTCTCTGCTTTCTTTCTGGGTCGTTACAGCATGCACCTGACACATCAGCTTCTGGGAAGTGGATGGGCCGAAATCTGATCGACAACCCCTCCCAACTAGTACAGAGATTTGGCTCTGCATGCATCTACCACCGCCTTTTACTACTCCGACGATATCCAACACCCGAACTGAATATTCAAGGCCACACTGTGTGTGATACAGAAGAAAGTAATGTGCAGGAAATGCATGGGATTCGGGAGGAGGCACTAAACCTAGTATTTTTTGTTTAGTTCCATCTCCCAAACCCCTTTCCGCACTCATGTGAAGCTACCGATGTCTCGATCTCGTCGATATTGTCAGTCACTTATCCCATCTAGAGTATAGGCATTTGATTTATCTCTCCTAAACATCATTTACTCTACGGTGACGCAGTGTGCTGCATCGGGTACGAGATCAGGTAACACGTACCGACCTTATGGGATGCCTACCCTCGATTCTACACTTATTACCTCGCAGTCCTGTACGTTCTCGACTTAATCGCGGATTACAATACCCCCTGATTCATGCCCCTGAAGTCCTCTTTCACAGCTGTACTCAAGAAGACCCCCTTCGCCATGTGTACGAAGGAATAATAGTCCTGTCAAGAGATATCACACTAGGTGTTGAACTTGACGCCCCCGCTTTAGAGGATACAGTATGTGTTTTACGGCTCGTTTTTATCCTGAATTCAGCTCTGAGATCGATGATCTTAACCAGCAGGTCGGCTAGGAACAAACCCCCCCCCCCCCTATGGGTCTTGGTCTGGCCTTTGTAATGTCTCACAGATGGATACTTCAAATATTTTCTCCACTCATCCTCTGAATGACTCCGGTCGGGATCAAACCGCCTCGTGAATGTCGGAGAGTCGGAAGGATTCTCTTGAGCCAAAAGCTCCCCCACATAATCCAATGTATGTATGTATGGACACCTGATTACGAACCCGATTCCCTTCAACCCCCACATAATTAACGCAAAAAGCATTGAAAATCCTTCCTGATATTCTATTAGCGGGTAGCGAATCCGGTGAGGAATGAGATAGGTTTAGAATACAAGTCATACGTCAGTATCTTCCGCCCAGGACCGACTTCCTACCCGTGTCATTGGTGTGCAGATGTACTAATACTCTTACCCAGTCGCCTCGACCGATATCATTTAGTAACGCGGATAACATCCAATAACAGCCATGCGGCTAGTACCTAGAGTTAGGTCTCTAGATCTTTATTCTTTATCCAATACCCTTCCCCACATTCTTCGTATCTCCTTTCTTGGTTTCTACCTTTCTTTCCGATTGGCTGGAAAGAACTTCCAACGAAGTGGCATTGAATCTACGTGGAAGTTGTCTTCCTAAGCTGAAGACGGACTTGGCTATATCAAGGTGTCAGAGACTTATCAACATATAAAACCAAACTCCACCCCGTTCATGACTTACCAATTACAACCTACACAGTTGCCAAATTTCCTTTCCATGGCCTTCTTCAGCACTCTAGGGAAGTATACATCCAGCTAGCCAAGTTCAAGGCGTAGACTGACCAAAGGTGGTAGATTAAACTTTCTTTTTCTTTCGGTGCCATATTCGAAAGGAAAATCTGCGTGGCCTATATTTCTGTCGCACTTGGTGCGGTATATATCGGCAGTCCCTTGGAAAATGCTGTCCGAGTGAGAACACATGACTGCGTTCCCCCGCAGCAGATACATGACCGGCACCACTACGAAGAGGGATCGGGCCAAGGCCGAAACCACCATTTTTTTCATGGGGGGTCCAAGGCATACCCCGCCTCAGCAAAGCCGTAATCATAAGCGATCATAATAAGATCATAACGGCAAATTATAGCGAATCACATCGAACTCGTGGTTGTATTAGGTTGTGGATCTTGATCTGGTTTTCTTTGCTTGGCCTCCTTTTCTGGACCTCGGTATCCGCTCGACGGGATTTACCACATAGCTTGTGAGGTTGTATTATTCTACGATCTAAATTAGCTATCACTGTTCTGCGCGGGCTGGTCGGGGACCTAACTTGGGCACGCTTGTCGCTCAATGTTCCAACATGTCTAGCAGGGCCGTGGCCGGGACTGAGATACGTCTCAATACCAGCATTTTTGAAGAACACGATAAAACAATCTCTTTGTTCATGCTACAAATTTTTGATCCGTCTAATGTGAGCTTTTCGGGAACTTCCACCGGCTGCCGACCACCTAAGGGTATATTAGTCAAGTAGCTTGTTATAAAAAAAACTTCCCGAAGTCGTGACCCCAATATAGAGAGAATGATGCCTGTCAACCCTTAGGTAAGGGACCATCCGTTAGCCGGAAATTCAGGGTCTGTCAGTGTAGATCTTTCCAAGTTTCCAACTTTTCGTGCATGAGGTGCAGTAAGATACAAGATATCGATATATGCTCCAGCTTCTCTTCCTCAGCTTTCAGCAGCTTCGGATGATGATATATATGCCACCAAGTCAGAACACTTCCACGTGACATATTAAGAACGAATAAACAATCACGTGAAATTGGTGATATACAAGATTGCTGGCGGTTTCTCTGATTCTTATTGTAAGTCATTGTGAGCCAAGAAAGTATTACTCAACAACGTTCAACCCGTAAATACACCCCATGCTCCCCCAAAGTCTATCAACTAATGTAAACTACTTAACTACCGGTACTCGCGGCAGGCCAAAAGAACCAGAAAAAGAGCTTTTCTGGTAAGTGTACCTGGTTGGTCGGAATGGGCCACACCACCGAACTGGTTCGTCAACACTGAACCCTGTCCTCCGGTTCCTCTTGCTATCGTCATATCCCTGGGTTTCAAAATTCCGGGATCGCCGCACGACAAAATAGGCACTAGAGATTCACGATGTCCTATTTCATTTTTCGAGTAAAATGATGCGATCCCGTACATGTAGAACGCCTCTACGGGAGTATTCACCGCCAGTAGAGGTGCAGGTCTTAGGGTTCGGCGGATAGGCTATCGATATCCGCTTAAGTTCAAAGGACCGGGGTTAGGACGTTCAAATAAGATGTGGCGGCGATACAATATCTAGAGTACCCCACAATTTTTCTTTCTTTTATCCGTATGGTACACAGGAGCTTTTCGTTCTCGACTCCAAGGTTCTGTCTGTTGTTTTGTCCCACACACACTCCCCCAACGTTGCAACGTTGCGCGGGTTCACGCATGCACACACCATGGATGCCATCATATCTATATTATGAGGATCCTATCATCAATCCGCTCATGGATGAGGAGAAAAACATAAAAAAAGACATATATGAAAGCCAATCTGGGGTTCCCAATTCGTCTATCGAAACGTCATCATGACCGAGCTCTGCACTGCAGGCATGCAACCGACTGGAGGCCGTGGTTTCCTTTTTTTCTCCATTCCTTTTCTTACAAACTGCTTGTTACTCTTTACAAAGCCCAAGTCAGCCAGTTCAGTTGGTTGTTGCGTGGGGCACCAAAAAGACCCCATCATGACTAGGGTCTCCCTTTATACAACGGATCGCTGATATCCGATCTTTTGCTTCATACGAGTAGCCTTGCATGCCACTAGTTAGGCATTCATTTCACCTTCCGCCTCATGAGATGCGTCTCTCGGGAGGTCTGGAGAGGGTAAAGCACCATAACGCTCTCCCACACAGTCTCATGATCATATTTATATTGGAAACCCACCCAACCCTGTATGCTACCGTGCATTGTAGTAGCGTAGCGCAGGTGCTGATCATCAATATGTTGACCCGGAAAGGTAGAAGATGCTTCTCAACAACAGAAAGTCTCCTATTCAACAACAAATGAGGTGGTCCCTAAGGCAGTTTGTGTGTGTTTACTTTCGAACCCCCGACACCACCCGCGCTGGCCCTTTAGGCAGGAACTGCCTGTTTACGTATACACCATCTAAACGCAAAGCGATATATTTGGAGGGGGCTAGGGGAAGGGGGGTTGGCTCTGAGTTTTGATCAAAATCTGACATTTGTTTCTTCGAGAAAAGGGAGTGTCTTATATGGTCGGTCGAGTATTCCGGTGCTAGTACTAGCTACTGCCTACTAGCTGCACACCCTTACATGGATGGGCCCAATATCATCAAGTAGGGCTCGAGTGATCATTTGTGATCTCTAACCTTTATATCCAAGATGACCAACGTACGTGCTCGCTCTACTTGTCAGTGCCGCCGGTGCCAGGGCTAACATGTGAATACCTAACTCCGATATTCTGACAACTATCAACGGATATAACCCTGCACTCCATGCGGGCTTGGAGTCGGCGATGAAGTCGCAGACAAGCGGAGAGCCAAAGAGAAAGATCCCAGCACATATATGTATGTAGAGAGAAAAAAAAAATAAAAAAAATGCTATAATACATACCATACCGCGACCGACAGACTGAGCGGTTTTTAGATACATGTATGTAGCGTACAGTATATAAGAGACTTCAATTATTACAAAAACGTGGCACCCCCTACAAGAGAAAATATGTAAAATCAAAATCTAGCACTGTCATCAATGTCTCATCATGATCATGGCCATACCTAACTGCTTCATGTAGATCTAGTAGATGTAACTGTCGAGGTAACCAGCTAGGCAAGCACCCATGGGCCAGGCCACACAGGCAGAAATAATGAATACATAGGCAAAAAAAAGACTGTTCAAGAAACTCTCTCATGGTTGTCAATATGAAACGGAGTTTTCCGTCTGTCTGCGAATTCCTGTCAGCCGTCAAATATAAAAGGCTGCCAAGAATTAAGGGTTCACTCTTAAAAGTATTGATCAGCGGGAGTCACACGCTGATCGCCAATCACAGATCCCATCAAGAACCCTCGCATAAAACATAAGCGCAACCTTTATCCCATCCACGTTTCCGGGGGTCAAAGCTCCCAGGTCCCTAACAACTCACAGAAAGTCACCAGCACAGACAAGACAAGGCCCAATTAATCTGTGCGCGCCCGTACATACCTCCTACATTTGTTTGAGATCGCGAGGCAGACTGCGATGCTGTAGGTACACATAAGCAATTGATCTCGTCTCCATAGAAACAAACTCTACCACGTCGTATCTCCGTAGTGGAGTCACCACCTATCACTCAGGGCGAAGCTTGCTGTGTTGTAAGTTTGTTGATAAGATTGGATCGAGCATCATCATCAGGATTTTAATCTGTTAATGTGCTGTTTCTTTGCCTAGTTTTCTACTTTACGCAATTTTCAACGAATTTTACTACTATTGCCCCTCATCGAGGGGTCCGGGCTCGGGGGCAAAAGTTACAAAACATGGTTCCGATTTCACGTTCCAGTTGATTTGACATGATGATGACAGCTGGGTTGAAAGAGAGGGTGGGGGGGGGGGGGGGGAAACAGGACCTGCGTGGAGTGAATCCGCAGGAGGGAGCGCGCTCACACTTCTGCCTGCTCGAGCATGATCATGTCGAGTAAGACATAAATTATGTACTTTGGAAGGAAGAAGAAAGGAAAGAAAGAAAGAAAGAAAGAAAAATCCTAACGGAAAAAAAAAAAAAAAAGAACAATTCATAGAGTTTAATGACATACATTTTACCATGATATATCATGTATTGGTTGACAAGATCAAATATAGAACAACATCTTGCCTTGGTCTTGGTATCATGATATGACAGCCATGGGAGAATTCAAACTGGAGAAGGACGTTGTTGAATGGAGCCAGAAGTTTGGGAACGGAATTCCGAACTGTATGTCTGTATCTGCATACTATCTGCTTACCAGAATCCATTCCAATACATTCAACACCCCCCATCCATACATGCCATACATGTGTATCAGCAGTAGAATATCTGTATGTCTTCATGTATGTGTATGACCCGTCACCTGGATTACCTCCCGGATCCGCCAAAGACGTCATAAAAATGACGATCTAAACCCTGCCTGCTATTACCGACCGGCGAAACAAAACGATGAATAAGAATGATAACCTGGAAGTACGCGTAGTTTCTGGCGAATACCTTTATAAGTTAGGGTTGCTAGAAATCCTAGAAAACCAGCTCTTCGCGCCAAATTTTGTCACCATCTCAGGGGGAAAAAATAGAGAGAGTCCAGTCGCCATTTCTCATATTATCATCACAATATTTTCATCATGTCGATATTCGCGTCTAAACAGAATGGGCAGTCCTCCGACAACGGTAGCAGCAGTAATGGTAGCAGTTGTTGCGGTGTTTGTGGTTCTGGTGCTCAATCTATACCTACTTGGCCGCCACCTCCAACGTTCACACAGTATCTCAATGGTGGCGCTGGGAGCCTCGACATTCGAACGGAATCTTCAGAATTCTCACTTTCCAGGTCATTAAATGCCCTTTTACCACAGGATATCAGACTCAAGTCTATTGAAGACTTCAAGCCAAGCACCGAATCCGTAATCTCGTCTATCAGGATATTCTCAAGGAACTCCTTGCCACCCTACCCAGTAACTGCTAAAGCAATCGACAAGTTCTATCTATCTACCGGACAGCTCTTCTACATTCTTGAAGAACATGAAGCTCGTGAACTTCTTAAGACCGCCTACACAGAACCTCAAAAGACAACTTTACCGATGTTTTGTCAATTGTTTGCGATCGCGGCTGTCGGGTCACTTTACGACGATCTAGTGCCGTTTGCCGTGAACCAATCTTTTTTTCAGACAGCAAGATTCTACTTGGACGACTGCTTGGAGGCAGATGATTTCCAAACTATGAGGGTCTTGCTTCTACTCGCCATTTACTGTATCCTTGAAAAAAGGGTTGCCTGTTGGAAATATATAGGTATGTTTTTAATTTTGTCTTTTCTGCCCTCCTTCCCTACACCATGGCCTAAACAGTCGTACAGCAAGCTTGGCATAATTCGTTTCGTCCGAGAAACATTCCATTGATATCTCACCAAATATAGGTCAAGGTCTTCAAAGCGCGCATTCGCGGGGGATTCATCTGAGCAGCGAGCCACCCGCGGGCGGGATCTCCAAGGTTGAATGGGTTGGGTGGAGGAAGACATGGAGAAGTTTAGTCTTTTTGGACAGGTTTGTAGCATCACTATTTAAAATTATACGCAAAAAATATATATATTAAAGGACCACCCAGCTGGCTTGCTGGTACTTTAGGGGTATTGCCGAACGTTGACCCAGCAATTTCTCAAAGCTGCTATGATGAAAAGGTAAGCTAGAGATAACCTTTTTTTCCTGCTCCTATCCCGGGATTCATAACACCAACTGCAGTGTATTTTATAGATCATTATGGTAACGAAATTTCAACTGATCAGGAATATCACGATACCAACAACTCCATTACTTCTGGGCTACAGCTCAATCTCATCAAGCTTGGTATTTTGCTTGGGAAAATTCTATGCAACGTGTTTAGGGATTCTGGGGCAGATCTCCAGGTCATCTCGGAGCACATGGTCCAATTGGAGCACTGGCATGAGAGACTACCCCAGTTCTTACAGCTGCAGGCACTTGTTTCGACAGAAATCGAGCCTATGAAAAAGGCTATGGTTTACCTGATGCATTGCACATATCTGACGGCGATAATTCTCCTGACGCGACGGGTGATGGTTCCGTTAGTATCAGGAGAGGGTGTCATAAACGATTGGCTAGCTGCCGGCAAAATCAAGGAAGCTATTGCGTACGCCGAGATCTGCGTTTATGCGTCAAAACAAGTTGCAAAAATTGTTGGATTACTGCATTCAGAAAGGCTATTAGTCAGAAAATGCTGGATGGCCATGTAAGCCCCCATATTGCGTTGAAGATCATTATGTTTGCTGTTCTGTTTGTTGTGTTAATGCTTACCTTCTTCCTCTTAAAACAGACACCCCGCTTTCAACGCAGGACTGATCCTGCTGTTTCACGTGTCCCAGCAAGCTCTGAAGGGACACTATTCTGAACAGTTCTCGGAAGACGTTGCCGACGCGAAAAAATGCATTTCGGCACTGGAGTACTCGGCACAGGACAATGAGGTTTCCCGTTGCTACCTGATCATTCTCCGTCCCTTCCGAGAGCTATTGAGCCGGGATCCTGGAGAAGCCCGAGACATGCTACAGCCACCCGAACCACCACAGCCACCGCCAACCAGCCCGCAAAGTCATTGGGGCAGCATGTCTTCGGTGCAGCTTGCGGACATTGACGGTATCGGTTCCCCGTCCCCATCAACGTCTCCGGATTCGGCGCTTACGCCGGCATCTACGTCATCAACGAAGCGTTTACAGTCTAACAATTACGCGGTGGGTAAATATCCGAAATGGACAGAGATTTTTTCACCAGCACCGAAGATTTTTGTACAACACGCTGGTACGGAACAGCAAGATAATAAAAGACGATATTCTGAGAAAGACATGAAGGACCTAGAAGCGCTCCTCAAGAGGGTGGCATGATTTACGAGAATTATACATACAGTAAGGGTAGGATATTATTATCTTTCAAAGGTGTTTGGGGGAGTTGGAGTTGGCGGCTATTTCATTCCTTAGATTTTTAAAAAGTCGGTGAAATATTCATTGTTTACTGTTCCGTTTTGCTGTTTTGCCTTTTTTGCTTTTTCACTTTTCTATTCTTATTTGAAGGTTGCAGGCTATTAGATCCCTGAGGCATATTATATACAAATGCTTCGAACGAATTTTATTAGGAATTGTTATCATTTCTTGTTTCTTTATCGGGTTAGGGGTCTGGGAGCTGGATTTGGGGTTTGCTTTTTTTGAATATTTGTCACTGGCTTTTTGGGATTATTTCTTTTCGCCGTCAACTTTGGAAGGAAGGTGTTTTTTGTTTTTTTGTTTTTACATGTAGATACTATGACTTTGCTGGTCTGAGCCGTAGGATCAAATGTTATTTTGTGCGTGATTTTCCGTAAAACCTTCATGCGATCATCGTATTATCACAAAACTGCTCGTAAGGTATAGAGTTTCAGCCGTCCACTTTCTGAGCCAAATACAAGCTGAACCCTCAATTAAAGCTCATAATATATTTACTCTTATTTACTGCGAATGAACACTATTGCACTAGTAGCCGTGTACCAATGGGCAGGGGAGCAACTATAGTGAAACGGGTGGCGATCTGCATAATGACATGACATTTCCAGAACGCCATCTGAAAACATATCGAATTCTTCCCTCTAGAAACCTCAGCCCAATGGAGTGTTCTAGCATAGGTTACTGCATAAACTATCACTTATGCGGGATGTTTGGTAAGTCATGTAGAGGTGTAGGGGGGCTTGCCACCAGAAATATAACATATCGCAAAGCTGGGAGTATGGACTGACGTCTGAACAAGCTTTCTGCCCATCTCAAGCTGTCGCGCAAGGGTTCCCGAAAATCCCTCCTCTCCGGTACTGCTTGACCCGCAGGTCCAGAGCTTCGGCCGATCTTGGAGGGAAGTCTAGGGATGACGACATGACACCCTTTCCTCGTCCCGAACTCACAAAACCAGTGAAGACGAGTCACAAGCTGGGGAAAAGGCACGACCTACATCCTACCTGACCAGACTAAATCAAAATGGAAAGATTTACCGAATCCCCTCTCCATCCCCCTTCCTTCCTCAAATGCGGTGAGATGGTGTATGTACTAGGGGGAAAAAATAAAAAGTAAAAAATAAAAAAAGAGGAAGAGGAAGAAGGATCCCGGGCGCAAGAATTGCCTTGACGATCCTCCACTTGTCCCCCTGAAGATCATATCCCCACTTGTTTTCTCCCTTCTCTTTAAAAATCTTGCCTGGCGTACCGAACGAGCGTTGAGCCTTCCCACACCTCCACCGCCAACTAAGATTCGAAATAGTAGGCCAGTAAGAGCCAGCTAGCAGCAATTGGTTTAGACCTATCGCTACTGATTCCCAGATAGCCAAATATAGAAGGCTTCTAGTTCAATACTCCAGCTCAGTGGTGTGCTTCTCGCTTCTTGATTGGCGTGGGTTGGGTCAGCATGTCTGGATGGCTTTTTAGGCTTGGAACATTGTAAAGCCTTGGGAGAACACCTGAATTCGGTTGTTAATAACTCCGCCTAAATACCTAATGTAAAACCCGGTCCTGTATGTCTTCTCTTCTTCAATATACTATCACGATCATGGTACAGCCATCTCTGTTGCTGTACTGCTGCATCTAGGTCATCCACTGTTTGAAGCACCAATATGTGCCCTATTATTAATCTGAACTGATCAAGCGCCCAATTAGTTAGCGCTTTCCCGAAAAATAAAAAAGCACCGGGGGTCTAACGTAGGAGTGTCTAGCTTTGGTACGGAGGCTTTGCCATTATAGCCGAGTGATTAAGGATGACAAAGATCATGGTGGAATCGGCGTGGAGGGCTAATCGTAATAAGCCAGGTAAGTTGTCTGCTTCTCGGTTCTGCGAAGTTCTCAGAGGGACAGGACAGCGATCAGGGGAGGAGACGTCGAGGAGACGGCTCTCTGGTCTTGGTCATACTAAGATATACATGTAGTGTACGGTGCTTCATACTAAAGCTCCATGGTGTATATTCCACAGTGTCCTATTAACGCGTCAATCGCGTGCTCAAAAATACTTAGACTCGTCATGCATCGCGCTGAGTGCAATATTAAGGCTTGTTAAAGTAGTTAAATGACAACAATACGGTGCGCATTTGAAGGTAACGAGAGATGTCACTGTTACAGCGTTACTTGTATTCTTTTGCCAAGAAATTGGTTCTGTAGTGCATCAAGTAACAGGGCGATCCTCACCGGATCCCTACTGATGGTAAAAACATCTGGCCGGTACCTACATTAGTAGTTTCTTAATCATTGACATAAAACTATGACGCTTTCAGTGTTGACGTCGCAATAAAGTATCCATTACTGCAAGCCACAAATTATTTCGGCGGTTTCTTATTCGACAGCAAGCTTAGCAGGGGATCTGGTGGCTTTTCCCCACCCACGATTCCTAGCAAATCGCGGGGCTCACGTGACAACATCGTGTATACGTACGTCACAATTTGTCCTTGTTATTCACACGATACTAAATTTATAATGGCACGGACAAAACCATGGTAGGGCTTAGTTAAACGACATTTGCGATGAGATTACCTGGTAACTGTATCTATATGTATGTGCTATATACAGCGAGAGGTAAAATTATTGTAGAAACAGGGGTCTAAAAACAGGGTCTCTGTGGCTGGGCAAGCCAATAGGACTCCTCCCATATTTCTACAATAATCTTACCGCAAGCTGTAGCCCCGCCCACCCATTCCCACATAATGGGAACGAATATTGATTGGTTGGCATATATACGATGAGAAGCTTATCTCAATGGCTAGATATCACGTCAATATTTTTCCTTTTTTGGTATAGTTGTTTTGGTGATAGTGAGGGAGGTTCTGATAGCCAACTATAACTGGCAAGTGTAAGTGCATACATTCTAGCTAGTTCGATATCCCGCGACAATTTTATCTATTAGATTTTGTAGTAATCAATTGGACATCGCGTTCGTATTTTCGAAAGACGTAGAATATCGATAAGTGTTGAAAGCGGAGTACACTGTTGTTCTATATAACGACAAGTCAGCTAGATTTTCACGGCTAAGTATAGTATTTCTGGATCAATGGCGAGCCTGAATTGATAGCAAAGGTAGAGGTGCCAACACGGCTCTATCCCTTCGTTCGTCAGAGCAAAATCGGAGACATATTAGAGACTTTGCGCTGGCTGCAGCCCGTCACAGAAATGCCAAGAATTTTGGAGCTGGAGCCGGATCTCCATTTCACTTCGCGCTGTGAATGCAGCTGTTGCCACTGGTTGCGCAGCCTGGAAGTGTTCCTCGCCAAACATTCCCTCCTACTCAAGACAAGTCTTGCAAATCATAACATTTGTTTAAATACTTTTAAAACATATCAGTGATAGATATGCTTCCAGGCTATCTTGAGAATCAAAAATCTTTTAAATTAGACAAGTATTGGTTGAGCTGTGAGGAAAATACGGAGCGGAGGTCTAATTTGGGATTTGGTTATTGCTCTGGCTTCAAAACAAGAGCTGGCTCTGCTGAATAATTTGGTCACAATTCCAAGTGCTACTAAAATGGAGCTGGCTCTCAACGCAAAGTCTCTATTAGGCCCGCGATGGCGGGGTGATATTCAGAAAGTCTAGCTACCTACAGACTGTGGAGACACCTGAAAAAGGTATAGAAGGTGACTTTACAGCAAAGGGTTCACGGAATGAGGGTTAGGTTTATTGCCGAGTAAAAGCTGCGCCCCATTAGCGTCTGGTCGTGAAAACACACGGAGGGATATGATTAATTGGAGCGTATTTGCCAACCGCCAATTTCAAGAATTTACAAATTGTGGGGCTCCAAAATGGCAACCGGGGCTGTTAATTTTGGATTTCGGCGGGGCGGCGCACTGTGAGATATACCAGGAGGATCACAAGTACCCAGTTTTGTTACTACCAAAGCTAGTATCATGGGTATGAATTTTCAGTTCCAACAGCGTATTTCACAGGTAGCGTGATGAATTGTCTGGTTTTTGGGGTTATTCTGTCATACCGTTAACCAGATCGATTTTGGCCACTGAAGGGAACTGTCAATTTTGCCTCCCGAAACTGTCGAGTTTGAAGTGTCAATAGTTGAAATTGACGGTTGGAAAATACGCTCTATATTTGGTCAATAAGTGCACATTCTCCAGTGAACCAGGTCACCGTCACACAAGAAGTTGGAGTTGGAAACAAACTAAAGTGGATCTATGATCCTCAATGACCTGCACGAAGCTCTGTTCTGGCCAAGGGCTCTATACGTGCTATAGTGTTAACATTTAAATAAAACTCATGTTTACATTGCTCGTGCATTTAGGCATTCAGTAAAATGTCGTGAAAAATCGCCCCGTTAATTGCAACGCCTGTTTTCACGGTCGGCCTTTTAGTATGTCCACGTATCATCTATAAAAGCTCTCTATTGATATAAACCACCCCCAGGATTAACAGCACCATTCATAACGCAAATGGTAAGACTCGCCGGCAAAACTCCGTGCCCACAGAGCTTACATGTAGTGTTTATCATTATATATAAGAATCAACTACTTGTAACTTTACAATCCAGTTCTAATTGGGCGCATGAGAGAAAGGTAGTAAAACAGCTTTTATGCTTGACTAGCCGCCGCTTAACCATGATATGCATATATCTGTGCTTTGCTGAAGTCCAGTTATTTCTAGTAGAGTTTACGTCTTTGAGCGCGTTCTTGGTTCAAGAGCGGAAATAAGTTCTTAGGAAAGTCAGATCTTGGGGGGTGGCTCAGGGCATGGGAGCTATGATCTTTGAACACGCATGCCTGTGCATATGGGGATATTTGTAGATCAAAGAGCTATAGCTTCCAATACTCTATTTAGATAAACAGATAGTTCATGATAAAGATATTCCTATATTAACGTGTTCAATCGGCATAGTAGTTCAACGATATGATATTATAGAACCACTCGAAGTTTGAAAAGTAGTAGACCAGTTACAAATTTCAGTCAGATATGTAAATTCGATTGTAGTGTGTATATGGCTACATGTATTACGTGCTACTCGAATCTGTACCGCACCAGATCAGCTTAGTTTTTCTTGACAGCCTAATTAAGTCCGAGTGATACTCTATGATTCAACTCATTTTTAGAGGTCATGTATAATTTAATTATTAAAGTAGAAAGTCACTTAAACAATTTGCTTATGATTCCTTATGTTTGAGATAGATCGAAAAATATTGATGCATGTAGCTAATACCGAGTGATATGTCATGACTGCATTAAGTAACTATAAATTGATATTTTGAAGTATGATGCGCTCATTACTGGTTCGGGGATCGCCGGTGGGCTGAGTGTTGGCCTTGTTTTTTGTCAAGTTTCCTGGGTGCTGCGCATGGATTCACGGAGATTTTAATAATCCGATACTATAGGTACAGAGTAAATATTTTAAAATCAGAGTTTGATGGTATGAATGACGTAAGGGATTTGTTGGCCTGTAATGGGCTGTGCTTAATTGATATACCTTACCCTGGTGTATACGTGCTTTAATTATAGCAAAGGAATCGCACGAGTAATATTCGATAACAGATATACTTAAGATAATACAGCAATCATACTATAATCAACCCTCATCACTTTAGGCGCATGAGTCAACGAATATTTTGTTTTTACCACTTAATAGTATTCCTTTTGAAGTTACATTGCGCGCGCGCATCTCCTATCAATCATTTTCATCATCTAAGAAGGTCAAAACGTCTTAGCCCATATCCTATGTGTTTTACATAGAGCGGGTAGGAAACTTGTGCAAATGGACTGTTCTAGACCGGTCTGGGAGTAAGGGTATATATATGGACCGAATCGGTCTAAGTCTGTCTTCAGCTCGCCGGCCATCAAAGTTCTGGTCATGAAGCTATACACGTTTGTTCTAAACCTGAGGTACATCCCACACAGGTGTCTAAACACTCTCTAATCCCTTCAATCGTAATTTTCGATTTCCTGGATTTTTTGAAGATTTAGAAGCCCCATTCGCTTCCCAAAACCTACCAGCCCCTAAACCTTTTGACTCAGGAGATTCCCTAGTCTCACAAAAGGCGCCATAGTTACATCGTATAGATCCAGGAGGGCCACAGTTGCCAACACAAGGGAGATGGCTAGCTCTATAGCGCCTAACAGCTTCGGGAGGTTGAACAGTCCTGGAAGACTCGCCAACTTCATTTCGATGTATCACCAACCTCGTCTCTCTAGATTCTCGTTTCTCGTCTAACTTTCTTATCCGTTTCCGCCTAGTCCTTATTAACTGACCCCTGTTTGTTTCCGGACCTAGTGTTTCCTGCCCGCTTGGATTGTTCTCTCCATCATGCATATTCCCATCCTCGATAAAGGTCCTCCCTAACTCTTGATTTCTCGCCAGTTCAGTAGCCTTTTTCCGCTTCTGTCTTTTATATTTCCTGGCGGGGCCTATTAGAAACAACGTAGTGCCCTTAGTAACCTTGTAAGACTTTATAGCAATACGCTTCAGTTTTTTTGAGAGCTTAAGGAGGCGGTGTTTTATGGAGGGCCGGTTGAGGTGGCTTTCAACCATTTCAAACCTCGAGGTTGTTTTCGGGAGATAACGTTATGTTAGTGGTTTGTGTGTGGTTAATGCCTGTTTGGTCTAGATTATTCGGCTTTTGTATATAACAATAAGTTACGAAAAAATTAGAGTGGAGAAAATCTTCTCGTTTGCTTTGCTAGTTCGATTCTGTGGGTACGGTTACCCCCAGATGTCCTGTGATCTTCGATGAGTTCCTCAAATCAATAGTTAGTGTGTGTTCGTGAGAGCAGAGATGGAAGTGGGATAAATTGAACACCGATTTCCCCCTCTTTTCATCCGTGCCTATCGATAAAGAAAAAAAATATGCCATACTTGTTACTAGAATCAGTACTGTGGGTAAAGAACGCATGTATAAATCATTTTAGGAAATATATAAGAAGGCATTAATGCCTTCCATGTAATATTCCATTAGGAGCTAGCTACCACAAGAATCTTCGATCCTGAAAGTGCTAGGTAATCGTCCAACAATTCATCTGAGGTAGGCTGTATTGGTGTTTCAAAACATTAGTATGCATAATGAGAGAACATAAATAACTCAGAAAACCAAACGTTGTTCTAAGCCCATTAATCCAAAACACACCAATCCGTAGCGTAGTGTTACCCAATCATGCTGACTGATCCCAAGCTTATCCGCACCACATGGCCCGTGCAGCAACCTCTTGGCAATAGCTAAGCTTCCTCGCGCGCGCGCGACAACCCTCAAACCTTCGCGAAAACATCCTCTCTCTCCTATCGGAAATATAAGGAATCCAGTACAATGTCGTCCCCAACTGTATCCGCCCAAGGTCCTGCTCTCCGTGCTGAGATAAATCGTCGCCTCCTTGACTCGGGAGAGCTCGAACGGTATCCGGATTCCCTATCCTAAAATTCTGGGGATGAGTGACGGATAGCTAACATAAGGACGAGGTAGACTGGAAACGCTATTACTTGACTTACTCCGTGAGTCGGGATGGTACGAGGATACGAAAAAACTCTGCCATGAGCGACTACGCGCACAAGATGCCAAAATCGGGAACTTTAATGCTCTAGTTGCAGATGTGGAGGGTCGGGTGAAGGAAACAGTACCGGAAGGAGTCAAGGTGGAGGTCGTCAAGGCCATCAAGAAGGTTCTAGAGAGTATGATTGAGTAAAGGATACTCGAGGTATGCTACGGGAGCTTGATGGAGTGTCTGGCGTTTTCTGGCTTTTCTTTTCTTTTTTCTTTTTTTCCCACAGGAAGTAATTGGAACCATTTTACCATCATGTTGTACTTGTGAACATTTCCACCACTGTGATAGTGTAGCTTGTTCATTTAAAACCACGCGTTTCCCCTCTACGCTTCAATTTACCTTCCCAGAGACTCGTATGCGACAGGCATATGTACCTGCAGCACAGTAACCATGGAAATTGCTTTGCCACGCCGGCACGGACTTTGAATGATTTATTTTTACTCATCACGAGAACATTCCATAACTTGTATCGAGCCAGATGCACATACTTTCTATACCAGCACCTGCAAATTCCCGCCCCGGAGGATACAAGTTATTCAGGCCGTTTCGGGTGCCCTTGACTTAGTTCCTGGGCGGGTTCCGACTCGCTCAAGAACGTGCGTTTCCAATAACGATTCCGGTTTTTCATGAGGACGCGTGAATTAAAGGAAATAATGTTCCGGCCATTTCAAAGCTGCAAACTCCCGCATAGAAGCAGTAAGAATGGGGGAGTTGGTCTAGTTGGGATTCATGTACCTACATAAACGATTCATCTGTATCCACACACCCATGTCGTAGTGTGGCACAGAAAGAAAGATTCTATCTCTCCCGCCTCATGCTCAGACTACATAGATGTTGAAGTACCTACACCTCTAGAGCAGCTCATCGCTAGGATTACCGGTTACATTATATCCGAGCAAGCGAGATATATGCCAAGTCTGGGGGATAATAATACTTTACCAAGTCAATCTTCGATTATGTGACTCTGAGGGAGATGTTTTAAATCACCAACAATTTTTCTGCCGGGATATATGGATATACTCTACAAAAGGAACCTTGAAACGAACCACACATAACCATTTTCCCGTGTACGTATGTTGATAATAGTACCTAGACCGTATGGGTGCTTTAATCTGCTTTAACGAACATGTAACGAACGAGAGTGGATAGACGGTGGGATCTGCAACACGCTCGCTCGGTTTAAACCATATTGTACCGCTGGGCTGCGTATAAAGCAGGTACCGGTTGTCATTCGATCATGCATGTACAATAAAAATATCCCGTTGTACCAGGTAAACGTCTATCAGGCATAAAGCTAAGGTTCCAAATTTAAGAAGGAGAGGAGGCCCAGACGAGGTGTTTTCTTTCTTTCGGGTGTATGTATTCGGTGCAGCTTCCCGATTTGTGGCCGCTTTGACCAGGATTCCAAGTATCTGCCATTTAATATAATATATGTGCTGTAATATAGGCATGCGTACCTAGTAGCAAGATTTAATGGTACGGATACTCTTAAGTTGGGCCTTGTGAAATATCGACGGTCAACATACTGTAATGAAAGGTCTCATAAATCTGTTCGTGTATGTCTTATGTATCAAAATACCATAGGGCCAGAGCAGGTACATATGTATAGTTCTAGGCCATAAATCATGGGAAGGCACGGCGTAGCAACCTCCCGGGCCACCACGACTACCCACCCAGCAACCATAATTGATCCTTTGGAGAGCTGGTTTTTTGTATAGTTGTTAAATAGTAGCTAAATAAAAATAATTTGACATTTAATATCTTGTGTACCAACCCCTTGCCTTTATAACAGCTCTATTCTCCTAGGCATGCTCTCAACTAGCTACCAAATAAATCATCAGGTAACAGTTCCCAGCAATGAAATAGACCTTCCTCCACGAGGGGCTTTAATACTTAAGGTGATCTAGTACCATATGCCAAATGGGGGTACTGTTGATGGTAAAGCTTCTTGAGGTGTACCCAAACATGTTCAATGGGATGGAATAGGCAAGCCAGTCCTCCAGAACATCTACCCTATTCTCCTCCAACCAGAGTTGTAAGACTCCGGTTTTTTGCCACACCAGAGAGGCTGGTCATTCCCTCCTAGCTGTCTGGCGGGGTACATGGTCTCTGGGCGCCATCGGTGGTGATGAAAGATTTTGTGTTCAGGCGTTGCGATCTCGCGCCTTCCCATGACTTATGGCATGGCGCTGTACCTACATACATCTTTAAAAGATTTCTAAAAGCTCAGTTGATTAGGTGAAGCTCATCATGCAATATCCCTAATCGGCTGCGTAAATAATGTTATAAATATAGCTTCCGGCCCATGCTTTGATTATTGGGTGGATAAGCTTCACCAAGTAATAAAATGATGAAGCTATCAGTGGTTCGTCAAGCGTCGATAGAAACTCCGGCCTGACCAACGGGTAGGATTCCATTCAAGTCGACGTTGAGCCCATTCTCATACACAATATATTTCGACTCATGTACTGTTCCCAAATGGTTGATATTCCGGTTTGTAATTGATTGAAGTCCGGTCCCTAGAAGTGTCGATAGGTGATTAGAGGGGCATCCAAATTGATGTTGATCTAGACGACCAAATCTGCACTTATATATCTCTAATCTTTGGTAAGACTAGCACTGCTTATAGAAATAATCTATACATATGTGCTGGTACGTTACGGGTCAGCTGTAGGCTGCATTAACTTGATATTCAGAAAAACAATTTGAAGGAGTGCACATGGGGAATATCTATATGGCCAGACGTACGTCATACTTTGGCGTATATATTCTGATGGCCTTTAAATTTGATGCTGTTGGTCAATCCGGGGAACGGTCATATTCGCGCACGGGTACGAGAGTCCATAGAGAGTAATAGAAATCTTGTGGGAGGGATTTATTGATGCTTACCGGTAGTGCGTGTAGTAATGACCGGTTGTTTAGATGCCATCGTTCTTGGATTCATATGGTGACTTGGACTAAACATATAGTTAGCGGGGAGGTTGTTGGATCTAGCTAGTACTTGAACGTCATCGCCAACGTCAACACTCTAATGCTGCTGCAGACCTAAGCTTAAGTTTCGACCAACGACATCAAAGCTCCCCGATGTTAAAAACAGCCTGGTCCTCGTTCACCAAACACCATCCTTCTTCGATCGTTAGAGTTACTTCAATTAACGGTTTCAATTCTAAATCCTTCGTGCCCCAATATGAGCGTGGAAACTGTCAGCTGCTCTAGTAGCTTAGCGAGTAAACTCACGGGGCAAGGTAAGCTAAGAGATCGCGGGGAAGCATGTTGGGGATCGGCCGAATTTGTATGTACATGTTGCTGACATATTAATCCAAAGAAATTCATTCAACATGAGATCTTTATCATTCAACAGTAATGCAGGCCTTAATGTCTATCACCAAACCTCAATCACGGTGCCAAACGCACGCATAGGATAGTTGAATCACAATGAATCTCAAGTTTCTCGAAATGGCCCCAGCCCACTGCGAGTTCCTACCGGGGACTAGTTGCAGCTCAGGGGAATGAATAGAGGCAGATTTCTGGATCCACTTTACCAATCAACAACTGCACCCACTAGGTCTGAGCACACCAAGCGCCGGGCGTCTCCTATCCTACACAGAGACCGGAGGTCTTAATTATGTAGGCACCGCTAAAATTGGTGGTTCGGGAAATAATGGTGGAGGATATACTCTACTCTACTCCACGCACATATATGGCTAGGTTTTGGGGGAGAGTCTAGTCACGTTCTGGATCCATGTGGCACTCAACTTTTGCTGGGGCTGGACTCAATCGAACGTTTAGACCGTGTGCACCTGTGCCGAGAATGTACCTGTGCCGAGCATCTTATCTGATCTCTAGGGATCCGCTCCAAATGGTGGCTAAAATGCTGCCTTTATTATAAGGTGCTCGGCACAGGTACATGCTCGACACAGGTGCACACGGTCTAATGGACTGGATTCTGGTCGAGGAGGATATTTGGACTCTAGACCTCAACGCCAACACACCACCATTATAAGTAATACTTAATACATATGTACCTTTTGGAGATATGCAAGAGAAGCCATGGTCACACACTTTTGAAATTCAATTAGATAAGGGTTACTCTAGCGTCTCGCTTAATCTCTTAGCAGGCGACATATTCACAAGGTCTCACTCGGGAACCTCCAACCCAATCAAATCCCGAAGAAGTATCATCGGACGAATACTAAATACACTACATACCCGCTATGTAGTAACGAGATAGAAGATTCCTACTGATTGGAAGGGGGAGACTCTTGAGCAATACGCTTACAGATAGTTAATATACACTTGCTCCTATCAGTCAAAACCTCATTTCAGAAAACCTTGATACCAACACAAATTTTGAGTGCTATGAGCAACTACATACCTAGCTGTAACGAGTGCTGTATAGCTAATCGTGCTCCCCCTTCTTGAATAGAGTCCGCAGCGCTGATCCTTCTGGGGGAGAAATTCCTTCAAATTTACAATTAACGTTAAAGCACGCGCGCGATAGCAAGATTGCAAAAGCCCAGACCCGCCAACGCCTCGTGCTGGTGTTTAAAAGGAAGACAGATCCGCTTAGTAGCCGGATCTGGAAGGCCGATATTTAAAAGCGGCGAGACCGACACAATGAAAAGGAAAGAAATCCGGGAATCGCGTATGTTGACCCGCACAGATTCTCTTTTCGGCCCTTAGGCTAGGATGCTTTACTCAATGATGTGCATCATCTCGCATATGAAAACTCGCGATGCCGAGCCCAGGAATATTTGACAGACTGATATTAGACCGTGTTGGTACTGGTGCAAATGGCATGGAGTGTAACCCCAAGGTTACATCTGGTTAGGTGTCGAGATACAACAAACCAACAGGCACAGCCTACCTCGATATATGCAAATCTTCACCCTCAACCTCATGCCCTTGCCACTTGCTCCTGTTCCTGCTCCGTTCCTAGAAATGTCAATTCTGACAGCACGAGGGGAAGGCTCATCCTAGTTATAGTTTCGCAAACGGCCATACCCGGCCAATGATCCAAGCGCCCTTGTGTATGTCGTTATTTATCACCCAGACATGAAAGTTTCTCTACTCTACTCTAAGTGCCTATCATCCAAGGTTGGGTCGAATCACTTACAGGGATTCATCGACGGGAAACGCACGGTGATTGGAAGGCGGACCGTCGCCAATCGGTGATTGCCCGTGTCTGCTTCCTCCCTTTCCACTAGCGTAGAGGGATGGGTTGGTTGAGAGCCATCGCGACAACAGTACGAGTCTGGGCTATCGCATACAAGTTACATCACGGGTGACCAATAACCGATGTCGGCATTAGGGATTGGGCTTTCTCTACGTGCGCCTCACCTGAGTGAGGTGGAAAAGGGCGGAAGAGGAGGAAGAGAGGGACTTCTTACAATACCTAAGGCATGGAAGACAGTCCTGCTACTGGATGAGAGGCTGTGGATGACTCTGCGTTTACGAGAGGGTGGTCATAAAAGTATCCGTTACGGGTCAATCAATTCCTACTTTTTTTCTCTCCGTCCCCCCCTACTCCGAATCTCTGTTAGACTTGCAAACCTGTTATTTGTTACAATACAGTCAGTATTTACATACTTGTTTGGGTGTGAACAGCATTTGTACTCTCGCCAATAACTCTGAACTGTCACATTTTTCCAGAAGGAAAGGGACAGAACATAATCCCCTGCTTCTGATTTTTTTATCCACTGTACCTACTGTACCGTGTACCGTCTACCGGCTTTCTTACTACTGCAGGGCCTACATAGCCGCTGCCCACCCAGTACCATTCCTTCTGCGTCGTAACGCAGCAGCACCCATCCCATCTCCCCACAAAACTTGTTGTAGGCGCCAAATATTTCAGCCCTGCCATAGCATAGCATTGATTCTCTCTCTTGCTTTGATCTTTGCCGTACGTCGCGTCATCGCATTTGAATCTGGGGACAAAAATCGTTCTTGCATTATCAGGGGTACAAGTTGCTCGCGCTTTTGGTAGGTACGTTATCTGCAATAGATCGCTCGCGCTTCTCTCTCAACTAATGGATAGTTAGCATCACGGATTTTGTTTTTCTTACACACATGTTCTTTTGACTTGTCTGGACCTTTGCCACTAGTATAATTATTTGAGGGTTTAAGAAGTATCTAGTCTGCCTCCCCTCCCCTTACTATTTGGCACCTGCATAGATATATCACATCACGCACTCCCAAGTCCTCAAGGCAATAAGAGTTTTTTATCACACGACGCCAGGATCTGGATCTTTCCCCTTCTTGCTAGTCATTCTTTATTTTTCCCTATAAACAATGGCGTCCCGGAAGCAAGGACAAGAGCAGCCATACTCCACCCAGCAACAGTACTATCAGTTGCACCCGGCTCAAGCGTCGCAGTTTTCACTACACACCCCCACGGACCCAAATCCGCCAAACTCATCTTTTCGGTCTCCCGTGATGGATCAGCAACAACCTGTAACTGGGGTAGGACAACAAAGGCTACCACGGGTATTTGATGGGGACGAGTCGCCTGTGGAGGAGAATTTCAATGAACAGTTGCGGGTTCGCGAACAGCAGCTGCCTGAAGTGGTGGAGCAAGAGCAGTCGCGGTTAGAATACTCTGTGCCAGAGGGTATTGAGGATAATCATCAGCCCCAAGGTCACGAACAGCAGTACCAAAGCCCGCAGCACCAGTATCAGAGCCAAGAGCAGTACCAAGACCACGAACAGCAGTACCAGGGTCACCGTCAGCAGCAGTACCAAGGTCAAGAACAGTACCAGCAGCAGCACCAATCGCAGCCCCAAGCACAAGATCTGCAGTATCAGCAATCCTCATCATCACCACCTCCACCAACTGATTACCTCCACCAGTACCAGCAAGGTTACGACGCACATATCCAAGCCCAATACTCAACACCCCTCCCCTCGCCGGGCTTCCCTCAATCACAATTTGAAGCTCAACAAACTGTCAGACATACATCACAGCAGTACGGCCCGGCACCACAATACGTATCACCACCACATTCGCCATCTTTCCCACCACCTCAACGATCTGCAACATTCCGACCACCGCATCTATCATTTCCACCACCCCCCCGCTCACCTTCCTTCATACCTCACCCGCAGTCTCCTTCATATCCGCCACTTCCCCAGTCTCCAGGATACCCACCACATACACCAGGGTTTGCACCACAAACGCCGACATTTCCACCTCCGCCCACATCAGAAATCTATCAACCTTCAGTACCAGTACCACAACCCAGAATAATGTCAAGTTCAGTACCGCCAGCGACGGAAACGCCGGCTCCTACAGATCAGGATGTGGAGTTGATTACGAGACCGCCAGAGCCAATTGTCGCGCCGACATATACACCCGGAGCTGGGATGGAGGGGCCGAAGACTCCGCTTTATACACCGGGTGGCGGGAGCGGGCCAAATGGAGGGACTCATGCGCCAGGCCAGATTGGGCACCCAAATCAGCAGATTGGGAAGGATGAATATCAGCATGGACTTTGTGATTGCTTTGGCGATATTCCTACTTGTAAGTTACTTTTACATTTACCCCACTCTTCCCCGCTTTTTTTTTTACGCGGGAATGCTTGAAACTAATCATTGAGGGTGATACACAGGCTGTATAGGATGTTGGTGTCCATGCATATTGTACTCGCGTACAAACCACAGATTAAAAACTATCCCCAACTCAAACCTTAATGACTTCCACCATTGTAATACCCATTGCGTTGGATGTTGCGTCTTGGCACCAGTATCATGTAACTATCCACACATCCCATATATATCACTTAATACTGACATAAATTAAAGGGATATTCACTTTTCTCCAACGTGGCCGCATCCGGGATAAGTACCACCTCGAAGGCACCCTCATGAGCGACTGTGGAAAGGCTTATTGCTGCGTCATGTGTACGCTTGTGCAAGACGAGCGGGAAGTCAGTGATCGTGAAGATGAAAGGAGGAGGAACGCAGGACCAGGCAGTGGTGTAGTGGGTGAGACGGGGTATATGAGACAGAGTAATATGATCTACGGCTGATGGATGGGTTTGGACGTTTTTAGACTTCCTGTGATTATTTTTTCCCTTCTTTTTTTCTTTTCTTGGGGCTGCAATGGGGTTTGATTTTGATTTTTGATTTAGCGGCTGCGCTCAGATGGTATCATATATTACTCTACTTATTTATGGGAATGGGTCGGTCTTAGGGGTTTTCTTTTTGTATATTTTTTTTTTATATTTCTTTTGTCATCTATATATTAGGGTTTTTTCTTTTTTCCTGGAATGCCTTGGGGTCGGTGACTCCATGTTGATAATTTTCTGGGGTGTTGTATCTTTTCCTTTATTTCCTAGTTTTTTTTTATATATTGAGCTGGAAGGACGGTCCTTAAGATCTTTCATTAATGTGTAAATTGTGTAAATGTTTAGTGTATCAATCCACGAGAAACCGAGTGCTAGAATAGATACCGTTAATGTAATGCACTACCATAACGTAACCTTCAACCTTTTCAGCCATGGGGCTTAAAAAAAAAAAGGAAAACTAACTACATGTACGTACTGAACGTTGCCCTAGTCAAGAAAATAAATACTGATAAGCCCGCGAACTCAGCCAGCACAGCACGATACACGCACGCTAAGACGTTGGGATAAGAATTGCACTAAGCAAGCCAGTGGCAAGACCCGCGGGAAATGCAGCCGGTGAGGTAGTCGCGTGCAGCGCGCGGCGTGCCGAACCTTATTTCTGACCCGGAGACCTGTTTTCGGCTGCCGGCAGGGGAGGGCGTGATAATGTATCGGTCATGAGGTATCACTCGGAAGTTGAGACCCAGTGAAGGGGTGTTTGTGTCAACTACCAGGGAAGGGGGTTCTCGCATAATGAGAGAAGAAAGAGATTTAGAAAACATGTATAGCTCAGTACTATGAAGTGTTTTTGCTCTAGGGTCGGTATGGTGTTGTGGTGGATACGCGCTAGGTTAATAGCTAGTAGAGTGGTTTAAGGCGTGCCTTGCGTAGACGCCGTAGCTTTTGCCAACAGAGGGTACTGGAATAGCTTAGACAAAAAAATGTTTTTATTTATGATTTAACACGGTTTATAAACTGTTGTAGGTAATACTTGCGCATATCCCCGAGATGTACTGCGCTAAATAGGCCAAACCCGCGTACCAAGGCAACACTCTTCAGGGGCCCTAGCTATCTTGCTCAGCATATTCAGAAGACCTACAAGTCTCATAATTCGAAAAACAAAGAAATTGATCCTCGTACCTTGCGCAGAGTCACCCGCTCTCCATTGAGACTTCCAAATTGGTACGCGTTTATGCACTGTACTAGCTAGCTTCGGGGGTCAGTCTTGTTTTAAGATGTTTTACCACGCGGATGTAGGGGGTTGATAACACATTGCTATATATACCTCGTATTTGTGGTCAACTAATTGACAGGAAGATATACCCAAAGAGTATTGCATACGTGTAAACGAGTGATGGCCCATACACCGAATGCAAGATGTACATACATATGTACCTACATGTATGCATCGACGATCTTTTCAAAAGCTCTACTCTCCTACTAATCATTGCCAGTGCCTGTACGCACATACTCAGTGCATACATGTCCATCCCCGATGCCACCCCTGCTGCGATCACATAGGACCCTATAACCTCACCACTTACTCTCCAATACACGAAACCCCCACGCTTTGAGACCTCGAGTGACAGCTCATGATGCCTACCACCACCACATCACCCCCATGACCACAAGTACGCAACCACCCATACATCCCGCCTGCACATGTCCAGTCCGATCCCCAATCCTTATTTCAACATCATGTCGCATAAGAAGGTGGGTGGGTGTGAGGCATCGGTGAGGTGGGGTGGAAGCTTTATCCATTAATTAACCCCAGTTGCGCATGCAGCGTGAGTACAGCGCAGTTGCACCCATACTATCAACTCTCGAACCCCACCACCACCACGGTCTTCCCCGCCGGTAAAAACAAAATAGTAACAAAAAACAAAAATAACCGGATGGAACGTACAGTATATAGATGTATGGATGCCTATTGTATTCTATGTAGACTACATGTATTGTATATCCCCCACCTCCCCGGCTATCTGATCTCGATCGTTCAGCTCGTTCTCACTCACTACAACTACACTACAGTTTCCCAAGAAAGAAGGACGAAGAGGAAGAGGAAGGACGAAGAGGGGGGGAAGGACGAAGAGGAAGAGGAAGACATAGAGATTACATGGTGTTATCTGACCCCGCCTGCGCCAACTGGCCGGCACATGCACGTTTTTCCACAACAAAGGAAAGAAACAAAATAGGACCCGCACAGCAGATAGAGGTAATGATACTGGTGCCAGTACTCAAAACCATTCAGAACCCAACCCCCACAAACCCAACTTCCGAAACCTAACCCAACCAACCCGCTGAACCCCGACCACAACCCCAAACGATAATTCAAAAATAACCCAAGATGGTATCCAGAAAGAAAGAGACAAAAAAAAGGTAATAATAGCTGTTGTCACACAACAATAATCAAGAAGAGAGGAAGACTAAGTCTGTACTATTCGAAGAAAATAAAACCATGGCCGCCATAAGCTAAAAACCGAAAAAAATCAAAGACACAGAAAAAAAGACAAACCCCCTGCAACGCAAATGTTTCCTACACTTTTTTTTAAAAAAAAAACCCGTCACACCAATGCGGCTAGTACCCGGAAAAACGTACAAAAGCCAAGAAGGAGTTAAAAACCACAAGAAAAATTCATGACTCCGTTGCACACCATGTGCACCTGTTCAAAGCTAAAGCCCAAATAGAATGTCCATCAATTCCCATTTTCGCAACATTTTCCTCGTTACTATAATACCCCTCCTGGTAATACGCCAGGTAACGTGATATCTTGACCTCTTCCGTAGATACTGGATCCACTACCTCCTGGTATCCCGGTTCCAGGTCCAATGGAGGTTTCAAAATTACCGTTTCGCCTTAACATGAACATTGGTTTCCGTCCCTCTTTGTCAAGCTGCTTGAACAATATCAATGGCTTCTCATCCAATCCCAAACAACGCTCCTGGTCTCCATGCACAATGTACAATGCGTACTGTCGCCAGTCTGCCTGGATGTTGTACCGCTTCAGAGCAGCGGGGAGAACCTTATAACAAGGATCATCCATGGATACTCGGAACGACTTGAAAATTTCGACAGTAGGTTGTGAACCGCCGGCAGTATTAGGAGGTTCTTCATCAGCGGATGATTTGGCAGATCGTCGTTCAGGTGGTTTGTGCGACGAAGAGGTGTGAGTTGTATTTGGTGAGAGATGGTTTATCGTTGACGGAGAAGTTGGTGATGGCATAGCAGAAGAGTCCCGGATATCCCTTATAGCCCCATTCGTTGCTGTTGGGGGTGGTTCATACTCGTTTCTCACGGTATCTGGATGTGTTGGATGGGTGGGAGATGCATTCTTCGGGGTTCCAAGTATGAGTTTCTTCATCGAAAACTTTCTAGACAAGCCTTTTCCTGCAGATGGTGCGGGCAAGAGATTTGGATTGTTGACAGGGAAAGCTTGTTCTTGCAGTTGCTGTTCCCTTTCCCTTTGACTTTCCCTCTCCCTCTCTCGTTGTTCTTTTTCCCGCGCCTCTCTTTCACGAGCTTCCCTTTCCCGTTCCCGTTCCCTTTCCCTTTCCCGTTGCTTAGCCTCTCTCCGCTCTGTTTCACGCTCACGCTCATCTCCCCGTGATGATACTGAAGGTTCAGGAGGGTATGCGACCGGCGTCATTAACGGGGCGTTCGGATATGTGCTACCTTGCGGTGTTGGGAGTGACTTATGGCTGTTCTTGATTATGCGCCACACCGGCAATAGCTCTTCGCGCAACTTGACAAATGCATCCTGCATTCTCTGCAGGTCGCGTTCGGCCTGCACAATCCTTTCATCCCGCCGACGTATGATAGCGATTAAGCGCTGTATGTCTTGTTGTGTGGCAGCCTTCTCGTTTTCATCGGCGTCGGCGGCTGGAGCATGCGACAAGCCACCAATCAGCATTCGGCTGCTTGCAAAGGGGTTTTTTCTAAACAGGAAAAAGGAAAGAAAAAGAAAAAACACGGGAGGAACAACATACAAACAGGAACATAATGTTCTGGCTCGATCGTTACTCCGTGAGCGACTTTGAGATGGTAGATATTCTTTAGGATCGTAAGTCGGTGCCCCACACTCTTTATCCCGATATCCCGTAGTTCGTCGTGTTCTAGATGGATAAGTGCTTCGCCATCGATTCCTTCCTCTGTAGAGATCGATCTCATCGGTCAGAATCAAAGTAACACTACCACAATCGAATAGTATCTCATTCCATCCCATCTCAGAGATGGATTGTGGGCGATGATAGGGATGATGGAGGGGTAAATGAATGGAGAAGAAAGACCCACCTATAAAAGATTCTCTATATTGATCCAGCCCTATTGAAGCAATATAGGTCCCGACATCCTCAGTGTCCCATTCAGAGATATGAGCCTCAGGAATATCAGAATCCCGCGGATATGTGGGGGTATGCTGGCCACCGTCCCGCGAGGGAATGGAGTTTGTCGGAGAATCCGGCTGATAACTTGGAGAGGGCATCCCTAGCCCAGGTATTATTGACGGAAAGTTGAGGGCGACGGGAGGCGACAGGGGAGGGAGACTAGGGGGAGAAGACCCCGAAGAGCTCGGGGTTCTTTGCTGTTGGTACGTCGTGATGGGAACTTTGAGGGTTATGTTGTTTGTGTAGTTGCTCTGGTCGAGCTCTTTGAGTGAAGCGAGCGGGGAGTTACCTGTGGCTTCCCAATGTGGAGAACTGTCCTGGTATAGACGCGAGAGGCGACAGATGTGCTATGATCCACGTTTGATGGGTACAGCTGATGGGTGGGTAGAGGATGAGGAAACGTGCAGGTGAGGTTTCCTTTCCTTTGCTTTGGGGGGGGGGACGATGATGATGTATGTAGACAGGGTAAGGGGTAAGCAGTGGGTGGGGATGGGGCGGTGTGGGAAGTGTGTGGTTGGATGGTTCTGTTGTTTTATTTTGGTGGGGGGCTGGTTGGTGGTGAGGTATGTAGGTATTCCAGGGTGAGTGTGCAATTCATGTGTGTGCGAAAGTATATCTTGATCTATGCTTTTCAGGACGAATTGTACTAGTAGATACTCTGGATTATTACTAGTAGGTATGCGACTAGCCCTCGAGCTCTCGTAGTGCTCAAGATCGTCTAGATGTCTAGACACAAATGAGTATGGTACTAGTAAGTGGTAGTACTCTCTAGATCGACTACTACAGTAGACAAGAGCTCTGCCGGTTACTGTAGGATGATCGTAGGCGCACAACCGTACAAAAAAAAATCTGTGAGATGGTGCCGCAGTAGGAAACAAGAGTAGTAGAAAAACCCCCGGATTCCCACCGCAACCGATACGATCCCTGGGAAACAAAAATAGCGAGTCGCAGCAACTTCAATTATGCCCTCGAGAGCTCTCCTCCAAAGAGAAACGCAATGCAGAAAAGACAATACGACACACGTGCACAAATGTTCGGAAAAAAACCAGGTCGAGAACGGAAACGAATCCGACGGGCGAAAACAATTCAGAAGGAGCGGACGTCGCTAGCTGGTGACGAGGAGAAGAAGGATCCTAGGAGGGGGGACGAAGAAGGAGAAAGGGAGAGAGGGATTTGTTACAACATTTTTGTGATATGGGACTCCAGGGGGCGGGCCAAGGATAAGACGAACCCTCCCCAATTAAAGATGCTCACTGAATAAAGAAAGAAGCTTCTCAATCGGCATGTGTCTAGAGAGTCAAAATTCTACCTACACCATAACCACCTGCTGGCCAATGCACCCTGCACACTTCCCCTCTTCCGCTTCAGGTCCCTGTCGACGCGGTGCTGCTGCTGCTGCACAAAGACCACAGCACGCATAAGGTTGTGTCCAACGAAGATCGAAAGAGAGAAAAAAAACCCCAATGAAGAAACGGAGAAATAGCCGCAGCGTTAATATAATCGACCGGAGAAACTCTGTCTTCACGTCAGCCAGCGACCGATTAGCGGATCAAATCGATTGTCACTACTATCTCATACCCTGCTCTGATTTATGGTATGGTAACGGGCGTGCGTGCATAGTTTCCAGACCGGAATGAAAGAGGCCCTCGATAGGTGCCAGCCAGGCCCCCAAACAACACTTGGCGGTCCTTCCACCCAATATATAATACTCTAGCAACAACACAACACGGCAGGTCCCCTGTATGTACGTATTTACTAACATAACATTCCTTTCTAGGGTATGTAGTATTTCGCTAACTAAGAGTGGAACAGGGTTTGGAGCCTGGGTTCTTGAACAATATTGGTAATTAAGAAATTACTAGTTGAAATTTGATAATATCATGACATATCCTTAGACGCGAATAATTTCATAGGTCTGTGAGGACTTAGTCATGAGGCAAGCCACTCTAGGGGAAAGGCCACCTTTAATTTTGCCACGAGGCACCAGATATTTGTTTAGCAAGGCACCAAAGAAAGAAACGGCATTTGAACCCCCGGTACCTCTGGTAGCAGTTCACCTATCGTACCACGAACCTTGGAATGAAGAGAAATGCATGGGGAGTTATGATGGTCTCCTGATAGATTGCGGCGCCTGTGGCGCATGCTGAGAGATTTAATACCTGATTACAATCAATATCTTACGAAAGAGCCATAATGGGGCATTTGAATTTAAACTGTTAATAACTCCCCAAATTTCAAAGCTCTTGGCTATTACAATAAACGAATATTTGCGAAGACGCGTTCACCTGAGTCATGTGATATCACTCGGTCCTCGCCAGAATGGCACCGAGTGCTATCGTAAACTGAAAATAGGTTCTCCAAATCTATAATATATTGGGACGGGTCAAAGCCTATGACTTTGACGATATTAAGTCGCACAAAGTCCACTTACAGCTTCGATTCTCGCTACAAGGGTGCCTTCTATAAGAATGCTCGCCCTATAAGGATATGACTTGACTTCTCAGTCCTTATTGGGCTTTTTGAGTACAAATTGACCCTTGCTATATGGATACACGCCTTATATATAAGGATACCGTTTTCTGGTCTAGAGCGTACCACTACACCGAGAGCCGACTGCAGCCGGCCAGCCGCGTGGAAATCAATGTCGGCCCTATAGGGGAAGATGTCTTAAGTCAAATACAAATTCCCAATGCCGTACTAACCACCACAAATACCCCTACAGGTCGATAATACATGCCTTCACATTAACTTAGCCCATAGAAGCCTTGAGACCTTCTCTCTGATACCCTACGCCCTCCAAATAAAGCACCACGCAATACACCGCACCGATACCAGTTGCGTCACAGGAAATCACTCGCCACTCGACCCCACGATCAAGAATACAGACGACCAGCCCCCGAGCCCAGATACACATGCGAGTATGTTCCCTCCACAGTAAGACATCTACTTCTCACATAAATATCGGCATTGCACTCGCACCCCCATACGGAGAGCGCGCAAGGGCTGTGTGGTGAGGCAGCCATTTGTTAGTAGTAGGTGAGCTAGCTGTCATACGCCCCCACCGAGCGTACCGGTACCTACCTCCCAAAACTGCGGTGGTGAAAACAAACCCCGCACTCGACCGCGGGGGATGCGGGGGGGGATGCGGGGAATTAGTAGGCTCGTTCCAACCCGTCCGCTTCCATGCTTCCATGGGCAGCTTGCTGCAAGTACGGGATGGGCACGAGACTAGGGCACTAGTAATCTCCTCGGCTCCTGTGTACGTCCGGCACTTGTCCGTACCGTGCATTCCCAGATCTATTATCGATTAAGAAAGACTGCTAATGCATGCCCAATCTCCGTGGGTACGTGGATGAGGAATTGGTTTCGGACTGGAGGTATATTATGGGGCAGAGGGGGGTTGGCGGGGTAGAGCTCAGTCGATATCCTCGTGGGTGTAGGTTCTTATGGATAAGAAGGCCAGAGTAGTATATATACTACCGCAAGAAGTATCAAATTCACTTGATTCTTCACATCTCCGGACCCCAAATCCCACAGGTACATATTTGTTCAAGACACATCAGCATCATTACGCACCAGCCGAGGGCTGCTCGTTTTTTGTGATCTAGATTTTTTTTACTATTGCTGACGGTACGCATAAATCCCACATAAACCATTCGACGGACATGTAAACATATTAGAATATTTACCCCCTCGAGCTCCACATTATGCTGTTCAACCAAGCCATGAAACAGAGTATCAAGATAAATAAACACAAAAACAATCGGTCTACAGCTTCATTATACGCGTTTACACCCATCCGACAGACGCCCCCTACTAGTACTTAAATAAAGATGAAAAAAGCAAAAAACATGCATCACGATAATCCAATAGAGCATCCCCTTCAAGCTTCCCGCGTATGCATCCCAACCACTGAACAACAAAGCGTTTGCTAGAAAGCGCTTCAGAATTCAGAATAAAATAATGCGTAAGAATACCCGGAAGCCAATTGCTAATGCCAATTGCTAATGCCAACCGCTAATGCCAACTGCCTCTGAAACGCCTTAAATCTCCCCTTGCCCACCCTCCTGACCGCAATCACTTCGAGTTCTCATATCCGTGATATTTCTCATCCGATAAAATAAAGCAAGATAATCGATAAGAAAGAAGAATTGAAGAATAAGTTACCGAGCACTTTAGTTCTTCTTCTCGCCGTCTTCACTGCTGCTCTCATCCTCATCCTCGCTCCTCTCATCCACGGCATCGCTGGTAAGGACATATCTCTTGGCAATCCTCAAAATCAACCACAACCAGAACAGATTAACGGCTTGCAAACTACCAAGAAGAGTAATCGCAACGCTTTGAGCCAAGCCCGACTTGTAAGACCCAGTCTCCCAGTTAAGTTCCCAGGATCCAACATTCTTAAACTCGGTCAAGACACTCCACAGAATTCCCAGGTTGAGGTAATGGCGCATGTAGATCCAAACAAAGATGAAGAAACCGAAGTAGGGCCCGATAAACCAATGATCGAGGTAATTCAATGTCTTCGAGGTAGCAAGGAAGAAATCGGAAATGTCGTGGGTAACAAAGACAGCAAGACCAATCCAGGTGAAGTGGAAACGGTAGCTCAAGGCGATAAGGCTGAGAGTGACCATGTGATGTCCAACAAGCTCTTTGAAATCCTTGCGAGGTTTCTCAAGCTGAAGAAGGAGGACAATGCACTGTTGGAGCCAATATGCAGCCTGGAGGAGATAATAGGCCTTGAAGTCGGCGGTGTGGGTGCGGTGGGGGTATGCTTCGTAGTAAGCAGTGCTGTTGAAGTACCAGATCGGAGTTTGGTACATGACGTATAATCCAAACGGACCAAACACTGAAAAGTAGATTGCCGTATATGACTGCTCCATAAAACGGGATACCTTGGCCTTCTTGGTGATGTTGTTGTAAAGTGCAATTGGGCGGAGGAGCTGCAGCATCAAGAATTCACGAGTGAAGCTGAAGAGGAATGTGTAAAAGAGAACAAACGCCAAATCACGAGGGCCCTTGTCATATTGGTACTCGGTTGGCGCGTGGGAGCTTGGATCAGGAGCAGTACGGTACGAGAGGAATATACAGGCGTGTAGGGGATTGGAGGGGGTGGGGTTAACGGCATAACCTGCTAGAGCGATAATCATTACGAGGAGAGGATTCACTAGCGAGAAGGACTTGTTAGCACTTTGAAGCTCAAATCTAAGCATCTAGGCCATTAAGGGAAGAGTAGGTTGAACGTACACCATGTTTTACGGTAGGATAGCTCCCTGTACCAGGTGAACCAGTTTTCTGGTCGTGATTTTGACATTGACAGCTTTCTCCTTCGCTGTTTTGACGCGGCTCTCTGTTAGGTAAAAAGATTAGCGTCGCTGTTGCGCGTGGCTTAGGGGGTTGGATATTCGTACTTGATCTTTCGTCGTAGGCATCGTAGAAACAGCTGGAGCTGACGTATCGCCCACCCTGATATCCTCCCCTAACGACGACCTTCGCTTGACCGCCATATTGCGCAATTCTTCTTTTTATGTTCCGGATTGAGTTGTAGAAGCTCGTGCGATTTAAGGCTGTCTCGGAGGTGGTTATTGTGACAGCACGCGATGTGTAGTGACCCCTTTGAGAGCTTGAGAACTTGCAGTGGCAACGGAGGCGGCTGAGGTTGCAATGACGAAGCTGTAGAAGGAAAGTTCCCAAGACCGGAGTGATGATTGATTTATTTACAGAAAGGAAGCAAGAAATAAAGCAGAGAAGGGGAGAGAGGATGAGAAGAGAGAGAGAGAGAGAGAGAGAGAGAGAGAGAGAGAGAGATGGGGCTGTAGAAGAAGAATCCTTCTGGAAGAACACCCTGCAACAAAAAATTTAGGGAGAGACGAGGTACACAGCTTACCCTTACCATATCAGGATCGGAACCAGGGGGAATAGATCTCCAGGGAACCAAAACGTTCCGACAACGCTTCTGGATGGGCGTCGACAACGTGTATTCTGGACCAGGGTGCCTGGACCGCTTACGTTCCCGGTAGCTCGGAGCCCGCTTCCCGATTTTTGGTCCACGCGAAACTCGCTCGCGGTATTTATTCAACGAAGCGAAATTTATGTCATGTAGATAGAGTGGTTTCCCGTTTAAATATTCTTGTTTTGGTGTAAAAAACGGATGGTTGATAGTCCGGATACTTACGCGTTGTTAGCCGCGGTTATTTGCACAACTTCTCACTCGACCTGAGTAGTTCTGTAGGGTGATTTGATTCATTAATTGTATGCAACCAGAAGGTTATGAACTCTGTAGGGTGTCACTATGCCTGTGGACTGGTGATGAGGATAACTTACAAATATATATAACTGCAGCTAATTTATAGACTGGGCTTTGTAATTATCGGTAAACGCGTATAAGCTGACGGCGTTGAGTAATCAATGATACAGTCGACGCCTGGAACTACATGTTCTTGTAGATCTCTCGACATGAATTGTGTGTTGCCCGAGAGACATGCACCAGTAAATGCTTTCATGATATACCAGAGTCTGTTTTCGCCTCGTCTCGTTTCGACATGGAACGAAGCGTTTGAGAATCATATGTTAGGCCTGTCACTACGTCATGAAAGGGCCCAGTGCTATTGATATATCACAAACCCTTGAACATCTTTATCGACCTTCCATCGAGAATACAGCTGGTGTACAAAATTGCGATAATTACCCCAGAATTACTTTCAAACCAGGTGAAATTCGAAAAGAAAAAAAAGTTTAATTCCAGCCCCACCACACATGTACACGTATCGGTATCTGTGCACTTATGGAAAGTTCAAACTAAGTACGTCATACAAACAGCGCCGTTCCTTGAAAACCTTAATTCATCCACATGTCCTGTCATTGGAAGTTGGCAGCTAGTGGCTATTAAACACGTAAGTACACATAGACAACGTTACAAGCCTCAGATTTCTGTGTGTTTTTAAGGGACTGCCATCTGTAAGCTTCGACCAATCTGGACTATGTCACTCATCCTCATATCTTGATATCAGTCACTTACTCTATCAGTCAGCTAACTTACCACAAGTGTCTCTATAACCTGCGAAAATGGGTAGGTTCTGTCCATCTGCTGTTTACTCGCTCCCACAGAATTTGACCCCATCCTATTTCAGAACACCAGCTAACGTATACGTAGAAGAAGGAGAAGGACAAGAAATAATGGCCTCTTTGGAACAAGATTGTTGGATAAGACTCAACGCAAATGCACCGTGGAATGACACCGGCGAAGGACTGTTTTCAACCAGAGAGATCGAAATGGGGCATCTCATCTACACAGAATTCCCAGAGACAATCGTCAACCATCTAGATCCCAAATATAGAGACAATGCTGGCGATGGAATAGACTTGTTATACTTCTGTCGGTCCAGCCTGACTCGTGAGAAATACGACGAGGAGCTGAAGTACACACTCCTTGGAAAAAACACAGCGGATATGTTGGTCAAAAAACGGAAGGGTGGGATTTTTGATTGGACAACAGAACTGGAAATGTTAAGTGTCAAGCCAACTTGGGTCAACCACAGCTGCGTGCCAAACATGTACAGGATCGATAGCAACGACCTCATAACGGGCCGACTCAAGTGTCAGTTTTTTGCGTTGAGAGATATTAGTGAGGGCGAGGAGTTGACGATTGCCTACGAAGACGTAGTAGCGTGGGAAAGTGTAAGCACAAGAAGAGCATTTCTTGGGAGGGAGTACGGATTCTTTTGTCGATGCCCGAGGTGTGCTGAAGAAGCCGAATTACGTGACATGGAACCTCTTCGACGTAAGTATCTTAATAACAAGGATCCAACCCTGAATTATATGCTAATATGAATACATATAACTGATAGCGGCCCACATGAATTTGTCGCTACAAATCCGCAATGACAGCAGGCAGATGGATGGCGCTGGAGATCACGATAATTCCCGGTCTCCGAAGACCCAGGACTACAAGCTCCCTAAAACCTATTCTGAGGACTATCTTCATCTCAGACACAGTAAGGCATTGAGCAGTAGTCGTGGACGAACTCGCCTAAGGCTTAAATCCTTGTTTGCAGGCCTACGAGATAGGTTTAACAAGAGTGATATTGCCGAAAATACACTGGCCATGGATTCACATGATTCTCTTGAAAGGTTGGACGAGGAAGAAGAATTAACAGGTGCTGTTGCTCAGCCCGGCTTGCCTTTGTCCATCCGCGAACAGAAGAGGAAGGAGAATAGTACAGTTTGATAATGCGTATAATCATTAATTGCTTGGGGAGAATGTTCGAGGTTGGGGAATACTCGAATACTTTATGGAATTATTTGGGTTGGGGTCTTAGCTAGAGCCTGTGTATAATTACAACGTCACATGGAATAATGTGGAAAGCGAATTGGGAGGAAAGAGATGGTGGGTGGACTCGGGCAGTGCTATAAAGACTTTAATAATAGATATTGCAACAAGGGCTTTTATTTTAGATTAAGGACTTAGTGAAAACAAAAGCCCGAATGGCGTTGATACCACACTTGAGAGTGGGATTGTGAGCTCGACAAAACATCCATGACCCTCCGGGCTAGAAATTGCGCACCTACTACTCACTCGCGTAATGACCGATATGCTACATGCATTTTCTTTGGTTAATAAATGATTATCTCGGAATGCATTCTGTCCTTACGTACATGGTCATGGAGTAGGATAAATTTTCTGCAACTCGTACGAGTTCCAACGTCTAGGTAAACTGTAGTTACATCTTACTTCTGTAAAAATAAAACTTAAACACAATAATCCTATATATACTCCTACTTGTATGCAGCTAGACTAAGGAGGATGTTTCGAATTGGAAGATATATGATATTCACAGCATAGTACCAAATGTAACTATAATACCATCGAATAAGACCCATGGATCAAGAAAGAAAAAAAAAAAAAGAAACAAACAAACAAACGTTATGGGGTACAGGGTATATAGATTAGCAGATAGGTGTTAAGAGACATTGATGTGGCTACGTAGTTGTAAGTACTGGTGAAGCATATGTGTTATATAATTTGGGACCTTATTAAATTAAACTGCGGCACCGGCTTAATCCATGAATCTTTATCACTCTCATCTTCCTTCATAAGAGCAACAAGGCCTCTAGATAGACTCTAGATAATGAGATTTGGATCACAAACAACCTGGAAACGCCTCGGGCTGCAGCATCTACCTAGCACCAGAATTTATAAGTCCTGGGAGGTGTCATTCGTATTCTATGCACTTTATGCATTTTCTCACACTTATCATCCAGTGTAGTTCACGAGGACTCTCGAGGCGAGGTTTGAGGGTGTCCTCGAGATGTCTCGTCCCGGTTGACCTCTGTTCCTGTCTGACCGCGACGTCCAATATCGTTATCCTCGGGGGTCCCCAAGGCAAGAACACATAGTGTCCTCGAGACTCCTTGTTCTTCTTTCTTTCTCTTTAGACCGACCTTGTATGTCATCGAAGACATGTCCTCAAGACAAAAACACAATGATGTTTGTTCTCGTGAACCACACTACTATCATGATCATTGAAGAGCTGGTGTGCTTCAATTGGGATATAATGCGCTCCATAATTTGTTGTTCGGGGGGCCGGCTTGTTGATTCGATTCCAATCTCGCAATTGAATCAAATAATGGTTATGGGTACGATTTAGCGCAGTTTGGAGTTTATTTCTCTAATCGATTCCAACCATACACCGAGTTAGCTCAAGGTACGTTTATATATGGAAGAAGAAGCTACAGGTAGTCTTGAGAATATATGTGGTGCAGAGGAGCTTTCTAATTATCTTTAAATGATCAGTAGCCCGGAGAGTATGGTTCGGCTTGGATTGGTTTCGGATTTTGTGCGGGTTGGTCGGGTGGGTCGTGGTTTTGATTTGGGGCCGCGCCGCGCCGGTAATTGATGATTTGACTATATTGGATTTAAAGCGATAATGATGCAGTTGGGGATTCTGTGCGGGAAGATATGTGTTGAGGATTAGTGCACTAGCGCCAAAATCTGAGGTGTCAATGATACATGTGGCAACCGCCCATTCTATTTCTATGTGAGTAATCCCAATTTGGTCGAAATATTAGAGCCCCCTTCCAACGACTCTCTGCCAACGCCGAGATCTGGACGAATGCTGCAGTACTGCAATTTCTCGTTCTCTTTTTCTTCTTCTTTTTTCCCCTCCATCATGCGACGTTCTCTCCACTCTCACTCTTCGCCTTCTCACTCCTCACCTTCTCACTCTTCATCTTCACCATCACATCCAGACACCAATTCTTGGTGCCCGTTATCAATTCTTTTCTTCTCTTTCTTGTGCTTCGAGTGTCTGACACTAGCGCTCTTCTTTCTCTTCCATAGTTCGTCAACCTTTTTCTATCAACACAAAACTTCTTTTCTCCCACCAACACCAATACCAACAATCTTCTTCTACCATCCTCTCCACAATCCTCTCTACTCTACCATCCTCTCTATCATCCTCTCTATCATCCTCTCTACTATCCTCTCTACTATCCTCTCGATCATCCTCTCGACCATCCTCTCGACCATCCTCTTTAATACCCCCTCCTCCGAACTTTTAAATTCCCCCCACAATCTCACGTCTTTAACCCCCAAATTGTCAACTCAATTGAAGATGACAAACAACGATGAACGCAATGGTCGCAACCACAGCAATTGGAGACGTGAAAGGTCTATATCTCCGAGAGATGTTAGGAACCGATTCAGGTCTAGATCCCCGATAGGCGCCCAGAGAGGAAACGAGAATAGGGCTGGTGCGAATGTATGTATAAACCTAAACCTATCTTCGCTTTATTTTATTCTCTGTTTTTTTTGTTTTTTTTATTTTTTCTATTTTTTTATTTTATTTATATTTTTCTTATCCTGTTTTTTTTTCTTTCGGTTTTTTTTTCAATTTTTCTAATTTTTTCTTATTTTATTCTTTTAAAAAATCTTTCTGTTGCATCATGTAATTGAGCTACGTCTGGCTTGTATCGTGTGGGAGCTCGTCTTAAAACCGAATTTGAAGGAACGATTACTTGGAGAATGTTTTACTAACTCTAGCCCCCAAAACTAGAATCGAAGCAAAAGTCAAAGCCAGAGCCGCACTCTGCAGCAAGAGCAGCAGAGGAACGAAAGGCTCAGGGCTATCCTCCACAGGGTAAACAGAGAGTCTTCTGCAGCCCGGGAAATGAATCATGGCAGGGTACGTACATGTGTTTCTAGCTGTTTTCTCTCTCCGTCATCTATAAAACTGCACGTATATAAAGAACAGAGGCAGATACCCAGTGGCGTCTATATCATTGCGTGCACATATATATAAGAAACACTCACTAATACTCCCAACCCACAGAACCAAGCCCAAAACCAGGCCCAACCCAGAGCGGCCCGCAGACAAAATTCAAACGCTGCTCGTTCCGCCCGCCGGGTCAACAATATCCCTAATTCCGCCCGCACCTCCAACGACTGGATCGCCGACCGCGAACAACAGCGTCGTGGTCGCCGTAATAACTATGGTAGAGTCGAAAACCCTGTAGTCATTGAAGACGATGACGACGAGCAGGAAGATATCCCAAGGCTTGCCCCACCACCTCTTTTACGCAATGCGAATCTCCCAAGATCTGCCCCACCTCCTCTTTTACGCAATGACAATCGCGAGGCCTCGATTATGTCCGAACATTTTCTCTTAGATTCTCCGCGTGCGAGGATTGCTGATGTTGCTCCAGCTGATGTTGCTCCAGCTGATGTTGCTCCAGCTGATGTTGCTCCAGCTGATGTTGCTCCAGCTGATGTTGCTCCAGCTGCCGCGATTGTTGCCCCAGTCGTTGCTCCAGTTGCTGCACCAGCCGCTGCACGAGTGGCTGCTCCAGTCGCTCCACGAGCCGCTGCACCAGTCGCTGCACGGGTCCCTGCTCCAGTTCCTAGGAGTCCAATCCGAGCCTATGCTGTTCGCCGCCGCCCTCCACGACTTTTCGACTTTGCACCTGCCGACTACATTCCTCCTCTCGACTATCTTCGACCGGGCGCACCTGTTTTCTTCGCTGGCCGCCCTGCTCCCCGGGGCGATGATCCTCTTTACCCTCCGTACAGGGGCCCGCTCCAACAGGTGGGACACAACGTGCTCATGGAGCGTCGCAATTTTGGTGAGGGGATGTTTCCGCGCGAGGACTATGGCGAACCGCCGGGGATCCCTTATTACGAAAATGATCTGATGCAGGAGGCTCATTATATCTATGACCCCCCTGCTCGTCCTCCTGTTGCTCCTGTTCATGCTCCTGTTCATGCTCCTGCTCCTGCTCCTGCCCACCCAGCAGTTGTAGCGCCAGCAGTTGTAGCGCCAGCAGTTAGAGCGCCAGCAGTTAGAGCGCCAGCAGGTGGAGCCCCGCCACCAGACCGCCGCCGCCTGCAAGAATACAACGTTCTTCCCCCAGTGGTCAACCTCGGCCTCCCCCAAGAATGGACCCGCATCCACGACGAGACCCTTTCAACGCTCCTCCGCGCCCGCATAGAACCCCACATGGCGCGCTGGCTCTCCATCACAAACGCCAACAATCGTCTACGCGACGCCCGTCCCAACCACCACCACCTTGCACCCCTAGAGATGTTCGAGGGCGATGATTTCACAGACGCCGGCGACGACAATGAGGAGCACGACGCCCCCGAGGTGCCTGAGGGCGATCACTGCAGCACATGCTTGGATAGGCGCGCGAACGTGCAGTTCAACTGCCACGACAGGGTTGGCGGCGAGCCGCACTCGGCGTGCACGCGCTGCGTGATGGAGATATGGCGGACTCAGGTGGGCATGAGTATCGTTGAGCGGGACCTCAATCCGCTGGCGACGTACTTGCTGTGCCCGATGTGTAGGGCCCGCGTCACACAGTTGACGGCGGACAATGAGTTGGGAGAGTTTTCGGAGGCGATGGTTGCCGGAAGATATGTGCCCGTGGCGGAGGGACAGGAGACGGAGTGGGTCTCGGTAAGGCCGTGGATGGCGAGAAGGTCGCAGAAGTATGCGAAGAGGATTGAGAGGCAGATTGCGTTGGGAGGGAGGAGGGGCGCCAGGAGAGTGGGTTGGGCGCCGTATTGAGAGTATTCTTTTTTTTTTTTTTTTCATCTTCTTTTTTCGTTTTTAGATTAGAGGCCTGCATTGTTAGGGTAAATAAAAATTGTTTGTTGTTTGTGAATAGAGATTGTATGTGCTCGAATGTTGCAACCCGATCATTGACCGTGGTGACACAACACCCGAGTGACCGTCTGTGAACCGACATCCTATCATGCCCAACCCCCAGCTTCAGACCTCGATAACGGCCCAAATCCACCGAAAGCAGAACGAGACTTGCCTCCCCCCCCAAAAACCCAACCCGTCGCTCCTCCTCTCCACAACAATCCCCGTCAGACCCGCATCACTGTGGCTCACCACCAGCCACCAGCCACCAGCCACCAGCCACCCGCTGCACCGCACCGCCACCCACACACGCGCGTAGAGTGCTTCTGTCTTTTCGCTACTTCGCACCTTGTACCTGCGACACGAATTCTGTTCACATATCCACGGACGCGTCTCCACAAGAACATCGTGAGGCAAAACTCAAAGATACAAGGACGGGGTTTTTGAGACAGCTCACTCACTCTACCGAGATACAACTCACTGTCTACAACCTCTACTTGAACACCTCTACGAACACCTCTACAGCTACAACGAACACTACGAACACTACACGGAACACCTCTAGACCTCCGCTGATGACCTGAACACAAGGCAGGGGGATAATTCGATCAATGGCTTCACGGGAGGGCGAGAACGGCGCCGGGGGTGCAGGTGGCGATACCAGCGCGGCGGGCGAGGGTGTGGTCGACGGGGGTGCTGCACAAGTACCAGTGCCACCACCGCCGGCGACGACGGTGTTTCCGCTTTTTGATCTTAAGAAACGTATTTATCCTTCCCCCTTTCCTACCGCCCTCTTTGGTGTTGGTTTTGCGGCGGTTTGGGGTGGTGGAGAAGAAGGGCAAGAAGGAGAAGCAGGGGAACTGACACTGACGCTGACACTGACATTGTATGTACCTACAGGCAAAGAACTCTACCAAAAAGCACAACCCCCCCCACCACCACCACAACCCACACGTAAATCCAAATCCCGCGCCGCCGCCCCCCCGCGCTCCACCACGCCCACGTCCTCCTCCCTCTCCGACAACGACGCCACCTCCACCTCTGCCTCTAACTCCAACTCTACCTCCACCACTACCACCGCCGCAAAGAAGAAAAAGCAACCTGCAACTGCAAGGCCCAAACGCCGCCCCAAAGACGATCCGGACGGCGACTTCTCTGCCGCTAAACCGCGCGCGCGCAGGGCGCTGGTGCCGAGGAAGAAGGCGGTGAAGCCACTGCAAAAGGACAAGGACAAGTCGAAAGACACGGAGAAGAAGAAGGAAGAGGGGGGTGCAATGGCAGAGACGCCATTCCTAACGCCTACGTCGTCGCCGCCGGCGATGGACTGCGGCGGCGGTAGTGGTAGTGGCGATGACATGGACGTCGACGTCGACATGGACGAAGTAGATCTCGTCGGCCGTAGCCGCCGTAAGCGCCGGCGCAAGACGCCGGTCGACGACAATGTCAGAGAGGTGGCACCGCCGTCGTCGCCGGCGGTAGTGGCACAGATGGGGGCGTTGGCAGTGTCGCCAAGGAAGGCGGATGCGTTTGGCGTGCTGATGGGAAAGCGGAGCAGCAACGCGGGGAAAGTATCAATGGCGGAACAGGAAGACGCAGAGGATAGGGAAGGGGAGGAGGAAGAAGATGAGCCCATGCTGCCCCTGGGTGTTCCGGAGGCGGCGGCAGTGGGGGCGCGGAAGAGGATACCGGTGTCGTGGGACTCGGAGACGGGGATGCTGACGATACGGAGTAGTCCTGGTCTGCTACCGTCGAGTCCGGCGCTGGGGCCGGTTGATGTGTTGGATTTGGCGGCGGGGAGTGATTGCGAAGCGGAAGGGAAAGAGGGGGGAGAGGGGAGGGCGCTGAGGGGACTGGGGCGCAGGAAGAGGACCACGGCGAGGTATGATCCGGGAACGGGCATCCTGAGTATCAAGAGCAGCCCGATCCTGGCGGCGGAGAGCGCGATGGACGCGGTTCCTGATAGCGACTTTTGTCTTTTGGACTATGAACAGCCGCAGCCGCAGGAAGAGGAGGGTAAAGAGCTGCCATTACCATTGCCACTCCCTCCTCCTCCTCCTCATCAACAGGGGGAGTCTCAGGCAGAGACATCGCAGCCCGAAAACACAGCGAAACGCACATCCGCAAAATACGACACCGCAACGGGCCTGCTCGTCATCAGCAGCCCTGTCCTGGGCCCCGTGAAGACGCCAGAGCTGCGGCCAAAGAGCGCGTTCAGCCTGCTGGGGAAGAAGAAGAAAGAACCCCCACCTCCGCCGCAGTCTGCCCCAGCAATCTCTGCTCCCCAGACTGCAGCAGCAGCGCCGGCGCAGGAGCCGCTGCCGACAGTCACGGTGCGGCAGGCACCAAAGAAGGTGGCAGGCTCGCAGACGGGAAAGAGCGTGCACCCGTTCTTCAAGCCTGGGGGGATCAAGAAAGTCCCCGACCCTCCTCCTCTACCCCAATCCGACGCCGAGGAAGAAGTCACTACCGCTACCTCCCAGCCCCAGCCCGCACGCAGCGCCCCCACCACCACAACCCTCAGCGCCTTCGCCACCACCGCAAAGATCGCAGCCCCATGGGACACCCCCTGGCCCACCCGCGCAAACAACCACATCCGCGCCCTCCCCTCTACCCCGCTCCTCCTGCCGCCCGGGATAGACATAGACGCACATCTGCAGCCCGCCGACCGCAAGCGCAAAGAGCGCGCCGTCGTCGTCTCTGGCGCAGAAGACCTCCTGCACCAGCTCGCGCGCACCCTGCGCGTCCCGCGCGTGGCCAGAGAGGTCGCAGATCGTGACTACTACACGCGCCGCTACTACGACGTGCCGGAGCATGTGCGCCTCCCGGCGCGCATCGTGATGACGGGGAGCGAGCTGCAGAGCATTGTGCGCGGGCGGGTTGCCAGTCGACTGCCGCACCCGAATGCGCCGCGGCCACGGCCACAGGATGACGGGAGGGAGAAGGGGGGGATGGGTGCGGGAAAGGTGCATCCGGCGCTGCTGAAGCTGTACTGGCGGCTGCAGAGCGAGCTGACGCCGTTCGACGTGAGTGAGTGCGAGACCAGCTGCTGGGAGGTGAAGTATGCGCCCGAGTGTGCGGCGGAGGTGTTGCAGACGGGGAGGGAGACGCAGGTGCTGCGGGACTGGCTGCGCGCGCTGAAGGTGGAGAGTGTTGCGCCGGCGGCGGCGGCGCATGCGGGTTCGAGGGCGGTGAAGCGGAAGACGAGGGGCGTGAAGGGTGGGGCGGTGGCGAAGAAACGGAGGAGGAGGAAGGAGGCGGAGTTGTCGGATTTCGTCATTGATAGTGAGGAGGAGCGGGATGAGATGAATGAGATCTCGGACGCGGAGGAGAGTAATAGCGGCGGCGGCGGGGGTGGGGTGTTTGGCGTGAAGAGGTCGACGATTAGGGCGGGTGATAAGGGGATTGAGTGTCCGTTTGGAGGCCCGAAGGAGTTGGGGAGGTTGGTGAATGCGGTGGTTATCAGTGGGCCGAGTGGGTGCGGGAAGACGGCGGCCGTGTATGCGGTTGCGAGGGAGGCCGGGTTTGAGGTGTTTGAGGTGTCGCCGGGCATGAGGCGCAATGGGAAGGATATCGTGGATCAGGTAGGCGAGATGAGTCGGACGCATCTCGTGCACCAGGCCAAGGCCGCCGCGCCAGAGGCGGGGGCGTTCTTCAAGCCAAAAACGGCGGCGCAGAAGGAGAAGCTGGATGAGGAGGCGGCAGCGGCGGGGGGGACAAAGGCACCGGCGCAGCAGCAGCAGTCGTTGATCCTGATCGAGGAGGCCGACGTGCTCTTCGACGAGGACAAGAACTTCTGGTCGAGCGTGCAGACGCTCATGGCGCAGAGCAAGCGCCCCATCGTGTTCACCTGCAACGACGAGAGCCTCCTCCCCATCAGCAGTCTCTCTCTACATGCCGTGCTGCGCTTCACCCCGCCGCCCAGAGACCTCCTGGTGGACAACCTCATGCTGGTGTGTGCGAACGAGGGCCACCTGCTGGAGCGCGGGAGCGTGCACAGCCTCGTCGTGGCGAAGGGCGACGATATGAGGGCTGCGCTTGTGGAGCTGGAGTTCTGGTGCCGGCTGGGGCTGGGGGACCGAAAGGGGGGGCTGGACTGGATGGTGATGCGGTGGCCGGAGGGCGTGGATGTCGCGGCGAATGGAGAGCGCATGAGGGTTGTTAGTGAGGGGACGTATTTGGAGGGCATGGGCGCGTTTGATCGCGCGGTGGGCGGGGAGCAGCGCAGGTGGAGGAATGCGTGGGAGATGTGGGGCGTGGATGTCGGTGCTGCGGATGGCGGGGAGGAGCTGGCGAGGGAGATGTGTGCTGCTGCTGTGGGGGAGGGGATGGATGTGGGGGGGGCGCTGCGGACTTGTGAGGAGTATGCGGAGGCGTTGAGTGCCGTGGATGTGTATGCGGGCGCTGCCATGAGGGGCTTTGATGAGGTGAGTTATAGCTATTATATCTCCCCCTATTTCTTCTGCTGTGGTGTTGGTGGTGGTTACTGACAGTCAATGATCAACCCTGCAGCTATTCATGGACAGCACCCAGCCCCCGCCCAGCGCGAAGGCCCGCACAGACGATCTCCAGGGCCACCCAACGCTGCGCGAAGCCCCGCTCGACCGCATCTACACCGTCGACACCGACATGGCCACCGCCGTGCGCTACCTCGCGAAGCGACACCTCTATGGGGCCAGGTACACCGCGCTCGGCGACAGCCAGCTCGTGCAGCTCGTCACGCAGCGGGGGCGGAATAGACAGGCGCTACAGTAACCCCCCCCCCCCCCCCTTCTGAACTTGGAATGTATGGATCGGATTGGATGGCTAATAGTAAAACAGACCGCTGTCACCCCACTACCTGGCCGAGACCTTCCGGCCGCTCACGTACGCATCGACGATCTTTGCGAATAGCCCCGCGATCGTGCATTCGGCGGTGAATAGGGCGCCGGGCGTGCTGGTGCTGGATGTGGCGCCGTATGTGCGTGGGATTGTGAGGCATGATGCGCGGCAGGCGGAGATGCGGGTTCGGGCGAGTGGGCTGCTGTCTGCTGGCGGTGGTGGGGGGGGAGGGAGGGTGACGAGGACGGCGAGGAATGCGGGGGAGGGCGGGGATCGGAGGAGGAGGGATAGGTGGCTGGGGGTGGCGGGGGTGGAGGTGGGGATGGTGGTGGGGAGTGGGGGGGTGGGGTGGGGTGCGGAGGAGGGGGAGGGGGAGGAGGGGGATGTGGATGTGGATGGGGTGTATGACTTGGAGGAGGAGGAGTTAGACTAAGTGGGTGGGGCGTTTTGTCCGTTTTTTTTTTTCGTAATCTTTCCTTGTTGTTTTGATAATGGGTTTTTCTTTTCTTTTCTTTTCTTTTCTCTTCTTTTCTTACTGTCCTTTTACTTGTGGTTTGGGACGAGAGGGGGGGGGGGGGGGGGAGGGATAATTGCGGCGGACTGTATACTATGTGTATCTAGCTAGAAGCCTCCCCGCCCGCCCCGCCCACCCTACACATACATCTGTAACCTACCTACCTACCTACCTACCTTCCCACACACTGCATCACATCACATCTCATCATCATTCATGTACCACATACAGTTACGATAATCACGATCGATCGAGTAGACTTTTTCACTTGCTATACCATACCATACCATACCATACAGTACAGTACAGTAGCTAGCTATAGTAGTAGTAGTAGTTAGTAGTACTTATATACAGACGAATCTTAGAAGCTAAAATGTAGTTAGAGAGGGCTACTTAGTGGCTGCGTGGGTGGATGGGCCCGGGGGTGGCGGGGGGTAATATATGGCGTTTTAGTTTTTAGAAGGGAGAGGTTTTGGATGGGGTGTTTTTGATACTTGGGACTTGCAGGGCTTGGTGGGTGCGGGTGCGGGTGGGAGTTGGAGTGGGTGGGTGAGTGAGTGACTGAGAGCTGGGGAGGGGGGGTGGTGGTCATGCTGTGTGTGGTACCGGTTTGTTAGCTTATATACATGTACATACCCATACTTATACTTATAGCCATATAATCCAAAGTACAACTCGCGGCCGCGATAATATTGTGGGCCAGGAACTAACTACATGTACATACTAGTGCAAACCACAGTCGAGAAATAAAAAAAAATAGAATTAAAAAAACGCCCCCCCCCCCAAAAAAAAAAAACCTGGTGGCCCAGGATAAGTTTTTTAAGCCATTGGGTCTTGTATAACTTTTCCTGCCCAGGAAGTGAGTTAAACTACCTTGGGAACCGCACCCCACATCGGGAGGTGCGGAGTCCTTTACTGCAGCAGTGTAATGAGCCAAACCCTTTGACTTTTTGGCGCTGGGGTTAATGGCACCCGCACATCCACCACACCTTGGGCAAAGTCCGTCGCTCCTGGGGGGGGTTGTCCGTCATCAGTACATCTATCGTTACGTTCACGTTCCGCACAAGCGAGAGACAGCCTACAATGTTTATATATCGGGGAAGTACATAGAATTTGGACAGCCAAATGATCTTGTCGGGGTCTTGGCTCACAGCTGCTCACTCGGCTTTTCCCCCTGCAGCCTGGCATTAAGAGACAAGACGAGACGAGACGAGCACCCTCGAGACAAGACAAGACAAGACTAGGGCTCAGCCTCGAGCCGTCTCGAGTGGTGTCACGAAGAACGACTACACGAGATACATGCGGATCAATTGGGGTGGGGCGCACGTGGGTACATAAGTAAGTATGTAGGGATGGGGTGAAGTGATCAAATAGAAGGAAGATGATGGCAGATGGTGACTATAGACGAGGTGCATAGGAGTATGTAAGTAATTCAATGGGTATATGAAACCTTGCGGGGGCAGGGCTTTATAAACCAATACCCAACCGCAGGCAGTTGGGGTGCTCGGGATATTTACTGCTACTGCTACTGCTACCGTTCTACACTCTTACACAGACACAGACATAGACCGTACATTGACTGACTGACTGACTGACTGACTCACGTACTCAAGTAACCCACATACATAATTACACAAAAGCCCCGGCGAACCCACAACCCACAACATACAACCCCAAACCAATCAAAAGGCCAAAACAACAACACCCACACGATCAATATCCATGTCCAACTACTACGACGCCGAGATCGAGGCAATCCTCGCCGCTACCCGTGCCCGTATCGAGGCGGAGGAAGAGGAGATCTATGAGATTGTCGAGCTGAGCGATGATCCGATGCCGGATGCACCCAACACCGTAGCAGTGCCTGGGATGGCGGAATTTTATGGATATGGCCGCCGGTTGGAGGATATTGGGGAGGAGCAGCAGCAGGAGGAGGAGGAGGAGGAGTATGTGAACCATTATGCGACGAACGAGGGTATTGCCAGGGAGTTGGGGATCCCGGGGTTTGGTGAACGTATGGTTCCCCTAATATAATTTCACTCTCTCTACATTTTGAAACCACCCACTGACTAACGAACCAACCAACCCACAGCGCACACGGACCCGCTCCCCGCGCAAGGCCTCTTCTTCATCCACGCCCCCACCGCCCGCCCCCCACGCCCACCACCACCACTCACCCCCTTCGCCGCCATCGACCCCCCCGAATACGTCCCCCCACCCCACCGCCGCACCCGCGCCCCCCTCCCGCCGCCCCCCACGCCGCTCTCCGAGTCCGAGTCTGAGCCCGAAGACGCCGCCGTGCCCGAGCACATGCAGTGCGGCATCTGCCTGTGCCGCCAGATCACGCTCGCGTACAGCGGGTGCACGCATGGCGCGTGCAGGACGTGTGTCAAGCGCATCTGTGCGACGCAGGGCCCGCTGAGCAGTACGTTTCCGTGCCATGTGTGCCGCGCGCTGGTGGGGGAGGTGGGGCCGCTGGTGGAGAGGGAGGGGGCGGTGGGGTTGAGGTGGGGGGGGTGGGAGGTGGAGCGGTGGGTGCTGGTTGTGGAGTGGGTGATGGGGGTGTCGGCGAGGGTGAGGGGGAGATGGGGGAGGTGGTTGTAGGGGGTGCTGGGTTGGATATCGATGGGTTATTTTCTTGTTTGGATGCTTGTAACTGTGATGATATAAAGTGTAATCTCTAGAAATTAGGTTATAATTCATAGGTCTAAAGACGTAATTTTAAAGACTTATATTCATAGGTCTTATTATCATTTCTCCAATCTCAAAAGTATATACTCTCCATTCATAGCTTCAATCCCGAATACTTTTTTCTCCTTAAACACCAGCTCTCAGCTAGAACCAATTGCAACGTAAAGACGACCACCTTCCCAGAACATTAACCCCAATCGCAAAATATCACTCGACGCACAATCCACCCCGCTATCCATCACTGCGCCCACCAGCCACCCCGAAATCTACAGCTGAAGTTCAATCGAGTCCATATTTTGAAGTCTTGGGTTGGCGGCGCTGCCCTTGTATGCCCGGTGAGTTTAGTAGCCCACAGACGACAAAACGCAGATATCCAGCCGCGCCAAGTACGAGTGATAGACTATGACGCACATTGCACCCGCCCCCCCACGCCCGCCGCGGTCTTTTCAATAACGCGCCCAGTACTCGATCTGGTGGGTAGGCACTTTGGTTACTAGGGCCGTGCCATACTTACCATTAAAGCTCTTTGCTCAAGGTGTGGATGCGCGGGTGTGCGGGTGTGCCAAGCCCAGCTTCAGCCAAAGGTATTAATGGTTTTGTGGCTCATAATGTTGTTGCAGTAAAAAAAGACTCCGCGCCTCCCAATGACCCCCAATGGCAATATTGGGGGGTACGGCTCCCGAGGTAGTTTAACCGGGTGGCCCCCGCCCAGGTTCGACTCACTTCCTGGGAAGGAGGAGTTATATATAAGACCAAATGGCTTATAAAAACTTATCCTGGGCCACCAGGTTTTTTATTTTTTATTTTTTGTTTTTGTTTTTGTTTTATTTCTTGATTGTGCTTTGCATTTGTGGTTGGTGTGGCCCTACACCGTGGCTGCGAGTTGTGCTTTGGAATTATCTGGGTATGGGTATGGGTATGGGTATGGGTATCAATCAAGTGTTTAGTAACCATCCATGCTTGGGGGTTTTTTTTTGGGGGGGGGAGGTCCTCCTTTTTCAGTCAGCACAGTCGTGCTTCAATACACACCACACCAGTAACGGCCGACCCCGCGGCCACGGGTTGTTGGTTTTTCCAAAGTGTACGTGGGGTGGATATATGCCCGTTAATCTTTTCTATTGGACTTAAGCCTGTCCGTCTCCTCGGTGATCCAATGAATTGTGTATCTGCCCCATGAGACCGAAGTCCATCTCCAAGGGGCCTGCGTGTTGCAATCTCTCAAACAGGTGCCTGGGACGAAGGTGTATATAGATACATGTAGGTTCTTTCTTTTTTTTTTTTTTTTCGTAAAAAAAAATAAAAATAAAAGGTAACAAAAAGTAGCATCCCGGTGATAAATGATACACAGAGAGAGGCCGATCGACTACATGTACCTAGTACTTGTAGCTGCTTTTCCTAGTTTCTGTATATCTAACTAGAGTAGAATCTTAGAATTGACCACACCCCCGTGATCGAAGGTGTCTACTAATGTACTTGGAGTATAACTATAACTACATGTATATAGAGGTCCACCCATACAAGTTATCACCCACACACACACACACACACACACACACACACACACACGGACATATACAGATAAGTAGATGGATGGAGGGAAAAAAAGACTACAGATGTATACTCAAATTATCACTCTTCGTACTGCACCACCGCCCGCCCGCCCCTATTCTCGATCGTCAATCCAGCTCCCGGCTTCGATCTCAAGCGCTCAAAAAAACATAAAAACAACAAGAAAAAACAATAGACAGGCTAGAATGTTCATAACATCGTGACAAACAACAACGAGAGAGAGAAAAAAAAAACGCAGAATCCCACCCAGGTCACATCATCATCTCGAGTACAAAGCATGACAAACACGTAACACGCACAAAAGGAAAAATACGCACAAAAAAAAGGCGGATAAATGAATTATCCCAAAACAAGAACAAGAATAGAAGGTTGGAGGAGGAGGAGGAGGAGGAGGAGGAGGAGGAGGAGGAGGATGGCTAACGATAAAAAAACCCCCCCCCCAGTAATTGGTCTACCACTCTACTCGCCTAATGGCATTTCTTCAACTTCGTTACAGAGTGCCCTCCAATTATCCGCCTGCAGCTCCGTATACTTGACTCTCTCCTGACTCCAATCCTGGTACAACCTATCCCACCGTCCCCGTTAGTTATCCATTCCATTCACCCCCCCCCCCCCACTCAAAGAAAGGAACTACATAAACATACCTCGAAACATGATACTGGCTGCTCTGGAAATGGATCAGCTCATCCCTGACACACTCCTTCACAAACACCCTCCTATTGACCATCTCCACGATGCTCGCCTTATCCCTCACAATACTCTCCTCGACCCTCTCCCTCTCACCGGGCTTCACCGTGCCCTCCGGCTTGTTCCTCAGCACCTCCAGCTTCGCCTGACTCGCCTTGATGCGTCTCTCCAGCTGCGGCACATTATCGACGGCCAGGCGCTCCTTGCGGTCAAACAGCTCTCTCATGCTCACCAAGCAATCACGCTGGCGCTTGAGGTCCTCCAAGATGCCGACGTCCCACGCCTTTGTCTCGTCCTCGAGCAGCGTCTGGCAGTTTGACAGGTGCTGCGAGACGGCGAGGAGCCCATTGTTCAAGAGCGGGATCTCGTTGGTGTCGACGGCGTAAGTGGCCTCGCTGCAGTCGGTGAGGGAGCGGAGCGCGAGACTGAAGCGGAGGTAGTCGGCGGCAATGCCCTCGTTGCGCTTCTCGAGGCGCTCAAGGAGGTTGCAGAGCTGGATGTAGATCTCGCTGGACTTGCGGAGGCCGCTGCGCACAGTGTCGAATGTCTGTTCGAGGTTCACGGGGAGGCTGTCCTCGAGGCCCGGGGGGAGAGGCTTGCCGGCGAATTCTTCTTGCACGGAGATGGTGGCTTGCTTCCGCCAGACGGTGAGCTCCGTGGGCACGGTGAGGAACATGATGACGAGTTGCTCCTGGGAGAGGACGGGGTGGCGCACGAGGGCGTTGGCAAAGCGGGAGAGGCCGCGGCGGCGGCGCTCGACGAAGGCGGCGTCGGCTGAGAGGTAGTGCCCGTTAACTGAGTTCGAACAGACGTTATTTCTGCTTTGATAGCACAATGGCTTGTGCCACGAGGGAGTGAGAGGGTCTTACCAGCTAGTCTTTTGGGTGGTAGGAGAGGCAATTGGCGGAAGGGGTAGCGTTTATGCAGACATTCCAGAAGCCTGTCTAGTTAGCATCATCTAGTAATAACCAAGGAATAAAAAAGACATACCAGACAAAATCGCTATATCTTCTCACAACCCTGCTGCCCCGTCTCGCACTCGCAATCTGATAATTGCGATGCTGGAACATAAACATGCCCTCCTTCTCGGGCAGCACCGACACTGTGACAACCTCTTCTGGCCCCCTACTCGGAACCCTCGCCTCAGGCTGAATGGTAGTCCCGCCGAGGCCTCCAAACGACCCATGCCGCGCCGGCACGCTCGGCTCCGAAAACAGCGACGGATTATACCCACCCGTCTCTGCGTGCGGGCCGCCTTCATAGACTCCCCACGCCGACGACGCGCTTGTGCGGTTCGCGCCGTTGTTTCGGAGCGCTGAGTGGATGTCGTCGGGCTCGAGCTCCGAGTCGTCGATCTGGTTGCGTATGCGCGTCGGCGACGAGTACGGTTCGTTGCGGCCTAGGGAGCTGGCGCGGCCCTGCGAGTCGCCGCGGACATGTGTGCTTGCAGGGCGCGCAGACGCGGGAGGCTGGTAGTTGAAGGAGTTGGTACGCTCCGCAGTCGGGCTGGTTTGATGCACGCTTACGGGAGCCTCGATGACGGGAGGCGCGGTGTGGCTTTGTACTACTGCGGGGCCGCTACCCCAGGGGTCTTCAACCTCATCAACAAACTTCGAGGTGCGTGTACGGATAGGAGAGGTGCTAATGGGTGTTGACTGCTGACGGTGGACCACAAGTGGCTTTATGGAGCTTGGTGAGGTCGGCTGGTCCTGTGATTGGTCGTGGCCAGAGTGCGGGGCGGTATTGGCGGACTTGTGGGTTGAAGATGCAAGAGACGTTGTAGGGGTCTCGACACCTGACTCGCGATGATGCTGTCGAGCTACGATCGTAGTAAATCTTGGGATTGGAAGATCTAGCTCTACAGTTAGCGCCGTCCAATGGCGAGTGAGCGGGGGGGAAAAAAAGGGGAGGGGGGGGGTTAGCAAACTCACTTCTCCTCCGGTAGTCGACCCCATCAATACTGATCTCGTCGCCCTCCTGTGCCAGCCCGATCATAGCTAGAAGCACATTGACCTCATCCCTACCTACACTCTCCTTCCCGCCCCTCATGATGACCCCCCAAATCCTCTCCCTCGCCGTAGAGTCAATCCCGGCCTCAAGCAGTATCTTCCCCACGCCCTCCATGGAGATACCACCCGGCGCCGCATACTGTGCCAGCAATGCGTCGTAGTAGTCTACATACTCCTCAGGGATACTCGCATTGTCAGGCGTCAGCAACGTCTTTGTGATGTCGCTGTCGGCCCCACGGCGCGGCACCGGCAGTCCCGTGGCCCACGGATCAGGCCCAGAGTCGTCAAAGAGCGAGCCTGAGCCTGGCGTCGCGGTCGTGAAGTCGTCGTCGAAGAGGGAGGAGCGCGAGCGCGCAGCGGGGGGAGGGGAGTCGTCAAAGATGGACATTGGTTGTGGTTTGGGTGGTGATGGGGGGTTGTGGTGCGGGGATGTGGTGGTGGTGGTGGTGGTGGTGGTGTCGGGCTAGCTAGCTAGTGGGTGGTCGGGTTAGCTCTCTTTGGTCTGGTTGGTTGTTATCTCCACCGACAGTTGGACTCGGCGGCTAGCTCGGTGAGTTACCTAGGTAACTAGATATTGCAGGCTGTCTATCTAGGGATGAGCTGCTGCTTCTTCTTCTTCTTCCTCTTCTTCTTCCTTCTCTGCGAATTAGGAGAGGGGGATCTGATTGTTTGGGGCGAGTCCCACGGTGCTGTCCCTGTGGGCGGAGAGAGACAGACAGACAGAGAAGTGGTGGTGGGTGGTGGTGGTGTTGGCGTTGCAAGAGAGAGAGGAAGGAAGGAGGGAGGGAGGATGCGTGCGTTGCGCTTGTCTTGTCACACCTGCAAGTTGCAACATCCCTGCAAGCCACACCCAGCCACTTGCACAAAACGGGCGCTGATGATGTCAACCCGATCATTGGACTGGGGTGATAGCTCATGAAGCTGAGGAGGCTGAAGACGCTGAGGGGGAGGAGGAAGAAGAAGACACACCCAGCTACCCGCGCTTTACGCAGACACCAGATTGTAGGTAAACATGTAGTAGTCATTTAGACTATTCTAAAGCGCCAAAGTTCCCCCAAAATGCTTCTCCACAACTAACTAGCTATAAAGCCCCGTCACGAACGTCATTACATGGCCCACCTACATAGCTCCTCCACCCTCGATCTCCGACGTCTGAGTCAGCAGTACATCAACCTCTTCCAAATGCCTACAAAACCATCCCGCGAGAGTAGCATGCAACCCCGCCTCTCACCACACCGCAGCAAGGTTTTCCTACTCCCCTCACAGCTCCCACAACTTACTCCAACTTACCCATGGACTCCCAGACACTAAATAAGGCCGGGTACACACCAGAACCATTCTTAAGAGGTACCACCTCCGCCACTTTTACTATATAGCTCCCTACATTCTAACTAACGATCTAAGATTCAGCCTTAGAAAAAGTGACAAATCCCCCCCGCCTCGCCGTCGACAGAGACCTCGAGGCCCAGCTAAAAGATGAATGCAAGACTACGGGGCTCAGCATAATTGTCATGAATTGCGTCGGTGCATGTTGCTGGTTGCTCGAGTTCTGGATCATGTATGTTGTGTGGTGCTGGATTGAGGAGCTGCGGGCGCAGATTTGATGTTACGGTGTTCCTGGTGGCGTTTGGGTATGCTTTTTTTTTGTGGTCGAGTGATTGTGTGTGATTGTAATGGGTTTAGTGGGTAATTCTGTATGTCTTTTTTCCTTTCGTTCTTTCGTGTTTTTTTGTAGGCGTTGGGAGGGAATTGATTATCCCCCGCGGGGGGGGGGGGGGGGGGAGGAGGGTTTGTCCCGCAAACATGTCAAGGATTCAAACGGATACATATCAGTGTTCACTCAAAGAATTCGTGAGAACTGCACTCCTTGATTCCGCCGCCAAAATCCAAAATACACTCTTCAGGGCAACACACCTCCACACCTTACCTGCGTGCTCTTTTCCTTGTAGTATGGTAGAAAGCAGACGCATGAATGCTTATCGCTCTTGCTTTTATTTTAGACACAGCTGTTCTAGGTTCTCTTCCGTCCTGGAGAGTGTTGATTTATGCAAGGCACCTGGCTATTAACAGCCAGCCTCCCTGCCACAGCAAAAGCCCCATAATATCTGTTGGAGCGCTAGTAAGCAACCAGTATTTCCATATGAATTGATCCATCGCGGTAAGGATGCTATAGCTATAGATATCGGGCCACATCTCCCCAAGAAGTGTGTATCAGCTCCCAATCACCAAGAGCCCTCAGGGACAAGATTTGACATTGTATATCATTTTGGTAAGGGGAATATGTAGGGCACTGGTGATTGTTGCGATCGTGCTATCCTATATCCCAATGGCCTGTTTCCATGCCCTCTAATGAGCAGGTATATAAGAGAGGTAGGATTCTCGGATACTGTGATGGTAAATGAAATGTGTTGACAATCGTACTGGTTGCTGCGGCGGTGCGTCATGGTATGTCACTCGCGCTCTGCTGCGGCTCTGGAATGGATGGGTGTTCGTGCTGGTGTTGTTTGGGTTGTGGTTTGGACGGTGGGATAAGTAGAAGGAGAGATGAGTAGAAGGAGAGTTTGAGTATACATGTAGTTGCGGCGATGGTGGGAGGAGTCCCGCCAAGGACGGCCAAGGACACTCAGCTGCATGTATCTTCTATGTAGACCGCGCATCATGCACAACCACCACGATAAGGGCTATCAAATTTCCAACGTCGCCTACTCATCCATCCGTCAACAAGACATCGCAATTTTGGAACTGTACGCCTTATCCGTTTAACCATGCACGTTAGTCCACTGGCTCAGCGCCACGTGCTGTTAGCCAAGGGGGCAGCAGGATTCCAAATGGAGCGATCCTTTTAGAAGCCGCTCTGGGTTGAGTGGTTTGTTGGGGCTGAAATTTTTGCTGTAACTGACCATTTTTATCTATATTTAGTGAGAAAGACTTGATGACAGTACCAGTTACACAGAGAACGTTCCCCTCCCATCTCCGTCCAGTATCAATGCTTCCCAGCACTCACGTAGGAGACGCTCAAGCAAGGGGGGTGGGGTCTGGAAACTACTCAAAACTCAGAGGTCAACAGTACCACCTTGCTCATGGGCTCACCGGTTCCATGAGAGATAGATACCCATAGGTTACCACACAGCTGAATTTCTGATTAGAGTGTATCTTTAGAAAATCTTATCAATGATAAATTCTGCAGCCTCCCGATGCATATGAAGCAGCGAAGCTACGAGGATTCTGAGCCGTCTAGAAACAGAAGAAAAAGGCTAGGTTCAAGGAAGGAACAAAAGTTGGCCAGCTTTCAGCAGGGCACCACTCAACTCAGGCGAATCGGGCCACCAGTGCGTTATTGCAACTCCAGCATATTTTCAGATATAAAAGGTGCTTTATTTATATGTACTTCAACCCATGAACTGTGGTCGGGTAGGACTCCGGGTTTACAGCTATTTCTGTCACGATATCGAGTTTAGAACACTGTCGAGTGATAGTTAGTGAATGAGCACCTTCTTGTGCATTCATGGTCGCACCGCTACTGCTATGGGGACAGTTTGTGTCTGAAGCCTTTGTGAGATTTATAATCGATTCGTCAATTTAAGGGCGTAAAGATTCACTGAACTCGTGCTCCACTTCTTGGGTTATCTCTTTAATTTGAAAACAACGATCATAACTAAACTGCATAACTACTACCTATACGAACAACAACGCCGGAAAAGAATGAAAAATTCTCATAGACTCCATTCAATCTATGACGTGGCTACATGAACACTGTCAAACGACAGGGTGTATGAAGAAAGAGAACCGTAAACCCGCAAAAGAAACACTAAAAGAAAGACAGAGTGTGTTAGATAACTCAAACAAATGAACCTACATCAAAGATGAACAAGAAAGTGTAAATAACACTTAGGTGTGGATGTGGAGCGGGTATACAGCGTCTATTCTCGTAGTAATAGATACTGAAAACCAACCCACTTAACTTCTCGTGTACTCAAAGAAAAGAGCCTATAGCAAACAATTAACAGGCTGATAAAAAGCGAAAAAAGAAACTGAAGACTTAAGCAACAAAGATATCTCAAAATTAGCAGACATTGCCCCGCTGCACAAAAAACCCACCGCAATCAATTTCACTCGCAATACCTCGCCTTCCACATCCTTTGAATCCTCTCCGAAACTTGGACAATCCACTCCAACACCTTCAGCCTCACTCCAATCACCTCTTCCCCATTGACGAGGTTCACTGTATTCACCTTACCTTTACATTCCTGGCACCTCAGCCATGTCGGAAACCTAAACCTCATCATCCTTCCTTTACACCACACCCGCTTTGCACAGCATACGCAAGCGCCATGGCCGCACGTTACATACACAACCTGAATATTTCTACGCTTACACACACCACACACGTTCCCTTCTAGCACAAACTCCGGGTCTCCATCCCCAGATTCGGAGCCCAGATCATATTGCGGCGGCGGCTTATAGACCCCTACTTTGCGTTCACCTTTGCCTGGATATTTTTGCATGACATCATTGAAGCTCATAGCCTTCTTCTCTACTTTCTCTTTCTCTACGGCAGGCTCTTCATCTTCATAGTCCATATAATCAAGATATGAATCATAATATTCATCGCCTGCCTTCTCATCGTCCTCAGATATGTCGTGCTCGGGTTTGAGTTCGTCATCGCCTTTCGGGTAGTCGGGCTCTGGATCATCAGAGTCCCTGTCATAATTACAATTGTAATCCCACGAATATCTCTCAACCCATTCATTTATATACTGGCGGCGTTCTTCTTCCCGCACTTCCTTGTCGTCAGGGTGTTCCTCATGCTCACGCAAGTCGTCGTCCATTGAGTTAAGAGCTGTAGTACGTTGTTGTTACCGGTTCAGCGGATTTGGAGTTTGAATGTCTGATAGTTTGAACTTTGCTAGCTACAGCGGGATAGAGGGCTATATATACAGACCCGGGTGAGTCTTCCCGGTATTGTCAGCTTTGGGGAACATGAAACACTCTTTGGGAGTTGCCATTGAATGTGGAGTTCTTTCTCGCGCATGCGGGGTGTTACTCAAATGATAGGAGGAGAACGCGTAATTGGTGGCAAGTCCATCATGGTACGTGTGTGTATATGTGGTTGTACATATTTTAATACCGAGCAAAACTCGATCCTTTTGGTGTCATACTTGTAGTTACTACATTATGTACTGAAACTGTTCAATTACTTATGACTACTAATTATAAAGACACCCCATGTGTCTAGCATTAATCGCCTTGTGATTTAGAATTACAAGCAAAATATTTGTTAGAACATCTCTCCATTGAATTGAGTGTTATCCAGTGCGGGCTTGTGTTGTATAATCACAGAATATCACTCGTTCAAGTGGAACAGTTAATTGGTTGTCATGTTGCAAGGTGACCAATCTTTCTTGGTAATTTGAAAATTGGTATAATACCTGAGGGCAGCTTCAGCTTGGCACCAATGGGCACACCGGAAGATCTCCAGTAGATGTCATATGAAATAAACCAGTGGGGAGAGCAAGCATTCTATGGCGGGTGTCAATCTGATAAAACCGTTCGCACAGCCAAATTCTCACTCTGATCAAAGAATGCAATTAATGAATTAAACAAAAAAAAAAAAAACTCTGATCGAAGATCAGCATTGCTGCCGAGTGAGATCATGTGATCACAGTGCTCGCACCATGAATACGTGTTATTCATGAGTGAATTGGATTTATCAAGTGGTATGTTTCTATTGTACGTACTGATACCATACAAACAGCCTTTAGTCAGGCCAGGTCAGACTTGGCACTGTGACTCGGGTTTCAACTTCACATTCGCGATTTTCCATTTCTATCTGATTCACTGTGGGGGTATTATCTATGGTTATAATCTTGGTCACTCAAGCCTGTGGTCAAACTCCGGACAGGTGCTTGCATTATTCTCACCTTAGTATCCATACCAATCTATAACTAACACCTAGTTATAGTGTCGCATTGAAGCCAACCTAGGCTCAGTACCGCTACCATTCAGCATCTAACCCGAACAAATAGACCACCATACATCCCCATCCTCTCGGCCCCATATAGCACACCATGTCCAAGATCCTCAATCTGAACAGCCATAGCAGCAGCAGTAGACCGTAGAAGACCCTGACTTTCTGGCCCCCTACCCATGCGAGGGATATGGCGGTGAGCCAAGTGTAGTTGCCTCGATACCATAGTGCCGCCATGAGGAGAAGGGTCACGAGTTTTGCGTACATTGGTATGTGCGAGTGGTGGTGGTGGTGATGATGATGTATGGGTGCTGGTGGGGTGTAGGATGGTAGGTACATGCCGGTTATGTGGCCAGCGAGCATGAGGATTATGGTAAAGGATGACCAGAATATGCGAGGCGGTATCCGAACAACCAATGGCTGAAAAAGATAGGTCCCGAGTCTTGAAAGATTTGGGCAGCGGATGGGTGTGCTGATGTGGTATAGGTGTCGTGTTCTGAATCTTTCAAGTGCGTTATGTTTCTAAGCTCTTATGCTGTGGCTTGAATATAGTATACGTGACCACATGAAAAAACTGAATGCCTCAAACTGTATATGTATATAAGACACTAGTAACTGCCTTCTGAAATTTATTATTCACACCAGGCACTTCACCACTTATCTACTCATCAAAACAACCACACTCAGAAGATTCAATCCACAATAACTCTCAAGATGAGCACTTCAAACGATCAACCAGTATCTCTTAGTGCCCGCCTCCTCGCCCTCTTCAATACCAGTGTCGATGCAGTCGATTCCTCAATAAATACCTCCCTCACCTCCAGCCCGCCAGCTTACGAAGACATCATTCACAGCACTCTCAACGATATGGAATCCGTTTTCACTGGGTGGGAACATGATCATAACCTCAGCTTCATCGCCGTAATCCACAGACGCCGTACCCAGCTCCTCGAGACCGATAGTTTCACCTCCGACGATGAGGGCTTCCTTGCCTACCATGCTCCACCCTCAGAAACTGCCTCCGATGCTACTGAGCCCGACGTCTCTGATGATAAGCTGTGCACTATCTGTGGGCGCCGCCAGATCAGTGTCAAGTTCTGTGATTGTGTCCATGCGTCGTGCAAAGACTGTGCGAAGGGTATGTGGCGTGCTAGAATCCAGTACGACGGTCATTTTCCAGACTATTGGCATTGCCCGTTGTGTAGGGGGTATGTTTATGAGGTGAAGAAGATTGGTGAGAAGGATGATGAGAGCGAAGCTAGAGAAGTAGTAGTCATGGAGTGGATTCGGGAGGTTTCGAAGAGCGCAAGGGAGATGGTTGTGGATATGCTGGAAATTAACTCAACCAAATCTTGAAGGATGAGAAGATAGGCAAGGCCTTTATAAAGACTATTTGAACTCATACGCTACTCGTATGCGTCTTCGGAAGGAGAGGATTTTGATGATACGGAATAAATTGCTACTATTATCGGAGTTGTCAGTACTACTCAGTGATTAATAAAAAATTCTTTGCGGTTGAAGCTCAAATTATAAACACCCGCCAAATATCAGTGTAAAGTATGTGCCGGATTTACGGAAGAAGGCCTGACTGCATGCATTTTTCTTTCGATCTTGTTTAGTGAATTAGTGTATGCCTATACATGTAGTATACACCTACATTGACCCAAGCAAAGCACCTTATTGTCTATTTCCCATCGAGCATGTTATTTATGAAATAATTCTTTGTAGGAATTTTTTTTAAGCTTCATTGCAATTGTCTTCTAGAGATGGATGTACGTACTAGTTATCAGATTTTTCACACTTCTCTCACGAGAGATGAGGCATGGAGACTATCCGCCTGGCCGGTGCAAGGTGCAATATATCTCCCTTAGTCTACGACCTATATATAGTACAGCCTGCCAGCTGAGAATGGTGTTCAATCGAATATTTTGTGAGAGAACTCGATGGACTAATGAGATGTAGTTTGTGCTGTAGGTGTAATAAAGGATTTGAATAGGGATGGATCTCATTAGCCATGAATCGTCCATCACTCGGACCAAGTGACACATAACGAATTTTGGCATCAAGATTTTTCTAGCTTTAAGGTGCATTGCAGTTTACTATCTACGTGTAGGTTATTATTTTATGATAGATTATACATCTATTATGAGTACTTTTTAGTACTAACTAGGCACCATGTGTCAGCTCACTATCTCGCACTCATTAGCAGCACAAAGACCTCTTACCATCAATTATTGCTGCCGTTACACTACACTACGATTCTCCACCCGCAGTGTAATGGAGAGAGCTACTACATTCACTTTCACTAAGTATTTACACAAATATCCACATGGCTCCCCTTCCAGAATTCTAAACCTCCGTATACTATGAAGTCTTCAATCGTTCAAGAGCCACTATGGACTGATTCGGGTTTGCAGCGTTCCAGACCTAATCCTTGCACACGGAACGTTCTCCAGATGCACAGTGCGCGTTCCGTATATGTTCGCTTCGCTCACTCTTTACTATGGCTACGCCCCCTTTATTCATAGTATAAAGGAGGACGTAAATCAGTTAATAATTAATTGCATTTCCGGTCTCTCCTCAACTCGCTTCCTCCAATCTTTGCCTGCTCGCGTCAACCACAGAACTACAGCTTAGACTCCTTAACCATCTTCCACCCTTTACCAAAGTATAATTTCGTCCTAGAATTTTCAAAATCATACAACGGGGAAACGTTATATGCGTTACAAAAGTCGATACCAAGAAGATTAATTTGGGAAAAGTGAGGACCTGGCGCCCTATAAGCTGCGTGGTGATATCCAGCGAGCTTGACGGTAGTCGATCCGAGTTTTTCTTCCTTGATACCAAAGAGGTCGCTCGTCTAGAGTACTTAGCAGGCCTCCTTTTCACAATTATGAGCACCTACCTGAGTTGAAAGATACGTGGAAACCCAGTGTCTATAATGAAAAAACCCAATGAGCACGGTCATCATGAGCAACAACCGCCGGAAATACCGTCCGAACCTTCCGGCCGTATAAATAGCAATCACCGATTTCAACCACCTTATTCGCATCTTCCTTTGTCGCCTCTGCATGGTACGGTATCCCCACTGTCTCCGCAACTTCACCTCGCAATTTCTCATCAACATCCGAAATCAAAACATCAAAATCTTCTGGATCTGTGCCACCGATATCATGGATATCCACGTATTCGCCGCGCTCTTTAGCCTCTTGCTGGTGCTCGCGGGTGAAATAGGCCTGTGGATCGACGTCCGGAGGGAAGCGTCGAGCGATCGTATCGTAACTCGGAGGCCCAATGTAAGGGAGTAGCATGCTATGAATCTGCCGTGATGCGGTACCGTTGGAGAGACGAAGACCGGGCCTATGAACAGCCTTGAACGCTTGCCGGCTGAGGAGCCTAAACATGTTTGTTGCTTGCTTGCTTGTTCGATGAAACCAAGAAATCCCGTCACCGTAGATAATATGTGCTGTCTCCGTCTGTCAAGGCATGAGGTTGAAGGACTTCGTCCCTTCCCACTCACAGAAGGGAGGGAAACCCACCCTCTTATACTTACTTTCCCCAAGTGAGCCTTGGCGGAACGGAGGGCACATGGGTGTGGCGCAGGGTTAAATTGGTTGGAGCTTGGCTTGCAGCGTTCCGGACACATCCCTGCATCCGAAACGTTCTCACTTTTACGCCGTAAAACCTAGGATATAAGGTAGGGTGATAGAAGAAGAGATAAATAATACTGTAACAGAGCCCGATTAATTTTATCTCTTGTGGTTGTTGAGCTAGGTACTGAATTTCTAAAAGTTGGGTTTTTGGTGAGAGGCTGACCAAATGTCGCATATAAATTACCATCCGGGCCAATAATTACCTAATTATGAAGTACTTTAGTACATAACTACCCGATTAGGAATACATCACTGGTGCCTGGCATAATATGATGTCTTGGCATTTCCGGGCGATTTCATGCCAAGTAATTACTAGATTAGGAAGGTGATTTTCACTGGGACCAACGCAAGCTGAGTATAAGAAGGGTGGGTTCTCCCTTCTGTGAGTGGGAAGGGACGAAGCTCAACCCCACGACATGGCAAACGGAGATAGCACATATCAACGAAGCGACAAAGACGAGAGTCCACGAAGAGCATACTCCTAGCAGGACAAAGGCGATAAGACGATAGCACGGAAACCACGGGTTAGTGATTTGGGAAGCAACAGTCATGGCGACAAACACGTTCAGGCGTCTCAGCCGGCGAGTGTTCAAGGCTGTTTGGAGATCCAGACTCGGTCTTCGTCTCTCCAACGGCACCGCATCACGCCATGTCCATAGCATGCAAGCTCCGTATTCCGGGCCCCTGAGTTACGATATGATCGCTCGACGATTCTCTTCCTCGCAGGTCGATCCGCAGGCCTATTTCACCCGCACGCTCTAGGAAGAGGCCAAACAGCGTGGCGAATACATTTATATCCATGATGTCGGTGGTGTGGATCCGAAAGAGTTTGATGTCTTGACCACAGACGTCAATGATGAAATATTGCGAAGTGAGGTGTCGCAGGTAGTAGGCATACCGTACCTTGCGAAGGCGACTGAGGCAGATGCCAATGAAGCCCTTAAAGTTGATCATGTCTATATATATGGTCGGAAGCTGCGGATGATATTTCCAGCAGTTGGTCATAAGGGCAAGGCTCATTGGGTTTTTTCATCCTGGATAGTGGTTCCCCATTGACCTACCTTTCGGCACGGGTGAGTAAATACCTCTTCCCGCGAAAAGATATAACTACTAAAGTACTCTAGACGAGTGAGCTTTTTGATATCGTGGAAGACAGACCGACGACTGTCACGGTCGCTGGATATCATCACGCAGTTCATAGGTCGCCGGAGGTCTCTCACTTTACCGAAGTTAACCTTCTTGGTGCCGACTTTGCTAGCGAGTATAATGTCTCCGTGGTACAACTATCCGAGTGGCAAAGTGAAGCTCTACTTTGGTACAGACTGGGTAGTGATCGAGAAATCTAAGCTGTAGTACGGGTTTTGTTGAAAGTATGAGCAAGCAAGGAGCGGAGGAAACGAGTGGAGGAAACCCCCCCCCCCCCCCCGGGGCATTGTATGTATGGTGCGCCCCCTCTTAAAGGCAACCAAAAACTGCGGAAAGTCGATGGCTAATACCTTTTCGACGAAAAGGTTAAAGAAAATCGGGAAAGACAAACTCAAGTACTAGTGGTGAAGTTTAGTTTGTCTTTCCAGATTTTTGATATCTATTCTAGTGGTGAAGTTATTAGAGCTTGAAACTGGCTGTTTTTTTTATGTAAAAAGCGCCAAGACTGAGCAAAGTGGAACAGTATTATACCCGTTTATAACCCTCAGAAGTGAGTTGCGGCAGGAATATAGCAAAGTAGCTAGGAATAAGCCCTCTCATTAGCTTTGGAGTTCACCTTACAGCCACGATTATTCCACTTCCAGGTACCGCCGTGTCACCTTCAAGAGTGTGCGCACCATACCTTTAGTTTTTCGCAAAATGTCATTCTACTATTTATCTGGGACCCTCTGAGCGGAGCGACCGCGATAAACGATGCTGGCTGTTTTCTGTATTCTCTAGAGTCTTGTTCCAACTGATCACAAAATGACGATCAATCAAACTCGACGTAGACTAAAGACAAGACAGACGATGTATTGGTGACGATGAACTACGGATACAGAAGACTAATCTAGTGTGTAGCTTCTCTCTTACGTTGCTTCTTGTCTAGACACCTTTTCCTTAGCCACTTATTCAGCCACATGTTAAGCCTTATCATACGCCACGTACTACAACGAGGGACGAGTAAGCAGGGCGTACGATACGAGAATAGCGGAACGGTGGAAGTATTTCATAGGTTTCGCGGCGCAGAATTCAGAACGTGCCAAAATGTTCCGGAACATTGCCAAGCAGGCCACAAAGCACATTAGAGCTGCGCAAGCTGAGTAAGTATTAGAGGGAGGGTTTCCCGCCCTCTGTGGGTGAGAAGGGACGAAGTCCATTCAACCTTTCGCAACCAGTGATCGAACACGACATAGCGATACATAACGGAGTGGCGACAACTTGGTTAAAGAGCTGCCAGCGAGTGTGATTCAGCAAATCAAACGCAATTATGGTCCCTATGCCCCGACTATTTATGCAACGCGGAGCTGCCCTGCCGATACGTATCCGAGTCATCAGATACCTCGGAAGCCAGCCAGTCCAACGTAGGATGAACATGACAGATTCCTACGATCACAATCCCCAGTTGGAAGAAGAGGCAGCCCCAGCAAAGGGAAAACCCTTGGTTGGTTCTACAAATAACATAGTATCCACTGGCTCCGCTAACAGACCATTGTGATGATCATAGTCGGATCACAGTTTCAAGTTAGGTGATCGTGTTATGGATCTCATCAAAGTATATTCCGCATATATCCAATGCTGGTATGTAAACTACTTACACAAATCATAGGATCACGGAGATTTCAAAGCCGAAGTCAACAAGTCTATTGGCGAGCTTTCTACGAAAATGGCGAACGGGTTTGCTGATGTGCATCGTGAGTTTGCTGATGTGCGTCGTGAGATTGGTGATGTGCGTCGTGAGATTGGTGATGTGAAGCATACGGTTGGGCTTTTAAGGTGGCAACTTGGAATTATGGTTACAGTTCTCACCGGTTTCTTCGGAGTAAGTACTCACTGGGATTAAACAATCATCATTACTGATACAAGAGTGTTTAGTTCGCCGGGTGGACGACAAAAAAAGTGGTAGATGCCTACTTTCCAATGGCCTTGGTAAGACTGACCCAGAAATTACTAATTCCACATTGCTGATACCATGTTAGGCAAAAGTTGAGAAAGTGATAGACAAGGAGAATGTGGAGACTGTGAGGGGCGCGGAGAATGCGGACATTAACGACAAACAGAAGAGCAATTAGGACCGCATCATATTGTTGCAATTAGGGTTTGGTTAGCTATAGAATGGTTAGGATAAGGCATTATTCTGGAGTGCTGCTAGATTTATTGCTGCTGGGCTAAGGTTCAATGGAGCACAGTGTTACTTGTGTTTTAATTGAATGAGATATGGTGTGCTCACGCTTAAAGGTAGCGGATCGCGACGAAATGTCAACGGCTTATAACTTTGTGACGAAAAATTGTAAAAAAAAAGTGTAATGATAGAACTCTAGTACTAGTGATGAAATTTAGTTCTATCATTGCAGAATTTTAATATCTGTCTGGGTTGTAAAGCCTTAGGAAGTTGAAATTGTGTATTTTTGTATGTAAAATGCGCCAAGACTGAACAAAGTAGAACAGTATTATACCCATTTATACCCCCAGAAAAGCAAACCTGACTGATCCGTGGCAGTAATGCAGCAGAATGGCTAGAAATGGGCCATCTTATTGGCCCATGAGGCCCTATTGTAGCCACAATTGTTCCACTTCCGTATGCCGCCATATCACCTTTAAGAGTGCGCACCAGGGTCCCGTGAGATACTCGAGAACGTGTTTAAAACAGGGCAAAATACTCGAGCTGTTGGAAACTGGTGTTGATAACTGCATGATACTCCGGATGACATAAGCCAAAAAAATGCGGTTGTCTCTTTAACAGTCCACTAGAAAGTTGTATACAGTCGTCTCGGGGTCAACGACGAAACCAGTTCGGTGGCGAATAGGCCAATCGAAGCCAATAAAAGCCAACAAAAGCGCCCCGACCCCTTTGCTTTGACTGACTATCAGCCCAAAAAGTAGCCACTCGTCATCGAGACGGGTTCGTCGTTGACCCAGAAACGACTGTATGCCCTTGTCTGCAAATGTGCCAGTGGGAACGGACTTGTGTTTCTCGCCCTCTTCCTATGTTATTGCCTAAATAACCCTAACCCTGCCACAGTATCTTACTCCCTCTCAACTGGACCTGAGTTTATAACCGGTTTATAACCGTGTTTCTTACTCCCAGTATCTTACCCTTGTATATTTCACGGGACCCTAGTGCGCACCTTACTATTGAATGTGGGGGGCCCCCCGAAGGGAGGGGGCGAGCGGAGCGACGCGGTGGTGAGGGACGAACGTGAACGCAAGCGTTCCCAGCAGATTAAGACCTCTGCGAAGCAAGAGGTAAGATTCTGTCTTAATCTGCTGGAACGCGGAACGGTCGGAGTACAGTCACTCACGGGGTGAAGGCGGATCCTGTCTGATGGCGGTCAGGGATTTGAGAGTTAGGTTTTGGACGCCAAGGGCAAATAGAGACTTTGCGTTGGGAGAGCCAGCTCCATTTTAGTAGCACTTGGCATTGTGACCAAATTATTCAGCAGAGCCAGCTCTTGTTTTGAAGCCAGAGGAATAACCAAATCCCCAAATTAGACCTCCGCTCCGTATTTTCCTCACAGCTCAACCAATACTTGTCTAATTTAAAAGATTGTTGATTCTCAAGATAGCCTGGAAGCATATCTATCACTGACATGTTTTCAAAGTATTTAAACAAATGTTGTGATTTGCAAGACTTGTCTTGAGTAGGAGGGAATGCTTGGCTTCCAGGCTGCGCAACCGGTGGCAACAGCTGCATTCACAGCGCAAAGTGAAATGGAGATCCGGCTCCAGCTCCAAAATTCTTGGCATTTCTGTGACGGGCTGCAGCCAGCGCAAAGAGAACCATCAGACAGGATCCGCCATCAGTAGGTGAGCGACTGTATTTCACAGAACGTTCTGGATGCAGGGATCTGGTCCGGAACGGCACGTGCCAAAATGTTCCGGAACATTGCCAAGCAGGCTACATCCGCACATAAAGCAGGGTTTCCCGCCTCCCTTCTGTGAGTGAGAGGGGGCAAGCCCGCTCAACCTCACGACAATCATGATGCCTGCCAAGTCAGCAACGTTGAAGGATCTTCAGAGGCAATGTAAGACCGAGGGACTTGACGTGACGGGGACCAGGGCAGATTTGGTCAAACGCCTAGAGGAAAACAAGAGGGCCGGGAAGTGCTTTCGCCGGAAAGTCAAGATGATACGAAATGCGATGCCATACTAGTTGCCCGGTCGGTACTCGGAGACGAAGAAGGAATCCAGCAGGACGCTAGGGATGTGCTTCAGCAGGCGCTTGTTGCCGAAGAGCTTCGTGTTGAAAATGTCAGGGGGGAAACTCTTCGTTGGCAATCCCGGTCGCTATGCCAATTACAAGATGGATCAAGCAGACCTTTGGGCTCGTGTTGATGTACAGGATAATAAGATCGCTTCGCAAGATATCAAGATCGCTTCGCTGGAGGACCGCGTGAGCAGTCTGACGTCCTCACTCGATGCCTACAAACTCTTACGGAATCGTTTCATCAGCACGTTTAAAGGAGATAAGCTGGCCAACGTGACCGACGGAGCGGGCAACGCATGGGCTCACGGAGGCGATGCTGTTGTCGATGCCTCGTTGTACAGAGGCTCAGAGAGGAGGCGAGACCCCTCTGCTTATGAAAGACTTTACGGGATGGACCCTTTGAGAGTGCTATCGATTAGTGAGTTCCCTTTATGGCATTACTTCCTGGGTCAAGACTAACTTGTTCAGACCATAAATCAACCATTGACGCGTTGAACCTTCACGCCTGGGTAATCGTTTCTAAGCATAAAATTGGTACTACAACATTTTATACAGGGTTTGGGGAGTTTATCAAACTCTTTCAAGAGTCAGACTACGACGAAAGCTATTTGGATGACGGTGGGACTACTGGAGTGACTCGTGCGTACTGGTCATTTTTACGATGTGCGAAAGATGAGGTTAGGGATGTTGAGACTGTGGAAGAAGAGGGTTGACAATAGAATAAAAAAATAATGATTGTTGAGCTTGCTAATTTATGTGAATAGTTTTTACGTCCTCTTATACTGTGAATAAAGGGGGCGTAGCCTCAACTGAGCGGTAGCGAAGGCGATAGCTACCGGTAGGGGTGAGTCCCGTGAGGGGCGAGAATAGCGGTGCGCCGCTATGGTGAACGCAAGCGCTCCCAGCAGATTAAGACCTCTGCGAATCAAGAGGTAAGATTCTGTCTTTAATGGCTGGAACGCGGAACGCAGTATCGTGCGAATACTTTTAAAGGTGACAGCGGTATTTGGAAGTGGAACAATCGTGGCTGCAAGATGGCTCCCAGGCCAATGAGAGGGCCTATTTCAGCCACTTTGCTGCATTGCTGCCGCAATTCGCTTTTGAGGGGGGTATCCCCTGGATGTTCGAGACATTTTGCGAAATCTCTCTCATGCATTAGCGTGTCTATCCAGGAAGTGATTGACACCATATAGAGCAGTGTTGTGAGAAGTTTATGGCACATCAGCGTATTCCAAAGACTTTTAAATGCGGCACACTGCTTACCCGGACCTTCTCCCACCTAAATTCGAGATCACATGATATTTATGCATGAGAGAGATTTCGCAAAATGTCTCGAACATCCAGGGGATAGATGGGTATCCCTTCGTCTGGCAAAAAATGCTGAACCCCCCAAAAAAAGCAAACTTTTGTGTGGCTTTACTAACAGATCCTGTTGTCTCTCTTATCAAATAATAGATCTCCCATACAAATTTAATTCCTCTATTATAGGGGGGTCAGCATTGCCAGACTAAGGGATAATACTGTTCCACTTTGCTCGGTCTTGGCGCTTTTTACATACAAAAACAGCCGATTTCAAACTCTAATAACTTCACAACTAGGATAGATATCAAAAACCCGTACAATGAAAGTAAACTTCATCACTACTACTATACCTTCATTGTACCGATTTCTTTTATGTTTTTTGGTGGTAAAGTTATTAGCGATTGACTTTTGTCACTCTTGGTTACCTTTAAGACGGGGGGCAGTATTCTTGAGAACGTTCCGGACGCAGGGATTCGACAGGGGTCTTTCCGGAAGGCTGCAGGCTGGCCTTGGCGGAACAGCACTGCCGCGCAATAGTAAAATGAGGTAGAGCGCAGCGCAAGTGAAATGTTATATAAGAAGAAGGTTCCTCCTTCTGTGGCAGTGAGCAGAGCATGCAGCAACAAGCAACACCACGACTCTACTAGCAATGCCGAATATTTTGTTGCTCACGTGATTCTCCACCCTCAGAAACCCCTAAGGTTTACACCAATACAGCGGCCACATCCCTTCGTCTGTATTCAGGACTTGTGGCAATTCGTGGCTCACCACACAAAACCTACTGCCTAGCTGGCGGTCGGCGGTAGAAAACTGTCTCTACTCGTCACGCAAAAATCCTCAATCGAGTAGTGCTTTAGGCTCTACATGGTATCAACGGCCGTTCGATTTCGCTGCCAGGCGAGCTTCCGTTCGGGTGTCACGAACGGATTACTAGTGCTTTATGATTTTTTAAAGGGGGCGCTTGGTCTCAACGGTTCCGCTGTCTGGTAGCATGTTGCGTGGTTGCCATGAACAGTTGCGGTTCAGTAGGGAAAAGGACCTCTAGAGGTCCTTTCACACTTTGAATACAGTTGACCGTTAGGCTCCGTTCCTATACTGAACGGTTGGTCGTTGCCAAACATCCTCTGAACGGTCATCGGCCGCTAAACGGCCTCTCGGGCCCTTGAACGGACGAATACTACTCGCGCGGCCGAGTTTCAACTTAATCACATGACCTATGGGTAACGCAAAAAACCTGTTAAATAGCGTCACGTGAGTAAGTCGAAACTCGGCCGCGCGAGTATGTAACGGCCGTTGATACCATGCGGAGCCTTAAACAATCGTCGTTAGATTTTGGTTGATCACGACGCCGTTTCCACGCCAATAGGCCGTGATTCGCGGGAACAGACGAAGGGATAAAGCAGCTCAAGCTGAGTCAGTATAAGAGGTAGGGTTTCCCGCCCTCTGTGGGTGAGAAGTGACGAAGTCCTTCAACCCCACCATTCGATAGACGGAGACAGAACAGCATACTCCTAGCAAGACAAGGCGATAAGACAATAGGAGGCAAAGAAGGGAGTGATTTATCTAAAGGGAACGGAACGATATTCACTCCTTGCGGTAGCACATATTGTAGTAGACGGCCTCCCTAGCCACTCGGACACCCCCCTCACTCGGACAGTCAATCATGATTGGTTGAAAAGAGGTACTGAAGCCACTTAAAACGTTGATCTTTTCTTTTCTACGTTAACTGTCCGAGTGAGGGGGGTGTCCGAGTGGCCCGAGAGGCCGTCTAAGTGAAGATGTAGTAGTTAGCGTCTTGGCATTAGGCCAGACTGAGAGGACACTATGGCTTGTATAGGTATAGGTGTTATCAGCGGAGAGATAAGAGGAGCAGGGGACTCCATCTCGTGTAAAGGATCACCATCAAGAGAAGTAATCAGAATCATACGGCATACTACACTCCTCTGTGGATTGAACAGACGGACACAGCCATCGGCGACTACGCACCACGGACACCTTGATCGACAGACTGTCTAGAGCTCTCCCGACGACCATAAGAGATACTTCCGACAGATATAATGGCTCAACCAAATTTCGCAACCATTATCAACCATCTACAAAGCATTCGAAATGAAATCGCCTTGGTTCCCAACATGCCCGTAGCAGCCGGTTTTGGTGCCTTGCAACAACAAATAAATGCGAATCACTTACAAGTGATGGCTCTTCTTGGACAGATGCAAGTCCAGATTGGACAGATGCAAGTCCAGATTGGACAGGTGCAAGGTCAGATTGCACAGATACAGGACGAGTGTGTCTTTGCCTATCTCCGTTTGGCTAGCTAGCATGACCTACAGTTCAACCAGGCAACAGCTCTTACCGATGAGGCTGTATAATGCCTCCACCTCTGATACTGCACCGCTTCGCTACCCGGCCGGGTTGCCTCAAGGCCATCCACTTCCGCACACTCGTCGGGATCTTTTCGAGCTGACTGGCAAGTCTTCCTTATTAGTGGATGTGGACGTTGCTAATATTTCATGATTCTCAGGCAACCAATGCCAGGCTGTTTGTGCTCTGCTCGGGCTCCCAGCATTGCCGCCCGGTGCCATTGTTACGCAACGTAGGGAGTAGATTGCTGAGTACATCGGGGTTCCGTATTGAGGAGATGTACTGCTGTCCTATCATACTCGCCAAGGAGCTAGCTGGTAGGGGTTTTTCTTGTTTGTATGTATCTCATTCGTTAAGAGTACACGTGGCGTTTCATGGCTTTTTTTTAGTTGACTGTGGCGTTTGGATTCTTATCGGCTGGTATAGAGGTTGCTACATAGGGCGTTTGGTTTTGTATCGGCTGGCTATTAGTTACATCGCTCAGAATTTAAATCTAGATCATCCCACTCATATTACGGTTTGAGGGGGGCGTAGCCATCAACTGAGCGGTAGCGAAGGCGATAGAGCCCAGAGGGCTACCTGGAGGGTGTGAGGAAGCGGAGTGAGGAGAATAGCGGTGCGCCGCTATCGTGAACGCAAGCGTTCCCAGCAGATTAAGACCTCTGCGAAGCAAGAGGTAAGATCCTGTCTTAATCTGCTGGAACGCGGAACGATGGAAGTATTTCACAGGTTTCGCGGCGGTCGAATCCAGAACGTTCCGAATGCAGGGATCTGGTCCGGAACGGCACGTGCCAAAATGTTCCGGAACAATGCCAAGCGGCGTAAGGATAAGAAGGGTTTCCCTCCCAGAAAAGTTTTCCTATCTCTTGTGGTATATAGAGGACGGAATAAAGACAGAGAGAATTTTATTGAGTGGAGACGCCTGTTGTTTCCTCTTCCTCTCCCCTGACTATTTTAAGCTACAAGAGTCCACGTTTCTCTCCCTGGCGCGTGGCCACAATAGTGTCCACAAGCCACTTCACAGTAAGGTGTCCTTATACGAAAATTCCACACTCCCTTCTGTGAGTGGGAAGGGACAAAGTCCTTCAACCTCATGACTCGATAGACGGAGACAGATTAGCAACAAGCAATAGCACAACTCTACCGGAGAGCATAGCTTCCAGCAACAGGCAACACCATCAACGGAGAACGAATAACGGACAACTACAAGGTGACTTTGTTTAGTGTCACATCATCTCTCTAACTGGCTAGAGTATTGAAGACTGACTTGCTAAATTCACGAGAACTGAAAAGCAGCCGGTTCTACGCGAATCACTTTCTCAGACACGGTAGCAGTAGCGAGCAGCATCAACAGCGTTACGTTTCAACCATGGATTCTGCCAGCAGTACTTTGCCATCTCCTTGCATTCGTGGCGGTGAATGCTCGCTAACAAAATGTTTCTTGTGACAGAGTTGTTTCACGTTTACGGTCCCAGTCTTATCGCTACTGCCATTGGCTCTGCCACGGTTATTTGGCAGACGAACAAAGGCAACGATGGAGTCAAGGCGGAGATCGAGGGGAATCTCAGCCGCGTCGAAAAGAATCTTGAATCGAAGATCGAAGACCTTAGAGCAGAAGTCCAAGACCTTGGAGCAGAAGTCCAAGACCTTGGAGCAGAAGTCCAAGCCTGCCAGTCGATGATCCTGCAAACCGCACATCACACTATGAAAGCACTTGATGGAAACAAAAAGCCGATGAGGGAGTGGCTCCACAAGCTTGAGCGTTGCAAGCAGTCTGGTGGTGAGGATTGCGGTTCCATTCCGAAGGCTTGAGGGGTTTCAGTAAGGTCTAAAGGCCAGTAAGTAAGTGGCACATTCCTATCCTTAGTACAGCATGTAGCTAATGCGCGAAAGTTCTCTCTATTTATAGTTTGGGCTGGCTGGGCAGCGTATACGGAGATCATGGATCGGGGGTGTTTTGCTGTTTACATAGAAGGCGTCGAGACTAATACGGCGTCTGTATTTTCGATTTGGCTGGAGAAAAGAATTGACTGGCTTTAAGTGGGCGACGTGAGGAGTGAGAATAGCGGTGCGCTTTGACCCTACTTCTTAGAATAAAAAATAATGATTGCTGAGCTTGCCATCCAATCTATGATTGTTATAAAGGGGGACCCCCCGAACGGAGTGAGGGAGGGGGCGTAGCCATCAACTGAGCGGTAGCGAAGGCGATAGAGCCCAGAGGGCTACCCGGAGGGTGTAAGGAAGCGGTGACGAGAATAGCGGTGCGCCGCTATGGTGAACGCAAGCGTTTCTAGCAGATTAAGACCTCTGCGAAGCAAGAGGTAAGATCCTGTCTTAATCTGCTGGAACGCGGAACGGTCGGAGTATTTCACAGAACGTTCCGGATGCAGGGATCAGTCTGGAACGGCACGTGCGAGATGAAGTGAGACGGAAAGCCAAGTAGGCAGTGGGGCAAGCCACACCCACTCGCAGATAATGAAATGATTGGAGCATAAGTAGAGGAGATTTCCCCTCGCTCTTGTTGAAGAAAGGACAAAGTCTGTTCAACCTTTTACGCAGCATCGCGGAGATAGAACATATTCCTAGCATGACAAGGCGATAAGACGAAGCAACAATCGTGGCGACAAACAAACATGTTCAGGCTCCTCAGCCGGCAAGCGTTCAAGGCTGTTCATAGACCCGGTCTTCGTCTCTCCGCATCACGCCAGATTCATAGTGTGCAACTCCCTTACACTGGGCCCCCGAGCCTTGGCTAACAGAAACCCATGTCCGTAGATCGATAGACGGGCCGCGCTGAGACGTTGGTTCCTGGGAAGGTGTGGGGTCGGCGATTTTACTGAGACAGATGGCGCAAGTCCTCGACTGCGGGGTTGTATCCTACATATATATGCGCTCTCCTTATCCTTATACTCGTATTTCACTGACGTTTTTGAACTGGGCCATTATTGCATACACCCAAAATCATGAGCTTGGTGTATTTTTGTATGGCATGCAATATCAGTCGCGTCCACAAACGTCAGTGAAATACGAGTATACTTGCTTACCAGCAAAAGAACCAGAAAATGCGGTTGCTCAGGGCAAGGATAGTTGTATGGAGTGGCGCCGTTCTCTCATGCATGTGGTTGCCTGCTTGGCAATGTTCCGGAACATTTTAGCACGTGCCGTTCCGGACCAGATCCCTGCATCCGGAACGTTCTGAATTCGACCGCGAGTTGCTGAGTATGCACCTACATATTGTACATTGGAAAGCCTTCAAGAGAGGTACGCCATAGTTTATACTGCATGCGGTCATTTGTACCTAAAATCAAATTGAAAATGATTTAAAAAAAAAAAAAAAAAAAACCGCCTTCAAGAGAGGGAACTTCTTCCACCCCCTCCCTCCCCCGGCCCCTTCCAACTCGATACCTCCCCCCAGCTCCGCTAGCTCTCCACCTGCCATCTCTACCTCGTCCACCTCTTCCACCTCCACCTCCTCCACCGCCTTCCACTCGTATTCTCTCCTTGTCGCCTGCTCGCAGAACTACAGCTTAGACTCTTCCACCACCTTCCACTTTCCACCGATGTATAACTTTGCTCGGCGATTTTTGGAATCATTCCACTGGAAAACGTCATGCATGTTGCAAAAGTCCATGCCGATAATGTTAACTTCGGTAAAGTGTGAATTGTCTGGCGACCTGCAAACACCGTGCAGATGTCCAGCAATCTTGACAGGCGTCAGTCCGTAGTCACCACCCTTGATACCAAATAGGGCACTCGTCTGGAGTAGTTAGCGTTCATACTCTCTTTTCACAGGCAGGAGCATTTACCTGAGCTGAAAGGTATGTCAATGGTGAACCAGTATTAACGATGAAGACCCAATGAGCCTTGCCCATTTCACAAGCGACAACTGCTGGAAATATCGTCCGGAGATTCCTACCGTATATAATACAATCACCGGCTTCGATTATCCTATTGACATCTTCCTTAGTCGCCTCCAAATGGTACGCTATGCCCCCTGCCTCTGCAACTTCATGCTGCAGCCTCCCGCGGTCAACATCAGCGACCAAGACATCAAAATCTTTCGGATCCACACCGCCGATATCATGGATATCAACGTATTCGCCACGCTCCTTAGCCTCTTGCTGACGCTTGCGAGCGAAAAAGGCTTGCGGACCGATCTGCGAAGAAGAGAACCGCCGAGCGATCGTATCGTAACTCGGAGGACCGCTGTACGGGAGCTGCACGCTATGGATCCGGCGTGAGGTACCGGTAGGGAGACGGAGACCGGGTCTGGGAACAGCCTTGGCTGCTTGCCGGCTGAGGAGCCTGAACATGTTTGTCCCAGTTACTCTGTTCTCGTTGTTCCTGTGAATTTAATCAGTCTTTGATTCTCACCTTGTCGTTAAATAACTACCCCTTGGTTTCCGTGTTATTGTGTTATCGCTTTGTCCTCCTAGGAGTTCACTGTTCTCTCTCCGTCTATGGAGTGGTGAGGTTGAAGGGACTTCGTCTCTTCCACCAGACGGAGGGGGGGCCCCCTCCTCTTATCTAAATCTTCGCTACGCTTAGCTTAACCCTACGCCACATCTCTACGCCAACGTTCCGCCAAGCCTACACAAGCCCCCGAAACGCCGTATTCTATGCGCCAGTCCGTATTAACCATGAAAAAAAGCAAGTCTACACAGCGCCGTCCGAGTCCTACATCATATTAATCAGTCGTCGATCTTTGCAAATGGATGGACTCCACTGTGCGTACCCATGCCATAGCAGCCTCCGGGTCTCTACTGCTTCTTTTGGGTAGCGTGGTCCTGCTTCTGCTTCTCGGATATGTAGAAGTCGAAGCCGCCTTTCAAGATAACAGTAGCAAAACCACCGATAATAGCGTACAACAAACGGTCAATCTTGCCGTCCATCTTGTCGTATTTCTTATCCATCTTGGCATCCATCTTGTCGAACTTCGCATCCATCTTGGTGCTGAGGTATTTGATCTCCGATTTCACCTCTTTCTGGCCCGATTCAAGATGGTCGAGTTTCAACTGCATAGTAGAAACGCTCTAAGAAATATTAGGACGATACCCCGTATCTAAAAACTAGTTTCCCACCTTGTTCAGTTAGGAAAAGCGATCCCAGGTAACGAACGGAGCAGAACCAGACTGGAAGCCAGCTGTGGAGGCGGCTGGACCATCTGCACTGTCGGAATGGTGATGACTCTCATCGCGATGACCACCATCGTCGGTGTTGCGTCTCTGAGCCACCAAGTTAGTGTGCAGTTTGTATGCTATTAAAACTTTGAGCTCACCGGAGGAGTACTGATCACCCTGCGTGGGTGGTAGTGGTGAACGCCCATAGGCTTGAACGTTTGCTTGCTGATGAGCCTGAACATGGTGGTCGGCTGCTTTTCACCTCTCGTGAATTTAGCAAAAGTCAGTCTTCAATACTCTAGCCAGTTAGAGAGATAATGTGACATTAAACGAACTCACCTTGTCGTTCGTGTACTCTGGTCGTGTCGTGTTCGATCAATTCTTCGCCGTCGTAGGGTTGAATAGCTTTCAGCTCTTCCCCCTCAGTAGACGTGGGAACCCAGTCCTCTTATCCCTTGGGCTGGTGAGACATACAGGTTCCCTGACTTCCTCACTGGGTAACTACATGCGGTGGCTAAGTGACCTTGCCTCTGTAAAAAGGATCATTACCTCAATGGCGAAGTCACTCTGCCACACCCTAATCAGGAAGTCAGGGAATCTGCATGTCTCACCAGCCCAAGAGATAACATTTTCACTCGAGCCAAGCCCTCATACCTGCGCCACTCCTGTTCTGCCAAGTCTTGTTCCTAACAACCCTTGTCGTTCCGCTCGGCAACTTCCGACCAGAACGTTCTCAAGAATACTGCGTATTTTCCCAGATTTACTTCCAGCGTTCCGCGTTCCAGCAACTAAAGACAGAATCTTATCTTTTGCTTCGCAAAGGTCTTTAGTTGCTGGGAACGCTTGTCGTTTACCTACGCCCCTGGCTCCGGTGTGGCGCTCTCTCCGCTCACTTATTTTCAGTGACCTTCGCTCCGCTATGGTACTGAGGCTACGCCCCCTCTTTCGCTGCGCTCAAGGGGTCCCCCAAATTCATAGTATAATACATCAATAATAAATTACATAATTCGCCCAGCCGAATCGCCATACAACCGAAACTCCGTTGCCGCCATCTATTCAGCAAAACACCAAAGGAAAAAAACTTCGCCTACTCGCTAAACCCGTACTACAGCTTTGACTCTCTCGTGAATTTCCACCCTCCACCAAAGAGCAATTTCACCCGGCGATTGGGATAGTTGAGCAATAGATCAACATCGTTTAGTTTGCAATAGTCTCCACCAAGAATGTTGATATCAGTGAAGTGAGAGTTGCTCGGTGGCACATTAACTGCGTGACGATATCCACCGATGTTGGCATACATCCGTTCGCTGATACCTAAAACCCTGCTAGTCTAGACTGGTTAGCAGCTTTATTAAGACAGGTAGGCGCAGCACTCACCTGAGTCGAAAGGTACGTCAACGGAGAACCAGTGTCCACGATGAGAAAAACCCATCGAGCTTCATCTCTGCGTGAAACCACAAATGGGACTATCGGCCTGAAGGTTTCGCCGTGGATGTAACCTTCACCCACTTCAACCACCTCTTTGGCATCAGACTCTGTCGCCTTCGATAGGTAGGGTATTCCCAATTCCTCTGCAATTGTAGTTTCCAGTGTTTGATGAGAAATATCCGTAATCAAGACATCGTAATCCGCCGGACCTATACCACCCTCATGGATGTCGACGAATTCACCGCGATCTTTAGCCTCTTGCTAGCGCTTGCTGATGAAGAAGACTTGTGGATTGACCCGCGAAGATAACCGTTGAGCGATCATATCGTAACTCGGAGGACCGGTATACGGAACCTGTATGCTATGGATCCGCCGTGAGGTACCAGTAGAGAGACGAAAAGGTGGTCTTGGAACAGGCTTGACTGCTTGGCGGCTGAGGAGTCTGAACATGTTTGTCGCCACGATTGTTGCTTGTTCGCTGAAACTGTTGAGCACTCCGGTGGGGTCGTGGTGTTGCTTGCTGCTCATACTCTCGTTCGAATGGTGGGGTTGAACGGTCTTTGACACTTCACATCCAAGTGCAGGGGATGCTCCCCCTACTTATAGACAAAACGCGACCGTGGCCAAGCCTCACGCTACCCGTTGTTTAAAACCTGAGCCTCACTCTGTTCCGCCCGTTCTGCCAAGCCAGACCTGCAGCGTTCCAAAGCAATCCCTGCTCCGGAACGTTCTCAAGAATACTGCGTATTTTCCCAGATTTACTTACCTTTTCCTTCGGAAAGGTCTTGTCGTTCACTTTACGCCTTTAGCTCTGTGTGGCGCTCGCTCTGCTCACTAATTAATTCTCTACCTACGCTTCGCTACGGTGAGAAGGCTTCGCCCCCTCTTTCGCTTCGCTCAAGGGGTCCCCTAAACACGATAGTGATATCATGAAATCAATTAATTACATATGTAATTCGCCCAGCCGAAAAATTAAAAAAAAAAAAAAAGTACAAACAATCCACAATCCATATGGTTGCGGACACCTGTAACCGGAGGAGATTTGACCTCAAACTTTGGGGGTGATGACTTTCCAACCACCACACCTAAAATTATTTCTCTCTGTTAAATGATGCTTTAGCCTCCGCTCTACATCATGACAGAGTCCGATCAATTTTATCGTTTATGGCTGTGGAGTTATTGAATTTCTAAAAGTTGGGTTTTTGTTAAGAGACCAAATGAATGTCGCCCAAAGTTGCCTATTTCGGAAATTGTTCTAGGGCGTTATGTATTTAATTACCTGATTGGGCAATTCCCGGACTACCTCTTAATATCATTGATAGGTCTTGGCACGAAAGAGCAATAAAAGTGCCAAGTTATTACTTGATTGGGAAAGTGATAGCCAAAAAACACCAATGTCGCATCTACTCCGGATACAGGCGTCCGCAACCATACTACAACCCCCCCCCACTGTCCATCAAAAAACAATCTCGCCCGCAAGGTATTATAGTTCATCCATACTAGGGTGTGCCAACTCGTGACCGCGAGTTATTGGATTATGGGTATCAAATAATTATGGAAGGCCTTCGATGGGGGCCTTCGGCCCCCCATTCCACCTCCTCTGTTTAATTCTCCCTCTAGAATTATGAGAGGGCTTCGGCCCCCGTCCTCCTCCTCTGGAGTGTTCAGTACTTTGATGTGTCATGCTTACTAAACACCCATGTCGGTGTCGACCAATCAGACCGCAACGAATTAAGAAAAAGTGTATTCTAGTACATAGTAGATAGTAGATAGTAGAAGAAGATAGTAGAAGACGCTAGCCTTGTATAACCGAAGAAACGATGTACCAAGCAAATTAACACCAGTAAAGTGAGACTTTGATGGCACTACATGGGCAATATCTTTTCGTCCACCCAGAGTGACCCATGCTCCTGTTTCTTCCTGGATACCGAGAGCATTGGTTGCCTAAACTTGGTTAACATTTCTAATTAAACAAGTAGGAGCACTCACTTCAGCCGAAAGGTAAGTCCATGGACACCCGGTGTCCAAAATAAAAAAAACCCAGCGAGCCACCTCCTTGTGGGTAACAACAAGTGGAATTATCGTCCTGTCATTCGGGCCATATATATATCCATCGGCCATCCGAACCCTTTCTTCAGCATCAGCCGTAGTAGCCTTCCCCAGGTACGGTACGCCCAATTCCTCGGCAATTGTGGTGTCCAATGTTTGATGAGTGACATCCGAGATTAAAACATCGTAATCATCTGGAGGCGTAATAAGTTCGGGCTTGACATCATGAATATCAATGAATCCATCACTGTCCATAGCATCTTGCTGACGCTTCTGGTCAAAATACTTCCGTACGTTCTGCGAAGAGAACCGTCGAGCTATCATATCGTAACTCGGGGGCCCGGAATACGGGGCTTGCATGCTATGATGTGGTACCGCTGGAGAGAAGAAGGCCGGGTCTGCGAACAGCCTTGACTGCTTGTCGACTGAGGGGCCTGAATATGTTTGTCCCCGTTACTCTGTTCTCGTTATCCGATCTTTGGTCGTGTCGCTCTGTTCTGCAATCACGTTGTTGGATAAGGGTGAAAGACTTCGTCTCTTCTCCCAGAGTGTCGTAGTCTCATTCCCAAAACGCGACCGTGGCCAAGCCTCACGCTACCCGTTGTTTTACAGCTAACGTTTTAGACCGGGTACCGTGTCAGACCTAGAAGAGTGTCAATCCCACACAAATTTGTATGGGGATTCCCACCGCCAAAGCTATCTCTACCACCTCTTGAGATATTTACTACCAGATTTTTAAGAAATGAATTTCATTTGAAAACACATGAATCTGAATAATTTCCGGATTAACTATCCTCTATTACGGTGGTTGTAGAGTCTTCGTTTTTCGAAGGCTTTATGTTTAGTTTTAGTGCCGTTGCCATGCCACACACTTCTAGGTCTGACACAATACTGGGTCAAAAACGTTATCGGTAGAATTATTGCGGAAACAGGGACCGACGATCACGCCGAGAGCAGGGCGATTTTCCAACGCCACATTTCCGCCGATAGCTGTACCTCTGCGCCACATCTCTGTGTCATCGCTCCGCCAAGCTTCACTTTCAGCGTTCCAGCAACTACTAGCGATGCCGGAAACATTATTGATCATGTGACACTCGTATTGGTGTGAAGCTTTGGATTTGTGAAGGCAACCGATCACATGATTAATAATGTTTCCGGCACCGCTAGTAAAGACACGCAAAGGTCTTTAGTTGCTGAGGAACGCTTTGCTTCCGGTCACACTACCTCCGCCTCTGGCTTCGGTGTGGCGTTCGTTCCACTCACTCAAGGCTACGCCCCTCTTTCGCTACACTCAAGGGGTCCCCCAAATTCATAGTGTAATACATCAATAATAAATTACATAACCAGCCCACCGAAACACCAAAGGAAAAAAAACTTCGTCTAATTCGTAACCTCATCTTTGATACAGTTTAGAAACGACCAGTACGCGCGAGTCACATCCGTCGCATCCCCGTTCAAATAACTATCATCATAACCCTCACCCGACTCCCTGAAGAGGTTGACAAACTCTGCGAACAGCGTGTAAAACCTGGCAATGCCGATTTGTCCTGCGAGGCAATTACTGCGGCATGAACGTTCAAAATGTCAATGGTTGGCTGATGACCTGAACGTGTTAGCCCCAACACTTTTTCAGAATAGTAAAGAACCCACTGATCATCCGTACATCCCCAGGGGACATCCCGTAAAGCTTCTTGAAAGCTATAGGGTCTCTTCTTCCGCCCATGCCTTGATACAACTCGGCATCAACAATAGCATCGCCTCCGTGAGCCCACCCGTTGCCCTCTGCGATGATCCTCCTGTCTACCTCGGTTGCGTTGGCCAGCTTATCTCTTTTGAACGTGCTGATGAAACGATTTCGTAAGAGCTTGTAAGCATCGAGCGAAGACGTCAGACTGCTCACACGGTCTTCGAGCGAGGCATTCTTGACTTCAAGTGAGGCGATCTTCTTGTCCTGTGCATCAACGCGAGCCCGAAGATCTGCTTGATCCACCTTGTAATTGGCGAAGCTAAGACCGCGTAGATTGCCGACGAAAAGTTCTCCCCTCACGTCCTCAACGTGAAGTTCCTGTTCGAGCGCATCTTTGGCATCCTTCTTCATTTCTTCGCCGACTCCGAGTTCCGATCGGGTAACCAGTATGGCATCAAATGTCGTATCATCATCATCTTGACTCAGGCTTTCCGCTGGTGAAAGCAACTTCCGGTTCCTCTTGTTGACCTTTTTCATGGTTGTTGACTTGGGAGGCATGATTGTCGTGCTATCTCAGGCTCCATCTATCGAATGGTGGGTTGAAGCGACTTCGTAGCTTCTCAACCAAGTGCGGGGATCCTCCCCTACTTATAGACTAGGGGCCCGTGACGAACTCGGGAGTTTCAAACTGAGCTACTAACAGACAGCTTTAAACTAGTTAAAAACTAGCTTGAGGAAAGCTGGGTGTTATGGTTATGAACTAATCACTGGTGTAAACCGAATTTTTGTATGGGTTAGGGTAACAAAGAAAACAACCCATTGTCGAAAAAAAAGTAGAATCAGCTGCTTTACTTCTCTTTCCCTCCATCCTTAATCCTCATTTCATTCTGAACCTCTTCTTTTACCACCCGGCGAATTTCCTTGATACCATTTTGTATTTGTCGCTCCGTAAAGAGTTCCATCTCAAGCTTCGTTTTTTCTCCCGCTGCGTTGACGACTTTCTCAATGTACAGACGCATTTCCTTGTTCGCTTCGACGTCGTAGTACATAACTTTAAGAACTAGCTGTAGATATATTAGCTGAATAGCTCGGAAAACCAGGCAAAATCCCCATGAGAATGTACCGTTCCCAGCCCAAGGGTAACCGTTCCCACACCAAAGGTTATGATGAGCTTTATCCATTCTTCAATTCTTTTGAAGCTGCCGCCGATTTGCTGAAGGCCCTTTTGCTACAAGTTAGCACTTGCCGAACTGATTGTGGTCGAATCCTTACAGTCCCCACAACACTGAGCCTTTCTAGCTCGGTGAGGACTTTAATTCCTTGCCGCTTTTCACTAGCTGCTCCGAGCTCGTCGATAGCTTTCCGCTACACATCCACCAAGTTAGTATAGCCAACGGAACTTCCGACGGGGCTTCCAGGATTAAAGACTTGCCTGTGCTGTATTGCCAAACCAGCGAGAAGGACGGTGAATGCTATGATGGACGCCGTAACGATGGACGCCGTACCGAGTGCCGCTACGGAAAAGCAGCTGACGAGCAATGTTGAGAGACATCTCAAGTCGAAATAAATAGTCTGAACGAAATAAACGCCTGTCTTCAGACTCACCTTGTGCAATCTTTGTTCTTCGTACTCTCGTCTTTGTCGTGTGCTGTCGCTGCTTCTCGAATGGTGGGGTTGAAGAAGCTTTGCTACTTAGACAAAACGCGACCGTGGCCAAGCCTCACGCTACCCATTGTTCCGGCCAAGCGTTCTGCTCGGCACTTACCGACGGAATGTTCTCTCAGCGTTCCGCGTAGTTGCTGGGAACGCTTGTCGTTCACCCTACGCCTCTGGCTCCTTAAGGCTACGCCCCCACCTTCGCTCCGCTCAGGGGTCCCCCGTTGAAATTTGGAAGGCGTTTAGGTGAATCTACTCGCGTCTAGGATAAAGAACCAGAACATGCAAGCCTAGTTTGTATGGCAGCTCAGCGCCACTCCATACAAATAATCCCTGCTTTCTCACTTGCATGTTCTGGTTCTTTTTCCCTGACGCGAGTAGATGCGAATGCCTTCCCATGGCGAACAATATTACAGCCTTTGCGCTACGAGGGTTGGAGCCTGTTAGCCACACACTTGTAGAGTTGACGTAGGTCCAGCCCATAACAACCAAATTTGACCTCTGAACTTTGTAGAGCAACGCCATACCCATTTTTTATCCAAATCACAAAATTTTTGATGATTTAGAAAGCTGGTATACAGGAGATTCTTCCCTAAGTAGGGCGCTCTTATTTCTTAAGTTTTACCTCCTGCGTTGCTACCTGTACCACTGAGTGCTAAAACCTGAAGTGTCTTTAGGTACCGTATTTTCGAAAGGCTGTAGAACCACGAGTTCTCACCCGTTCCTAGCGACTGTTGACTTTCTGGAAAGCCCGTCTTCGAGAGTATATCTCATGCGGACGCCATGCGTCAGATCTACACCGTTGCCTCTACGCTTTTAATTCAGTACAGAACAGCTAACTCAACCCCCAACAGAAGGTTCCCTAAGTCTGGGCAGTTGTAGAACAGGCAGTTCTTACCCGTTAGTAGCAATTGTTGAAGATTTGGAAAGCAAATCTTTCAAAGTAGGTCTCGCACGTACGCCGTATTCCTACGGTGTACTGTACCCTCTACGTGAACTGATTTCTGACACGTTAGGAAAACTCTCGCTACAACCACAGAACGGTGATCATTAGATATGGCCGATATATGAGTTGTATCAGGAGTTTTTGGAGGGCATTCAAGAGCTAGAGACATTGGCGGATCTTTTGAGAACCAATAATACACGGTGGAGGGGGCAGGAAAGGGAGGGCGGTGCAATTGATTTGGACACTTTGGCAGCCGATGCATGGCTCACATACTTCAGGTATTTCTTCCGGAAGAATTTATTTATAGTGGTTAAACTTTTTTAGAGTTACTCGCGAAGAAGTGCATCGATTGGCTTGCTGTATGCGCTTACCTGAAATTATCAAATGTGATAACAGGATAGTTCAAGACAAGATTACAGCCCTATGCATGCTATTGGCTCGGCTGTCCTGGCCCAACCGTTTAACAGATTTTCACCTCAAATTCGGTTGGAAGCCTGAGCGGGTCTCCAGAGTGGTGAATACGTTATTACATTTTATTCATGAACAATGGAAGCACCTTCTTGTTTTTGATATCCAACGATTGACACCACAAAAGTTAGCAGCGTATACGGTAGCAATACGTTCTCGGGATGCTCCTCTTGAAACTTGCTTCGGTTTTATAGATGGAACGTTGAGACAGATTGCAAGACCAACCTGGGGCCAAGAAGCGGTATACAATGGATGGAAACGATTACACTGTCTGAAATATCAATCAGTCGTATGTCCCGATGGTATAATTCCGCACCTATATGGGCCAGTGGAAGGAAAATTACATGATCTTACAGTGTACCGGGAGAGCCATCTCTCGGATTTGTTAGCAATGCACGCTTTTGCTCCCGATGGAACACCTCTACAAATATATGGTAATCCAGCATACATCGGGGCATTGGATGATCATTTGATAACACCATTCCGAAGCGTTGCTTTGGCACCAGATGAACGTGAATGGAATAAAGCAATGTCAAAAGCCTGAATTGTCGTTGAATGGGCTTTCAAGGAAATCCTGCAACGGTTTACGTTCCTGGGTTTCCCTAGGAGCCAGCAAGTTCTTTTATCTCCCGTTGGCCTCTAATACCCAGTTGCTGTCATTTTACACAACGCACATGTTTGTCTTCATAGCCCTCAAATATCACAATATTTTGCAAACGATATTCAATTGCCAGCACCACTCGATGCAGATGAAATACCAGTATTGGCGGTACCTCCTACTCTTGAGGAGTACTTTCATGTACATAATCCGGAGTAGGGTTAGATTGCTTAACAAAGTTCTGAAGTAGCATATTGGTTGTCCGTTGAGACTCAATCAACATGCGAACATCATCCCGCAATTCCTCATCCCTATTTCTTTTCCCGAGAATTTCTTTTTCTAGATTCACCGCCTTCTCCTTCATTAATTTCACCGCCTCATCAACCTGTTGTGCTAATTGATTTTTTGGAGCCTTAACTGCACTAGATGTACGAGAAGATCCATTCTCTACACCCCCATCCGCTTCCATTAAGCTCTTTTTGAGAACTCTGTTCCCCTTGGACGCTTGTCTGATTATAGTACCTACTTTTATTAACGTCTTTAACCCACGTACAAAAACATATATACCAAGCCGTACCTTTTTCCTTTACCGCCGCTGTTCTATCCCTTGCTTCTTTCCTAATACTGGCGTTCAACGAAATAGAATCAAACAAATTCACTATCTCCGACATATTTTCCAAAAACTCAGTTGGGTCCTCGTCAACCCTTGTTTTTTGTTTGGAGTTGCTCTCGTTACTCTGCACTTCCTATTAGGATAAACCGGGAAGAAATAAAAAGAATTGAATACCTTGTGAATTAGAACGAGCCTGTCTGTTCTGTCCTTGCACGATGACCAAGAACGATTCCAATCAGATTTCTTAAGTCCTCAGAAACCAATCCCCAACGGTCTTCTTTTCTTCCCACCCTATTAACGATAGGATTGTCTGCAAGCACTTGCTTTGCAAGCGCGCGATCCTCCCACTCCATCCAAGCCACCCCTCGCAATTTCTTCAATAGCCTCGATGGTTTAGCACCCTCTTCAAACTCACTTTCGAAGTCTGAGTCTGCATCGGGTTCTTCCCCTACCCGCTCCCTCTCCAACAACTCCTCCAGCCTTAAACTGATCTGCGACCTCGCATCTGAATGTCTCGGCATCGTCTCGGCGTCCTCGGCGCATGCAAGCGAAAAATGCGGAAGCCCGATCTGGTTGTGAAAAACCTGCCCGATAGGTTGTGAAGAAGCTGTCCGATGAAAGTTCTTTGTCTGATGTTTAGCGGAGGAAGAATCCAACAGCAAGGTCTAAGAACCTCTTTCTCATCTATAAATCCATTAGAAAATGTTACTCTAAACCTTTGGAACTCACCATGATGTCATGGGTGTAGCAGCTCGATGTCACAAGTAGTGTCGTATTAGTATTAGGATGAGAGCGCAAAGGATCACAGGTAACCGGCCCGCACTAGTGCGCCACTCGACTTTGGTAGAGTGGATCGATCTAGCGCAAAGGCTGTATTTCTAGATTTTTAAGTACTGCTTTGGTTTAGTGCGTAACATCAGGACCCACCCGGAACCTTTCTTAACCAATCGTATTTCGCCCTTTCAAATCTTAAAGATTTACTTCTGCCCCCATTCAGATTCTGAATCTGGAGCGTTGCCATCCAAATTTTATTACTCTAAATTTCATCCAAACCGCTTCTAAACGTTGTTGGGCACATTTGCCGTAAAGCGATTTGTCACGTATTAGTCAGTACAGCATGTGGAAATGTGGACAATCCCTTTGTAAAGGTGTCCGCAGCGGAACGACCTAATAACTAGCTTGCTATTTTTTTTTTTAAATCATATAAATTGATTCTAGGTACAATTACTGCATGCAGGCATAGCCTATGGCATAAAGACCATCCCCCAGTTATAGTAGCTATGGTACGCTACCAACCACACTCCTCTTACAATGTTGATGACTAAGGAAACCCCCACCTAAGAAAAAGTGAAAAAAAAAAATTTCCGGATAACACAAAAGAAATACAAAATAAAGAAAAACTAATGATGGCATGATGCTGGTTGCCCACATAGGGAACTTTGGGTGAGTGGTGGTCATCCTTCAAGTTATTGAAAGGAGGGCTTTGGGAGCAGTGAGGTGCTGGTGGTCTTTGAGAGGTGACCTTCGAGCTCGATATCCAAAAGGAGGAGATTTTGACTTGCCTTGGCAAATGAAGCAAAGCAAAGTCTGTAGTGAGGAGTGACCCCGCACTTCACGAACTCTTGGCGGAGTTGAGAAGGGAGTTGACAAGGACAAGAGGGATGATAACTAGCTTGCTATCTCCCTGTCTATCATATACACATCTTGTTACTCTCGTTTTGTCTTAATCGAAGTTTATTCATTCTATGTATTTTCGTCTCGAATCGTCGTTGAAACAGAGAGTGAACACAACAGCGGCCAACAACGCCCACGGGAAGTCGCCCAATAAAATACAACAGGGGAAAAAATAAATAAAAATAAAAATAAATTCAATTCAATGCATTACAAAGAAATTAGTAATGCTAGCTTCGTCAAGAACCCTAGTATACAAGTAAAAAAGTCATTTATCGTTCGATGTGCCTACCATCCTAAAGGCGGCACACCCTGATGCCAACCCCGGGAAAATGCAAAGTAAAGAAACACCAGTCGTTCTGGTTTCGAACCAGAGCCGAACGAGAAAACGAAAACCTCTAGTCAAACACGAACGTCCTTAACCTCCACCGAACAATTGACCACAGCGTATCAATTTTCAAACCAAACTACGCAAGCCGATGTACTTGATGAATCGTCGTTTACAATCGGGGACGTTACCATCAACAGGCAAACCCAGCTGGCCGAGGAGGGTGCTGAGCCCGGCACCTATCATCGTGTTCAGATTAAATGATTTTTCAGCGACATAGGGTACTTACCAGTAAGTGCTCCGATATCAGCAATTGTTTCAGGGAAATCTTGAAGGGGTTCATTGTCCAAGCCATATAAAGCTTCAAGACGGGTATCGGAATGATTGACGAAAGAATTGAGCAGCCTTGCAAAATTGTTGCGTTCCCTGGATCCCTTCAATATCGGTCACTGGATCCTCAAAAATCAAGAAGTAGACTTACGAGCGGGAGATCTCTTGACGGATTTGCTGCATCTCTTGTTGTATTTGCACCAGTTGCTGGGCTTGCTGCTGGGCTTGCTGGGCTTGCTGCTGGGCTTGCTGGGCTTGCTGCTGCATTTGCTCATCCATTCGGCGAGACAAAGCCGCGATTGCTTGAAGAATCTGCGCTCCTGCGTCGAAGGCTGGGAGGTTTTGCATCCTCTCGAGGTGAACGGCTAGGGAGGCCTGCTCATGCGAAATATTGTTCATATTTGCTGCCATCACATTGAAATCGGGAAGCTCTTGATCAACCATTTGATCTGAAAGTATAGACTCTCTGGTAAAGTCGGGGTGTTGTTTGCTGGATGCTCTGCTCGCTGCTTCTCGAATGGTGGGGTTGAATGAGTTTACTCCCCCTCAATCAAGTGCGGGGGATAATGCAAAAAAAAAGAAGTGCGGGAGATACTCCCCTACTTATAGACAAAACGCGACCGTGGCTAAGCCTCACGCTACCTGTTGTTTTACCTCTGCGCTACATCTCTGTATGGTTGGGGACACCTTGAGCTGGAGTGTCAAAGTTGCTGAACTTCGAGGCTTAATGGCCAACCACCACAACACATTAAAATTAAAATAGCTCTGTAAGGTGATAGAGAAAGAGATAAATAACACTGTAACAGAGCCCAATTAATTTTATCTGTTGTGGTTGTTGAGCTATTGAATTTCTAAAACTTGGGTTTTTGGTGAGAGGCTGACCAAATGTCGCACTTCCACACCAATAATTACCCGATTAGGAAGTACTTTAGTACATAATTACCCAATTCGGAATAGACCACTGGTGGCTAGCCAATATCTTGGCATAAATATGCTGTCTTGGCATTTTCGAAGCGATTTCCTGCCAAGTAATTACTAGATTAGGAAGGTGATCTTCACTGGGGGACCAATGTCGCACCCTTCTGTCTCTGTGTGTGTGTGTGAATCTAGTTTCTAGGTACAGAATGGTCGCATGCAGTATAAACTATGGCGTAAACCTAGCACCCTTCTGTCTCTAGGTGTCCCCAACCATATCAACGTTCCGCCAAGCCTACACTGCAGCGTTCCGCTCGGCACTTACCGACCGGAACGTTCTCAAGAATACTGCGTATTTTCCCAGATTTACTTCCAGCGTTCCGCGTTCCAGCAACTAAAGACAGAATCTTACCTTTTGCTTCGCTGCTTCGCTCTAAGTACTCCGTACCGCCTCTGGCACTCCTCCGGAGTCTATCGCCTCGCTCCGCTCGTTGAGGCTACGCCCCCTCCCTCACTCCGTTCGGGGGTCCCCCGTATTAAATAGTATAAAGGGGACGTAAATCAATTAATTACAAAAGAAATTCCCCTTCGATTCACGCTGCTCATAGAACTACAACTTCGACTTTCTCACCATCTCCCACTCTCCGCCGATGTACAATTTGGCTCTGAGTTTGTCGAAGTCATTCCACTGTGTAACATTGTAATGTTTAAAAAAGTCCATACCGAGAAGATTAAGTTCGGTAAAATGTGAGCGATTCGGGGACCTATAAACAGGGGCGGCGCGTCCAGCGATAGTGACAAGAGTCTCTCCCATGTCTTCCGAAATACCAAGGAGGTTGCTCGTCTAGACTACTTAGCAGGCCTCCTTTCGCACAGACAGGAGGATATAATTATCACTTACCTGAGCAGAAAGGTATGTCAGTGGAGCACCACTGTCCACGATGAAAAAAACCCAATGGGCTCGAGTACCTTTACCAACAACTGTAGGGAATATCGTCCGCAATTTCCGCCCGAATATATAGCAGTCACCAATTTCGACCACTTTGTTAGCATCTTCCTTAGTGGCCTCTACATGGTACGGTATCCCCACCGTTTCCGCAATTTCCGTTCGCAATTTTTCATCATCAACGTCCGAAATTAAAACATCAAAATCATCTGGATCTATGCCACCGATATCATGGATGTCGATAAACTCGCCGCGCTCTTTAGCCTCTTGGTCACGCTTGCGGGTGAAATAGGCCACTGGATCGGCCTGCGAAGAAGAGAGCCGTCGAGTGATCGTATCGTAACTCGGAGACCCAGCGTAAGGGAGTGGCCAAGTGTCAGGGAGTGGCATGCTATGGATCCGGCGTGCGGTGCCAGTAGAGAGACGAAGACAGGGTCTAGGAACAGCCTTGACTGCTTGCCGGCTGAGGAGCCTGAACATGTTTGTCGCCACGATTGTTGCTTCGTCTTATCGCCTTGTCCTGCTAGGAATATGCTGTTCTATCTCCGCGATGCTGCATAAAAGGTTGAATGGACTTCGTCCCTTCTAACTAGAGCAAGGGGTGGGAATCCCTCTCCTTATATACCTTACATTCCCTGTCACACGTGCCAATCATTTCACTATGTGCGACGAGGTGCGGCTTGCCCCACTGCCTCCTTGCCCCACTGCCTCCTTGGCACTTCGTTCCACTCGGTCTCGCACGTGCCGTTCTGAATGTTGCGCGTTCCCCAAAGGTCTTTAGTTGCTGTGAACGCTTTGCGTTCGGTGGCTTTCGCTCCGCTCCGCCACAAGTCATTCACTCCGCTCACTTAATAATCTCACTACGCTCGATGGCTTCGCCCCCCTTAGTAAGTACAGCGGTGGGTAATAAGTGATGGAACACAGCGATACCTGTTTTGGTAAAACGCCACCAACATTTGGTGTTTGTACTCTCAGGGCGTTCCATTACTTATTACCTGTCGCTGTACATGTAGTAAAATACATCAATGAATAATAAATTATATAATCCGCCCAGCCGAAAAATTAAGAAAATGCCTGCAATCGTTATTTTTTATTCTGAGAAGTAAAATCAAAGCCAATTCGGAAATACAGACGCCGTATGCAACCAACCATCTATGTAAAAGCAAAACGCCTCTCGATGCGTGACCTCCGTATACGCCGTCCAGCCAGCCCAAACTAGAGAGAACTTTCGCGAATTAGTTACATGCTCTCTATTAGAGCGGTGGAGGGTCGGGCGAGACAGAGGGGGTGGCGAGGCTTGGTATGTTAGTAATAGTGGTCCAGCACGTGTAGCTAATGATATTAATGAATTTTGCAATATATAGTAACGGGTGTTCGAGGTATGTACAATAATAGCGCGCACTACCCTTCCTCCCCATATTCTTCAGTTGGAGGTACAATGATAGCGGGTGCAGGTGAGCCCCCTCCCTCCTCCTCGTCCTCCTCAAGAGTGCCAGGTACGGCGTATCCTCCATAGGTTCATCGACTGCAACTTGACTCCTGAGTTCTAACTTTGTCTTCGTACTCTCCTCCTGCTCAAGCCTTTCTAGAGAATGCCCCTTTAATGGAATGGCCCGATTGTTTCTTTCCATCTCTTGACGTCTTAATCTCTTTCTGGTAAGGATTTCTATATCCTTTTCCAGTTTGATTACCTGTTTTCTTAAGCGTTCTAATCTTTTATTTTTTTTTTTTTCTTCTTGTGCCTCCCACCTCTCTCTATCAAATTCATTCAAGACCCCTCTATCCAAAAAACCAATATCATGGTTCGGGATTCTTGTTTTCCGGGCCTTTTTTCTATGTCTACATTCATCCAACTGTTTTTTTTAATTTCTTTACTTCATCCTTTAGATATTCATTCTCAATAAATACCTTTTCTGCAGCGTTGAAACCTTTAACTAAGTAGTGCCGTATGCGCCATGAGTAAGGTGAGTTGCTTGCAACGACATTTTCTATTGTTCTTCGCATATGAACAATAGATGTTCGATCTGTAGGTGTTCTGGTTACGGCAATACTTTCAGGATTGATTGCTAGAAATTCAGCCCGGTTCTGTGTCGGTGGAGTACTTGGTATAGATGGTGATGTTCGACCAGTTGTGTCATCTGTCTGCCATTCTAGTTGCCGTAAAATGATTGAAGAATCTAGAGGACAAAGCCCGGTCCACCAAAAGCTACTACGGATATTTTCAGGTGTAAACGCCTCCTGCCGAGCAATTGAAAGAATTTGGTAAAAATTGTTTACCAACACCGTACTCTCTGTTGGCAAATCGGAGACATAATTCCCTCCTATAGTAATTCCTGTAGGGTGAAAAAATACAAACGTCAAGCGGCTGTAACTTGTGTGTTGTATGTGGTGGAAGACAAAAAGGAATTATACGGTGATTGAGACAATAAGAAAAGATGTATTGACGTGAGAAGTATGTCCGTCAAAGAGCAGTAACCAAAAATCATTCCCTGCTTTTTCTGCCGTTTTGCTGTCTGGGCCGTAATTTCTTTCTAGCCATTTCAAACTCATTGTCTCATCTGTCCAACCATTTGAGGACCGTCCGAAGAGTATATTCTCAGGTGTATCGTACCGGAAATTGTCAAACCATTCCGATATAAACTCTTCACATTTGTATATAATCATTAGATCTAAATCAGATCCGTCCGCACATATTCCCTCATTACAGTTGACAGTTCTCGGGTTCCTTCTACTAGAATATTAACAGCCGTATCCATTCTATCGGAGCCTATCAATTATCTTACCTTCATTCTTGAACAATCTACCTCCTGTACGTGGATGTCTCACAACATTAACAACCTTTTCAGAAGCGGAACAGCCCATCAAAAAATCCAATCTCATCAAAATTATAGGTATTTTTAGGCTTGATCTCCTTCGAATAAACACATTCTGCAAGCTATTCACCAATCAGATAAGTAGTTTAATGATTCGAAGCTAGTCAGGAGCTAACCTCGTCAAAGAATTTAGTCATTATCTCACTGTCATTACCACGTACTGTTCTCAACCACTCAATGTGCCGGCTATAGACAGACCTCATTTCTGGATGTCGGTGATACAGTCCTTCAGAAACCCATTTCTTTCCTAAGGTTGCGCGAGGGTCCCTTCTCTGCAATATCTCAAGCGCCAACTCTCGCACTCTCCAAACAGCTGGAGGGAACCCTATCTTGTCAAGGAAATAGCATCGATCAACAAGCATATTCTCCTCCTCAATTTTCATGGTCTGCTGCCGATGCGCAGCCTTAACCGCTGATGGCCTTCCTCTAATACGGTGCATAAAGGTTGTAGGAGCGATCTCAACCATCTCGGTAGCTTCCCTTTTTGTCCCACCGCGCTCCACCATTTGTAGACCCATCTGCACCCTAATATTCAGGTATATCTCGGGTCACCATAGTAGGCAAGATTCTAACAGGCGCAACGTTAGCAGAGTCTTTCACGTATTTGACAGGTATTCCGTAAACCTCTAAAAGCTCAATCCGCTGTCTCAAGCACTTCGCGCAATGTTCAGATCTCAATCCGCAAACTCAAAACACTTCGCGTAGCGTTGAAAGCTCGATCCGCAAGTCTCAGGAACGTGGGAGCTCAAGCCGCAAGTCTCAATCTTGAATTTGGGTACCGGTCCAGTATTACTAACAGGCCAAGCCTCGCCACCCCCTCCGTCTCGCCCGACCCTCCATCGCTCTAAGGATAGGAATATGTCGCTTACTCTTTAGACCTTACTGAAACCCCTCAAGCCTTCGGAATGGAACCGCAATCCTCACCACCAGACTGCTTGCAACGCTCAAGCTTGTGGAGCCACTCCCTCATCGGCTTTTTATTTCCGTCAAGTGCATTCATAATGTGATGTCCGTTTTCCAGGATCATTGACTGGCAGTCTTGGACTTCCGCTCCAAGGTCCTATACGTCTTCGTGAACTTTCTCGAGATTCTTTTCCACACGGCTGACATCTACCTTGACTCCATCGATCTTGGTATCGAGTTTGTCCACAGCGTCTCTACGTCCTTTGTGGTTGTCCCAAATGAGGCCACCGGTCGCAACGAGGGTAAAGGCCCCAGTGATGAAGTGGCCGGCGTAGCTACGCACAAATGCTCCAACTGCCAGTGATGACATTCCATGAGCAGTGATCACCGAAGGGACAGAGAACAAGTACAGGTGTTCATATTGATCGTGACTGCTCCCGTGAGGTCAGATCGAGGAGTTGCCCGTGTGTAGCTGAGTCCCTAAAGCAGCCCGTGAATTCAGCAAGTCAGTCTTCAATACTCTAGCCAGTAAGAGAGGTAATGTGACATTAAACAGACTCACCTTGTCGTTGTGCAATCTTTGTTCTTCGTGTACTCTCGTCTTTGTCGCTGCTTCTCGGGTGGTGGGGTTGAACGGACTTCCTCACTTCTCAACCAAGTGCGGGGATACTCCCCTTCTTATAGACAAAACGCGACCGTGGCCAAGCCTCACGCTACCCGTTGTTTTACTCTGCGCCACGTCTCCGTGTCATCGTTCCGCCACGCTTCACTTGCATAAAAAATAAAAACTACCGTACAAACGCCCAGCCTAAGAAAATTTAATTACAAAACAATCCCTTCACTTCACTCGTGATGGCTACGCCCCCGTGGAAAATAGTAATATTCCCTGCATAATAAATCAGTTGCCACAGGCAAATCCCCCTAGAAAAAACTCTACGAGGTACTCACCCTCAATCATTTCTCCACGATGCCTCCATTGCCCAACGCTGCGTACATGCAGTCCACCAGAACCGCATAGCCCTTCATCCATTTCTCTTTTTCTTCGCCCATCGTATGAAATAGTACATCCAGCTTGTTTGTCACCTGAAACGCCCCATCGTAGCTGAGCATTTGCCAAAACTCTGCAGTTGTAACGAAACCGTACACCTCGCCAACACCACCATTGTTATCTCTCATATCCTTCATAGCCAGCAAACACTGTTTCATCGCTTGTCCCAGAGAAGATCTCTTTGCCTCTACTATGAAGATAAACTTCTCCTCTGTTACCGAAACCAGGTCCACCATAACAAATTCCTCCGTGCCTCCTGTCTCGCCGTCTGTAGAGACAATCTCTTTCTCCCTCAATAAGCGTACGGTGCGTCCCGTCTTGCGTTTGAAATCGAAGAGTATAGGATGAAGGGTGATGTAGACCAAGTCGCTGATATTGGCTTCTTTAAAATCTGGATTTGCTTCCGTAGGATAGCCTTCAATCTCAAGATGTTCGACTATGCCGTCATAAACCTTCTCCTTGGTTTTCAATATGGCATCCAGGCACCCTCCTCCAAGGCTATACTTTGCGTTTGCCAACATTCTGTCAACCGATATCGCTTTGATTGATGCAAGTCTGAAGCAGAGTCTTTTCTCTGCTGCTCGGTGTTGTTATCACCCATTGTGATTACCCGTCGGAGTAAAAGGATGTGATGGCTTGTCTATCGACTGTCGTTGTACCGTATAACTATCGCAATTGTTGCTGAATCGAAAGGCTGAAGAGATCTCGTCACTTCTCCCAGAGTAAGGTGGGAACACCCTCCTCTTATACACATTTCGGGTCTCGCTACGCTAAACCCTTTTTTATTGCTGCGCCACATCTCCGTGTCTACTGTACTACGGGTGCCAGGGTAAGTCTCCAGAACTTTGGCCTGTTACAACCATGGCCTCAGTTCTGGAGATTTACCCCTACCCCCGTATTACCCCTACCCCCGTATTACCCCTACCCCCGTATTACCCCTACCCCCGTAGTACATACGTTCCGCCAAGGCAGACCTGCAGCGTTCCGGACACAGACCTGCATCCGGAACGTTCTCACTTCTACGCTGTAGAATCTAACAATTTACGCTGGGCGTTCCGCGTTCCAGCCATTAAAGACAGAATCTTACCTTTTGCTTCGCAAAGGTCTTTAATGGCTGAGGACGCTTTGCGTTCGGTCGCTCGTGTGGCGCTCGCTCCGCTTCGCTCTGGATAAGGCAAGCCCCCACCCTCATTCCGTTCGGGGGGTCCCCCAAATTCATAGTATAATACATCAATGATAAATTACATAATTCGCCCAGCCGAATCGCCGTCCAGTCAACCCATGTGACATCTAAGTAAACCCCGAAAAATTTAAAAAAAAAAAAAAAAAAAAAAAGTACCCGTACAAAAACAATCCATACCTGTTCGTCGCTGAACAAATCAAACCTCAACCATCGCCGTCTAGCAAATGCAAAAACACCCCCTCGGCGGAATAAACGTCCTTTCCGATTCGCCCTGCGTGACTAAACTGCATATGAGTGTACATCCCGTGGCCAGTAAACATCCAAGTACTCACAAGCTCTCAAACCAAGTACTCTGCGATCTGTCTACGCCTATCGCCGACTAAAGTATTTTGCGGGAGTGGTTGCAGTCCCAAATGGGCGGCAGCGGCCTGGCACTCGACAACTTCCCATCTGTAAGCATTGGATATCAGTACTTTGACCCGTGAACCTACTTGTCATATGTGCGAGTTCGTCCCTCGAACGCGGCAACGGAGGATAGGCAATTGCTACTCCCTGTGGATATCTGAAGTGCTCGCGCTCACGGGCTCCGCTGTTATACAGCTTAATTGGCAGCAAGTCTTGCCTGGAATTATTTAGGAGTTAGACAGAACGTTACCCAAAACAAAAACCAAAAGGTTTACTTACTCCGCACGGATATGCCGGACATCTCGTTGCACTTGCTGGATATCTCGTTGCACTTGCTGGATATCTCGTTGCACTTGCTGGATATCTCGTTGAATGCCCTGGAGCAGCTGAACAATCACGTCGCCTTGCCCAGCCAGTGGCAGATTGGGAATCCTGAAAACCTCATCCATAGCCGCATTCACATGCTGAACCAAGTTGTTGAAGTTGGGCTGTGGCCCGAGATTAAGCTGTTGTCCAATAGCTTGTGCCATTCTGTCGTGTGTTGTGTAAACTATCGCTGTGCTGTGCCGTCCCCGTGAATTTAATCAGACTTTGATTCTCTAGCCAGTTAGCGGTCCCCGTGTATTTGTCGCTTCGCTATCGTACTCTCGTGGATGCTTGTAGATGCTCGCTCGTCGTGTCGCTCGTAGGTATTCTTGTTCGATCGCTGGTTGCTGAATCGAAAGGTTGAAGAAGCTTTGCTACTTCTCAACCAAGTGTGGGGATACTCCCCTACTTATATGTAGACAAAACGCGACCGTGGCCAAGCCTCACGCTACCCGTTGTTTTACCTCTGCGCCACATCTCTGTCTATATATACAGGGTATTCACGGTATGTGTGAAGAACCCTCTTTTAGAAAATTTTATTATTGACCAGTCTGCGAGGGCCTGCCATTGGTCGAATTTTAAGAAAGGGGCAACTTGGCGGCCAAGCAAGTATTTGAGGGGTGTGTGCCCCACAATTTGACTCTTTTTCACTCCCGATCTTTTGGAACTCACCCAAAAACCCCTTTGAAAAATTCACAGTACTACTCACATCAAGCAGAGAGCCAGCTCTATCCTATGGTTATTTTTTTGTGTTTTTAATTAAATACTTAAACCTTTTAAATAAAGATGTGTGAAAGTTCTTCAGACTTCTTTCCAACATACAAATTGTGTGGCTAAGCCTGTTGTAATGCGTTGTAACTCTGAAAATTATTGGTCAATTTTGGCTGCCACACATGGCACCCATAGAATTTCAAACCAATTAATCGATGTTCTCGGTATATAACGTGCACACCCTGTACTACGGTGCCGGGGTAAGTCTGTAGACAGGTGGCGGTGCATTGGGAGGAGATTTCTGAATATTTGTTTGTGTGTCACCGCCACCTGTCTACAGACTTACCCCGTAGTACGTTCCGCCAAGGTAGACCTGCAGCGTTCCGGACTAATCCTTGCATCCGGAAAGTTCTCACTTCTACGCTGTAGAATCTAACAATTTACGCTGGGCGTTCCGCGTTCCAGCCATTAAAGACAGAATATTAGCAAAGGTCTTTAATCCCTTCGTTCGTTTTCAAGATAGTAGAAATTAACCTGTTCGGGCAACTCCCGTTGTAATTCACCTAACCCTCACTCCACGAACCTCTTTAGGCTTCAAGTCACAGAGCTTTCTTCTCTAGGAAGGTATCCACTCCCTATTACAGCTACGTTTTTGAGTATCACCACGCCGTCTCTCGGTTAACTAATGTGAAAACCTGGCACGAACGAAGGGATGGCTGAGGAACGCTTGCGTTCCGTCTACTAGCCACTCAACCACTCCGGCTACGCCCCCTCCCTCGCTTCGCTTCGGGGGTCCCCAACCTAGTCATGGAATATCACTCGTGTTAACCGGGTCACAGTATGTCACTCGCATTCGCGCTGCAATTTGGTGCAACACAACAACCAGAATGAATACCATGAATAATCAATTACATAACCACCGCAAGAAACCCTCTGCATACTAAAAAAACAAAAACAAACTCCGGACTGCCAAATAAAATACCATTCCTCCACTCGTTTCCTCCACTCCTTGCTTGCTCTACAACTTGGACTTTCTCACCATCTCCCACTCTCCACCGAAATACAATTTCATCCGTCTCCTCTGAAAGTCGAACCACAAGTTGGTGTTGTATGCGCTACAAAAGTCGGTACCCAGAAGATTAATATCGGGAAAGTGAGACGTATCCGGCGACATTTGAACTAGATGATGATATCCACCGATCTTGACAGGAGTTGCTCGGTCTTCCATAACACCGAGAAGTTTACTCGCCTGAACATGTTAACAGTCGAGCGTTTGTTCTACAGGTCGGAACACTCACCTGAGCTGAAAGATAGGTCAACGGGGCACCACTGTCCATTATGAAGAATACCCAACGACACTCATCTCGATGGGAGACAACAAGTGGAATAATCGCTCTAAACTTCGAACCATAGATGTAACCATGACCCACTTGAACCGCCTTTTTGGCATCAGCGTCCGTAGCCTTCGAGAGGTATGGTATACCCAGTTCCTCCGCAATTGTGGTTTCCAGTGTTTCATGCTTCACATCTGTGATCAACACATCATAATCACTTGGATCTCTGCCGATGTCGTGGATGTCGACAAATTCACCACGATCCTTAGCCTCTTGCTGGCGCTTGCGGGTGAAATAGGCCTGTGGGTCGACGTTCGAAGAGAAGCGTCGAGCGATCGTATCGTAATTCGGGGGACCGCTGTACGGGAGCTGCATGCTATGGATCTGGCGTGAGGTACTGGTAGGGAGACGGAGACCGGGTCTGGGAACAGCCTTGAACGCTTGCCGGCTGAGGAGCTTGAACATGTTTGTCCCCGTTACTCTGGTCTCGTGAATTTAGCAAGTCAGTCTTCAATACTCTAGCCAGTTAGAGAGATAGTGTGACAATAAACAGACTCACCTTGTCGTTGTCCGTTATTTGGTCTTCGTGTACTCGTCTTTGTCGCTAATCCGTGCTGTCTCCGTCTATCGAATGGTGGGGTTGAAGGACTTCGTCCCTTGAAGAGGTGCGAGCCTCTCCTCTTTAGTCTGTGAACCAACGCCACACCTACTTAATCCCTGCGTTCCTCTCTTCCGCCAAGCCTACCTTGCAGCGTTCTAGACTGATTCTTGCATCTGGAACGTTTTCAAGAATACTAGATGTACTGCTAGCGTTCCGCGTTCCAGCTACAGTCGGATCTCCCTATAAGGTTACCTACTATAAGAATAATCGCTCTATAAGGGTAAGTGTTTTAGGTCCTTACTGGGCTTTGTAGGTACAAATTTGCTCTTACTATAAGGGTAACATCTCTATAAGGGTACCAAATTTCGGTCCCGACGTACCCTTATAGGGAGACTCGGCTGTATTACCTTTTGCTCCGAAAGGTCTTTAATGGCTGAGGAACGCTAGTGTATTGGTGGTGATGATCTATGAGGTACAGGAAGACTAATCTAGTGTATGCGACCAGAAAGCATGATTTTTTTTTTATTAAAAAAAGTTACTAAAAAGAGTACTAAACCGTACTAAATGGTTTCCCCAACACGGTGACCTCAAAGTTCCAACTTAGCACCACAGTTTCATTGGTCGCAATAATCATACTAAATTTTCCAACCGCGCCGTGTCGTTGAACCTTGAGGACCCGATATGTAGGTATGTACTTACCTCGCTGCCTTGAAACCAACCTTTGGCTCCGTTTGGAAGCCATGATGGTTGCAACGCCCCAAATCATGAAACCTCAATCTAGAGCCTGGGAATCATAATCCCCATATTCAACATCTTCATTACAGTAGACATGCCCCACAAATATATGGCCTCAATACAAGCTTTGATGTGGTGGGCCGTTGAAACAATAATAAGGAATTTAGATGACCAAAATACAATTCCCATCCTCCAAATCACAATTAGCGTTGCAACGAGAGCGTGCTTCCAAACGGAGCCTTAACCCTGATTAGGTATGCTGCCTCGCACTCTCCCGCTATCTCTCCCTCTTTAGTTGCTACTTCGACTTCGTCGCCCCAACTTCCCCCGCCGACCCTCCCAGGTTACTCGAAATACTTTCTCCCGACTCAAACATATGGCTAAGTTCAGGATCACCCTTCATATCCCTCAACCCCATCGCAATCATCAGATCCATCTCCGGATCACCAGTTGGCGTGAAGTCATATTCCTCCGCCAACTACTGAGCAACAGCCTCTTTCAACTCACTACGCCCTCCAGCTTCATACCTTTCGCTATTCTTCTTGACCCAGGCACTTTCAGCCTCTATGAACAAAACTCAATTAACGAACTCTCTCAATTTAAGTGAACAGTCGTACACCCGTGTCTAGAGACAGTGTGTGGATTAAGGATATACCAAAATTATTTGTGAAGAAGCACTACTTTGGCCCCGTTGCTATGGAGGGATCCGGGAATTTTCTAGACACGGGTGTACCCGCCGCTATGCCTTACTTACCTTTCTCAGCGTCATTCTCCTCCAAGATTTCATCTCCTTCCGCAAGATCCTCACGCGTCATACCTAATCCATGAGAAACCTGGAAATTGGTACGACCCCAGCCGTCTTTCACAATTTAGTATCGACTGTCGGCCATGGAAAGCGATAACAAAATTCGAACTTCTATCCTCACTGTTAAAATCTAAAAACAAGTGGGTATCACTTTTAAAATAAAAACGTACTCGCGCGTTAATAAAATGGTCGGATATCGCTGCAACCAAATGCTTACTAAATTTTCCGACCTTTTAATTAACGACTGAGTACATACCTCAATAAATAAAATTAAAGTTTCAAATCACCTCAATCTCCGAGTCCTCAATCTTCGTAATCTCCAAATCAATTTGCTGTCGTTCGTCACCTCCTTATCGTCTAAAGAAGTTTGATTCTTTTTTTAAAAAAGTCTCACCAGAGCGAGGGCGAAACCCCCTCCTCTTATCCCTTCGTCGATTGCTGCCCCCCTATAATAGAGAAATTAAATTTGTATGGGGGATCTGTTATTTGATAGGAGATAATAAGATCTGTTAGTAAAGCCACCCTTTCTTGGGGGGCGCAGCATTTTGTCGACAGAGGAAGGGATACAATCCACTCTAGTAGCTACGCTCCAATCATTTCTCCACAATCTGCATGAGGGCCGTTTGCGCCACTCCTCCGTGTCACTCCGTTGTCCCACCAGTCGGTTACATCACCGGCTTAGTCATAGCTCACCCCTTGCTCCCAGACACACCAGCGTCATGCAGCTTACAACTTTATTCGTACTGCACCGAAACATCTCCAGAACTTCCACGTCGAGCTTCAATTTCCCTAGGGCTTTTAGCGTCCACAGTGACAAAAATAACAACTTGCACAGTTATGCCTTCAGATAGTGATGGCACTGCCATCCCTACTATGGACTCTGACGATATTTCGGAAGTCACTATGTCTAGGGGGAGACCTCTGCTTTTACCCACGGTAGGTGTGGAGACTTCCACTCTTTGATGAAGCTTTTGAGAACTAATGTAGAGGAGGGCCGTAAATTACGGCATCTGAACGGGATCGTGGTGAGGAATTTGACGACTTCGACGACACCTTCACGGCCAAGAGGCACTTCCACGGACGACGACTTTCTGGCAGGTGCCTGGAGAACAGCGAGCAAAACACTCACCGCTACTCAACAGGATGAGAGCGAATCAAGCCTGCATCATTCGAAATCGTCAAGTGACCTAGCTTCAGGGAGACCACATTCGAGACGACGTAGCACGCGTGGGTTGGACGGCATAGTGCAGAAGCAGAAACGACTTGAGGATGTGAGAATGTCCGATGTGTTCTTCTCGCTGCATATTGCAGAGCTTGGAGGTGGGTTCTACTCTGATTTATCCTATACTATTGATGGTGAACGAGCGTACTGAGTTGAGAGTCCTCACTTTTTGGCGCGTGCGACACCTAGATGATCCAATCTACATTAGCGAAGTTATTCATAAGTCAATGGTACGTGAGTGTTTTAGATTAAAGTAACAAGTAGAATAAGCTAACAACTTGATAGAATCCGAACTTCCAGTCCTTCGACCTAAAAAATGCCGGACCACACATCTCGAGACGGAATGCAGTAATTGTCAAATTATGGGCGGGCGTCAGCGGAGATCTTCAGCTTCTTGTCGAGTTGGACATTACACTACCGTCATTAAGGTTTATTGGGAAAAGTGTTGGTAGCTCCTTGCCTCACTATGCGACGGGTATAAATAACTGATGTAACAGCTTGAAAACTTTCCGTACCCGTTTTCTACAAACTGCATTATTTTTACTTTGACGGACGGAATCTATACTGTAGTTAACGATCTCCCAATGCCGCTACCAAAAGAGCTTCGGACTGGCGGCCACAATGTTTCAACCTCAATCTCGTCATTGTCGTTCTCCAACGAGAATACAATTGTGCACTCACACCTGCCCTCGTTTCAAAAATCCGATTTACTAATATTAATATTCATATAGCCATCCACCTCTTACGACACCGTGATGAAGCTCAATAACCTCGAAGAGTGCGTCAACGATGCTCAAATGACTACCTCAAAAGTCTCCTCGCAAATAAGCTCTCTTCTCTCCCGTGAAGCGACCCCTCTCTCTCTGCTCAGATTGACCGCTGCCGCAACCTCTCGCCGTGATGCGGTGAAAAAAGCTCTTGCAACCGAGAAAAAACGCCTAGAGAATGTCACTGCTCGCCGTGATAATCTTTTGAAGAGCATCAGCTCACGCAGAAGCGCTATGGCACTCGGTAAAGAAAGTCAATCAACTAGCGAAAAGTTCCTCGAAGAAGCCACCACACAACTCGAGAGATCTCGCCTTGACCTTGCAGAGACCAAGGGTGGGATTGAAGCTCAGAGACGCCGCATCGTAAACGACCTACAGCAGATCTATCCTATCGAGCCGACCCCTGAGCATTCGTTGGGATTCACGATTCGGGGCTTGTACCTACCCAATTCGGGCCATGATGATCATGATGATGAGGTTATCTCGGCGGCTCTGGGCTACACTGCTCGCATGGTGTATCAGCTGGGTTATTACCTGGGCACATATCTACGGTACCCGGTGCAGCCAGTGGAAAGTAGCTCGTTCATCATGGATCCGATTAGTGTTATCAGTGGCGCGAGAACGTTTCCCTTATGGATGAAAGGAAGCTTACATTTCCGGTTCGAGTACGGAATTTTCTTGTTGAATAAGGATATTGAGCAGGTAGTTTCCCCTAAATCAATTACAATAGTGGTAACTAATACAATCATGATGTGGCATAGTTGATGAGCCGCCAAGGTCTCTCCGTAATGGACCTTCGCAACACACTCCCCAACCTCAAGTATCTGCTTCTATACATGACTTCTGGAAATGCGCCCATGTAACCTTTCCCCTCCACCATCTGTTCTCCTCATTTACTGAGACCTTTAGCTCTAGTCTCGAGAGAGAACGCCCCTCGTCGCCATTCATCCAGAGCCTGCGCCGCAGACCGTCGGAGCGCTCTCCAAACGGAAGATCCGTAAGCCCGGCAGGCAGCACGCACGCAAGAAGAACCATGTCGCTGGACATTCCCAAAAGAGACTTTGTGGATTTGACAGACTTGGTTGATAAAGGAGAAGAGACCTATACTAGCACCACCAAAGCAGCCTCTGTTGTCGGAAGCTAGGCACAACTGCTTTCATATATATATATTTTTGTTCTTTTGCTTTGGGGATTGGGGGCATTAAAGGAGAACAGGTTGTGGAAAAAATTACGGGTAATCGGTAATGACCAAAAGTTTGACTTTTTAGTTGGGGGAGGAAGGGCGTTTTAGAGTTTTCTTTTTCTTTTTCTTCTCTTTTGTTTGCTTCCTTCACATATACCTTTTTCTTTTCTTTTCGGCAATATTCCCTTTTAAATACTTGATGGGCATGATGGGTTCTAGTCATGATAATGAGGAAATGATGCGATGCATGAAAGCACTAGGAGATGCTTTGTAATTACATATACGCATGGAGGGCAGGAATTACTGCATCTAACTTGCACTGTATGTACAGTCTATCAGCTACATATATACGAGATTTTTACTCTTGCTTTTGAGTACTTTTATTTTTAGATATAAGTATTGTGGGTTGTCAAAAATAATGGGACGCAACAGGCTTCATTGCAACGTAATAATCTCTCAACCATGACCGACCACAAAGAGACCACAAACAGGATAAGTGATAATAAGAACTACTGGAGACCCAAAATGTATTTTCGTTAGTATTGTCATTCGTTGGTGGCGGGGTTGGGTTGTCGTTGCTGTATTCGTTGCCCTGTTGCATCCCATTATTTTTGACAACCCGCAATACATGTATTAATGATCTGGAATATATGAGAAGGCGGAAAACAGCCAAGACCTTCGAGTGATCACATGTGATTGCACACTATCAAACCTAGGCTATCAAACCCCACTTTACTCTAGTCATACATGTGACTAGAAACTCTCACCGCGCGTAGATCGCTCATGCACATTAGCAGCAGAGGCAAGAAAAGCTACGTCTAGATGGATTGTGTGTGTGTGGGAGCGAATAAGTAACCTTGTAACTAATCGTAGTCAACTGAGCTTTCAGAATTCAATAATACAAGATATAAAACTCAGAAAATCATAAAATTGATTTTAAGTATGAGGGAGAACAAAAAGCCATAACTATAAGAACATAATTTCCCTACCCAAGGAGCAAAAAAACAAAAAACAAAAAAAACAGTATTGATATGAATTAATAACAACAGATACATGAAAATAGCTGCTGTATCAAATTCTAGAGCAGAGAAAAAATATGCTGTCATTTCTCGTAAAACAAGATGTAAAAGAAAAAACAATGTTTGTCAGACTCATCCGGTGTTTTACTTGCCCTGATCAATTAAAAGAAACCCCTCAACGAATTTATGAGTACAAGTCATCATCTTCACCACCTGCGCCAAACCCGGCACCACCAGAGCCACCAGTGGCCGCACCCTCGCCCTCACTTGGGAAGCGGAAAGTATTCATACCACCTGACTGCTTCATGCTTTGAGCAAACGCCTCGTAACGCCTGACCTCAACATCACTGACGGAACGTCTGGCAGCACCCATTGCCTCCTCGAAATGAGCCTTGGTAAGCTCTGGGACAGGGTCTTCGAGCTCAATATCATCCATCTCAGTATCTCCAGCATTGTCCTTCTCCTTGCTGGCCTCAATTTCGGCAGCAATGGCCTGCTTGATGGCCAATTTGACCGCACGCTGGGTAACGAAACCCAAATCGGCACCAGAGAATCCGTGCTGTAGAGCGTTAGTATCATACTATAAATTCAAAAAAACACGGGGATCATTACAGTCTTTGAGGCAATGTAGTTCAAGTCGACATCAGGGGCAACAGGCGTGTTCTTAAGCTGGGCCTTGAGGATAGACACTCTGGAAGCCTCATCTGGAAGAGGAACATAGACCAAAGTGTCAAGACGACCTGGACGGCACAAGGCAGCATCCAACTAAAATCTGTTAGAATTGCCTTATAGATAAAACAAAAACGTGGCTGAAAGGGCTTTTACCTGTTCGGGACGATTGGTGGCACCAATAACGAAAACGTTCTTCTTCACACCCATACCATCCAACTCAGTCAACAACATGTTTACGACACGGTCACTGGCACCACCGGCATCACCCATGGATCCACCACGGCTCTTGGCAATGGAGTCCAACTCGTCCAAGAATACGACACAAGGAGCTGCGGCACGAGCCTTGTCGAAGATGTCTCGAATGTTGCTCTCAGATTCACCGAACCACATGGACAACAACTCAGGTCCCTTGACGGAAATAAAGTTGGCAGCGCACTCATTGGCGACGGCCTTAGCCAACAAGGTCTTACCAGTACCGGGAGGACCATAGAAGAGGACACCGCGGGACGGTGACATTCCGAATTTGAGGAACTTGTCGGGATGCTCCACAGGATACTGTACCGACTCGATGAGCTCGGCCTTGACACCCTCGAGACCACCAATGTCGTCCCAGCGAACGTTGGGAACTTCGACAACGGCAACCTCGCGTAGGGCTGAGGGGTTGCTGACACCGAGCGCAAAACGGAAGTTCTCCATAGTAACACCAAGTGAGTCTAGAACCTCGGCATCGATGGTGTCCTCATCCAAATCGATCAAGTCCATCTTTTCACGAATCTGCTGCATTGCTGCCTCTGAACAAAGCGACGCAACATCAGAACCAACATAACCGTGGGTTTCTGATGCAATTTGTTCCAAATCGACACCCTCAGCAAGCTTCATGTTCTTTGTGTGAATTTGCAAGATCTCAAGACGACCGGTTGGGTCGGGAATACCGATGTCAACCTCACGATCGAAACGTCCAAAACGACGAAGAGCAGGGTCAATTGAGTTAGGTCGGTTGGTAGCAGCCATGACAACGATGTTGCTACGAGCCTTCATACCATCCATCAAGGTAAGAAGCTGGGAGACAACTCTTCGTTCGACCTCACCGTTGGTCTTTTCACGCTTGGGGGCAATAGAATCGATTTCATCAATGAAGATGATGGAGGGGGAGTTCTTCTCTGCTTCTTCGAAGGCTTTCCTAAGATTTGACTCTGACTCTCCGGCCATCTTGCTCATAATCTCGGGACCGTTGATAAGGAAAAAGAAGCTTCCGGTTTCATTGGCAACAGCACGGGCCATTAGAGTTTTACCAGTACCAGGAGGTCCATACTAATAAAACTGTTAGTAAAGGTACTTTAGAAAAGATCGACTTGGGAAATTACCAGAAGAATACCACGTGGAGGCTTGATACCGATGCTCTTGAAGAGCTGTGGATGTCTCAGCGGCAGCTCAACCAACTCTCTAATCTGTGCCATCTGCTTTCGGCAACCACCGATATCATCGTATCCAACCTCATTTAGATTACCCTCCTCATCCTCACGGTTTAGAGGCTCTCCTTCACAGTGGATAACTGTGTCTTGAGCAACGATACCATAGTCTGGAGGATCAAGCTCAACAACCTTGAACTCTACCATTCGCATACCGCCTCGAACTGTGAAGAGATCGCCCATTCGCACAGGTCGGTAGGCTTCAAGGAAATAGGGCTTAAGATAAACGTCAAAGAGAGAACCCGTAAGCCCCTCAACAGTGTCTGCAATGGGAAGAACAGCAATGCGTTTCGCCTGCGAGAAAATGTTAGACAGTTTAGTAGATTTATTCCTCGGGTAAAACTTACGTATTTAATGTCGGGACAGGGATGAACTGTGATGACATCTCCTCTATAGGTTTGTTAGCATCTTTCCAACATCCTGAACTTGATTCAACTTACAGCCTGACGCGCAAGTTATTTCGGACTACACGGTTAACTCTTGCAGATCCATCATCGAGATCATCGTCGGCCAAAACAATTAAGACTGTGTCTTTTCTCTTCTTTCCCTTCACAAGGACAGTGTCACCACGGAAGAGTTGTAACGTCTCCATGGTGTTGTTTGATAAGGCGATGATACCTACATGACGGTTATCCATTAGCGGTAATCCCACCGATAACGATGCGGGGCAACGAACTGTTATCATCGTTTACAGCGTCGGTAACAATCAAGCTATTTGGCTTCTTCTTTTTCTTCAGGATGGCGGTGGCAACATCATCGGCCTTATTTCCACAAATTAGTATACAAGAGCTGGAGTTGGAACCTCTCATCAACCGAGGTGAACAGGCGGGTTCTTACATCTTTTGGTGGAGCACCGGATGAGTCCCTGAAGCGCAAGTGAGCAGTTAGTAGATGGTTCTATGAATGAATGCTGATGAAGTTTACTGCAAGACGCAATATGAAGGGAATACGATGATGGATGGACATACCCCAAGTTGACCTTCTTCTTCTTATCTTCGTGATCCGTCATCTTGGATTCTTTTTAGGTGGAATAAATGTACTTTTCTGTAGATGGATGAAATAAAGAAGACAAGGAGAGAATGATGGGTATGTAGATGTGATGATGGATAGAAGAAGGGTTGGGGGAGGAGAGGTTGAAGAAGTAAGAGAGGTGCTGGGGGAGGTGTTGAGGGAGGCGGATTTAGACTGGGAGCTTCGTTACCTCAGCCAGCCAAGAAGAACCCCGCCGAACTTCATCGACGAATAGCATGTAACAAACCTGTCCCTACATCAACTCAACCTGGCTATCTGGTTTTATTCACACGAAATTGGTTTAATTCCCATCACTGATTTGTATCCGCGATAAAGACTGGCTCTTGGGCCTCAAGTCATTCTAGAATGCTCATAGCTCTCGTTGTTTACAACACGCTCCCGCCACAATGCGGCTCTGAGATGTGGCTTTGCCCCACTTTCCGAATTGGTTGCCTAACTCAATATCTGTCCTTACAGAATTTATGACTCTAAAGTGAGAAAAAGGCGTTGGATTACCAAATTATACGTCTGGAAGCTTCTATCTCGCTGAAGGCAAAAAGTGTTTCGTAGGTATCTATCAATAATGATGGGGTAGGACGGACATGCCATGATGATAGTATTTCAATTCCCCATAGCCCTGGTAAATGGATTCGATTCTAATTCTGCCGGTACATAGCTTTGGCCAATCAAACGAGGTGGCAATAGAAAAGGATTTGCAAGGGACCTCTGGACATGCATGACAAAAAAATGCAAGCCCACAATTGTTTGCCACTACATGAACCGGCCAGCATTACAAACTCGAGCCGGGTCCTTCCAGAAAAAGCTCCCCCCCTAATGCTACAAGCACCCTAGCTAGATACCATGCCCGAGTTTTACCCTATCGAAAGCCCGGTGCATACACATGTGCGTATTCAAACTTCTCTGTCCAAATTTCAGAGGTTATGCACGCAGGCTGTCCGAATATGATATTTACCAGCCGGATGCAATTCAGCGGGTTATCGAATATTTCAAGATATCAAGTCGAGAATATTATAGCTCAATCTTAGGCAAGTTAGATAATCATTCCTACATACACATACGCTAAATTAACACCTTGAGGTGGATGAGACTGCAAATATATCATATCATTGAGATCATATTTTTATGAAATATCATTATTTTACCAGCTAGACCGGCAACCTAAATTTATTCTAACGGTTAATCAAACGCCAATTTTAAAATAAATAGACGCCTTAATCCCGTAAGCCATTGAACGTGTTCTATTGCAATAGAGGATGGTTTTCGAATAGACCAGGTTCCCGTAAGCATACCGCGATTGATGTAGATTCCTAAAAATCTAATGGGTGCCTAATACAAATTGGGTATCGCAAAGCCATTTTTTTGGGACTATTTCTCATGCTAGCAAGATGTCCTCCCTATTGCAACGGATAGAAAATGAATAGTGTTCATGAAGTAAATAGGAAAGCCCCCCCCTCCCTCTTGGGGGGGGGGGGGGTTCTATAAGAAACACATAGACACCCTTTTCTATTCATTAGAACACCAAAATTCGATCTATCCGGCGATAGAACGCCCGCTATAGCTTACGGGAAGGCGTCCAATATCACTTCTTTCCCTTTAGGTTATAGCCGAATACCTATAGACACATGTAACGCTTTTTTTATTATCACTGAAGATAAAGAACTTAGGATGAACTCATCGAGTGATTTTCCATGATTCGATGCTATGATAAGGACTGCAGCTAACCTTCACAACAACCACAGGTGTAGAAAGCCTCTAGTATTATAAACCTTTGTATATGTTGACTACGAATCCTATTAATCCAATGTTCAGGACCCGAGAAAAGCCATGCGCAAACGTACGTACAAGTATATTATTAGTCATATTTTGCATTATGAGTATTTGGGGTTGTTTGACCCGGACAAAAGATTTACGATATTATTTCCCACTATTAGTCCTATTCATCCTTTCCAACCACTACGATTAAACCTGTCGAGTACATATTGTTTGATATTTCGCACATCTCTGCCAAAAGCACCAAAAAGACTAAAATTCGAGCTACCAGGCTGCGAAACTTGAAACACTATAGTGATGTGGCTCAATTTAAGCTGAATATTCAAAGCAACTTTTTTAAATTGAGCAATGTATACATGTGTGTTGTTCAGCTAGATGCGCGCTCATTTGTTGAAATTTGAGCATGATTTCGCTCGACAACTCCCATAATAAAAACGTTAATTAACCCCTCCACAGCTGCACGAGATGCTCAATAATAGTATCATGATATCCCTAAGTATCATCTTTAACAACCTGAGCTCTGAGATTAGTTGCAGGGAATCCAAAGCTTGGTAGAGTACCCTGCTCCTCCATCAACTTGATAGGTTTCTTGGTTGGGGCCTGTCTAGCTTTCTCTCTTCTGAGTTCAGCCTTCTTCGCCGATGCCCTGGCTTTCTTTAATTTCTCGGCAGCTTCACGCCACCTACTTTCCTGTCCCACGTCTGAATGCAGACGGCGAGAACGATGTCTTTCACTGCACTCCTTCCTCGCTCGCTTGCTTGTCGTCGGAGCAGGTGGAGGAAGCACAGGACCCGAAACCTGAGTGCGTTCCATGAAGTATGAAATACTGAGCTGGTATTCCATTTTTGTAGTCGTCTTGGGGCCTATTCACAATTTAGAGATTGATCCACGAGTTAAATAGATGTTTTAACCTACCTCCCATCGGTTGGTGTTTTGAAGATTGAGGGACTGCCATTGCGGGTGAGGATGGTGAGTAGAAGACGGAGTCCAATACGCTCTTTTAAATACAAACCCCCGGCCATGTACGTGTTATTTCTCGACCAGAGTATCTGTTCAAAGTTAATGCAGACAGCTAGGCAGCTTTCGGGGCCGGATGTGCCAACACGTATAACACTGCGATATATCGACACCTCTCAATATACAGTCATTCGAAGAGGCCAGTGAAAAAACTTAAAACGATGGTATTTTCCGTATTGCATATTGAGGTCAAGTTAATTATCCTGTTGAAGGGAGTGTTCTAATGTAGGGAGGATTGTTGCGGGAGCAGGAAGAAATTTCGTGAAAGTACATGTAAGTACATGTATGTAATATATATGTGCCCATCGATTCCAGTTTGACTCACTTATACAGGTACACCGCCTCCAACTGGCCATGGGCGTGAGAGTTATTGTTTTGCAGTCTTTGTTATCTGTTATTAGGGCTTGTCCTGATAATGCGTGTTTATTTACAACGTCTGTGTTCACTATAAAAGGAACTTGTTCTACTCCTGCTTCTCATCGATCATACAATACGATTCTCTTTAGTCTCTCACAAAACTGCACTCTGAATAACAAGAATAGGTACATACAAGTCGGTATGTAAGTACTTGAAGCATCCCATGCTCTCTCCTGACCCTTGATTATGTAGCTCTTCCCCAAGAGTGATTGAAATGACCTTCCTAATCGACGTTAATAGCTCCATCCTAGCCCTTCCCCTCTACAAATAGACCAGTTTTTATGTCAATACAACCCTACAACTCCCTCTGTACCAAACCAGCTCTTTTTTTGGTTTGTATAGCTAATTACGGAACGATAGTCCCTAGCCCTAGACTAAAGCATGACCACCTCCCATGTACAGAATCAATTATGTACAAAAAAAAAGATAAAAAAGAAAGGAATCCCCAATATATATGGGGGGGGGGGGGGAATAAGAGTGGAGTTTGAAAGAATAGAACCTAAAAGAACACAAGAAGGAAGGTGAAAGGGAGGACAAGATGCTCCCGTTTTTATTTCAATGTCACAGCTACTGATTTACTACCCACAGAAGGTGGCTAGAGGCGCAATTAAGCTTGTCCCGGAGGTTTCGGCAGGCCCTAAAAAACAAATCAGCAAAATCTTCCTCACCCAGTCCCAAGGATATCTAAACGGGGCACTCACCTCTGTAAAGATCTTACTCAAACTCGTCTTCATCTGCTCGGCCGCCTCCCTTTCCATATTCTTCTGCTCCCTCATCATCTCATCCTTATGCTCCGCAATATGTTTCTGCGTCTCCTCATACATCTGCTGACCCCTCTCCCTCGCCAGATCCATGAACGTCTTCTCCTCATCCTCCTTTCTCTTCTTCGGCGGGGCCATCCCCAGCGCACCCATCAAGACCTCCCCTAGCGACCCCTTCTTCTGCGCCCTCTCCTTCTCAACCCTCTTCTTCAACTCTGCCCGTGCTAGCGCTTCTCTCCTCGCAAACTCCGTCGCCACGTCCTTGTCGCCAAAGTCCTCAATGACCGGGCGCACATCGCTGATGCCCATAGCCGCAATATACTCCAAGAACGGGATCAGCTTGACCAGCTCCTTATCGTTCGGATCGCCCGTCCACGGCTTCATTTTGATCGTGTTGTTTGGATTCATCGCCCACGCATCCGGGTTCGTCTCTAGCATGATAACCTTCGACAGGTCCCTATTCAGGTAATTCAGGTCCTTGATATACTTGCCATCCTTGTACCTCGTATGCGACCTAAAGAGCGGATACATGATGTACCCAGGGTACTGATCCATTTTCTGTATGACGGGCGCCGCAATCTGGTCATGCTGGTTCGCAAACACCACAATCTCATAGTAATTAAACAGATAGGCCAAAAAGTAGTCCAACCCTGGGCGCTTCGCAATGCGCCATCCATGCTCGCGGTCCCACGCACTATGCACACACAAGTCCTCAAGCGCAATGACGAGCGTGTACGGGCGCGAGTAGTCTGGGTGCGGGTCGGGGAGCAGCTTCTCGAACGGCGGCTCGTTATAGAAGTCGAGCACGTTCTGGACTCGCGCCTTTATGCGCGCAATGAACGCGGACGCCGTCCAGCCATTGGGGACGGTGGCGGGGTCGTAGATTGTTTTCTCGAACTCGGAGAGGTCCTGGCCGAGGTAGATTGTGCCGCCGACGAGGGCGGCGAGGAAGGAGGCGAAGACGAGGCGGGCGAGGCGCTCACGCTTTCGGTCGGTGGACGAGACGTAGGAGGGCTTGGGGAAGGGTTCGTCGCCTTTTCCGCCACCAGTGCTGGTCTTTTTCGCGAATGGGTCTTCAGACGGGGTGGGTTCTGCATCGGGAGTTGGGATGCTGGAGGGGGAGGAGGAGGAGGAGGAGGCGGCAGCCTCGCCCTGGGAGAGTGGTGGGGCATTGGCCTCTGTGGGGATGATGGGTTCGGCGTCGGCGGGGTCTACGTCCTTGCTTGGGTCGCCGCCAGTGTATGGTCTTCGTTTCTTGAGGGCATATGTTCTTGACTGCTGCTGTTGTTGCAGGGCACCCAGGAGCAGTGGGCTGTTCCTAGGAAGAATGGCAGGGCACCTCCGGGGGACAGTGGCCATTGACTGCCTTGACGCCAGCAGGGAGCGGGTGAGAGCTCTGGCGAGCATGTTTAACTGCTGTGGATAGGAGTGAGGGGGTGGTGGTTGTGGGGGGGGGGGGGGGTTGTAATATGCAGATATGCAGCAGTGGGGTAGATTCTAGAGATTGTAGTTAGATATCGATATCTAGGATCTGCTGGTGCTAATATTTGGTTGAGGTAATTGGGGGGGTGGTGATCTTGGTTCTGTTTTTTTTTTTGGCAGCAGGGATTGATAGGACGTCAGTTACCTAGGTTGGATGTTCTGCTGCTTAAAGTAGAGTATATAGAGTACTGTATGTAGTGCTATGTATGTATGTGAACGATCACTCAGTACTCGTCACAGCTCTTCTCTGCACTGAATTGCTCTCTCTCTCTCTCTCTCTCCCTCTCGATCTTTCTCTCCCTCTTTCTCTTCCGTAGCAGCACTTGTTGCCACTTGAAGGTGGGAGATTTGCAGATTTTCATTTCGCGGCTCTTTTTTCCCTTGACAGTTGAGAGTCAGAGTGGGGCAGAGCAGCCGAGGGAACAGAGGGACAGACAGACAGGTCTTGGCGACTTTCCCACTTTTGAAGGTTGCAGAAAAATTCACACCTGATTGATATCTTCGATAAGATCACGGATTATCTGGAGCAGAGCAGAGCAGAGCAGAGCAGAGCAGAGGTTGGCGGTTTTACATGTATCTATGTAAATATTACCTAGATGTAGGTGTAGATGTAGATGTAGATGTAGATACTGAATCTCCTCGGGCTGGAATACCTACATGTACTCTGATGCTTCAATGGATCTCGCATCTGCTCAATTGGAGGTATCATAGTTACATATCTATCACTCTGCCTGGTTTGCACTCACTCAGCACAGGATCACTGGTCTACAATGCTCACCCACTTCTATACATCGCCCCACCACACCTGCATGCAATTGTAAACCCACCTCTTCCTCCCCCCACCAATTGCCTTCTCTCAACCCATACACACACACAAAAACCCTCCACAACCCCCATGGCCTCCTACCTCCTCCTCCGCGCCCACCACGCCCTCATGTCCGCCCTCACCCCCGACACCGCCCCCGCCGCCCCCGCCCCGCGCCGCACCATCCGCATCGGCTCCCGCAAGTCCAAGCTCGCGCTCATCCAGACCGAGCTAGTGCGGAGCCTGCTCGTCGCCGCGCACCCGCACCTCGACTTTGAGATCGTGTCCATGACCACCACAGGCGACAACAACCAGACCAAGCCCCTGCACTCGTTCGGCGCAAAGGCGCTCTGGACACATGAGCTGGAAGAGCTCCTGCTGGACGGGAGGGTGGATATGATTGTGCATTCCCTCAAAGGTTCCCATCTTCCTCTTCCTCTTCCCCTCCCCCGCAGACAGCAGACAGCAGCTAACACACCACCACACAGACATGCCCACGCAGCTCCCCCTCCACTGCACCATCGGCGCCATCCTCCCACGCGAAGACCCCCGCGACGCCCTCGTCATGAAAGCCTCCTCCCCGCACACAACACTCGCCTCCCTCCCCGCGGGCTCCACAATCGGCACCTCCTCCGTGCGCCGCAGCGCCCAACTCGCCCGTAGCCACCCGCACCTCACCTTCCAAGACGTGCGCGGCAACGTCGGCACCCGTCTCGCCAAGCTCGACGACCCCTCGTCGCCCTACGCCGCGCTCATTCTCGCGAGCGCGGGGCTGATCCGGCTGGGGCTGTCGGATCGGATCACCGCGCCGCTGGAGAGCCCGGTGCTGCTGCATGCGGTGGGGCAGGGGGCGCTGGGGGTTGAGGTGCGGGAGGGGGATCAGGAGGTGGATGTGCTGCTGGCGCCGCTGAGGGATGTGAAGACGGCGTTGGCGTGTCGTGCGGAGAGGAGTCTGATGAGGACGTTGGAGGGGGGGTGTTCGGTGCCTATTGGGGTGGAGACGGCGTGGGAGGGGGGGGTGTTGAAGATGAAGGGTATTGTGGTGAGTCTCGATGGGGCAGAGGCTGTTGATTTTGATGGTGAGATGGAGGTTACGGAGGAGGAGGAGGCCGAGGAGATGGGGAGGGTTGTGGCGAGGGGGCTGGTAGAGAAGGGCGCGGAGGAGATATTGAAGAAGATTAATCTGAATAGGGAGATTGTGGATGCGTAGAGGGGGAGGAAGTGGTTTGTAGATAGTAAGGGAATAAAAAAAGTCAATCTTCACTTTCGGTAAATACAATCTTCACTTCGGTTTTCGTCTTTGTCTTTCTGGCGTTTGTGGTGCGATTTCTTTGTAGCTAAAAAACTCAATCCAATCATTGACCTCTCCGACCTCTCCGACCTCTCCATAACCATAAACTCTACTAGTCACATAATAGAAAGCAAAGACATACAAGCATGAGTGATAGACAACCCATAAAGAACCACCGAGTAAGGCCCGAGCGTGGGGCGAGCCACAATACATGATGGACGGATCATTGACCCTCTAGGTGGGTGGGTATGTCTCAGAGGTGAGACTTGGCCGTGCATGGACTACTACTCTGGACGATACTGAGACAAGCATTTCTATCTACTAAATGAATCTTTCGAGAGTGAGCGGTATTGGATATGACTACCACTAAAGCTCGATATATTATCTCAGCTCGACCTATCACCTCCCAACCCCACTCACTGCCCCCATACAGTACAGCACACCCCCCCCCCCCCTCTTACAACGGCTTCAAACTAAACGTCCTCCCCCCCACCTCCGCCACCTCCTCCAACTTGGTCCCCAACTTGACCACCGAGAAGCCGACCATCCGCGGGTCCATCTTCAGCGTGCGGCGGATCTCGTTCTGCGTGATGCTGTTTGCGTCGAAGCGCATGACAAAGTACTGACCGTGCGTGTGCGTGCTCTGGTGCTTGTGGGTCTTCTTGGGCAGCAGGAGGCGCTCCCAGTTGGTGTAGCCGCGGACGACGCCGCCGTTGCGCAGGACGAGGGTGCCGGCGGATTTGGCGATGCTGCGGGCCCGGGGGGGGGGGGGGATTAGTTGGGTGGAAGGGTGGGAGGGAGAGGGAGAGGGAGAGGGGGGGGGGTACTCTTTGACTTCTTGGAGGGATTGGCCGCGGACCTTAGAGGGAGGAGGAGGGTTAGCTGGGTTTGATTTTCCACCCGTCATGTCGTGCAATTGGGAGCTGGGGCGGGGACGGGGACTTACGACGGCGATCAATTCGTACAGCATTGTGACAATATAAAGAATAGAGAGAGTAGATAGAGGGAGTAGAAAAAGAGGTTGCAGACTGACGCGTGAGGCTCAAAATTCTTTTGCGCTGCTTCGCCGTGGTGGTTTTCTTTTTTTACCGGGTTGTCCCCACACACGTGATCCGCGGGGTCACAGACGTTGAAGGATTCCTCCTCAGAACCTCAACGGCCGCGAACGAGGATGGATGCTAGTTATCTACTGGATGATGATTCCAATTGAACCCATTCTTGACCGCTGTAGGATAACGAGAGATTGATGTCTCTATTCCCCGAGGAAGAAAATATAATAAAAAAAACCCCTGACAAAAGACTCCGGCCTCCTGGACCGTAACCGTAACCGTAACCGTTATCCTGCTTGACCTCGCTTATCATCCAGCACGTGACCCGCCCCAACGTCCGTCCCCCAGCCCTGCCCGTCTGCCCGCCCGCACGCATTCTCTCCCCAACCTGACATTTCCATTTCCATTTCCCTTCCTCTCCACATCTCGCGCCCTTTAGAATTGCTTCCACCCCCCAGCGCAGCACCAGCACCTAATAATACCTAATAACCACAGCACCGCAATGGCCTCCCTCGCACGCACACTCTCCCTCCGCGCCTTCTGGGCCCTCACCCGGTCCACGCTCCCCGCGCCTCCCCCCCGCGCAACCCGCGCCTTCTCCGCGTCCGCCCGTGTCTACGGTATGTCCCCCCCTCACACCCACCTCCCAGCCCACGCTACAGACTTCAATTAATACATGTAGCTAACCCACCGCAGTCACAAAGTTCACCAAGGACCACGAATGGGTGACCCACGACCCCTCCGTCTCCAACATCGGTACCCCCCCCCCTCTCCCCCCTCCAACCACACCTACTAACCCCCCCCCCCCCAGCCACGATCGGCATCACAACCTACGCCGCCAACGCCCTCGGCGACGTCGTCTTCGTTGAGCTCCCCGACGCCGGCACCGACGTCAGCGCCGGCGACGCCTTCGGCGCCGTCGAGAGCGTCAAGAGCGCATCCGACATCATGTCGCCCGTCAGCGGCGAGGTCGTGGAGGCCAACGTTGCGCTGAAGGATAAGCCTGCTTTAATCAACCGCAGCCCTGAGGACGAGGGGTGGATTGTCAAGGTCAAGGTTGGCGAGGGGCGGGAGGCCGAGTTTGATGAGCTGCTGGGGAGGGAGGAGTATGAGGCTTTTGTGAAGGGGGAGGAGCATTGAGTGTAGCTTTCTCTCTCTGTGTGTGTGCAAAGGGGGGGGGGGGGCCGCGGGGGGGGGGGGGGGGGGTGTGGGTGTAGAAAATTGAAAAGTATTGATAGATGGGTAGTGAGCTGGCTGACTGGCTGGCTGGTTGGTTGTGTCCGCTGTGATGTTCAAAGCCGTGAAGTGATAGATAGCTGTGAATAGCAATAACACAATACAGCAGCCCAGCAGACACCCCACCGCAACCCAGAACCTCCAAAGCATTACCACGAATGAACACAAACTTCTAAGCCCAATTACCATCTCCAAACCCCATCCCCAAACCACACCAAAACAAACCCACCCCACCCCAAAAAGTCACCAAACAATCATTGACCCCCACCCCCTGTCCCCCCAGCCACTCTCCTGGTGCCCAGTGCTACGCCGCATCTTGGGATCTACACCTCGTATTCAAGGCAGCCATTGCTACCACAACCATACATGAAATACTACTTACGATATATAGGCCAAGGAATCATGAGCGAGTGAGTGAGTGTCAGGGTTGGGGTTAACTACTTGTGCCATTTACCCATGCTAAGATCAGGCAGATATCCAGCACTCTCATAAACCACCTTTACCTCTCTATATCTTTGCACCTCTACACCTTCACCCGCTGGCTACATATAGTCATTCTTTTGCGCTCAACCACCACCACTGCTGCTAACTCAAGCTTAAGCTTAAGCTCCCCTTCAGCTATCTACCAGATCACGAAACAACTGTAAAAAAAACCACTAAACAACATTACTACACCACCAGAAAAATACCACCAAATCACCATCAAGATCAAACTCATATATTTCATAACCATCAGAACATTTGGATTATACTAATACAGTCATTTTCACCATCCATATTACACCCGTTCCCCGGGCCACTATCTTCCCTTCGTCTCAAAACACCCACACATACACACCCATACACACAATAGTGCGCCCTCACCACCACAAATAACCCATTAAGCTCGCCTACCCCTACCCACCCCCACCTTCCTCATCCCCTCCGCCCCCACTCGCACCCAAAAACACAAAAAGGACACCCAACGCCATTAATCCCACCCTCCACATCCACCTCCCATCCCACCCCACCCCACGCCATGCAAACCCTACACCGTCCACCGGCCCTCATCAATCTCGCTGCCATCACCGCCGTACCCAATCACGTCTCTGTCGTCGTCCAGCAGCCGGCCGTACTCCAGCATGAGGCGGTACATGTATATTTCAATGTCCTGCTTCCGGAGGACCGTGGCAGCCCAGTCGCGAGCCTGGTTCGCCAGCTTCTTGCCCTCAATATCGTGGCCAGGGACGTATAGTGCGCTGGTGGAGTTGCGGTCTCCGGGTGTGCCGAGGCCGATGAAGTATGTCAACAGGGTGTAGAGGTCTGTGCGAGTGATTAGCCATGATTCACCAATGGGGGAAGGTTAGGTAGGGGGCATACCATCAAAGCGGTTATCCATCGGCGCGAAATGCAACCACGCAAAGAGGCGGCTATCATGCCACTCCCTGAAGATGGTAGACTTAATGCCCATACTCCTACTCTTCAAGAACGCGTGCCACCTCCCCGAGAACGAGTGTCCGTCCACGTCCACCAGATACTTATACGTAAACTGGTCCGTCATCGTCGTCTGGCTGACGGGCGACAAGTACTGCTTCAGCCATCCGCAGTTATCGTCCGGCACGCACCACTTCATATCCGGGAACCCCACGTCCGTGTGTTTCTCCGCAAACTCACTGGGATGGAAAGCGCCGCGGACCTCCGTATAGTTCTTCCCCGTGTCCGACGCCCAGCGCAAGATATCGTACGTGTCCTGGGTTTCCTCGAGCTCCGTGGCATTTGTCATAAGGACGAGACGATGGCGGTGGAGGCGGCGCCAGGAGTCTTTGACCTGGACACCGCCGGAGGTGATGCCGCGCCAAAACATCATTGTGGCCTTGTCCTCCCAGGCGACGTCCTTCTTGTCCGAGTACTGGTAGCGCTCGTCTTTGCGGTAGTACATGTTTGCGGGGAAGAGGATGTCGTTGTTGACATTGACCTTGCACTCGCCAAAGATGGGGACGAGCTTCTTTGTGGCAATGACGGACGACGCCGAGAACATGAAGCCGTGGAGCTGGCTGATTGACGGTCCGACAGTGCACAGATCGCTCGACGTGTTGAAGTTCGACACAATCCCGCCGGTGTGTGGGAGCTTGTACTTTGCCTCTGCTTCCTCGGGGGACATAGTCTCCGAGCGGGCATATGAGTCTGGCGGGCAAGCCGGTTTCACTAGGTCCATGTACGGCTTCCCGGGGGCCTTGAACCAGTCTGCGATCGGCAGCGTCTCCTTGAACACCAAATTCCTGGGCGTAAACTCATTCTTCGGGTTCTCGGGCATGCTTCGGGTCTCCTCCTCTTTCTTAAGATGCTCTTGGAGCTTCTCCCACTCCACAATGACTCGCGGCTGATCTAGTCGGTTCATCGCGATCTCCATGTCGGGCAGCTCATGGGCAAAGACGTCGAGCATATCCTTCATTGTCTCAGCGCGCCAGTTGTCCTTGCTGGTGAGAATCCTCGTCTTCCCTTCCTTAATTGCGAGGCCGGCAATGCCGCTGGGGCCCGACTCTTCGGCGAGCATACCGTGGACGAGGAGGCGGAGTTCGGCGGGGGGGATAGACCAGAAGGGACGCAGGTCGTCGTTGATCTGGTCGAAGTCATCGAGGTGGTATATTCCGCGGTCGCGCGCAAACTTGTACCACTGCTCTGGTGTCAGCTTTTAGGTTTCCGGGAGAGAAAGCTTAGAGTAAATAATACTTTATCGAATCCCGGGGGTGGATGTCGCCCGTATCTTTCTCTGTACGTCTTTACAGCCTCCGCAAAGTTCGTTGACCGTGACGACTCGTACGCGCGGAACCTCTCCGCGGCCTCACGCATGAGGCCTACAATCGGGTGTTTATCGACCGTCTCGGAGGAGTGATCAAAGTCCAAGTCATCCAACGGCGTAATCTTGAAGAGCTATCAATCATTGAGCACCACCATCAGCTACCGCCGTTTTTCTCACAATCAGGCTCTTCCGGGCTACATACGTCACTCTGCACATTCTCATTCTCATAGCTAGGCTGTCCGCCCAGTACCTCGGGGACATGTAGCTTCTCAATCCTTATGCCAAAGTCGGTTCCGGTAATGAGCGCCAGGTTCGTCAGGAGGATTATTGCGCCAAACACCCCTAGCACTATGAATGCGCGTTGTCGCGAGCCCTCGCGTTGTTGCTCCATCATCATCATTTCTCCCTTGTGGTTACACGAGTTTGGGGGGGGGGGGGGGGGCAATTCTGCCTGTGTGTATTTACTCTTCGGTGAGAGAGGCCGAGATAGGTAGGTGGGTGTACTGGTAGGGAGCCTCCCAAAAAAAGTGCTAAGAGGAAGAAAAAAAAAATAACAGCAGTAAAATAAATAATAATCAAGTAAGAAAGCGAGGGTAGGTTTCTGTAAGAGAAACGAAGGAGAAAAACCGCACAGCGAAGCGACGATACCTGCCAGCGTCCTTCTTCTGTCAAGGCATGGGTGGAGAGGTAGCAGGAAGAGGACAGGTTCAGGGGAAAGGTGAGGTAAAGTAGGTAAGGATGGGATTTGAGAAAAGGGGATTTCGCTGCTGAGCTCGGACCTGTGGGCTGGTTGGGGCCATTTGGTTGGATTGGAAGAAGAAAACGTGCAGCCAATCAGCGGGGATCGTTACAGTGTCTCGGTGGCTCCTTTGAGTATCAAGCCGTCACCAAGGGATCGGTCGTGACCGGCCGGCCTGTCTGTCTAGCTAGCTTGTCTGTCTGTACTCTAAACCTGCCTAGAGTGCGTGCTGTAGCCTGTATGTAAGTGCTGGTTATTATGTATGTTTCAGATTATGAGGTGTCCGGGTATGTTCATAAAAACTTTAGATAAGAGACAAGAAAATAGAGTACTGTATGGCATGCTCTGCAAACCTGGGTTGTGATTTAGACGATGTTGGGCTATCGCGGCATGTTCTAGCGTCTTCGCAACCTTCAGTACTACTTTCCAGGTCAACGGCGAACCCGCTGAACTCAATGGAGTGCGCATTTATTGGTCAATCAAAACTAGATCTGCAAAAGGACCCTCACACAAGCATAAGTAAAAGTGTCAAAACGAGTCTGTTTCAATGGTGAGATTATACACAATGAATGTGTCTCTACGATCCACCGTACCCCTATACTCATAATAAAATAGGAAATACAATATAAGCCATGCCATGCAGGATAAATCGCAGTAGACAATGAATAAATACATGTACCAAATAAGGAAAGCTGTGCGTGAAGAAAAACGGGAATGCCCAATTTCATAGAATTCACTGAAGTCCAGTGCACATCTTACACACGATTTCAAGATTTCAATCAATTGCACCGGCGACAGAATGGAGGAATTGTTTACCCTGCTCTCCCCTGCTAGCCTCGGTCAGGTCCTAGATCCCAGTCAGCGCTTTTTTTTGTCGTCGTCAGACAAGGTTAGGGTTATCACACACATACAGGCAGTTACCCGGCCACACAAGGGTTCCTGGGCTAGACCTGTCTGGAACAAGTGACTCCATAGAATGGCACTTGCTGCGGTCTTAGTCTTACTCACCCCACCAAGGAAGGAAATACCCCACCACCATTACCACCACTAAAGAACTGACCTTCAAAAAAACAACTTCAACGCTCACCTAATACATAGATCTTGGTAGTAGCAGTACCAGTGCATCCACTACACCACCCACACCTACTACAAACACGCCTATAATATAACCTCGCCTTTAAACTTAACACCCTTAACCTTCCGTCCAGATGGTAGACCCGACACCCCCCTCAGGATCCGCAGCGACACCCCCGCCGGCCCCACCAGCTCCCAAGGCCACCCCAAAGGCTGCTCTTAAATTAGCTAAGGAACCTAAGGCCCCTAAGCCTGTCAAAGACCAGAAAACTGCTGCTCCGACAGCAGCAGCAGCGGCAGGAGATGGTAAAAGGGAGCTGACCCTAAGGAACTCAAAGAAAAGAAGAAAGCCGAAAAGGCCGCCCGCCGTGCGGAAACTAAAGGCACCAGTGGTGCACCACCCTCCGCCCAGGCCGGTCATAAACCCAAAGAAGCCTCAGCAGGCAATAAAGGTGGTGCCAAAGTCACAGTGCAGCAGCCAGCAACCAGCAGCGGTGGCATCGTAAAGACAATCTATGTCACAAGCGGTGGCAGTGGAAACCAACCGGTCAAGACGGTAGCGAAGGAGGTAGAGGTTATTGTCGAACCGGCAAAGGACCGAGGGCTCGTCGGGTTGCTCAAGGACCTGTCAGTGGAGCAGAATGAGAAGAAGAAGGGGCCAGTGTTCGGGTTGGGGCATGCCCATGTGGATGTGCACCCTGCAATCCTGACACTAGGCATGCAGATCAACCAATATGTTCTTTCGGGGAGTACTGCGAGATGTATTGGGTTTCTGTTAGCTATGAAACGTGTATGAATCCCCTCGGTCTTTAACTCTAGCCAGAATCATAACAAATCACTCGCCCCACTAATCAACGTACTAACCACCCCCCGCAGGTAATCCAAGACTACGAGACGCCCCCCGCATCTTCACTCTCACGTCACCTCCCAGGACACTATCTCTCACATCAGATTGCTTACCTTCTGTCGGCACGCCCCATGTCCACGGCAATGGGTAACACCATCCGCTGGCTGAAGCAGGAAATCTCTACTCTCCCTCCTGATCAGACTCAGGAGGCTTCCAAGAAGCATCTGGTAGAACGTATTGAAAATTTCATCCGCGAGAAACTGACAGTCGCCGATGACATGATCGTTAAGACTACCGTCGATAAGTACATCCGCACCGGTGACACCATCCTCACCTACGGAAAGTCCCAAGTTGTTGAGCGGGCTCTCCTCGAGGCCCATCGCCAGGGCAGGATCTTCAGCGTCATCGTTGTTGACAACCGGCCGCTCCTCGAAGGCAAGAACCTCCTCCAAGGTATCGCCGAGGCTGGAATCCGCTGTGAATACGTCCATCTCTACGGTCTCGAACACAGCATCCCATCCGCCACACGCGTGCTCCTCGGTGCCCACGCCATCATGGCTGATGGAGCTCTCTATTCTCGTAGCGGTACCGCCATTGTCGCTACTACCGCGCGGGAATTTGGCATCCCTGTCGTTGTCTGCTGTGAAAGCATAAAGTTTAGTGATAAGATCAATCTCGACGGGATCGTGTCCAACGAGCTTGGTATTTCCCCCTCTGAAAAGTATCTGATGGGTACTGATGGCTAACTTACAAAGGCGACCCCGAGCTGCTCGTTAACATGAGTGACACAAAGGCCCGTGAGATGGGCCCCCTGCAGGGCTGGAAAGAGATCAACAATATGAGGATTGAAAGCTTCAGGTACGATGTCACGCCGAGCGACTGCATCAAGGCGGTCGTCTGCGAGCATGGATGCGTGGCACCGAAGAGCGTGGCGAGCGTGCTCAGGAGCAGTATGGCGGCTGCTGCTGCAGGGTCGGCGGCGTAGGTAATGGTGCTTGCTGGGTATGCACATGTTTGTTTTCCGTTTTTTTCTTGCTCGAACTTTTTCTATTAGCATTGCTCTTATCAACGGGATTTTTTTAAAAAAGTTTTCCTACTTAGGACTTTCTTTGTTTTTCATCAATATTTCTTTCTTTCTTTCTTTCGAGGATCTGGTGGGGTGGGGTGTAGAGTAGAAAGAATGTAAATGGAGGGGGGCCTAATAGCTGTTTGCTTACCTCTAAAGCTGCCCACGTATTTTATTATTAGTTTACTTTGAATAATAACACTCAAAGTGATGAATTAACGGATTGATAAAGATAAGAGGAGAGTCAATGATCGTGGTGGAGTGTGTTTTGTAGTGAACGAGTGATAGTACATGATTACCCGGTCCTGTGCTTTTGTGAAATGGATTACGTAGTGAGCTAGGAGAACAGGAAACGTAACTGCTACGCAAAGAAGAGAGGTAAAGCAAAGCCACAGTGATAATATAGTCATCGTATTCTTCGGTATCACCCATCGTTCCTCATAGCAGCCCATTAACAAAACACGGATTGTGGTTAGTTATAGTGAAAGGAAGGCAATATATGTATGGCCAGCGTCTGGGATGAAAACTTGGGTTGGGCTTGTCACAGATACGGTGGAAAAAGAAGATGAATATTTATTTTTAAAAGTGTTTCCTAGACAACTTATCTTCCCAGAATTCATTATAATTTTGCAATGCTCTTCTCTATCGGGGGCGGGGTGAGTCGTTGCCATATCACTAACGCTTTTGAACAGTGACTCGTGTTTTATCATCTATAGAATTGATCAGGAGAGGGAAGAGCACACAGTGCCCTCTCCTCGGCCCTTGTAAGATGGGTTAATAGTGTAACAACAGGATGCAAGAGAAAATATGTAATGACTTGAATCTCGTGACTGCGCCGCCCACATCTCTCCGCCTATCTCTAATATAGAAATTAATGCGCCTGGAAGAACATGGATTAAACACCTTGAGCAAAATGCAGGGAGTTGGAGCTAGGGAAATCGCCAGGAGCTATATAAGACGAAAAATCAACGAAGATAATAGTATTCAAAGCTGAATTGAAATTAGTATTAAAAATTGAAATTATCTGCAGGCTCAAGCCTGAAGTAGAAATAAAGAAGAGAGAGGAAGGGAGACTTGAAAGAGTGAAAGGAAATGGAAATAAATGGGGAGTAAAGAGTGCTAGACAGAGAATGAAATTTCGACAATCTCTCCCACAATTCCTAGGCAATAAAGATACTGTCCACCATCGCCATGCACCATGCCATGCAATAGGTTCGAGCGTCCAAACATCCCGGCTAGTTGTGTGGAGGATGCCTGTTCAGAACGAGAGTCTATGAGCTATACTGAATCTCTCAAGAGGTTTGGTGATATCAGCATACCAGAGCCGAAAGAGAGTATTTACTGCAAAGTTAGTTAATCAGCCCCCACCACCAAGGGAGTGAGGTAAGTTGTGGAGCATTTTCTGGGCAACACAATTTACTCTAACGAAACCTCGTCAAATCTCTCCTCTCCAAGTTCCAAGTTCTGGAACTTCTCCTGCTTCCCATTTGGCTGTGATGTTGGCTTCTTCCTCTCGATTCCGACCCTGCATGGCTGATGCGTTATGAGGACCAAGTCCTCGTCATCTTCGTCCTCAACTGTTTCGAGCTCTTCTTCGTAGGCAGCGTCGCGCTTGAAAATCATCGACTGTTCCACCTCCCCCTTCGGAGCCTTGTCGGGAGCTTTCTTTATGTCTTTCTCTGCCAGCCGTCAGTTAGGAAGGGTTCCTACATATACTCGGATAGTTATTTGCTTTTTTTTACCTTCTGTATCTTTGTCTGCGTAGCCTAGGGCTCGGTTTAGACACTCCTTTGCGATGTTCTTTGTTGTCTGTAGCTTTTCTAGAGCTCCTTCCCCCAGCCGGGAGAGCATTGTAATAGTGTTATTGTTTCTACAAGAAATTTTGAGGTGCAGATGGTAGAAAGGTTCTACATATAACTCAGGTTAATCGGAGGGCGTTTGAGGCTGCGATCCTCAGTTATCAATGCAATCTTCAGAAGGTAGATCTGCATTCCCATTCTATCGTTTTGACGCTTGGAGAGGATGCACCGCGTCACACGCCAGTATCGTGTGATTGAGGAAATTAAGAAGTGGTGGTGGGGCTTGGATCAAGAGGAGAAAAATGAGGAGGAGGAGAGGGACAGAGGACCCTGCGAAACTGCAACCCTAGTGGTGGAAATTCCCCCCTCCAAAAAGGATTGGACATGAGTAATCGGTGACCTAATTGCCTGATACGATTTTCTCGAGGATCTGGATTTTTGCGTTCCCGAAGGAATTTAGTGCCAAACATTAGATGAAACTACATGTATCCTCTATAGGCTTCTTATTAGATCTTGAATCGTAGAGACTAGCAGATAATGCTTTAAGCGGCGTGGAGTACCAATCTAAATTTAGACGTAATAATTGTAGGCAACCAAATTGAGCTTTCTGGGGCTGAATATGAGCGAGAAACACCTCGGCGTACAGTTTGAGAACTCCCGAATTCAGTCAATAGAACCCAGAGTGGCAGAGGGACATAGGCACAATATTGGATTGAAACTAATACAAAGCTCGGCCGGGTATCGAGCTCTATAGTTCTTGGTGAATTAAATCACCTGACCCTGATTCTAACCAGTTCCTCGCTTCAAAGTTACAAGCCTAGCGGTTTATTCATAATCAATCTGACATACTTTAACTCCTACGTAACAAACACATGTAACCATTGTGGTAATGGCGAGTTGATAATGTTATTGACGATCTCGTACCTACATGTACATGTACCTAGCTGTACCTACTAGTAGAGCTTTGAGGCTGAATAAGCCTTGTGCGACGTCGGCTGTCTAACTCCATAAAGTAATTCCAGACTACAGAAGTCCTGACAGCTAACCAGGACCTTAATTAAGATCTACGAACAGTCAAACCCCCTGGGCTCCTACAACTTTATGGAGCAATCTCGCCTTGGAGTCTTCTTGATACTCATAATCATCATCCTACTCGCCCCCGATGGCAACTCACCCACACAGCGACATGAGATCGACCACATTATCGAGAGGGAGAAACTAGAGCTCGAAACACTACGAAACTCGACGTTTGGGAAGCCGGGAAACTTAACTGGTATCAATACTGAGAATGAGTCGGTGTTCCCGTCAGATCTAGTCAGAGGGCAGGTGCGGAAGATGAGGGAAGATGTGATGGCGGATTACTTCAGGGGTGATCACAGTTCAGAGGTCCCGGTCAGAAATGTTGGGAGCCAAGGGACAAATAATGGAATAGAGAAGGAACTGTTAGCCGAAGTACAGAAATCGGATAATAATGCTCAGGAAAATAAAAACAACAAACGTGCTCCTATATTGAATGGGCCATTACCACTGTATCGGAACGTGTCAGGAACCTTACACGGAGAATGGAGCCGCGTGAAGCTTCCGGGACTCCTAATACCACAGTCGAACATAACGTATCAAAAGAATGTCACTGCCGATAGTGGGAAGATTACTTTTAATATCGAGGAAAAGGAGCCTGGGAAAGTTCAGGAAGTTGGAATGACTATGATGATTAAGAACGAAGAGGGTGGCGATTCGAAAGAAATTACCTTATATGGCGTGCATTTTACGGACTCTGGAGAGATGGTTCTGACAACTTCTTCCGAGAGGTTAGTTACACTGGTCAAACTTGCGGCTTTCTTCGCTCTTATTGGGGGGCACTTTGTTAACTATTCTACTGAGCAGATTTTCAGGAATATTCGCGCTTCCCCACTTTACTCTTACAGACGAATCATATAATCTTTCCAAAACTCTTCTGCTCTCGTCAATCTCAACAGCAATACAAAAGCAAGAGGATTCATCGCACTCCAACTCTCCCTGGCAATCAGGCTCCGACCAGGTCTCTGATCCACGCTGCGAATATATTGTGTATATTCAATTTCATCCAATAGATACCCCAGAATTTTCAACTCCTCTCATGTCATTCTTTCCATTTGGGCCAAATCCGTTGCAATCGCAACAACCCATGACGCTAGAAACCATCCACGAGATTGAGCAGGAACTACGTCGTCCTACTGGTGCACCTGTTCCACCTGCACCCCCAATAATCCTTTCCTCTATCATCTATTCCCCTACATGTGGGTTCGTTCTTAGCACAAAGGGATCAGAGGGATTGAAGGTTGAGAAATACTATGATAAGGCATCCAATTTCGCATTGTGTGCTGCGTCTGTAATGATTGTGCAGATCTGGTTATTGATCAGACAAATGAACGAGAGTAATACGCCAAGTACGGTTAGCAGAGTTAGCTTTTGGACTATGGCTATGATGAGTGTGGTAGATGGCTACTTGACTATAGCATTTTTAGCAGTTTCTATCTTTGTGGGTATGTTAGGTCGTTTCCAATCTGGCGACACAAGTGTCGAAGCAGGATTAATAAATTATTCCAGATTCATGTTTTTTGCCGTTGGTTTCAGCGGCATTCTTCTCTTTTTTGCTGGTTTCTCTCTTTGGTATGCGCTTTCTAATGACAATATACCGCGTCCAACGGCCCGAACGGCGCGCAAACCCACCAGCTGCTCCAGCGACAAATACAACGCCAGCCCCTGTCCCAATAAATCTCTCTGCTAGTGGGCTTCCAGCCCCTGTAACTGCTGCACCACAAACCCCTGTTGTTCTTCCCCCAAACCAAGATACCAATGATTCCGATGATGACGGAAGACAAGACCTCGGGATGCTGTACTCTCGCTTCTACTTCATTCTCTTGGGATCCATATTTCTATCCCTTCACGCAACATCTTGGCCGCCTTTCTTCAGAAATATCTTTATGAATAGCGCTGTAATCTTGGCAAACAGCTTCTGGTTACCACAAGTCTACCGAAATGTCATGCGCGGATGTCGAAAAGCCTTCACCTGGGAGTTTGTGGCTGGGATGAGCTTTTGTAGGATCTTGCCAGTGTTATATATTTATTGCTGGAAAGACAATATCTTTTATATAGAGCCAAATTTGAAGACGGCAGCTCTGATCATAGGTTGGGTCTGGTTCCAAGTCTGTGCTTTAGTGAGCCAGGAGGTGTTTGGGCCTAGATTTCTGATACCAACAAACGTAAGTAATTCATCGGTCTCTCCAAATCTTCGCTACTAACAATAATCTTAGCTTCTCCCACCGGCCTACGATTACCACCCGATCCTCCCCCTTGACGACCTAGAAGCTGCAGATCCCCAGATCCCTACATCGCCATCCACTGTACCTGGGGCAAGAATCTTCGATTGTGCTATTTGCATGCAATCAGTTGAAGTGCCCACAATTTCCAGTGAAAACGAGGCAGGTAGAAGCGGTGGTGTTGGGTTACTTGGGAGGAGAGGATACATGGTCACGCCTTGCAAACACGTATTCCATTCGAATTGTTTGGAGGGATGGATGAGGTTCCGGCTGCAATGTCCGATTTGCAGGTATGTAGCTCTGAGTCTCGAAGTTTTTGGGCTCGTTGAACTGATTTTTCCTCTTTAGAAACCCGTTACCGCCGCTGTAGAAACCGCTTTTTTAGTATATTTTTTAATCTGGGTCTGGGATTGGGGGGTCTGGTTGGGTTTTATGTCTTGCTTCCGAGGGTTTGGTACTGCGCATGATCGATTTTACTTTTAGATATTGAGACTCTTATACCTGCATTCATCTCTTCTTCTTCTCATGTAAATCAAATGTAAATTACACGTACATATTGGTACAATAGATGGCGAATATAGCTGTGTGCTTACGTATGCATATGCACCATAGAGCTTTATAAACCCATTATTTCCAGTATTTTGGTGCTGGGGATAGTGGTTGCCTGGGCGATGACTCCTCAACTCGCATGTTTCGTGGCTTTAAACGCTGGAGGGAGAGTTGGTCGGTATTTGGATAAAGCTTAACATCAATCGAACATAGAAACTCTAAGCTCCCCACTCATGACCGTCGCCATCAAAACCAGCTCCCCAAAACTAGAATCGTTCAACCAACACAAAGAACGTCGTCATGCGAGTCTCCCCACTATCCCTCCCTGCACAATCTGTTTTTCGCTATGATCTTCAAGATGACCTTCTCAATGACCTGGTCAAGCTTCGAAAAGCGGCCTGTGATGACGGTGATGTGGTTTTCGTCCTGCACGGCCACGACAGTGTCTGGGTCCACTCTCCACTCTTCTACGTCGCATCTGGGAACAAGCTGCCGACTGAATTCGGGAACGTTATTGGCAAAGCAATAAACGACCGAGGCAAAGAAGTGACGATAATATCTGTGCCTGAGGAAAATCGACCTTTTGTCGAAAGGTTTCTACAAAGAAGCTATACTATAGAGTCCCTGGAATTACTTTGGAAAGCAATGGGCAGTGATGATGTGCGTTTGAAAAATAAGGACGAGCGTATGGAAGCCAGCACCAGAAACATGAAATCAACACTACCTGAGTCGATGTTACCAGACTTTGAAATCAGTTTAGGGGATCTTGACGGCGAGGAAACCAATGGATGGCCGAGGTTTTCAATAAAGGTTCACCGGTTTTTGCTGGATATCAGAGTCGAGTACTATCAAATCAAAACTCGTGCTGGTTTAAGATTCAAGGATCCAACGCCACACTGTTCAAAATTATCAAGGGCTATCTTTACAGATTTCTCCCTTTGGTCCATAGCGATGCATGTGTATTGCGGGATACCTTCAGCTATTTTTGGGATTGATGCAAACCTCCAGGATTATATCACAGAACCTGAAGTGGACAAAGAACCCCGCTGCAGCGAGTTGTACAAAAAAGGACTACTCCCAGCTGAGGGCATTGAGGATTTATTCCTACAGATTTCTATGGCTGCAAACTTTTTTCTTGTCACTCAATTGGAGGATTGGGCTCACTTTCAAACTTATAGACTGGCACATCAATTTCGGTGTACCGGAAACGGATGTGCTGAAGTAATTCCATACATTCTCCAGGCAGTTTATGATAGCGATGTGACGGATGAATGGATGTTCAATAAAGGGATGTCTTGGTTTTCTCTGTTACGAAATATCCCGAGCCTATGGAAAAAGTCGTTAATTTCCAAATCGAGTGTGCTTCCTCCTTTGATTGAAAGAATAAAGAGTTATACTGTTAGAGACGAGGATGAAGACGAGGATAGAGAAGAAGAAAACAGGTTTATAAGAGGGGAGGAAGCTCTTGAACTGTTCATAAGGCTTTGGAAGTTAAGGCAATACACCTCACTAACAAAAATTGCGGATAAGTGGGACAATGGTCTAATAAATCCGCTCATGGAGCATGCAATCGAGGTTATTTTAGAGGACCTTAGCAACTCTATAGCCTTCACCATCAACAGATTAAAGGACCTACGAATGAGTAAAGGCTTCTCGAAACTCGCTAGTGAGGATTTGGTACGGAAGATTCTCGACAAAGCATCTTCGATGGAGATTGAAGGACACTATTGGTCTAATATTGAGGTATTAAAGGAACTCATCAAGAAGAAGGAGGCGCCTCGTAAGGAACCACCCCTTGAGGAGAAACTGGATTCCCAGAGTGAGTTGAATCCAGAGAAAGATAAAGAGAATGGGGGTTTGGAAAAGAGCGTGACAAAGGTTGAAAGTCGCCTAAAGGCCTCTGCTTCACCGTTTTTTCCCCGTGGAATTCCCGGGCTTTTGGGAAACCAGGAAGACGTTCCAAAGGAACTCATTTGTCCCGAGATCCCCTACCCCCACGGTAATAATGCATCACAGGATGAGCCAAGTGTTGGTGATCAGAACTCTGTAATATCCGAATTGGGGGGACATTTACCTCGCCCTGCATCTGGGCCCCTTGCTGAAATGACTATTTTGCAGTCAAAACGTCAAAACTATAGGGGTCGGCGATATATGTCTACTCCCTTACCCAAAGGGGAATCACAAGAAGAGAATGAGGGAAATGAGAACAGGAGGTTTACAGGTCCATCAATAGGTGGTGCTATTCCATTTTGTCAACAGATGAAAATGACCAATCTATAAGTCGTGGTTGGGAAGTGGTTGTTGCACGTGAATATATTTACTCCATAACTCGTTAGAGAACGTGTCTCGAGAGATTTGCTTCGGATTGGTGCATGTTTCTGATCTTTTTTTGAGGCATGTAGTGATTTCACTACATGGAGAGATAGAAAAGAACAGATAACTTAATCGATAAATTCATCTTATAAATTACATGGCAGCATTCACTGATATGTATAAGCTAGCCTAACCTTGTTCTACCCGGTGTGTTCAGCTTATTGTCATAGAGAGACGCCTCACTCCCATGATGCTTAGTCGATTATGTACACAGCAATCAACCCGTATATATATTTACAACGTATTTATATCGATTCTAGTCGAAGTTTTTTAATCGCATCGCACCGTTATTACCTAGATCCCCTAGATGGTACGCCCCGTAGACTGATTGCCTGCGGCCTCTTAGATCATTGGATATCACTCGCATAGTTATCACTCCCTATTCCACCAATAAAATGATTAGAGTAGTTCAATTATTTTTAAATTATGCTTTTGTACCTAATGGTACAGAACGAAACACTTTTTCTATCCGGATACTGTTTCATAATCATAGATTATCACTCGGTGTGTTGAAGGCCAATTTTTTATACGATACTCTATGATCCAGTATTTGAAACTAGTCAAACTTCGTACTTACCAGAGATGCTTCTATATATAGCATGCATAACTGACTTCTCAAAGCCTCTGTGCAACTGCTAAACAATTTTGTCTTCAATAGTTATTGCTAGGTATCATGACAACTAGACACGGCCAGTATAGAACTGTTGAGCAAACAAAAGAAATGACCAGGCCACTGGGAAGAACCGTATCTCCACATGGGCTGCTAGGCCCGCCAAACCACCAACAATGACATCAGGAGCAAAAATATCTGCGAACGCATTCATAGGCTTTATCCGCTTCCCCCCCCCCAAAAAAAAAAAAAAATAAAAAGCTCAATATACTTACCGGATTTCATATTTTTTCCAACCCTAATCCTGAGGAAGAACATGCAGGCAAGAGCTCAAAGTTAAGTCCGTCGAAAAGAGGCTTTTTCCCAAATCCCAATCAGGAAGCAGAGAGAATAAAGGGCCAGGTAAGTACATAAGTAAATACCTACATCTCTCTACTATAACTACCACCAGCGTCTAGGAGCTCAGCAAATACTCCAACCTTGGATTGAAGTAACCCCACAGAGAGGTATGTGTTGACTAGTATTATTAAGAGCGGTTTTGGCTTTGGCGAGCGGATCGACGCTGGATGTTATAGTAATAACGGTATGCTATATGATTGCAGGTATTTATATATACAGCTCTAGCTACTCTAGCTGATCCATCTCTATAGGCTCCTTATATAAACCTACGACGGCTGGAAGTAGTAGGATATACTATGATCAGGGTATCTCGCTCCCAATAGAGTAGAATGACGTCCTCGAAGTAACTCAAAACAAAAGCCAACATGTTACATACAGTGCCTCAAAAATATGGAAGAGTCTTCACTCTGCATAGAATACAAGTGATATGCTTACTTTCTTGGCCATAGTCAGTTCCCAGATTCACTATAAACCTACCAATACTCCCCAGAAACAAACAGTGTCGGAGGAGTAACCGCGCGTAATAGGCGCGTAGGAGCTCATTTGCCTGGCGCACTAGATAGCGCCGAGATCGAGATTATGTATTAAGTATTGACTGTGGTGTTTTGTGTTTGGGCACTTGGCGGGGTGTAAGTAGGTGTGGGTACGTTTAAGGGCCCCCTTGGAACAATGGAAGAACAAAAGCCCGTGATAGCATTGGTTGGTTGTGGTGCAGGTGGGGAAAGTTGGTAAAAGACATAGCTAGGTCTATGGATATCTAAACCTGGAGCAGCTTGAGGCAAACATAACAATACCTCGTAAACCGCACTAAATTACTATTATTATCGATTCCACTCGATCTGTGCAGCTCTCACTCTTTCTTTTTTCTTTCATAAAAGAAAAAGAACAAAAGTACTGCAGATTTCGTCGGACCGAAATCTACTACTCCCACCTCTGGATTGAACCATGGACCTTCTGCAGTCGAAGACCAGGCACAACCTCTCGGTGTCCAGCAGGCGAGTCATGCGGAGAACCGCTAGGCCACTCGCCCATAGGTGTTCTTAGCTGGAAATGATACTTAGCCGCCAAGGCAGGTCGGAGGTGCCTAACCGATCCAGGTGCGCTAGCGCTTCGGGGCACCAACAACGCTTCTGGTTCAGGAGTTTGTAGCAGCTTTCATACAGATATCAGCACAGCACAATTATAGCCCACACATCTAGTCAGATAAGCGCTCTTCAAACTGTCTACCATTTGTAATCATCAACGTCTGATAAATGTAGTCTCGACAAATTAACTCAGGAGTTAAGCGGATTCTGATCCCCCATTGATTAGGGCAATCCTGCTCAAGGATTTCCTATTTAAGTAGAACTCAAGCTGTAGCTAACTATTATATACAATAAATACATCAATAATCTCCTTCAGCAATTATTACTACAGTAGTAGCAGTGAGAGTTATGTGTAATAACACTGGGAAGATTATAATCACAGATCATCACTCGGCATTTCAGATGGCAAGCACTACCACCATCAAAACGGCTCTTGACGGCTTTTTATCGCCCAGGGAGAAGAATCAGCTATCTTGACCACGCACAGTCTTCCTAGCTCAAACGCCCGATGAATCAACCAATAAATAAATCAATAACCAGGTTCAAACAAGGTTTTTCACACGACATGCCCCCTTCCAATCCCGCTGGATTTGACACACGAAAAACGTCGCCTGGCGGAACCAAACATAAGGTTGAGCGGATGCGAGCCGAGTCGAGATAGCGGGGGATAAAGGGTGCGATAAGAAAATCACACGTGCACCAACAGTCACTCGACTTTCTTTTTGGCGCAGCTACTTGGTACCACCTGGCCGGATTGGGACAATAGCAGAATTACTTGGATGATAAGGAACCTTGAGGGAAACAATCTAGATATTTTTTTTTCTCTTTCTATGGAATAATAGGATATAGGGAGAATAGAGGATCGATGTGAATAAGAATATGGAAAATATAAAAAAACCACCCATGAAAGAAAAAAAGGAAAATAGGAAAATAAATAAAATCCCAGCAGTCCCCCTTTCCAGTGTAACGCCATATCCTCTATTTCAAAAGTAGTATCCCATGTGTCCCATTCATCCGCTTGTTCGTTCGATCCATGTCCCCGTTGTATCGTTTCGTAAATCGCTGTCGTCCTAAGTGCCCTCTTTCAACTCCCTCAACCACGCACTCCCACTCCACCTCTTCGACCTCCTCTTCAACTTCTTCTCCTCTCCCACACTCATACTCCTCTCCATCCTCTCATCTCTCTTCACCTCAACCCTTGGCTCCTCCACACCCTCCATCATAGTGCCCAGACTCCCAAAGCTCCCCCATGCCCTCTCTGCCCATTTCGGCCTGCAGTTATGGCAGGCCCTCGCCGAACACATATCGCAGACATAGACCCAGCGGAACCAGTGCTGCTTCCTGCATCTCTGGCAATACTCATGCGCCTCCTCCTTACCCTGCATCTTGAGCTCCTCAGGCGTACTTGTGCTGGCTGCAGTATAGTATCTCGTCACGCTCTGATGCGTGCATTTCGAGAGCCTTGGTATCGCTCTGGGCACGTACTGGGGCTGCTGCGAGATGGGCGGCGACTTCTGGAAGCCGAGGGAGGAGAAGATGGAGGATGAGGTGGAGAGACGTTTTGAGGGGGTGTTGTTTGTGGTTGTGAAGAGCTTTGAGAGCGGTGGGGCGGGGAGCTGGTGGATTTCGGCTTGGAGAGGCTTGGGCGTGGGGAAGGATGCAAAGAAGAGCATTATTGTGGCCGGTGGGGTTGAAAGGAAGGAATGATGAGTTGGTCGTGTGAGGATGTAAGTGGGTTACTACGGAGGTCCAATCAAACCACTGAGCCCGCGGTGGTAGCAGTGTTCGTAGCAATAGTATCTGACGGTACTAGCTAGTAGTACTAGTAGTAGTAGTGTCTGGTAGGAAAGTAGGCGGAAGTTATAATTCCGTCGTATTAATACCAGAGCACCAAACCACGGAGCCGGGAAAAGAAAGGAGACGAGAAAGGAAGGAAAGAAAAGAAAAAAAAACACCAACGTGTTGGTGGGGGGATGGGAATGTAAGTAGCTGACAGCTAGCTAGTTGTAGGGCAGTTATCATTATTAAGGTGCAGGAACAGCGAATACGAGCAAGGGTTAGGGCTTTTAGTAGCCAACCAAAGTGTGAATCAAGATAAGATAAGATGCTAAGAGGTGCCAGCTTAAGTCGTCTTCGGATCTAAACAACTCCGCCGCACCCTGATCTGGGGTGAGGGATGGAGATGAAACGAGACATTGCGCGCACGCACTGTCGTAGTTAAATGCGCCATGGGGTGGGTAGGTGTCGAATGGAGTATGGGTTCTGTAATAGGTGGGATCTTTGTACTCTGGAGGGCCTAGAGTAGATACTGCGGTCTGGAGTGTAGGTACACTTGAGATGCACATATGTACCCTACTCTATCATGTAGGGTAGTTCCTGTAGAGCACATACCCTACTTATTAGAGTAGTGATCGAGCATGAAGCGAGTCTAGAAAAAAACTATTCAACCACTGAACACTCGAATGAAGATCGGGGAATTCGTAGATCTTGCAAGACGCGGATAACTACAACAGATAGATTGGGGAACCAGGCGCAAGCCGGGACGGGAATCGGCGAGGATCATTAGGATACCTAGATTCGGTTCCCTTTTCACGCACACCAGGTCCTGCCTTGTTCAGTACTCTATGTGGTGGTGCACTTTGATAGTGCAACTCTAGGGTCAAAATACCGACGTTGAGATGGATTAAGGGAAGAAGGGAAGAAGGGAAGGGCGTCTAATTTTAAACTTGATTACAGGCTTTACCCACTTCAAAGGCGGCAAGCTGAAAACACATATGCAGAGGGGAAATTGGGACACTAGTCTGACCTCAAAAGAGTAACTACATGTAGTCTCGCAGCTCGCAACTCGCAGCAAGTTCAGGCTCAAGGAGGTCATATTGCAGGATCACAGGTGTTGAGTAAGGCAGGCAGCGGGTATGGGCGGCGCGGCGGTGGGGTGGAAGTGGTAAATAGACTCAATTCTCAATTCTCACGAGCGGACAACCCCGATATCCGAGCAGCTGAATATCCGATTTGACTCGGTTGCTGCTCAATCGCACAGCCTCGGTTCAATTGAGAGCTCAGCAACAACAGGACAAGATCGAGAAAGAGAAAGAGACAGTGTGAGAGGAGCGCGAGAGAGAATTGGCCCTGAGATAATAGTAGTTCAGCCCCTCTCCCCCCCCTCCCCCTTCCTCTTCACCCAACCACCTTTTCCACTTACTACCCACCACCACCCACACCCACCGCAGTCAGTGTTTATTGCTGCACGACCCCACACTCAATCGCGCGCTCTATTCTCTCCATCTGCGGGCCTCCCTCCTCCTCTCTTACTTGCTTGCCCTCTCACCTCCTCTCTCCTTCTTCCCTTTTACTTTTCTTCCCTAGCGCTCCTCATCTCTCTCTCCATATTTCCCTAAGCAGCCCTACAGAGCTACAGGCCAACATTTAATTGTTGCATCTCAATTCTTCGTTTATCGTTGTTGTTTTTCCCCAAACAAGGTTTGTCGTATTCTCTTTTCCCACTCGTCCCTTTTTCGCGCCCAGCATCATCCATAAACACGCGTTGCACCTCTTTCCTGTATGGCCTGTACCTCAAACCCAGCCCAACCAGGGGGAACACGACAACAACCCAACCCAACCCCATCCTCCGTCGTCGCCGCTCATCCCTCCTTCTCCTTCTTCTCCTCCTCGTATCAAAAAGTAATAAACAAAAGTCGCATCACTAACTAATTTTATCTAATTTTCAAATAAACAGCTAGCATATCGTAGCAATGGCAGACATCACTAAAGAAGTCATCCGAAAGGAGATCTCCTCCATGACCTCCTCCACTAAGCACAAGACTGGTGGCTTTGGGGGAGCTGGCACTGGATATATGCAGGTACGTGTGTGCTTTGACTTTTGAGCGCGATGACCTCTTTTTTTGCGTGATTACTCGGATACTAATGCACCTCTAGATCTATCTCAGGCAGCTCCAAGACAATCCAATGTAGCTTGCCCCATCTTTTGCTATTTCTGCCCACTTTGTCGCCTGGGTCGAGTCGCGCGCTTCACGATGGAACAGAGTACTGACAAAACATGCTAGGCGGACCAAGATGTTGACCTCCGGAACTCTCTCTGCCCTGCAGGAAGTTCTGGCCTCTGTGATCGCCCGCGACCGCAGTAAGAATGGCTCCTACCTGACCCCCCGTGTCCCCAAAATGGCCTTCTACGGCGCGCTTATCTCCGCGCCTCTCGGCCATATCCTTGTAACTCTTCTCCAGAAGGTCTTTGCCGGCCGCACGTCTACCAAATCCAAGATCGCCCAGATCGTGGTAAGCAATCTTTTGGTCTCGCCGATTCAGAACTCCGTGTACCTGGCGTGTATGGCGATTATCGCCGGCGCGCGCACATCCCACCAGATCCGCGCGACGGTCAAGGCAGGGTTCATGCCCGTCATGAAGGTGTCGTGGTGCACTAGCCCGCTCGCGCTATTGTTTGCGCAGAAATTCTTGCCGCCCCACGCCTGGGTGCCGTTCTTCAACCTAGTCGCGTTCGTGATTGGGACATACATCAACTCGATGACTAAGAAGAAGAGAATCGCGGCGCTCAGGAAGAGAAAGGTTCGTCCCAAGACCCTGGACCCTGGAGCGTGAAGACAAGGTGGTTGGCTAACACCCCCGAAGTTGTACCAGGAGAAGAAGGCCCTGTCGGAGGAACACGTCACTACCACCACCAACGAATACTTCCTCCGACGGGACTAGGAAGAGCGCGGGGAATGTAGGAAATAAACTACTTCCTATCCTCTCTTTTCTTCTGTCTTTATACCCTTGCTCGCTTCTTTCTCTCTCTTTGGGACTTCAGCACAACACGTATCAACAATAACCAACACACGGGCGGGATGGGATGTGATTACAGGGAAATTCCCAGCATCTCAAACTCACCCTTAATCAGTCACACACACAAAACCAACCAATCCTTTCATTGCGAATCCTTAGCGCTTCTTTGCCTATAAATGGACGTTAGAACTTCACTCGCTCTTTGAAACTACAGCTTCTACAGTCACAGGGGGAGGAGAGGATCTACTTGCTTATCTTGTGGACCTTTTTCTTGAGTTTCTTTTCCTTGTTTTTTCTTCTTTTCTTTTGTTGTGGGTTTTTCTGGGCCGGAAGGAAGGGGGTGGAAAGGGATTGGTTGGGTGTGTATTTGTGCAGTGCTAGGGTCGCAAAATGGGGGATCGGTGAGCAGTTTGTAGTGGAGTTGGGGAGATCCGGAGCGCGGGGAGCATCATTCATGACTATTGTACTACTCTTTTTTTTTATTTATTATGTATTCACTCATATTATGTAGTGTTTTTTTCAAGCGATATGGACGAAATGGAAGGTGTTACTCATAAGTACATACGTTTTTTTTCTTTATATCTCGACGGGTCCCGTCCAATGTTAAATATTACGAGCAGGTTGTATACGTACTTGGTGGGTGTACACCGAATGACAGTTGATGATCCATGACACCGCCTGCCTGTGTGCCTTTTAGTTACCAGGCTAGCTCTCCCACAAGCACCTAGTTACCCGGCCTGTAGTTAACTGCATTCTGATATCACTATCAGAATTTTAAATATTTTTCTCGACCATCCATTTCCACCCCAGAATCCTCACAACCACCACAACCACAACCACAACCACAGAATTCAAAATGGGCAAGATTAACAAACCCAAACAAAAAGGTACCCCACTTCTCCACTTTGCCCTTTTCACACTCCCCAGCTCAGCACCACTAACCCACCCACGCACCCACCAACAGCGCCATCCGGCCGCACCCGCGCCGCCCGCCGTCAAGCCTCGCCCTCCCTCGGGCTCGACAAGTCTCTCGCGACGCTCCCCCGCGCCTCCGACGACCCGGCGCTGAGCAACAAAGAGGCGACCGCCAAGAAGGTTGGCGATGCCATGCTGCGTGCGACGCTGGGTGACAGCGGGGTCAAGAAGCGGAAGCGCGGGGGGAAGGAGGCGAGTCGGCGCCAGAAGGAGCGCATGGGGAAGGCGGTGGAAAAGGCGGAGGCGGTGATGGAGAGGCTGGATAAGAAGCGGGGGGATAGTATGAAGAGGGGGAAGGTGGTGAAGGAGAGGAGGGTGAGTTTACTTTCCAATTGCTTGTTTACGGGTGTGGGGTGTGCGGGATTTGGGGAAGGGGTGCTAATGTGTATGTGTGTGGTGGTGGTAGGATGATTGGGGTGTGCTGAATGAGAAGATTGAGGGTGAGGTGGAGGTTGTTAAGGGTGCGGCGGTGAATGTGGTGGGGTAGAGAGTGTGGGATGCTGCTCTGGTATGGGTAACGGCGTTGGTAGGCGTTCGTTTCGGTATGGGGAAAAAAACTCTCTTTCACTTTCTTCTTTCTCTCTTCAGTAAGAATTGATTTTCGGCCTTGCAGCTGTTTGTACTGTGAAAAGCCCATGGGTTTGGAGAACTGAGACTCACGGATCTCTCATTGTGCGGGAAACAAAGCCCTCCCCGCTCATTGAACGAGCGTGGTGTACAGGCAGCACAGCAAGGGACGCCGAATGGAGCCATTGCCTCAGGTTTCTTGCTGCCCCCAAAGCGTGTGGTAACCAAGCGGATCACATACCCCGTGCTATGGAAGACTCTTCTGTGCCCGTGATAGACCGATGCCCTGAGTTGAGGGAGGGAGTGGGGAGCTGCCAAGCTTCATTTACCCACGAAAGCAGATATCTCAGATCAGCCAGAGCGTAGTGACTAGCTGTTAATGCGATAAAGGGTCTGTCCTTGTGATGGTGAACGATGGATCTAATTCTCGATCGCCAGTCTAACCAGCCGGGTGTGGCGCTAAGTTTTCTCCGGTCGTCTTCTGTACATACTCTGCAGTGTTGATGTGCTCGGGAGTGATTAGTGGCGATGATATTGTGAGTGTGTACGTGTCGGGTTGTTAAGCACTCTCGATCTCAAGGGTGAGGGGCCGATGTAGTGTGTGGCTCACAGAAGATCACTCGGATTAACAGTCATTTTTCCCTGTCTCGATACGTCATTAACGATCGAATAGGGAATATTAATACGGATAATCAGCGATCCGCCAAAGTCAATTACTCATGTTGATACCAAGAGTTCTCGAATTAGCCTTCCCCTTGAAGTTACTTATCAAATGACCTCCACTAATTCGCCCTCTCACCGAGTCCGGCCGCGGTCTTTTACCAATCAGCTTATGAGAGGTCTTACCTGATTTGACGAAATAGCATAATATGAGTGATAAGTCGGGAAGCTCTAGCTCCGAGTGATTATTCGCAATTATCTCTACAGCTAAGGGAGATATCGGGCCATTGTGGAAAATGTGACAATGAATGCTAGATTATATTTATTCATGGATTATCACTCGATATTATTCGACCTACTTCGTCTTTATTTTTTCCACATACCTTCTCAGACCCCATATTCTCATTGAATACTAGATTTTTATAACTTTTATACTTTTTGAACCTGATCTGACCACCCGACTACATAATTTCACTCATCTGCAGGTTACGAAAGATCATGAACTATCACTCACATTTCGTATGAGGATATCTCGATTTCGCTATGTCAAATGTCTATATCCTTACAGGGAGATTGTAGACACCTCCATAAGGGTATGGGACGCACTGAGGTATGGTACATTCCTGAATTCTGGACTGCGAGAGGCAATTGACGAAATCAAGAAAGTCAAGGCAGCAGAATTCTATATTTTGTACAGAGGTGGGTACATGTATCTATATGCTCCCAATCCCCTCCCAGCTTTCCCACTAAGTGGGGCTAAACCACCTGTCTCTGCTTCTGAAAGAGAGCAGAGCGAGTAGCTTAAGTCACGCTGGCTCTCCTCTTCGTCTCTCTTGATCTTTGGGTATATCCCAGGGACCAGGAGAGGCCTGAGTTGCATTAGGTCTCCCCACCACCTCCCCCACCTCCTGCACTCTTTCCTCATGATGGGAGTACAGGTTTTATTGTGGGTTATCAAAATTATCCAGACACTCGCATCGCGACTACACAAATTAGCTAGAATGGCCAAATTTTCAAACCACTTCAATTGAGCTTATATTTAAGCCTGAGATAATAGAGGCATGAGGATTGACAGAAATCAAATCTCTTGTCTTCTTGTCTTGTGGTCGTGGCCGAGAAAGGCGACGTTGAAGTTGCTTTACCATATATATGCGTACAAGATTCGGTAGCAACAAGTGCCCAAATGATTTTGATAACTCGTAATACTTAGTTTCTGGACTCATGCTCAGTCCGAGGAATTGAGTGAGATCTCCCCCCCCCCCCCCCCGCGGTTCGTCCTTTGTGCTCTTTTCTTGCGGGTGGGCAAATCTGTAGAGTTCTCTCGTATTTGTATGATCTGACTAATCTGGCTACACGAGTGAGGTCAGCAGAGGAGAATATACTAGCAAGGCAATTATAAGGCTGGGAGCGCACCTGTACGTTTAATAACCAAGTCAGTATCCCAATAGCAGCAAAAAGTATAGTTTTTAGCCTTTCAAACCGAAATACATTGCTGTAATGTGGAATTAGAGGATTTGCGCATCAAATATCCTAGGAATACGAGACGTTAATTAACGTTGTATTGATTCGCACCCCACCAGCGTAGCAGGGGTAACCTCTAGGCAAACTTTATCGTGTCTCACCTTTGGCCACCGTGTAAGTAAATATATTGACCAGATGTGGCTAGCTAATAACTACCATTTACTACATGTATTCCCGACGCAAGTGATCGTCGATTTATCGATACTTTAAAATCTCAGGACTACGAAATGCAATCATGAAACGCGGATGGTGCGGTGCGTACTTATAAAGCCCACGTTAAAAAAAAACTGTCCTCCGCGAGCATCATACACTATTCTAGTATTAACTGGAATCCTACTAATTAAACATTCAAAAGAATACTGTTTTTATTTGTGGCCATGCGGGATTCAAAAGAGAGCCGCGAGCTGGACGAGATTCTGTATTATATCTATGATAGTAATTAATGTTCTGTGCCCCCTGAGATCACAAAGCTCTAGCGCCAGTAAAACCGTTTGTTTCGCAATGCGTACATATCCAGTTCTCTCACCAGACATATATATGCCATGAGCGCCCCCACACAATGCGGCTTTTAATTAACCCCAGCTCCTAAATTGATCAACCATCGAGATCAAATGAACTCTAACATTGATGGCCTTGGCCTGAAGCTACAGGCATCGATGTCTTAGATAGCCAGTTAGCCAACGAGCCAGTAACCTTCGCCCTCATTACTGTGGCGCAAATTTAAACAGCACAAATTATTACTCAACACCCCACGCCATGCACCCTCTCAAAGTGTATATATCTGCACCAATGGTCTTACTAACATGTACGTATATATGTACGTACTGCAATAATAATAATAGTTAATTCTTTTTTGTACTACATTCAGCAGCGTCGCCCGTGGGTGCAGATTATCAATATCAGCCCGTGGGTGCAGCATGCAAGCAACCAGAGTCGAGTGATAGCATATGAAGCACATGACTTAATGGACGTCAATGTTTAATTATCGAGGCATATGTACCCACGACACGTTCTCCAACATGTATATGGGGTCACCTGATAAACTAAGTTGTCGGAATCCGAAGGTACATACTCGCCTTTGGAGAATACCTACATGTACCTACATGCAGTACGACGCTCGTAATGCCTGCCTACTTCTCTGCCTCCCTGTTTGTTCGGGACTATGCAGTATTACCGTGGTGGAGAGGGAGGGGAGGGAGGGGGGATCTGGGGGGCGTAATATTCTGTGCTCCGTGAACCCGCGGGAAAAGGCATAAAAGTGCAAGTGCAGAATCTTACCATTCCACCCCAGGGAGTAGTTACACACACATACTCTACCATCTTCTACAGCTATTTCTGGACAGATCAGATATGAGACCACATCCGGTGAGACAAAAAAGCAAAGAACGGACGTAATCTCAAAATGGCTATATTTATATTTTTTGGATGTAGTAAAAAATTAAAACTCCAAAAAAAGAGACGTCGAGTCTACAGAGCACGAGCCCCGCTATTTTGATTCCAAGAACAGCAAAAGCTACATAGCTTGCTAGCCAGCCCAGCGTAGGATTCAAAGTAGGGAAGTGAAGTGAACCAACAGAAACGCGCCTACATGCAGATGAATTTGACGAGCATAAAAAAGAACTCCGCCCCACCACCCACTTTGAAAGAATATAGGAGACATATAAAACAATAATGAATAAACGAGTGAGGGTGATGTATGAAAGTATGTAAGTAGAAGGCCAAAAGGCATGGAGTAAATAGAAGATAGAATAGAAGAATAGGGAAGAGGACCAAGAGAAGAAAAAAAAAGAGGGGGGGGGGGAGCCTTTTATGGCCAAATAGATCAAAAAGATCAAATGTAAACAAAAGAAGATATCCCTAGAACCATCCGCTATGAAGCACCCCAAAAAACAAACCGAACAAATTTTAGATACCGCCCGCTGCACCCCGGAAAATGACCAAAAGAAAGAATCAGACGCCAAAAAAAAAGAGAAAAAAAGCAGAGCAAAAAAATCAATCCGCACCAACAACCCACAACCGTTCCATTCCAGTCCATTTTGAGTATTTTTGTTAATCCGGCCCATTCCAATCCGATCCTGTCCCATAGTAAAAAAAAAAAAGAATAAAAACACCAAGGCAAGTCGCTACAAAATTTTGTGAAGATAAAATAAAAAATAAAACCGATTCCTGGGTGGAGTGGGGAGGGGGCTGGTTTTTTGTTAGGTCGCACCGTCATGAAGAGCGAAGTTTCCCAGTGCTTGTAGCAATTAGAGCAATTAGGGACTCTCAACCCCAAACTCCTCAAACCATTGACTCTCCAACACCGCCCGGATGTCCCATCTGTCCTCCACATTCATGGTCAAGCAACCCTTCACGACCTCCAACACGTTCTTCCTCTGTTGTTTGTCAAGGCCGATCAACCCTCTGCATCCCTTCAATGCATCAACATCCCATTCTCCAGACAAGATCATGCTTTGCACTTTCGGCTGGAAGGAATGACTGAACGGCAAACTTCCAACAAAAAGTGCATACACCACCACGCCAAATGCCCACATGTCCACTGCTGTAGTGTAGTGCGTCATGGAGTTCTTGTTAGATAAGATCTCTGGTGCTGCATATTCGAGTGACCCAACCAGGGTAGATGAGATGACTGGAGCCATTGATGCAGATGAAGACTTCCGCCTGGAACGGCGTCCAGGGCGCGGGTCGAGTGTGAATGCATTCCCACTGCTATCACTGTCATCATCCTCTTCATCATGGTTTGATTTCATGAATTCAGCCATTCCAAAGTCACAAAGTTGAAGATTTCCACCCTCATCTGGATCTACCGTCATATCAATGAGGCAATTCTCAAGTTTGACATCTCGGTGAATCACGCGCATGTCTTCGTGAAGGTACCTCAATGCGAGGGCGAGCTGGAAAGCGTATTTCTGTGCCAGCTTGGCCGAGAGCCCGTTACGGTTCAATTTAATGAGATCGTGTAGGGTTCCGCCTTCGTTCAATCGCATGAATGCGAAGGTTGCGAATGGGGTATCATAAACTGCAATCAATGGCAGGATGTTGGGGTGAGAAAGGCATCTCCAAAGTGAGACTTCTTGGTCAAATTCAGCCTGAATCTGGTCGTTTTCACAATCAACATCACGGGCCTTCTTACGCACGATTTTAACCGCGCGTGTAACCTCAATTCCGCCCTCAATAGTGATAGCCTCCTTGACTACGCTAAAGCCACCAAATCCGATCTGCTTGCCTAGAACGTAGGAGCCGACTTCTTGGCCTTCTGAGTCAGGCTCAGCGGGTTGCGCACTAACTGTATTGAAATTGTTCAAGAACTGGTAAAATTGTTAGCGGCCTTAACGAATCCCAGAAAGAGCTCACTGAATGAAAATGAACCTACCATATTCGCAGGGCTTAGCTGACTAGACCCGTCACCAAATCTAGGGCTTGCAGAGCGGACACTATTCCTCCTTGATCGTGACCGGGTCCTTCCGTCCAATGATGAATAAGACTTGTTCCTGGTAGAGGTACTGAATCTTCTCGGTGAAGACCAACAAGTGTTGTCTTGTTCGTTCTCGTTGAGCGGAGAGCTAGCAATTGATGATGGGAAAAAGAGACCGAATGGATCTGCTGTAGGGGGCGGCGTCCGCAAATCTTCCGACATGGGAGACATAGTCGAGTCAGAAGTCAATGAAGACATCTGATCTGTTCCTCCGGGACTACACGCATCTCGCTGCCTGCGACGGATTGATCCGTTTCCGTCACCGTATCCAAACTGTCCACCCTGGTACCGGAGAGAGCTTCCTTGACTCGCCTGTAAATCCTGCTCGGACCAGGTGTAAGCACGAGCTGGTGCACGCTGCTGAATGTATGGCTTCTTCGATGTGCTCTCAACATTGATTGCTCTTGGTGCCTGGCCTTGCAACGGAATCTGTTTGCCACTATCTGTTTTGACTTGGGGGTCAAAGGAGATGGACGACTTTCTCTGGCGATTCGCGTGCTCCATAAATCCACCAGTAGGCCCAGGGCTTTTATTCATGCTCTGACGGTTCGCCTGCTCCATGAATCCACCAGAGGGCTTGTAGCTACCGGAAAGGTTACTCTGACGGTTCGCTTGCTCCATAAATCCAGCAGTAGAGGGTTTATAACTGCCCGAGGGACTATTATTCATACTTTGACGGTTTGCCTGCTCCATAAATCCACCAGAACGCTTGTAGCTGCTGCTGCCATTCATGTCCATGTCAAGTGAATCATGGTGGGTATCAATCTCTAGCCTAGGAATGGGAATAGCGTGTGGTTGCATCGGGATGGGAGCACTATGGCCGTGACTGTGACTGCTTGAAGAAGAACCATTGCGTGAGGAGAAAGCCGAATCGTTGAGGTGGCCGGTTCGGGGAACAGAATCAATCTTCAACCTAGCAAACTTTGTGTGAACATTCAACCCACGGTCCATCGCATGTGCAGAAGGACTCTGCACTGGTACCTGTCGAAGTGCGTTGCTTGTGTAAGTGGAAAGGTTGTTGGTGTTAATGGGAAGAAAGAGAGTTTGGATTTTTATTTTCTCGGTAATTTTTGGTGTGTGTCGAGGAGAGAGAAGTTTTTTGCGGAGAACTTGGGCGGAGTATAAATAATAGGGAAGGTGAGTGGGATACTATGGCTTGCTGCTTGTTGCTTGGTGCGGTTTGACGTGCAGGTAGGGCAGCAGGGATTTAACCGCAGGCAGCACGATGATGGTATGGATGCGTGAGGAGGCTAGGTGGTTGTGAGAATGTGGGCTGTGGGCTCTGATTGCGTCCTAGCTAGTGAAACTGGAAGTGACGATGATTGATAGATCGACAATGGCTGATGATAATGGGCTCGGGGAAGGCTAAATTCTACGATAATATGGGGTCGCTAAAAGATCACGGACTCGAGGGAAGGGGGGCGAGCGGCCGTTATATGTATCGTGAACGACACAGAGCAGAGTTCTTATGTAGAATTATGTAGAACTGACACCGACTGAGGCAAACTAGAACTAGATAACGGTCTTGGGGGGTGGGGATGGGAAAAATCGGAGAGGGTACGATAAGTGTGGGAAAGACAGAAGTTATGTAGTGAATCTTTTATGTAACGGTAGCGTTGAAAAGATGGCCCACTGTGAATTATGAGTGGTAGTGTGGTGCTGCTGCTTAGCTACTGCTGCGGTGGGCAGAAATGATGGTGGTATGAATTGGAGTGGTGGCCTCAGACAGACAGTCAACTAGGAAGGGAATGGTAAATCGGAACAAGATGATGGACGCGCACACACGAAGAAGGAGAGATACTTGGCGGGCCGCAGACAATCAATCAGAAAAGAATAAATCGAAACAGATGATCCGATGGAGAAACTGCAGTTACAAGATGAAGTGACAGAACAAGAAAAGAAAATCCACACTATTGTAACAGATGAGCTGAGCAGAGACAGAGATTCGAACCCTTCTCCTCCGGCTCCCCCTACATCTGGCTCTAATGAAATGTCAAGGCCCCCGCCGGATGTAGGATGGAATGAGTTAAAGAGAAAATAAAATAATAATTTTCCAAGATCCCGCCTTAATTCAGTCCGGGAGATCGAAGGAGGTACATACAGGCTTGGCTTACGGTGCGTGTCTCTCACCTGAAGTGAGAACTTTAGGTGCTCTACATACCCCTACTAACGCGGTTTCTGAAGTTACAGTACCGGTACTCACTCAATACCAAGCCCCACACCCAGGTCAACCCCACGATTGATGAAAAATTTAAAGCTGCACGTGCGTCACGGAAAACGAAATAATGGCGGTACGGTGGGACGACGCCAATCCTGGTTGGCTGGCCGTTCGCGGGGCAGAGCGTCTGTGTGCATATGGTGGTGTGCGAATTCGGAAACCTACTGCGGAATCTGTAAAGAGTAAATAATTAAAGAGGTGTGGTTCCAGGGAGAGAAACCTGGAAGAATCACATCCAGAAATGTAAAAAGTTTAATAAAAAGCAAAAAAAAAGTTTGGGGAAGGGGGGAAACACCAAAACAAAAAACAAAAAGGGAAATCACTGCACCGGCGAAACAGAACGCCATCCCCGGGGCGAAAGTGTGGGGGTCCATGGAGACCCAACGAGGATGGAGAGGATGTGCGGCGAAGGTGAGGATAGCTCGCGTAGAGCCTAGATCGACTGATTCGTTTCCGTTTCAACCTGAAAGGTCCAGGGACCCGTATAAACTTGAAGTGGAAACGATTGGCAAGGGTCTAAGGCCGTTTCCCTTTATGTGATGCGCTCGTTCTATTTTCGCGGAGTCGCGGGTGATCTGATAACTAACCATCGTGATACACCACCATCATGCAGTTAGTTCGGTAATTGAGCTGAGACTAAGATATAAAATTGTTAGGAACGGAGACGTCATCTTCAAAAGGGCGATAGTCCGACAAACGATTTGGCTGAGTTTATCTCGAAAGCTCACCACTCCTTAACCACGAAGCGGCCCGCCCGGTACTCGGAATGCTAACCGTTGGTCTTGACTCTAGATCTGGCGGGGTGGCTTGACGGGGTGAAGGGGGGGACCGGGCTCCCTTTATTTTTTGTTTTATGTATGTCTTTTGATCTGGATACGAGTACTTACCAGGTGGTGTCTCCTCTGTCCCAGATACATGTACCTACATGTACCTACATGTACTCTATTTACCGATATTTCTATCTGGGTGTGTATCTACTTTACTTTTTTATGTATGTACTCCACTTTACGCTTCTCTGTCGTGCAGAGATACCTTTCGTGCAGTTTTAAAGTCGACGATCTTCAAAGACCTTAGACTGACTGTACGTAAAGCACTCAACGAATGTCAACTTCTTCTTTTTCTCCTCCCCGCAGGAATGACGAACAAAGATTGGCAAGGCGAGCAAGTATGTCGAGAGGATGGCGGAATCATGTCCTACATAATGGATCATGCTAAGCCGCCGCCGCCGTCGCCGGGAGAGACAATTGCAAGAAGGAATCTGCTGTAGGTTTCCCACATAAGCGACACAACAGTGACCACGTTAACGCTCTATGGCGAATTCTCCTCCTAACCATCTTCAATTCTGCAAGTCTTGTGCCCTGCCTCTCCTTGTTTCTTTTTGCAATGGACTTCGCCTTTCCCCTCACTTTAGGACTCGCTTCGTCCCTGCATTCCTGCTATCGGGTGGCGAATAGATAACCAGAAATACCGACATTCCTAATCCAAGTGGGCCATTAGATGACGATAGAGTGCAGACATAGAAAAGGAACTAAGAGCCAGCGATGATATGTCCGCGGGTGTCTCTAAAAATACGGGTAACGGTTCGACTCTGGCGGGAGCGTTCTGTCTGTTTTTACTGGCAGACGATTATCTGGTGTTGTCCATGGACCGAATTCAAACTTTTGAGGGAGCTCTGGAGATTATTTCGTTCGTTCGGTTGTTTACCAGTGAGGTCCGGGGTAAGGTAAAGGTTGTAAAGATGTCTTGCAACTCCCACACCCTTTTTTGCCGAGTAAATTCTTTCTTTGGGTTGGTTGTTGATTGCTGATTCTCACCTGGTTGGGATTTTGGCTGTACATATCTCGTTTTAACTACACTCTATGATCTAACTAGAGTAACAATTGCTCAAAGTATCTACCGCTCTACTCTACACGATGCGTGGTGTTCCTGGGTTAGTTGCTATGCGCTGCATTGACATGGGCTCCTGCTGCATCTCTCAGCTCTCACTCACCATACAACTGCTTGCTCGCCCTGACCACCCCTAAATAAGGGGATCTATTTGGGTAAGGGGTGGCTTTTTCTTTTCTTAGCTCTCACTCAATTCGGGGGTTTTTGCTTTGGTTGCTTTCTTGGTACTCTGCTACTTTGCTTTACCCGCCTTACTTTCACCTCACCTCTGTTTCGTCTACTCTCTCTGTCTGTCCCAGTCCATCGACTCCTGCTTCAGTGAACGGTGAGGTCTGTATCCCCACTGGACCGATTATCATACCCTCGTTCGTCCACATATACGCGCACCCCCCTCCAACCCTCTTTACACCCCCCCTCCACGGCCATTCAACCCTGCCTGGACATCATCGAGGAGCGAGAAATACACAACCTTACCTTACCCTACCACTACCACGCCCCCCTTCACGCCTCACACGCAACCACTCGCATCTATCCATCCAGCCAGCCAGCTAGGCCAGGCAGGCAGGATACACGCATTCGTTTCTTGACTCGGCTTCTTACCCTGGCTCTTATTCACCCCCCATAAAAAACAAAAAAAAACAAAAAAAACACTATTACCCCCCTTCCCCTAGATCTCTTCCAAATAATTCAAGTAGTAGCCAACTAGCCAGCCAGATAGACAGCCTCGTCACGCGTGCACCACGAACGTTGTCCTTTCTCTTGCTGCCTGCCGAACAGCACATGAGATTCTTCCGATCTTTTCAAGTTCCCATTCGCACTGTGTTCTGGTACCTGTAGCTATTGGGCCCGTTTTTTATTCTATATTCAACATTCTATTCTTATTATTTACTCTTCTTTTTTATTCGAGGGTCGTGCATAAAGTGCTTTACATACATTACATACATTCGAACTTTACTTCTTTCTTGCACTCGGTCATATCTATATTATATTCACCGCCTTTCCCACACCTTCTGTGAGCCATGACCCGACCTCAGATTGTACGAGCTGGTAAGTCCGTCGTCTCTCAATTTGACTCTTCCCTTCTCCATTCCCTTCTCCATTCTTTATCTTTACCATGAGCATTCGAAGAGCGAGCAGAGCTCCTCCTTCCTCTACTATGACCGCATGTCGGCAGCCCCATCCTACCCATCTCACTTCGTCTTCGCCCTACGGGCGATCTCGGCAGCGTTCACCGCCTGCAGTTTCCCGAGGAAGAGCAATGGTTTCCTTTGTAAACGCCGCTAAACGATTCTTATCGCCCACAGACACGCTTGATCTACAACCTCGTGAAAAGGCCTCAGCCGCGGATCACACCAATGCCCCGGACGAACAAAGGGATGCACAGGGATTCGCACCACACCAGAGCAATACATTGAGAAGCGCGGAGGAGGAGGAAAAAGCTGGTACTTTACACGAGGAGGATGAGGTGGACAGGGACCTTGCTGGATCAGAGAGCCTCACAGGGGATGAGGGCGGGTACGATGACGACGATGATATGGGGGATCGAATGAGCAGCAGTCCCAGTATCGCCGATGGTGTGTATTTTCTGCGCAAGGCTGTGGTGGTGTCCTGGATTTTGGGTGGGGTGGTCGGCTAATGGATTGGGTTGGTTGGAATAGACGATATCGACCTTGATATGGTATATGCTTTGCATACATTCCAAGCGAGTGTGGAGGGGCAAGCGAATGCTACCAAGGGAGAACATATGCAGCTTCTCGATGACAGCAATTCATATTGGTGGTTAGTCAAGATTCTTCGGGATGGTTCAATAGGTACGTTTCAATTGCTACCGCTGCTCTATGCGCAACCATTCGCGCGATAGAGTTGTTCAGCTGATGTCGGGTTCTTTCTAGGGTACCTACCAGCGGAACATATTGAGACACCTACGGAGCGATTAGCAAGGCTGAACAAGCATCGCAATATCGACCTGGCCTCCAACATGCTCAGCGACAACACGAGTGAGAAATCGAAAAATCCGCTCAAGAAAGCTATGCGCCGACGCAATGCGAAAGCAGTAGCCTTTGCGCCCCCAACGTACGTCGAAGCCTCGGAGTATGAGTATACCACCGACGAAGAGGAGGGAGAGGGTTACGATTCAAATGAGGAGGAGGTAGCAGCTCAGGAGAATGAGGTAGAGGCCACTGAAGCTGGTGCGCGCACTGTGAAACCTACTGCTTCGCTGGACGAAAAAGCAAAGGATTCAAAGAGCACCATTGAAGAGAGTAAACTGCGGGTCAACCAAGCAGCATCATCACTAAGACATCCCGATTCGGCTGTTTTCAGTGATGATAAGGTGGAGACAAAGAAGATTACTCTCACGCCAAACTTGCTGAGGGATGATGGAGATGCGACCACAACGTCAATCAAGGGACGAGGTTCTCTGGATAAGGACAAACCAAGGGGCGATGGGATTCTGTCACCAGAGCCAAGGGGCAAGGATGGTAAAAAAGGAAAGAAGGGGGTCCTTGGTGGTTTATTCAAGAGACGTCATAGAAAAGGGAAGAATGATCAGGACGATTTGGAAGATTGGCTTCAGACCGGGAACGACAAACAATCTAGTATCAGCTCTAGAGAATCGGAAGATAGCCAGATTGATGTACGGAAGGGGAAGCAATCAGAACAACAGGCTCAAACACAGGCACAGGCTCAAACACAAGCTCAGCAGCAGCAGCAACAGCAACAGCAGCAGCAGCAGCAGCAACAACAACAACAAAGGGAACGAGAGCGGGAGATCCGGGAACAACGAGAACAGCAACAGCAACACCGGGAAACACAACAAAAGCCTACTGTTTCCGGTCCCACTTCAACTATCCGCAAGGTGGAATCAGATACCGAAGCCAAGGAGGAAGTTGCAGTTCATGGACCAACCGCGCAGCAGAAACAATCGCTTGAAATGCAACGTTCGGGTTCCGGTTCGAAACCTACAGCTGTGTACTCACCGGACAAGCGGTCACTGTCACAATCGTCACACAGCAGCGAGACGGAAAGAGGTCCCCCACAACAGAAGATCACAACCGCCCCGATACAGACACAAAACCTAGAACCCCTGCTTCAATCGCCCCAGACTCGCAGCCCTCAAGCCGAAAGTGCCACAAAACCGGCCTACCAGAGAAGCGCTTACAAACCTTTCCGCGCCGATGGAAACCAATCACCCGAACAATCGTCCTCGCCTGTTGAGCGTCTTTCAGATTCACCGGAACACATTTCTTACCATGACGCTTCTGACCGCCATGATCTCACTGATGCCTCAAGCGGCGACGACACATCCTCGTCACCTATCGAATCGCCACCAGAGATTATCGAGAGACTCAGCGAGGCTGACTCCCCTTCACCAGTCATTGCACACGAAGACGGCGCGATCACGCGGACGTGGAGCGATTGGTCACTGCGCACATATTTTGAGGATGACAATGATGTCCGAGACATGTTGATTGTTGTTCAACAAGACAAGAGCGGTGCCGGCGTAGTAAGGAAAGACCATCCTGACATTGGTCCCATCTTTCAGGAGTCCAGTACCAAACTGGCCGATATCACCAAGGTATGTTTATATTTCTTCTACTTTCTTTTACCACCTCAGATCTTCCCCTAAAACACCTTAAGGTTCGCTGTTGGTAATTGGATGCTGATTTCTTGATTTTTCTCTAGCGGTTGGATGGTATGCTAGGTGATTGGCTGCAGAGGAAAGGCCGCACACGATAGGCGTGTTTATGAATTCCGTTGGAGCTGGGGAGGGGTGTTTTTCAACAATTATTTTTTGGCCTTTGTGAGCATTTTTAACGACTTTTTTTTTCGTTTTCTTTTTTTTACTTTTCTTCAATTTCCTCTGATTACCGGTTGTAATTGAGCTGGGTTTTTTCTTTCATTTGTAGGAGCAATCTATCAGGAGACGAGGGAAGGGACTTCCAATAGTCAGATACCAATCGAGGGTATCTAGAAATATATCTAGAGATCCAGATCGAGAACAGTGTGGACTAATACCGCCAAAACCATTTTCTATGTCTATCTTTCTGTATTTTTCTTTTTATCTTTCCCATTTTGGTTTTCCCTGGAGGGACCGCGTACCGCTCTTGAGGAGGGTGAAAAGTCTACTTGAGAGCAGGACCTCCAGTTTTCTGTTATATATATTTCACATCGTTTTTTTTCCTAGGGAAATTGAGGACGGTTTCCTTTGTAAGGATATTTTTTTTATATTTTTTCTGCCGTCAGGCACAGATACCTATGTCTTTTTAGTTTATTCTCGCTTTCTCTGGGGGGTGCTCTCTAAGTTTCTTGTTTTTCTTTTCCTTGGTAGAGAGGGGTCCTTTAACACTTCTTTGATTTTAACAAGGATATATACCAGTTCTTGCCAGGCTTATTTTGTAGTAAGTGAAGATTGTGAGGTTCTGACATGTGTTGTTTTTCTCAGGCTCGGGGGTGGCTGGATTTCCGAACAAATGTCTCATTTTAGTGGAAGACATGGGACATGGGGGTATTGCTAATGATAGGTAGGGGGTGGGACATCTGGGGGCTTACTTTTTTGCTATTCACAGCAAAGCATAGCAAAGAAAGGCTCAGAGAGATAGGAGGAACAGTGCTTTATTAATGACGTGTAGTCTCAGTGTTGTCTCTCATTGTCTGGCTAGTCACATGTATGCATGTTGCCCTGCGGGTGATGGAGACGTTAGATCGTACATTGTAGACTCATTAGATTCCGGGAATGGCCGGGATGCAGGGACCCTTATGATCGCCGGTTTATTCCCCGGATTCGAACCCTCTGCTGGGTTGGGAAGCCTTCAGTCAACACGTTATGACTCCCAACTGATTATCAAGCGTTGACTACATACATGTTCTACGTACAGGGTCTTACCTTTAAGGCCTGCCAGCAGATACTCCACGTCAGGGTTCTTCGGAAAGTTCCCGAGCTGGGGACGATGTTTGGGTTTCAATTCGGTTAAATATCCTAAGTAGAATTTTGGAGTCCCAGCTGAGGATTATTCCGCTGTCGTTCCAGGTAAACTGCATCAAGGGTGTGTTCATGGATGAACCTATCCGTGAGTTAGCATTTGCTATTCGAAATGTTCTGTTTGTGTGTTTGAGACTCGAGTGTTTGAAATCGATAGGAAACACCTATTTGATCAATTTCCTGTGGCACTTGTTTCACAGTATTTCCATGAGGTCACCCTAGGATAAACAACACATGATTCGATCCTCCACCATTCTTGTTTGGGTGGAAGGGGAGCACTGATGTTGCTTGTAATGCTCGATCGGATTGTGTATGGCGCCGCCTCCCTTTCTTCCATTTTTACGAAATAGGCTGTTTGACATCACGCTCTTAGCAGCGTGTTCATAGATCTGTCGATTGATTCTTGAGAAGCGATGCTAGGCATCGATCAAAAGAGGTGTTAGGTAATTTGATGTGTGCCAAGACTCCGAACCCGGGAATTTAATCAGTGGTTTTGCCGTTTAGTGTAGAAATTGGAAGTTTGGAGGACCCGTGGCCTGTTTGCTATTTAGGCAATATCCTCAAGATCGAGAAGCTAAAATGTACTCTAATTGGGCAATATATTGTAGAGGGCTTTTGTGGACTCCAAACAAACGTTAATGCCTGATCGACATTCTCCCATAAGTCAAGCTACACGCAGTACTTACATGTACAGCGACAGGTAATAAGTGATGGAACGCCCTGAGAGTACAAACACCAAATGTTGGTGGCGTTTTACCAAAACAGGTATTGCTCTGTTCCATCACTTATTACCCCGTACATGTAGTTGTGGAATTGTTTGCAATGGCAAAGCGCACTACATGTACCAAACATTAATCCCAAGAGCCTTGCAAGGGCAATGAACTTATATGTAATTGAACCCACTCGAGTTTTAATTACACATAATGACAATCCAATCGTGATAATACGATTTTCAGACGTATACATGTACTAGTGATTATACCACAGTAATTCGTCTCAACGGGCTGTCACAATTCAGCAACCCCAAAAGATAAGTTTGCGTACTTGGTACATGTAATTCGTGGCAAAATTCTACTGCTTGTTACTACGACGGGTATCCTGTGTAAATCATGTTTGGGGATTCAATGCTCTTCCGGTGGACGTGCAACTAATAGCGTCATGGAATATCACCCGCTACCAATTGAATCACATGATTAGGCCGCCAATACGCTAGTAATGAAACAATAACCTTATCCTAAGAACCCTAAACCTAGGCGAGCGAGGCTCTGAAGCCACATAACCCCTCCATTGAGCTGCCCCACACCTAAATCAAGGGCCCATCACCACAACGCGACCATAACGATGTCCGAAGAATCCAAGATAACCGAGCCTATAACGGAAGACATTCACATCGACACTGAAGAAGTTGTCGAAGAAGTCAACGCCGATACTACACAAACCGGCGCTAGCAAGAAAAAGAAGAAGAAAGGGGGGAAGAAGGTCAAAAAGGCAGCAGCTAGTAACGATGTCGAGTCTGAAGCTTTGGAAACAGCAGAAACGGGAGAAAGTAGCGATATGGGCTCTGGAATGGTTAAAAAAATTCTGAAGAACAACCCCAGCTTAGCTGCAGAAACTCAAGGGATGGATCCGAAGAAGATACAGGAGATGTTGAGCAGGCTGAAACTGGAGGAATTAATGACAGGAATGGTTAGCTTCACTGTTGCTGTTAATGATTACGGTTATAAAGGACTGAAGGGCTGATAGAGATAAAACATAGGCACCGGGGAAAAACCAGAAAGATATGGCGTCGTACAAGTTCTGGGCTACGCAACCAGTTTCGAGATTTGGTATGTACCTGGAGTTATGTACCATGGGTTGAATCAAGAACTAATCTCTCTACGAATGGAAGACGAACCTGAGTCTCAGAAGCCAGATGGACCAGTGCGAGTGCTGAAGATTGAGGACGTACCAACAACAGGAGCTGAGCTTGTTGATGGATTCGAATGGGATACCATGGATCTGAACGATGAGAAACAGGTGAATTACTTTGACCATCTCATTTCGTACTTTTATTAACCCTACAACAATCAGATCAATGAAGTTTACGAACTACTTACCAATCACTATGTCGAAGACAATGATGCCATGTTCCGCTTCAACTACTCTGCGTCTTTCATTAACTGGGCCCTTAAATCACCTGGTTGGGTCCAGTCTTGGCATGTCGGTGTCCGTGTTGCTGCGACAAAGAAGCTCGTCGCCTTTATTTCAGGTATACCGGTCACTTTGAAGGTTCGCGACAACGACCTAAAATGCTCTGAGATCAACTTCCTCTGTATTCACAAAAAACTACGCGCCAAACGTCTCGCACCCGTACTTATTAAAGAAATCACCCGGAGATGTAATCTGCTGGAGATCTGGAACGCCATTTACACCGCTGGAGTCGTGCTACCAAAGCCTATTTCCACGTGTAGATATTATCACCGCAGTTTGGATTGGCTCAAGCTCTATGATGTTGGCTTCTCACCGCTACCGACAAAGAGCACAAAAGCGAGGCAGGTTTCTAAATATTCGCTGCCAACAAACACAGCAACGCCTGGATTAAGAGAAATGGAGCTAAAAGACTTGGATGCAGTCCATGGATTACTTGAGAGATACTTGGCGAGATTTGATTTGGCGCCAAAATTCGACAAAGTAGAAATTAAACATTGGTTATTCAACGAGGAAAGCAAGCCTGAGGATAGGGTTGTTTGGTGTTACGTTGTGGAGGTGCGTTTCCCCTAGGTACTAAAATTTATGCAAATAACTACTAATTCCCAATAGACGGATGGAAAAATAACCGACTTCTTTTCATTTTACTCCCTCGAATCCACAGCCTTGAAAAAAAATACCACTATCCGTGCTGCCTATCTTTTCTATTACGCCTCTGAGGCTGCCTTCAGCGGTTCTCCAGATGTGAAGAAGGAGCTCAAGGTCCGACTCAATGCGTTGGTAAATGACGCTCTTATCCTCGCAAAGAGGCTCAATTTCCACGTATTCAACGCGTTGTCACTCCTTGATAACTCGCTTTTCCTCACGGAGCAGAAGTTTGGCCCTGGTGATGGATCCTTACATTATTACCTTTTCAACTGGAGGACACCATTCATTAAGGGTGGAATTGATGAAAAGAATAACATCGACGAAGAGAACGGCAGTGGGATTGGTATGGTCATGCTTTGATTCTGGACATCCTTTTGCATTGAAGGTGTGAACATTATGTTTTTTCTGGATCGTTCGAACGGAATCGAGCACGTCATGGGTTGTAGTTCATGATACCGTAAAGTAGCGTGTAAAAAAAAAAACAGAAAACAAGATGTTTGAACCTCAAACCACTAGGTCATATTCATGCGGGTTATTTCATCATGAAACACCACTTGCTGATCTATATCCTGCTGATGACAAAATCATGTCCACTGGATAAGTTGAATGGTCCTAGAGTTTTTTGTTTATTGAAAGGAAGTATAGAGTTGGTGTAAGATCGAAGATTTACGAGCGGAATAACCATGGTTTGAGAACTCTTGAACCTACTCTTACGACAAATATTGTTATTGCGTTCACCTAGAGGGAAAGCATGCTTTTAGTTCGTCCAGGGCAAACCATCTCCTCCAGAGAGTCCGACTCTGTTAGGACTAACATATAGACTTTAGGTGGGATATATGGTTTGTGACGATTTGGGGGGTCTTTGCTATTAGAAGCCACCCCTCCGTTAAAACACTAATCTGACTGTTTTCATCGATGAGATACATAAGCTATTACGTATCTGCATGTGCCAGTACGTCCCTATAAACTCCATATATGCCTAGTAGCATAAAATTTAGTTCCATAGATCATTTAGTAGAGGCCCGAGCTTCCTCAAGTAGCCGGCCTCGTGGTCTACTAGTGACAATATAGTAATATTAGTGCTTGCAGTTAATTAAGAACAAATTGTCTCGACACGATACCTGTGTTTAAACTCGTATTTTGATTAATTGAAATTATGAGAAGTGACAAGTCTACATGAAAACTCGCTGGAAATGTTCTTAATTCTATAGCTACATCAACTAAGCATGCTGGAAAGTAGAAAGTAACCAATCGTTGAACACATACTCAGTAGTCCTTGATAGTGTGAAAATAGATACAAGTTGAATCTAGTGGACTCTGTTTGTATGTACTATCTATTCATATTCTACTCTGTCTTGTACTCGCTTATTAAGTCCTCGTTGTTTTTAAGTTGTGTAGGAATTCGGTTGCAACAACATCGATGACTCAGAGTAATGATCATCTAGACAACAATCTTAAAATATGGTATAATGATCATTGATGTCGCGTTTATTGTTGTTAGCTGATTATTTATTGCTACTAATATTAACTGATTACGTGCAATTATTGCTACTGCTGTTAACGAGTATTTTACCACCGTCTACGTTGTTCTGTGACTAGATAGTCAAACCGAGTGATCTTATGTGATGCAACCACTCGTTCTATTGGAGCCCCCCCAAAACCGGTTTTTTCTTCCTTTTCTTCCAGGTCCCACCATCATTGATACTTCACAGTATTTCCACTAGCACAACACCCCCCGAAACCATTCCTTCACATCATCCATTCCAATATCTGGTTCCCCTTCTCCTTGACGTCTTTCTACAAGAATATCACCCTCTCCCCCTTTCATCACACTTTACTTTTTGGCACTATCCCTCAAATACCATCAAGATGGCCTCCACGACCAGAGGGAAATATAACCTGCGTGAAAGGAAACCAAATGCAACACCTACTTCAGCCAAGATCTCTTCCCCTAAAGATACCGTTCCTAAAAGAATTGCCTCGGAGAGGATTGCCTCTAAGAAGGCCGCAAAAATGGTCGTTTCACCAAGCTCAACAGAGAAGGGAGAGTACGAAGAGGAAGAGGGAGAGGAAGAGGAAGAGGAGATTGCTCCCAAGAGGAAGTGGACCAGGAGGAAGAAGAACCCACCACCCCTCGCCCGTGTTCAATCCTGCAATTAACGAACCAAGGCTACCTGAGAGTGACTTTGAGGATGATGGCAAAGATGATGGTGGTGGTGATGATGGCAGTGGCCTTGTCAGGACCAAAAAACGTAAAGTTACTGCAGCACAAAGTGTTACTGTAGCCAAAAGGGTTACTGCAGATCGAAGTAAGTGGATTTTCTCATACCAGCATGTTTTCTTTGTGATTAATGGTGTTTTAGAAATCCCAAAAGGTCAAGGCGTAGACTTTGATATTACCATCGGCCGCAAGTACCAAGGTAAATATTACTGCCATCCTACTCCTCCTTTCCCTCCTAAATTTCTCTCCTTTCTCCTCCATCTATTATGTATAGAACATAACTAACAAGAGCACCAGCTGAGCCATGCGTACATACTCCACATATCTCCGAAGAGCGTCTTCAAGAAATATTCGCAAAAATCAGAAATAGTATCAGAGAGGGCGTCGCTGAGCAAACTATAACCGTCAGACCCTGGAATTATATACTTCCCACCAAGGCACAAATTTCTCGCCGTAAACAACAAGGTCTCCTGTTGTACACCGATATTGGCTGTACCAAGATTGCGGCTACCAAAACAAAGACCACTCCTATACTTCGAGCCCCCGCTCTCATAGCATTAGAGAGAGAGAGACAAGTTGCTAAATTAAGGAGCACCCGCGTATCGGTAGCCTCAAAGGCCTCCAAAATCACAGAAACTAGAGGCGGATTCACCCCATCCACCCCTAAGAACAAAGGGGGAGAGCAAGCGGAAGATGAAGAAGAGGATGAAGAAGGTCAAGGGGGTGAAGACGAGGAAGAAGATGAGGAAGAGGGCGGAAGCGATGACGACGAGGAGGAGGACGACAAAGATGACGAGAACGAGGCAGAGGCGTGTTCTCTCTCAGTCTATTCTCCATACTGGAGCACTCATAAGAAGCGAACGGAAGAAGAAGATGATGATTACGTCCCGTCATCCCGCTCAAACCGTATCTCGTTCAATACACGACAGAAAATTAAAGGGGATAAAACCAATTCCTCTCCTTCGCCTCATATTAGCCTCTTCAAACCTCAGCCCAAAAAACCAGGTAGCCGGTCAGCTGGGGCCCAAGCCAAATCTTCTGAAGACCACCCATCTGCTCTAGGCGAGTCTTCGCCAAAGGCCCAGGATACCTCTATGAACGCAGAGTCCAGAGAAGAAAGACCTGTTATCGATTACTCACACACCACCACGATCAGTGGGACTTCTTCGTCTGCCAATACTGAACTGTATGGAATTAAAAATTCCAAAAAGATTCTTTCTCCAGTTAAGGCAATCGGCTCTCACTCGCGTACACCCATGAGGGATACCCCCCCGCCACCCTCAGTTGCATCTTCCTCGATGGAAATTATGGGCCCTCCTCAACGCCCGCTCACGCCCAGACCTTCTTCGTCTGTCAAAACAGTTCCTACCTCAGTTAGGCCCGTGAATTCTTCTGAACATCAATCCACACCCAGGTCTCCGTTACCTGTCCGATCATCCAGCAAGTTTTCAAACGGCCAAAACAATTCACACCATGGGGGAGCTCAGACTACTCCCCCACGTGAGTTTCTGGATAGTTCACCCGCCATATCTCCCTCGTCCACCGGACGCTTTTTGCACTAGATTGCACTTGGTTAGAAAAGTACATAAATACTTCAACTTCTCAACTTATATATTGCAATGGGGTTGTCACATTTCTTTGTAACAGTCTTCAATCTCTTCCCGATGGCACATATACTCCTGGTATTTCTCTTCTGTATTGTCTACTATTTACATCTTTACACCGTAAGATAATCTACATGATTACTTGAAATCGGTTTCCTTTTCTCTTGTATTTATGGGAAAGAGCATACATACCGAATACATGTACACTTAACTTTTAATCGCATTCGCTAAAACCGGCGAAACATTTGAGTTCCATAGAACCAGTGTCTTGGTATAACTTTGTTGTCAACGAGATCATGTCCGCTATCAATTGAGAGCAAGTGGAAATAATGTGATATGGAAGTTATTTTATTAACCTAGATCGACATAAATATGATAATCGGCCTAGTAACCCTAATCGAGATCTATTCCTCATACCTCATCCCGACTCGTGCATATCCAAACCAGCCTTCCACATGTCTAAACGAGTATGATCGCATCAATCGATCATTCAAAATTAATATACGCCCACAAATCAATTGGTTCATCACTTTCATCCTCGCTTACCCTCGACTGATCTTCCAGTCCCAAACTCCCAAAACCCACTTCATGCATATTCGCATCTCCCTTCATTACAAGCATATCCACCAACGCCTTACTCACCTTCCAATCCTTCGTTAATGCATACTGCAGCGGCAATTGTCCATAGAAATCCATAATGTGGACATTCACTCCCTCCTGCTCCAGTAGCAGCTCCACAATCGCAATATCGCCATAGATAACTGCCATATGTAGTGCTGTATGCCCCTCTGTTGTCTGTGCATTGACATCAATCCCCTTGTCGGTATCGAGTAAAAGTAGGGTGAGGGGATGGAAGCGATGCATGACGGACCAGAGGAGGGGCGAGATGTTGTTGTTAGAGAGGAAGTCAGTATACAGCAGGATCTGGGACAGGAGCGCGGAGGCCCCGTGATTCTTCAAAAGAAGAATATTAGTGAGGGGGCTGTCGGTACTAGCCTCCGAGGCGATCTTGAGGAGCATAGAGGGGGTGAAATCTTCAAGAGACATTTTTGCGGGATGATTTGAAGTATTTCAGGGTGCTTTATTGAGTATGATTTGGTTGGTGATTAGAAGTTTTCTAGAGGGGCTTTTGGGGGTGATTTATAGCAGGTGGTCGAATAATCGCATTCAAGATATCTTCCGTCATGCTTGGTTACAAGATGCTGTTTGGATCATATCGTTTAAAATAATCAAGTGTACAGCTATCCAAGCACCTCTTCTATCATCTTGAAACGCTCCCCAGGGTCAATGATCGCAGATGCGGCGAGTGATGTATCATGATTGGTGTAGTACAAGAGAGTGAAGATCTCGAGGACGCCGAAGGGGTAGAACCCGGGAAGTTGAATCATCAACCAGCACTCGACCAAATGTTGAATCAACCCTGTCATAGTAACACCAGCGAAGTTAGCAACACTACTACAGCTGCCAGTCGATTTGTCCAGTGAAAAGCACAATCCAGACCGGAAGGTGGTACAAAGGCGTTTTTAATATCTTCGGATCTTAATCTGAGGCTCGGCACGCCAAAAATCAGGCGACGTTGGTGATATGATGTGCGAGGCCTTTAACGGGGCCCCCGGTCGGGTGCTGCGGGCTGAACCTTATTAATGTCAGTATCCTTTCCCATGCAAGGCAGATGCCGTCATATGGCGAGCCTAAATGATTGCTCATATTCGAAATTAGCCTGCACTTGGGAAAGGCGTAATTTAATAATTTGGTAGGAGCGGGAGATCAGAGTTAATACACAGCAGGATGGATGTGGTGTATGATACGTAACTCGTAAATACTCCCTCTAGGAGTACATGTAAGTACGTGCACTTTGAAACGTTCATTGAGATACATGTATCGTAACTCAAGTGGTTTGTGCAGCCTTCCGTCAAGCCACTATGGTGCCATTAGATGGATTCATCCCAAACCCTACATGAACGTAAGGTGCCCACAGTTCTCGATCTCACAACCAGGTTCCGGGACTATAATCACTAGCCGAGTATGTGCTCTCTTATTACAGCATCAACCATCCTATCTGCTAAACTTGGTGAATGTAGTTAACAGCTTGACATGAAGAAGCTGGAAACAACTTCCGCTGGCCTTTGATTAACATCGCATCAACATGCAGCCTCAATTTGCCACGTCCACTCCAAAATATTTTCTAAACCGGCCAAAACTCCCTTGTCTTTACTGCTGCAAGGTTGAGCCGTATGGATCATGATAATTCTTTCATTGGATGTTTTCGATGGTCTTCAGCACATTCTTGGAGGCATAGTTCCCATCCTGGTGATTGACGAGCGTTCTGTGATGATCTAGACGTTGTAGGAAATATCCCGGAATTGACCCAGCGTGCTAACGTCGATGCCTTCTAGATACTATCCTGGGTTTTCAGTACCACTCAAGAGGCATATCCCCCCCCCCCCCCTTCTTTTTCCCCGGGCTCTCGAGGTATCTACCTCTGTGATACTACACGGACAGAAATATGCATTACATGTGGACACAGCCTCAGTAAACCTCCAGTCGCCCGCCAAGCCCTGTCTCTCCACACATAGCTCATGGTATACCCGTCGCCTTTAAGGTTTCAAGGTAATGCTCAGTAGTATTCTAAAAATAGTGCATACCTGCTTCGAGCACCTCCAAATGATTAAGGCATTCCCCTCTCTAACAAAATAGGCTAAGACGTAACCCTACAAGGTAGATAGACCTCGAATTATCTTTAATGGCCCACCACGGCCCACATTAATCTGAAGGTAGTGGGACTTTACATAAACTTGCATAAACTCGGCGGGATTTTAATCTGTGCCGTCTCACCACCTTTATTTTTCCCTTTTCTGATTATGAGTAATTTTGAAATCGATATTTTGACCATACTCCCTTACTCGAAGAGAGAGACAACATCTTATCACTTATGGACTATTGCAGCATAAACTCAGAATAAATATTGGGCACAACTGCATGCCGTTTTTAAGGGAGCCATAAGGTAGTAAAAGCCCAAACCCACATTTTCATCTGATATCAGCTACTGTAACTCAATTTATATGCACCGATAGCTGACCGACCATTAACAATCACATGAAGATTCCTCATGCAGCAGCTGAGCGCCACCGTTGTGATCATGACACATAGATTGCAGTCTCAATAAGAACAGAGCATCTCCTTCTCTTTTTTTGGTGGGGATATTGAGGCGCTATCTATCTATCCGAGAAACGGCTTTAATCTCGGATAGACGACCAATTCCCATAGGTGGTGGCGGGTGTGAGGTACATATGTGCGTATTTACCTATATCGTTCCCTGTAGAACGTGGGAACCCGTGTCAGCTACTACTATCTGGGCACGTTATACTTAAATTAAACAATAATCAGCGCTATAGATTTGAAACGCTCAGTAGATGATCTCTTTATAAATCCCGTTGGACCCGGGTTCTCCTGGGAGGTTTTAATCCCTCGGAAATGCCCTCCTGCAATATATAATTACCACAGGAATACTATCCATATACTCACAACATCACCCTACAATGCCTTTCCTCAGCCTCCCCAACGAAATACTGCTCCTTGTTACCGAAAATCTCACAGAGAATCCTCAAGACCTTTATCATCTCCTTTCCACCTCTCACCACCTCTACCATCTAACCATCTCTCGCTTCCACCGCCTTGCTCACCTGCCAAAAGATGGTGAACCTGCACTCCACTGGGCTGCTAGACGGGGACATACTTCACTTCTGCTGCTTCTATTAGCTCAAGGTGTAGACGTCAATCTTCGGAACAAAGCTGTCTCCGAGGAGACAGCCTTACACTCTATAGTAGACGTCAAGGCAGCCCCCATGATAACGAGGACCCTCCTAAAGCACGGTGCTGGAGTGAATCTACAAGATGTAGCAGGAATAACCACTCTTTCGAAGGCCATGATATTCCAGAAATACGAACTTGTGAAGGCTCTACTGGAAGAGGCCGACATTGATGTCAATATCCCCGACAACAAAGGCATCACTGCCCTACACTGGGTCGTTATTGGGGGTCGAGGCTTCAGCAGAGCCGAGGAAGTCATCAAGCTTCTACTCTCCAAAGGAGCATACATCGACCAACAGGATCATAGCAACATGAGCGCCCTCTACCACGCCATGTCCCGGAGCCACAGGCCCACCGTCCGGCTTCTTCTCCACAATGGTTCTAACCTCTTTCTGCAGCGCGAGCTGGGTTACATTGGGATCAGGCGTGCAGTGATGCACAACGACACCGAAATGGTTGAGCTTTTTCTGCAGCAGAAAGGCGCGGACGTGAATTATCGGGACCAGAGCGGGAAGACTCTGCTGCACTGTGCGGCAAGCTTGACAATTAATGAGGAGGGATGGGATTTGAAGAATGTTATTAAGCTGTTGGTGGAGAAGGGGGCGGATCCGAGAATTCAAGATAACTGTGGGGCTGTGCCGCTCGCGTTGGTGAGGAGCCCGAGTGATGAAATCAAGAGGTTGCTAGATCCTAGGACGGAGGTGGATACTTGTACAGTCCCAACTCCTCAATATCCCGAACCTCCAAGATACGAAGAATTTCGCATAGCAAATTGATTTTGCAGCAAGAAAATTAAAGCCCCAGAGGATTTCGTACGGGACAGCAAGGGATCCTGCGTATTGAGATCCGGCATATCGAGTTGCGACTGTAGGGCCTAGGGGCCGGGAGACCGGTGAGGAATACAGAATACCAGGATTACATAGAGAGTATTATCCAAGAGATTGAGAAACAGCTGATTGTATTTACATGTATATACATACTTACGTAGCTATACGAGGCACTTCTTTCGCAGTTTAACAGGTTCCGTCTTATTTATACAATTTTACTGCTGGATGGTTCAAAAGGCATTTTCGAGAAATTACTTACTATGGGTGTTTATTATGTTTGAGGCGTTTCTCATTTACAGCTAGCTATGTACTAGTAGCTAGTAGATGTTGTTTCTCGAAAGAAAAAAAACGTTTGTCATCCTGGATGAACCCTTTAACGGTCCCATCCCCATCCCACCCCTGTCTTTCAAATAAACGACCTTATAGACTAGTATCATGCCGTCAGCATAACTCAATCTAATATCTAACGGCCGGATAATACAAACCCCCGGTCACCGATAAATTAATGCAGCATCAGCTAAGATGTAGCCGGGAAACGCACAAGTGCAATTGAGATACATACATGTACTTTTTGCCATGTACCTACATAAACATGTAGCGTCTATATTGCCGATAGTACTAAAATCAATAGTAAACCCGGAAAAAGCTCTGCAGACGTATGGCATCGATTGACCAAAACGTTGATACATGTACTATACTTATCCCTTAAACCGTCAGGCTGAATTGTAATTAGAGGCATCTAGATTCTAATGCAAAGGTCGTGGTATAAGGCATGCCTATAGAAGGGTTATACGTTTGCAACACAGACATACATATAAATCCTGCGTGCGTTTATAATATCATGGTTTCCAGTAGGTATGGAGGTACTTTGCGTTAGATGCCTCCTCTAATTACAATTCGGCCTGATCGACGGTTTAGGGGATAGCTATGTATGTAGCTAGCTTTTATTATTGCGCAATTGCCCTCCACCCTGCAGTTGGCTATCAGCGACGTGATGTAAACAAGAAACCAGGGAGGTAAACAAGAAACCAGGGAGGTAAACAGGCAGGCAGGGAGGTAAACAAGAAACCAGGGAGGTAAACAAGCAGGCAGGGAGGTGATGTAAACATACATACTTGCCGGATTTTTTTCTGTCCAGCGAACCTATTCTTCCTGATACGGAAGAGTCGCAACGACTTTATCGCACCAAATATCTATCAAATTCACGAAGTTTTAGGGCCGTTGCTTCGTAGCACTCCCATATTTCCGGATGAGGAAGAAACAGCTGGACACAGAAAAAAATCTGGCAAGTACATACAGCCAGATAGATAGCCAGATAGCAGGCGAATGTTTCCCTGTTTGTTGCACGTTTTATGTCATGGATAATCAATCGGTCAGGGCCTCTTGCAGCAGCTCGAACTTGGCAACGTGCGTGCAGCTAGCATGCAGCGGTGCACAATGCAGTGCGGTTGAGTTGCGGGGGATGTGAGCTCGCTGGAGATTGATAGATGCATGCCTTGTGGGAGTCTGTGGGTAAGTGTGTCAGTCCTCGCGTCAGGGAAAAAGATCCAGAACATGCAAGTGAGAAAGCAGGGATTATTTGTATGGAGTGGCGCTGAGCTGCCATACAAACTAGGCATTTGCATGTTCTGGTTCTTTATCCTAGACGCGAGTAGGTAAGTGTGTCTGTGGGTAAGTGTAAGTAGCGGCGCGGGCGTGGGGGGTGGGTGGGTGGTTATGTAGGTTATGGTGGGTATGTAGTCGAGAGGTTGTGGAGGGTTGTGGAGGCAGAGGATATATGTAAGCCTGTGTGATGGACGGCTTGCCAGGGAATTAGATTGTTTGTAGAACCGGATGCTGATTGCAGATTGCAGGGGAGGGGTATGGAGCGGGTTTTTGTGCGCCACTTGGTTGTGGAGATTGTTCTTGTCTTTAATGTGGAGGAGTGGTGGTGGTGGTGGTGGTGGTGGTGGTGGTGGGAGGGTAGACAAGTAGAATAGAGTAGTTGGTTTAATTAGGCCAGGTAGTTACAAGTAGTACATGTAGTGGTCCGATCACAACGTAGCACCTAACGTGAATCGATTGTTTCGTCTAGTAGATAGATGTTTTGATAGTAGTATGTACCTGTAGTTTTGACCCTGAAATCCAGTTTCGCCTATTTGACAGTTGCGTGATTTCTCTCGCTCCTCCAGCTAGTATGTATGTACTCCCCGGTGTCCATAGTGCCTGCCACAACCACCACCATGAAACCACAACCTCACCTGGCATACATTTCTCGTCTAGAGCAGAGTAATAACTCCTCCTGCGTCGCACGAACCATCAGCTGTCATATTCTTCACTCCTCTACATACCTCGCAGCCACAGACAGCACAGGTGATTTAGTCTCCTCGGAGCGATATATCCAGTACCCTCCCTCACTCCCTCCACCCAGTCAGGTACATAACATTCGAGAGCTGCTGGGTGGAAATGATGCGCTGCACGCCAAGCGCTGAGTACACGCTAGCACGGGAGCTATCCATGCACACACCCCTAACCCTGCACCACGCTAGCTCGCCCTGTGCTGTACCAAGCTTTCTCGCACTCACCACACATCGCTCCCTCACCAGACATCACCCACCCCACACACCCACCCCGCAAACCAATTAACCCAGAATGACCCAGCCCCCACACGCCGCCGCCGGGCCCTCCACCGCTGCTGCCGCCGCCGCTGCCTCAAAGCCCTCTGAATCGCACCAGACACCGCTACAGATCCTGCCCGCCATGCTACACGCCGTCGTACGTCTCCCTTCCCATCCACTGCCCCCCCCCCCCCCCCAATCACCCCTCTGACGCCCGAATGAACACCCCTAACACACCCCCAGTTCTGCCAAACAGCCGACGTCTTCAACACCCCCCAGCGCCAGCAGCCCCGCGCCGTAATCCACACAAACGCACAGCTCCGCACATCAGTCTCCGCCTGCAACGAGCGCTTCCAATATGCGCTCGATCTGCTAGAGATGGATATCGTACCTCCCCCCCCCCCCCCTCCCCTCTCTCCTTCCCTGCCTTCTCCCCCCCTGGGGTGCTGACGCGCAAGACACATGGTAGTTAAAAGCCAAAGCCACCCTCCGACGGGACCTCTCCGCCCTCCGCGCGGCCGAAGAAGCGCGCGAGGCCGAGGCCGCAAAGGAGCGCGAGCGCGAGCGCGCAAAGGCTGAAGCAGAGGCTGCAGCTGCAGCTGCAGCCGCGGCAGCAGTGGAGGCGAAGAAGCAGCAGCAGATACAGCAGCAGCAGTTGCAGCAGCAGCAATTACTACAGCAGCAGCAGCAGCAGTTACTACAGCAACAACAGCAACTACAGCAACAGCAATTACAACAGCAGCAGTTACAGCAGCAGCAACAACAGCAGCAGCAACAGCAGCAGCAGCAGGATATAGTAATGGCCGACACCCCCGCCGCGCCCGCCGCGCCGCCGGCACCGATGCAGACGACGGCGGCCGCGCAGAACTTTGATGACTTTTTGGCGAGCTTTCCGGTGGGTGTTGGGGGCGTGCAGGGGCAGGGGCAGGGGCAGGGGGGCATGATGATGGTGGGATGGGCGGCGGGCAGCCGCTGGAGGATAGTGATATATTTGCGGGCGAGTTTAATGATTTGTTTGGGTATGGGGGCACTTAGTTGGGCTGTTTGGGAATGTGGGTGGGGGGGGGGGGGTTGTGGGTTTTGTTTTGTGTTTTTGGGGGAGTTATGGGTGCGTGGAGGGGGGAGAGGGGGTGGGGGTCGGGGTGGGGTGGGGTGTATATTAGTGGCGGTAGATAGGGAATTTAAGGAGTAATGCGGTGGTGTAGAGTTTTTTCTTCTCTTTCTTATATTAGTAGATCGATAGATACATAGCAGTAGTAACAACCCGTGATAATCATCATCATTGTACTGTCTCTCAGCGAGCGTGAACAAACCGAGTGATTTCTGATGACGCCCTCCACCCATCCAGCGCAGCTAGCTAGGAAACATCACGTACCTTACAAATATATTCACCAGCTATCTGGTTGCGTGACCTAAGTGCTTGTGTCTTTGTGTGCGTGCGTGTTGTGTATGTTTTCTACACCCCCCACGCAAACCTAACCTATCCTTCTCTCGCTACCGCCCTGCCGCGCCAGACGCGGAGCTATAGTAGCTGGCGACGTCACGGGCATGCTCAGGGTCCATATGTACGTGTTTCTCCGGCGCTCTTGTAATGCACATGGTGGACCCTGTTAACACGCGTGCTGCGTTGCGTTGCGTCATAACCCGACTGGGAAACCCTCACAGTGAGAGAGGTTTAAATTGTAGCTGCCCGCCTACTATTTCTTCTGTTTGGACTTTAGTTGGAATAGAGTAACGTAATATATTGCAAGCTACCACTAGTTAAAGCTACTATAAAACCCCGCCTTGAAACATTCGCTCCCCCTTCTCTCGGGGTCTTTCCGTACTCACGAGCACCTACTACATATATGGATAGATCTAATAACGCTTCGTACCCCACTAGTTGAGAAATAGGGGTCCACTATAACTGGTACTAGGCGAAGCAGGCACCGAATATTATAAAGCCCCAGGTGGTTAATATATTTAGATTGATGCAGTACTAGTAGCTAGGGCCGATCATTGGACAGGTATCTGCAATGCTCAACACCCAGGTTATACTCCGAGTGACGCGACATGACGCGCGCTAACTCCTCGCCGCCAAAACCATAATTGATATAAAAACACCAAAAGCTGTGAGTATTCGATCTGAATGCTCGTATGATCGATCATCCTGGTAAATGTTAGGTGTGTCCCCTTTCCAAGGATGATGCGGCGAGTCGTAAAATTCAAATACCGACGATGCGGCCAGTGTACTAATCTAGAACAAAACAAAAAGTTGCAATGGACACCACTAACCCCCCAACCCCAACTCTACTACCCTGCTATCCCACCAAACAAACCCCCGCACAGCAAATCCTTTTGTCACCATTGAAAATTTCAAGTCGCAAAGTCCCAGTTAAAGGTAAATAAGTATGCAGAAAAGAAAGAAAATCTCACAATAAAATCAGGAGAGATAAAAAACGATAGAACAAAAAAAAGAAGGAAAAAAACGAATATACCCGCATGCCCTCTCCCGGCCTCAAAGAGGAAACGAAACAAAAGAAAGAGAAAGAAGGAAAGAAAAAAAAAAATACCACTCCCTAAATTTCGTATCGTACTAAAGGAAAACCCCTTCTATAAAGCCCCCCTGCTCAGTGAGCTCTCATCCTACTTCTTCGTCGGCTGCGCCACTTCTCCCTTCACCTCTACCACAGAATCCAGAGTCTTCAACCCAGGAAACTTGCCAGTGGGATCTAAACGCACAATCATACAACTGAGATTATCCGAAGAAAACCTGCCCAAAGCATAGTCTACAAGCATTTTACTCGCTTCCTGTGGGTCCTTGACGGCGTGAACGAGATCGACTGCTTCCTGGTCCGAACAAACATCCCAAAGCTACACAAAGAAAGTCAGCACAACTGGTGTGAATGCAACGCAAGAAATGCCAAAACTTACGCCATCACAAGCAAGTATAATGAATTCGTCTGCTTCGGGCTGTAGGACAGTTTCCGTGGTGTAAGGATGTCCTGTGACTAATTCCTTCATATAACTGTCTCCTAGGGCACGAGTGACAGCCAGAACCCCTATACGTCCCAATGTCAGCTAATAATTACAAGACGGAGGGGCGAGGATTGAGTCATGACTGACCGTTGACACGGTTGTTTAATATCAAACCTCCAGCGTTTGCCACTCTTTTCCCTTCATTTTCATCGCTTCCCTTATGATCATAACTCAGCCTTAGAGCTTTGCCATTTCTGCAAAGTACAATCCTAGCATCGCCAACGTTGGCTGTATATAGGACTCTCTGTCTTTCTGTCGCCAAGTTTAGGGAGGGTTTCGAGTTTTCGTCGTTGACTGCTCCCTTCCCTTTGGCAGCATCCAACTGCCCAGCACTATTCGGCACCGGCCTATCCTCCCACCTCAAAACAGCACAAACAGCTGTACACCCACTATTCCTGACAGGTAGCTTTTCTAGCTGTCCGTCACAGTTGGTAAAGGTCATGTCCAGTAACTCGGGTATGGGGTGTTGGGATGCTTTCTGATTGTGTCCTCCAGAACCAGATGCAATTTCTTTCCACACCAATCGGCAGCATATGTCCCCGCATGGCCATCGAAGATCGCAAAGTATCCATTGTCTGATTCTACTGTCTCCTCGGTCGAGTGCGTAGACGCAACTCCAGAGGTGTTGGTAGTACTTGATGTAGGTGTAGCTGGCGGCAAGGTTGGCAAGAAGTTATAAAGAAATGAGTGGGTATCCTCCATGGTCCTTCGACATTTTTTATTCTTATCCTCCGTCACGCCAACTCTGAACGTGCTTTTGGGGCCTGGCTTTGAATCGCCCGCAGAGTTGTTGTTAGGACCTACGACAACTGTAGGGAGATCATCCTTTGGTGCAGTAGTTTTCGTTTCCTTTTCCTTTTCCTTTTGCTCGTTATTGTTGCCAAGGTTTGTGATCGAATTCTTAGCAGAGGCTATGAAGGCTGACGTTTTAGAACCAGAGCTCCCCTTCTTTCCCTTTTCCGCGAATGGAGTACTGTCGGTGGGAAGCTGGTTGGCAATCTTTGTATTCAAAGTAGGCTCAGCATCAGCTGTTGATGGAGCAGATCCGTTGTTGTTACTGTTGTTACCGAACATCCTGGCGAAGAGACCGCCGGCGCTGGATAACGAGCGTCGCTTTCCAGCCAGCTTTCCTATGTGCGATTCTAGTGCCGGCCGCGTTGGAGGCTGGTAAAGTATTTTCTAAACTGGAATCGAGCGATTTTGAAGTTGTGCCTGGAATGCTATGACGTTTGAATTTAGGTTTTGACCGTTGCTCTCAGTGTTTCTAAGTATACAAGTGCGGGGTGCGGGAATTTCTGCTCAGAGAGGATCTCTGTACGTGGCACGATACGGATAAGCTGATACCGGCCAGGGGAGGGGTTTATTTTGCTGGGTCAACCTATTTGATCAGTTAATTCTGCACAGGATGCAGAGTAATATATGCAGGCCCAAGCGTCTTTTGAACCGTACCTTCGGTACCCGAGTTTCTTGCTCAAAGTAGATCCTTAGAATGATGTTTATAAGAGTAAAGGTGGTGGCAGGGGAGGTTTGGTGGATCAAGTTTGACGGTACTCAATATGAAAGAATGGAGAAGATGTGTCGATAGCGGAGGGGGCTGATGGATAGAGCAAACTTCGGAGATGTAGATGAATGGCGTAAGTGAGGCGAGCAGAAGGTATGAGGTCTACGAACTGGTAAGTAGTTCGTGAGAGGGGTGAGAGCCTGGTTGTGTGGCAGCAGTTCGTGTCCAATACAATACTACGTAGTCGCCAAGACCGCTTACAATTGCCCCCCTGAACACTCCGTCATCGTCTCTTCAACTCCACGCAGCTATCCATCGCCGGTGCTAACAGAAGGTGCAGCTCCGGCCAGGTCAACATCGGTATACGATTATGTACAAGAAAGGGGATAAATTCTACAATTAGTAACCGTAGAGCTTTAGTATGGTGTATCCACTAGTTTTTGTTCAATGTCAATGAATGTACACACTCGAACTGTTGAGTACATGTAGACAGACAGTCAATACTTCTTTACAGGGATTGACCAAGAGAACAAAAGTCTTCAAAGATTGGGCCAAGTATGGGTGAAAAAACAACGAAAAACTGGTTCAGCTGACAGCTATAAAGTTAAAGAGTACGAGAAAAATAAATAGTGAGTAAGTGAGTGGTCGAGGCACTTACACGGATAGCGTTACTGATAGTGTTTGCCATAGAGTATATTGTATATACCCTGGATACATGTAGGTAGATAGAGTAGGGGACAAATTACTGGCCTTTAAAAACTGTGAACGACCTCTCATACTAATGCATCAAAACTTAAATAATGTGATGTCTTTGAGCTTGCTTGGTAGGCCCCGTTACAATTGAATACTGGCCGTGTGTGATAGACTGCACCCGTCAAATCAACCCACCAACGAACAATGAACAAAGCAAAAGCTCTGATGCTGGTCCGTAAGCATAAGTTTAAATTATATACGTACCTGCGTAAAGGAGGTGAGAAGAACCAGTCACGGGACAGAGCGCGCCAGACAACAAATACTTGTACCTATCATCAAAACACCCTACCAGTCACTACCAAAAGTACCATGTAGGTACATAATACCGTAGGCATTTTTCTCAATAAAGTCTCTTTCGAGCTGTGAGCCAAAAAAAAAACATGTTCGCCTGCAGGATGAGAGCAAATAGAACTCTTTGCAGTAGTTCGCGGAGGGCATGACGGCTGAAGCAGGATAAAGGCGCACAAGAGACGTTTTTTGCCCCCCCACACAGGACACATTGCACACCCACCTTTCACACGAGCCAACCAGCGCTTGCGGTCCACACCCAAATCAGCGCCTCACCTCCCCCTCTCTTCGCTTACTCGCAGTTTTCTTGTCTTTTTTACACCACTTTTTTTTTCCTTCACTCTCTTCTCCTCTCCTGGTCCGCTACCTTTTTTCTTCCTAACCTCTATTTCCTTCTTCTCTTCTTCACTCACCCCACCTCTTCGTCTCCACACTTCATCACTTTTCCTTTCTCCTTCCCCCTCCCCCTCATCTTCTCATCATCATCCTCTCCATTTCTCTTGACATCTCCTTTCCTCTCGAGGCGTTTGGACCGGAAAATTGCCTTTTTGTTTTTCTCTCGTCTTCCCTTTCGCTCCTGTTCCACCCTCCCTTTTCATCTCTTAGTGTCTTGAAGAGGTGGTATAGGATTGCGTCCTCGGTTTTCACGGCTTTTTTTCAAATTGTCTCCACTTTTTCTCTCTCCTCTATCTTTCTTCTATCTCTCTATCTCTCTATCTCTCTCTTCTCTTAGCGCGCTTCAACTATCGCGTGTATCTTCCTCATCCTCGTCATTATCACTGGAATTCCAGGTCGATCTCTGGCAGCGTTCTTTCTTCGTCGTTGTCGGGTTTCCTTTCAGGCTTTCTCGATTTTTTTGTCGACTCGAAACGAGAAAATAAACACTTTGCTTGCGCTGTCTTAGACAAAAACGCTCAAAAAGAAATTTTCAAGTGGAACTACTTGCACCCGCAAAATTCATTTCATCATGTCTCAAGACCAAAATAATGCTCCTGGCCAAGGGAATCAATCCAGCCATATGCCTCCTCCACCTCTCCCCCCAGTCATTATCCCGCAGAACACGAACCCGATTCCGACGGCCATCACTTCGCCGATGTCGGTTTCCGGTGTGACCTCACCCACTTCTGCTGGGGGGTTCGTCCGCCGTGCCGCACCCGAGCCAAACAAGAGAGCCTTGTACGTTGGCGGAGTGGATCCCCGCGTTACCGAGGAGATTCTAAAACAGATTTTTGAAACCACTGGCCATGTTCAGAGCGTCAAAATTATCCCTGACAAAAACGTACACATACCCCGCTATTCCGCCCCTCCTTTTCCCCTCCTATAAAGTGTCACTCTGTAGTCTAACTGTGTCTACTCAGAGTAAGGGGTACAACTATGGCTTCATTGAATACGATGATCCTGGTGCGGCTGAGCGTGCCATGGCAACTTTGAATGGAAGAAGGATCCACCAGGCTGTATGACCCCCCACTCCTCCAATTGTAAATATTCGCCTGACGAACAAAATTAGGAAATTCGTGTCAACTGGGCATATCAATCCAACCAGTCTAGCAAGGAAGACACTACTAACCACTTCCATATCTTCGTCGGTGACCTTTCCAACGAGGTCAACGATGAAGTCCTTACCCAAGCCTTCTCTGCCTTTGGCTCAGTTTCTGAGGCCCGCGTTATGTGGGATATGAAGACTGGCCGCTCCCGCGGTTACGGTTTTGTCGCTTTCCGTGAGCGCACTGACGCCGAGAAGGCTCTGAGCAGTATGGATGGAGAATGGCTTGGTTCTCGTGCGATCCGCTGCAACTGGGCTAACCAGAAAGGCCAGCCCTCTATCTCTCAGCAGGCCGCTATGGCTGCTATGGGAATGACTCCTACTACTCCCTATGGTCATCACCATTTCCCGACCCATGGCGTTCAGAGCTATGACATGATTGTCCAGCAAACACCCCAATGGCAAACAACCGTTTATGTCGGTAATCTTACACCTTACACAACCCAGAATGACCTTGTTCCATTGTTCCAGAACTTTGGTTACGTTGTCGAGACTAGGTTTCAAGCAGACAGAGGGTTTGCATTTGTCAAGATGGACACTCATGAGAATGCTGCAATGGCAATCTGCCAGCTCTCAGGGTACAACGTGAATGGAAGGCCGCTGAAGTGTAGCGTACGTATATTTGTTCTCTACAGCACTCATTATCAAGTAATACTGACAAAATTTTAGTGGGGTAAGGATCGCCCCCCAACTGGCCAATACGACGGATATTCTCCGCAGCAGCCAAACACTCCTCAGTACCCTCCACAGACCCCTTCTGCGTACTTTCCACAATACGGTAGTCCTATGGCTCCCCAGGGTCCTCCCGGATCTGCTGGTGGTCCAAATGCTATCCAAGGTCATGGTCCCCAGTCACCAGCTGGTCCATCTCCACCTGGTAGATGGCAAGATCAATCACAGGGCTTCGGAGGACCACAGACTGGGTCCGGCTATGGAGGAGTCCCACAGAGTGCTGGTGGATACGGTCGTGGAAATGGCGCCGGAACTCCTGGAGGTTGGGGCAACAACTCCGTTGGAGGTTTCGGAACCAACGGCTTCGGAGCCTACCAGCAGCAGTAAATGCTGCCTATCCGAATTCTACATGTTGGTTTTCAATCAGTCCATACGTCCGTTTTGGTGCGGAGAGAAAAATTGTCATGGGAACCCACAATACGTGCGGCGAATTAAAATTTCTATTTTGTTTTTCTTGAGACAAGTGGGGCTGAAGGCTTGTCTAAGTTTGAAAAGTGCGGCGGAAGATGTTTCGTTGGCTTCGTTTTTTCTTATCTCTTTTTTTCTTACCATTTATTCCCTTTGGATTTTCTCTCATTTATCCCCCTCGTCTGTCGGAATTTTGCTTTGGATCATGATTTCCGGGTTGTGCGTGTTATCTTTTCACTAAAAATGTTTCGCTTTTCCTTGTCTTTCCTTTGCCTTTTTTCCAGGACCTATTATGATTACGTTTTTCTCTGGATTTATCTGATGACTATCTCATTATTTACCCTTCTTTACGTTATTATCTCTATGGCAGTTATATGTGCTATTGGGAAGGGAAGGGCGAGCAAAACGTTGGTGCATATTTTTATTATCTTTTAACATGGGGCTTTATTGACTTGCGACTGGCTTTGGCCCATGGGCCAGACCGGAGGATGGTGAGAGCATGGGTTGCGGGTATGGGTATGAGAACAGAAAAGTATTCTGAAAGGTTGTGATTCCTTTGTTGTGTCTTATTACCTCATATTTGGGATCTTTTTCATCCATCTACTTTTATCATTTACTCTACTCTCGTATTCATTCTATCGGTCGTTATCTCTCTCCTCGTATTTGGTTCGTTTGATTCTTCGGATCACATTTCTACCGACAGCAGTCACGCTTCATCATTCGGTATATTTTGAGTTCTATACCTATTTCTTTCCTTCCAGCCCAGGTAGTTCTTTTGATTATCTTTTTCGTCAAAGTCAGTCTGGGATTTTCTTTTGGGCGCAGGCTTTTGGGACTTCTGTTTTCTTTTGGTGCATCGTATCGTTGGTTGGGTAAAAAAAAACAAAAAGGTCGGCTTTTATTAATCCTTGATAATTCTTAATGATTCTATGCAATACCAAATTTTGTACAAGCACATACATTTATCTCATCGATGTTTGGCTACATGTATAATTGGGGTTCATATCGCTTTTGTTGCTTTGTAGGACTTTGTGGGAGTTGTGGGTGTTTCTTCTTATTTCGATGATCAGCCTGCTGCAGGATACTTCAATATTAGGAGTTGTTCCTGCAGCTAATTATGATAATGCTTAGGGTCTGTTCGGTTGACACAAAAATCCATAGATTGGTTGCAATCTATGGATTGGGCTCGATAAAATAATCACCTCCAGAGGCGTTTTTTTTATTCAATCCATGGATTGCAACTAATTCAACGTCAACCGAACGGAGTCTTAATGAAAAAATCAAATTTTAGAGTGATAGTTGATGAGAATTCCAAAATTAAAGCCTAGAGCCTTATTTTATCACAGCGCAACACACTCCTTGAGTTTGGATCTCGAACATGGTATCCTTTTACCATGTTTAGGTAAACGTATGGAGGCGTTCAGATGTAACATTCACGTATCAGGAAAGCATCCACTCATATCAGCTTTGAAGTAGCCGCGTGTGGGGCGGATATTCTCTCAGTTTGTTTAACGCAGTTTCTAAACTCTACTTTCACGCCCTTAAATGGAAACCAATACTTATCACTTATCACTCCAACGTATATTTGATCATACCTCAAGGCGTGCTGACCATAGGCACTAGTGAAAAAGTCTACTTTACTACGATAGAAAATGCACCAGGAAATATGTCTACACCAATAAAATTAATAGATAACCACCTTGGCGCCAAGTCTAGTTAGGCTCGTAAGTTGTGGGACGTCAAACCCTAACCCTAACCATTATGTACCTACACATCATAAGTTGTAATTTCGATCATTGACATCATCCCATGTGTAAATGGATGAGGTGTGTATCCACAAATTACTCCATGGCTTATCATGAACAGTCTTGGGATATATTTCATAGCTTCCTGGTAGTCTGATTATAGTGTTCAACATGATAATACACCAACGTAAATGAATTGCAAGTTCAGCCTCAGCCTTGTCTACAGAACATCACAACGAAAATACGAACACCACGTGCACAGCCGACATAAGTATACAAATGGGAGCAGGAAGTAAATTGTACACAAGTAAAAAAAAACAGGCTTGCGCTTTAAGTGGAATAAAAAAGTTGTATGAAGAAAGGCTCTCAAAACATCCCAAATGGAAAAAAGAAAAAAAGAAAGAGAAAAAAAAGAAAAGAAAAAGAATGCGGTTTTATGCATCTATATACTCGCGCGTTAATTAAGTAGTCGGATATTGTTGCAACCAAATGCTTACTAAAAATTCCAACTTTTTAATTAACGACTGAGTATACTTCACCCGTAAATCAAATATCGCCTTTGCCCAAAAGAAGAGCTCTAAATTCGGATTGCCGATCACGACTGGGTGCTGATGATGGAAGATCGACGCAAACCAAATTATCGGGAAATGAAGCTGTCTCTATTTGCGCAAAGACTCTAATCTAAATCATATCGGACACCTGTGATGACGGAGTCAGTGGGTTGACAACATTCGGGAGAAGGGTCGAGGGGAAATATATACTGTTAACATGTTCATTGCGATCGAGGTACGGGATTTCGAAATTTCGGCCCAAGCCGGTCCCGCCAGATTGCCTAGGTCTTAGTTTACTGGCCAAGTAAAGGTTCGCCCGGGCGGTAGCTCCGAGTTCTGTGCTCTGCTCAACGGAATGAGGGCCGGGGGAGGTTGTCGAGGGAGTGGATAGTTGTGGTAGAAGTTGTAGTTATTGACCACCATGCTACGGTGATTCTCGGCTTCGATGACGGCAGGATTCAAATTTACTGCTGATGCGGCGTGATTTGCTTCTGGGTCTTCGCTAGCTGTCTTGAAGATAATTTAAATCATCAGCAATTATAAATAATAAATTGGATATTTGCAGGAGTTAATACAATCTGTCTCTGACGTCCCTTCCGGAACTTCTTTACCTGAGCAACGATTGCACAGAGACAATATGTACCGAAAACGGATGCAAGAACTCCTACTATGGCTATTATTTGATCCCGGTCTAGGCTCCCATTGCTTTCGTTGCGAGGGTGAATACTGCGCTTGTCCATCGGATTTAGTGAATTTGAAATATCAGACTAAATAAGTCAGTTAGTTATAAGGAGGATAAATCTCTATATATGTGTATCCCCCCAATTCCTGCAGTTAGAACATACATGTACTTACATGAGTCGAGTGCTGTCAGTTGAGATATATATGTATTGTATTGTATCGAGAATGAATGGAGGAAAATTCGAAGAAAGAAAAAAAACTATAGTTTTATCAACGTCCCCGTAGCACATACCTGGATACATAGCGATTGGGGATTGTATTAGGGCTCGGGTACTTTTTGCCTGAGCTGCCTTGGAGGTTGCGTTGTACTGTTGGTAGGACTAGTACGCGTACGGCCAATTGAATCAAGTGGCTCGGGTAACGAACGGTACCTACATCGTTTATAGGGGACCCCCCATCTCAGAATTCCATCTTGGAGACCGTGGATGAAAGGAGCCTGGTGTTTGGGGCGGGCCTATTGGCCCAATTCACATGCACGCGAGTTATACATGTATCCAACCAACTAACTAGAGTTCGTGCATACATAACCTCCGCCGCCCGCTTGGATTTTACGGTAGATAATTCTAGCTAACTAGGGCTGCACGAGAGTTCGTGCATACATAACCTTCGTCGTCCGCTCCGGATAATCCCCACCTCCAACCAAACCAGGCCGTCCGTCACCTCCAGATAATTCTCACCTCCAACCAACCAGGGTTGCGCGAGAGTTCCTGCATACACAACCTTCGTCGTTGATCCGCTTTAGACAATTCTCACCTCCACACTAACAGCAGCAGTACCTTAAACCGTCAGGCCGAATTCAAATGGCAGCTGTTAATCACATTGAGTAAAGACGATGGATTGAACGCTGGTTTCAGTCATACCTTCACGCCTGCTGCTTATAAAATACATTGCAGACCGTAATAGATATCTCCACCCGCAGAGTTCACAATATTGACATGCTTAATGAATGTGGTTAACAGCTGCCATTTCAATTTGGCCTGACGGTTTAAGGGATACAGCGCTGGACAGTCAAAACCAGCCGCCTCAACCTTCACCCCCATCGACTTTCAACAACGCAATACTTGTCCATAAATAATACCCTTCGCAAAGTGGGTCTAATTATAGTTATAAACAATCCCGCAAAAGGGGATTTAAAATAAATAAAAATTCGTTGCACTACGACCTCTCGAAAATTTCTGCCGGGGAGACTTTTCTGCCAAGACCAAGCCTAATTACTCTAGATGAAGCTTATTACCCGATTGGGATGATTAATTGAGGATTATTGCCCGAATAGGACTAGTTGCTGTGTTTGAAAAGAACATGAGGGTTAATTTTGTCGACCCGCAAACACCTAGTTACTAGTGGAAACCTTACGGTGTAACTAAAAGACTCCATCGAATCAAATGGTCTAACTGGTATGCGCATACATAACTGGCGGAGGACAGGGTGGAGGGAGATCTAGATAAACCCGGAGGGCGGGGGGTGGGGCATTAATTGTAATATGCCTAGGGAACTTGATAAACATAATTCAAAGCACGACGGCTTTTGACTTTTTGGCCTTTGACTTGCAATTTCTGAACTCGCAATCTTTAAGCTTACTATAGATACTTATGAGATGTAGAATAAGTTGTAGAATTGCGTTTAGTGTTCCTACACATATGATAGCTAATTGCGGTTTCGGATGTCTCGAGGATATATCATTCATTTAGGTGTGGCATTAAAAGAAATCTGTGGTATCACAGTACAGTAGTTTTTAGTTCGAGGCCGCCTAAATTTATAAAGAATTGTTACAAGCCAATATAAAGAAATCAATCTTTTGTCCTCCAAGACCTGGCGTGGGCGGCTTCAATCCAGTAGTACGGGTACATATATCTGACGGCTCGAGCTCTAGTACTAATCACGCGATCACCTGGGCACCCCCCAATTGGACAGTTGCTTTGCCAACTGACTGTTCTGATAAGGAGGAGTGATGAATAATTGTGTGCACATATACTCGGTTCTTCGATCTCCAAATCCGTGAAGCCTTCGCGCCGGTCTAGAGACATACATGTATGTACTAGTTTATATACGTATACGTATAAATGTTACTACATGTATCCTAGGCCGATAGCTTCGTGACAGTATTTTACACGCAAGTCTGCCAGCAGCTACCGCTTCTCAGGGTAATTCTTGAGATCTGGGCAGTGAGCCTCTGGCTTTAGAAATATTTTTTTCATATTATAAAAATCAATCGGCCTACCTTATCCATCATTGCCAAAAAAAAAAAAAATGCGTGAGTGGTTGCGGTGATTAGTTGGTCTCGCGCAGCTGGTCATGGATACGTATACCACAGAACCGCAAATTTATGTATCGTATATATAGTGAGGTCTCGAGAACATATGAGGGATTCCAAATATATTCCTACATAAAAGGGTCGATTGATTGTGAGCTCAATTCCAAAGCCTATACAGGTCTGTCATGTAGTGAGGCCAGTATATGGCGTATTGCGTGAATTTATATATATGTATATATATTAAGTAAATACATATATGGTGCGCACACTCTTAAAGGTGATATGGTGGCATACGGAAGTGGAACAATTGTGGCTGCAATAGGGCCTCATGGGCCAATAAGAGGGCCCATTTCTAGCCATTCTGCTGCATTACTGCCAGGTTTGCTTTTCTGGGGGTATAAATGGGTATAATACTGTTCCACTTTGTTCAGTCTTAGCGCATTTTACATACAAAATACACAATTTCAACTTCCTAAGGCTTTACAACCCAGACAGATATTAAGGTTCTGCAATAATAGAACTAAACTTCATCACTAGTACTAGAATTCTATCATTACACTTTTCTTTTACGATTTTTCGTTGAAAAGTTATAAGCCATTGACATTTCGTCGCGATCCGCTACCTTTAAGCGTGGGCGCACCATATGTATGTAGATGAATTTGTGAAGGGCGTAAATACTTCGATCTAGCCAGCTAGGTGCAGGGGACTGAGTTCAACTACATGTGCGTACGTTAAATACGTAGATCATGCATGTATAACTACATTACAATTACTTACTGTACACTTATCCTCGAATTCATGAATCAGTGCCTCTGTGACCATGCATACATATACATACCCGTACCTATCTAGATGTCCTACAAGTATCTGATCACGATTGACAAGATATCTATCTAGTTATTAAGGCCGAGATAGGGAGGTCTGGCTTGCAGTGTCTCTCTAGTCCTCTCACTCCCAAAGTACATATACGTAACCAAAGTCACATAAGTACATATATGTATGTATACACAAGCCACATATACAAGCCACATACAGAATCTGTAAGACAAGATCTGGCCATTCAGCTAAAATGTTTAGATAAGCAGAATAAACTTTGCCAATTCATGCGAAACCTACATAACTACATTGCTTTGACCAACCGACGAATACACATAGTTATCTGTCGACAATACCTGGGTTTCTCCTAGTATGTATCTACAGTGCCGGTACTGTAGATAACACATTCCCCAATAACATGTACTACACACTGGATTCAATGCTAATGTTTATGCGTCTGTAGGACTTGAAATAGTGGTACATGGGCCTGTATGCCGCCTACTCTGTTGGCGTGCATAGAACAACATACAGGGTATTTGAGGCTCCAATAGAATACCCATGAAACCCCTCCTTCTATTCCCCCCTTACCCTTCCAGTATCCCCTCACTCATCTCTTTTTATTCTGTAACCAAACTAACCCACCAGCCAACCATCACTGAAACAACGTCCATATCTACCTAACTTGGTTTATTCTGCCCCCGCCTACTTATTCCGCTTACCTCACCATTCCGGCCGGACCCCTACCTTCCCCAGTATTGTTGAAGAATACCGCATGGTAAGCGTTGCTTTCCTCTCACACGCGCGCCTGTCTCTGTTCACTCTCCACCTTGCACCTGGATTTGCATATAGGCCAGCTTGTTTGGTTACTGACTATGCTTGTGGTTGGATCCGCCGCTTTCTAGAGCTATACTTCATCCCAGAGTACTGCAATATCGCAGTTCATTGCATTTACAGAATGCTCGGAACGAACAGCTGCGAAGGTATACTAGCGATCCCTACAGGTCCATTGGCGAAGGCGCATGGATGGATAATAAAGGCGAGGCTGACAAAGTGCCTCTCCACTGTGGTATATTTGATATATTAATAGTTCCTCAAAACACATTCATGGAACGTAGAAGTCGCTGTTGATTCGTAAGTAAAGTTTTATTTTTCTCTGTCGCGGTTGGAATTACTCGACGGTTATATGGTGCGCATTATAATTCGCATATCCTGCTTGCTTCCTTTTCTTTATCATTCTACCCCATCCCTTGGGTCAAGCGAACTTCGCATCGCTATCGACGTTGTCGTTGTTGACTTGTTGTTGGCTGATGGTGATGGTGTTGTCAATTGACCACGGCCAGCCTACCCCACACTAACACCCCGCAATTCACCACCTGTCGTCACCGTCACTCCCTCTTTCTCCCCTCTCACCCTTCCTTACACATTGACAAAAAGAAAGCCCCTATCCCGCTCCCTCCTTCTTCTGTACTCGCTCTGCAGGAGGGACTTAATCTTAGATCTTCACGTTTCCCTCCAGCTCTACCGCATAATATACTGGCGCCTAAATACCAGCTCCCCGCTATCTCTCTAACATGTCGCGCCGTCTAAATAGATATTTCAACTCCAACAACACACCTACAGCACCGGCAGCATCTGCAAGCTCCGCTTCCAACTCTACAGCACAGCTGAACAGCATCTTCGATAAATACCATGGTAACCACATCTCACCATTAGTCGCGTGACCTGAGAATTCAGTAAGCTAACGTCAAGACCCGGAATCTAGAGGCTGGCGATCCACCTAATATCATTGGCGTCAACGGTGCGATGAGGTACCTCCAGGATATTGGTATCGGCCTAGAAGAGCCGACCGTTCTCGTCGTTGCAGAACTCTTGAAAGCTCCTACTATGGGGGAGTTCGCTCGGGAAGGATTCGTTGACGGGTGGAAGGCATGCGGGTATACTTTCCCCACACTCTATGCTCACACTATTTCGTATGTCTGACAATGGCAGCTGTGAAACCCTCGATAAACAGCGCGCGCGAGTTCCCGCTCTCAGGAGCTCCTTCAGCAACGATGAGGCCGTATTCAAGAAGGTTTACCTCTTCACCTACAACTTTGCACGCTCTCCAAACCAGAAATCCCTCCCGCTGGAGTCCGCCGTGGAGTATTGGAAATTGCTGTTCGCGTCGCGGTTTAAAGCGCAGATGGATAATTGGATCGAGTTTTTGGAGACGGAGTACAAGCGTAGCATTGCGAAAGATACGTGGAACTGCATGTACGATTTTGTCCAATTAGCGGATGCGGACCCGACACCGGAGCTGGCAAGTTACGATATTGATGGTAGGATCGATCGACCTAATATTCCCCTTGTAGGTGATATTATATGCGAAATTTTCTGACTGACGCATTATCGTTATTACCTAGGTGCCTGGCCTTCAATACTGGACGATTTTGTAAATTATGTGCGTAAGAAGCAGGGAGCGAGTGGGATGGACACATCTTGATTCTGCTGTCTCTCTTACTGTGCTCGTGTTTTCTTTTTATCAAACCCAACTTTAGCATATTAATGCTCGAGGGATCTATTTTTTCTTTTGTTTCTTTACCCTTGTTCGTTGTTAGGGCATCAGAGGCTTGCGGAGTTGATTCAGCATGAGTGGTAGGATAAAGTTGTTGGGGTTTTAGACGAATGCATATCATGCGTTTGAGTTGAATGCGAGGAGGGGCTCATTCGAGGGGGGGGGGGGGGGTTGGATGAGGATGGGGAGGGTTGAACAAACCAAACCATAAACACTTGCAATTCAATGGGATTTCTCTTTTCTGGCTACTAAATCTCCTTAATTTCTCTTTATTTTTGCCGGTATCTACCCTGGGGCTTTTTTTATGGCCTATTTTGGGCTAGATACATTGCGACTCATATGTCATTTAGAATGTTTTGCTACTTATTGAATGGTGTTTAGCTTCTGATCATGAGTTATGATTTGAACCCTGTAGGGCCCGAATGAACATTGTTGCTTCCAGCTTTCCTTTAATCGATTTGTTGTTTGGTGGAACCTGGCTTCCCTTGCCCAAATTGATTTAGATGTAAACCAACAGTCACCAATAAGATACATGTACAGAACAAGATATAGATACAGTCAATCACGACAGCCGCCATGATATGATAGCCACAGATGATTCAACATAGAATACTGCCATATGTGGCTAGTAAGTTGCACTATAATAATATACCCCAGTGCACTCTAGCGCCGGGAATGTTCAAGCATACTACTGCAGCTGCATGTAGCCCTGGGGAATAGAGTAGAGCATGATAAGCTCAGGCCATGCAGAGCACCTACATACATGTAGAGTAGAGTAAGTCGCGTATGCAGAGCATACTGGGCGGAAGCTGATGTATCCTGGTAGAATTGTATGGACTCCGGCCAGGGGTAAGTTGATAGCGTGCACGTTAGTTACTACATACCAAATCACATGGTGGCCGGTTCAAAGATACAGTCGCTGATTGCACCCAGGCTTCTGGTACCAAGCGTTGGGATCTTGCATTGAACCTCATGCGTACCTGTCGATCGGACTAACGCACTAATATCCAGTTGACAACCACCCAGCCAGCGGTGAGGATGTGGGATCAAGCTCCCAATTTATGTTACTACCCCGCTATAGAAGAGAACCATAGCCCAAAATATACAGCGAAAGCTTGCTATAACGGTACTTTCTATAAGGGTAATCTCTCTATAACGGTAGCACTTCTCGGTCCTTTTCGCCTGGCTTTCAGCACCAGCACCTCCTATATAAGGGTAATCTCTCTATAACGGTACCAAATTCCGGTCCCGAGCGTACCGTTATAGCAAGCTTTCGCTGTATGTCCAGGTGGCGCGAGCCCAACGATTCGGCACGCGAGTTATTCCGTCTCACCTCAAGACAATATGAATTACTACGTTTAATTATACACTAGTACTATATATGTTTTATCTACTCCCACTGCCCCGCCAGATCATATCATGCATTGATCTTGATTACACTTATCGGGGCCACCCACCCAAGCCAGCTACCGACCCATGAAGAAAGGCTCTACCTGCAATAATACTACTGTTTATTTGTTATATAAACAATTTATGAATTCGTGAGAATAAACGCCATATATATTATGACGGTCATAGGAATTGGTTTCTCAAGACGGTTGCTAAGAAATTCAATGAATTAAACCAAAAAAAAAAAGTGGAATTCGGTCATGCATTATCACTCGGTACAGATCACAGCCAATATTCATGTATGCGAGGTCAGTACATTATTTTATAATATAAAAGAGTATATGAGGAAGTTCTTGACCATTTTTTTAGCTGAGACTATCATACATAGCGGGGCATATTCAGGTCCTTTTATACCTAAAAATGCATGCCGAGAAGAGTCAAGATAATCATAATATGAGTACATCTTGGCATATTTTATGTCTGTAACCTTCCATAGATCTAGACTTCAAAAATCATAATGGTAACCTCGGGGTTGTTTGAGATGGCTTAATCATGTAAATTAATTCGAGCATATAGTTCATTTAAGCTTACATGTACAATCAACGTTATGATTTTGGTTTTTCGGGTAACAAATATACAGACTAAAGATTCGCCTGCTGATCCATTCCCATGGTAAATAGATTCGTTCACTCGTTATAGATTTTCCTATTAATAAGCATATTTACAGTAATCCATTTAACACCAAACCTTCGCCTGAGAAAAGGATGTACATGTATTTACTGGTACGTTTACAGAGATAGTAGAGTATGCAGAGCTAGGATCAAAGCGCACACAGAACATCCGGGCAGGCAAAGTTCTGTAGAAGCTTTCTCTGTGGGCATTGACTTCAATTGACATAGACAGTCTTTTACGGGTTTATTAGTAGCTGTATCCAGGCCTGGAATTGATACATTGACATACTGCACGCGTACTGTAGGTGGAGTATGTGTCTATAGAGTGTCTAGCCATGGTGTGCGCAGATCACTCCGACTCAGGTAGTCTCCGCTATAGGGAAACTCCTGTTTATCGTTTCTAGTCCAAAATCGGCTGTAGCTAGACTACTCTTGACGTAGAGTAAATACTTGAATCTAAGCTGACCAGAATCTAAAGATTTTTTTTTAAAAAAGAGCTCTTATTGGCTACCGGATCACTCGCGAGTACATACATACATACATAGAAGGTGTGGCGCGTGCATAGCGCTACATGGCTATTGTGTTTCTTGCGCCACAATTGTGTTCCTTCCACCATATGACGTTGAGCGGCTAAAATTACTTTGCTATTGTTGGCATTGTCATTGATAGACGGCCTCCCGGGCCACTCGGACACCCCTCTCACTCGGACAGTTAACGTAGAAAAAAAAAATATCAACGTTTAAGTGGCTTCAGTACCTCTTTCAACCAATCATGATTGACTGTCCGAGTGAGGGGGTGTCCGAGTGGCTAGGGAGGCCGTATATTGGATTCCAAATTGGGCTGTAGCTCTACATGTAGCTGGGCTCTCATTGCTTGATGCAGGAATCAGTGGTGTGTGTAGTGCACGTGGTGTACCGTGACAGGCTGGTAGGGGCAAATCGTTAGGTGTTGAAAATGAAGTACACTAATTGGCCTGAGATTTGGCCCTAACCCAGAGTCTGATCTGTACCGGGTGTTGAGGGTAAGTGATCAGAATCTGATAAGTGGATGTTGCGGTGAGTACGTGTATTTGTCTTATCAGATTCTGACCACTTCTCGCTACACCCTAGTACAAGGCTCTGGCATTAAGTGAGTGAACTAAATGGGGTGTTGACTGGTGTGGATCCGTTCACTCACTTAATCCCAGAGCCTTGTACGCATGGAATTGATTACCTAGGGAATTAAAGTCTGCATTGGAATTCTTCAACAGGGCTGAGAGAAACGGTGGTGTAAAAGATCCTGGGCGGGAAGTACTCTCTCTCTATATAAGATACCAGCACCTTGTTCCGAGAGTTTTCATATATAGCGAGGTAAGCTTTCGTAACATGACACAGTGCCCGGTCCGGTCCGCTACATATGATTCTAGTTGATAACATTCTATCTGTCAAACTTTAAGCTCTAGTAGTAGATGACATGTTGTGACTATCTCTTCGCAAATGGGGCGTGCTCATTGGGGCCCAACTTAGACTGCATCATATCCTAGATATCAATCGAATATGTACTGTCGCTCTGATTGGCTGGAAGTGACAGGGTGGTTTAGTAAGCACGACATAGTGATGGAAGGAAGGAGGAGTACGGGGCCGAAGGCCCCAATAATTCTAGAAGAATTGATTGAATTAATTGGGGGAGAGTGGAAGGTGGATGTGGAGGTGAGGCGGAGCCCCCCCCATTGAAGGCCTTCCAGAATTTTTGAACACTTGATTGATACCCATAATCCAAAGTACAACTCGCGGTCGTGAGGTGGTCCCCCAGTCCTGATAGTACTGTTTGAATCCCTCTGTTTAAAATGAGAGAGCTGGGGGTGGAACCAGGGATCTGGAGAACTAAGTATGACCCGCACATGTCAGTATTTGCTGGTGCATTTTTTAGTCATAAAATTGCACTTCTGGGCCAATGGGTAGACTCTCCTTGCTCCGCCACCTGTAACCTGCATTGGGAGAGGGGAAGAGGAAGAGGGGGAGAGCTGACGAGTAAGTAGATGAACAGGGCAGGAGTATTAAACTTCTGGCTGCAAAACCTTTTTTTCTCTTGAGCCGGTTTTTCTCGCCATGTATGGACCAATCATGCAACAACACACACCAGCTCCAGTCGGGGGGCGGCCCAGTATTAGATACTTTGTGCCGGTGGGGGATCTAAACTTCTGCAGCGAGGTAACCCCCTTCAGTTACCCCTAGCTGCTCTTGAAGTACCATACTAAGACAGTCAAAACCGATGATCTAGTCCGATCCCTTCTTCGTCCCCCTCCGTTTTCGGAAACTATGGTGTGGGGGATAGTTGTGGCTCGAAGACGGTGTTTTGGCTATCGGCACTAGCAAGAACTTGTGGCACGGGGAGTAACTATTGCTCCTGGTACAGACGGGGCATGGACGGCGGAAGAAGCTCTGCATGCATAGGTATTTCCAGCGCACATCGATGCTGCAGTTGACCACCTTCCCTGATGTTTAGAGGTGTTCCTGGTAACTACGGGGGTTCTAACGATTTTGATGGGACCAGGTCTTCGACCGGTAATGTAGGGTATCAATGCCAAGAAATACGATCCTATTAGAAAAATATACGGACTTTTCTCGAGTTCCCCATAGCTTGATGATACGTCCCTGGGAGAGGACATGACCTAGCTAGGTCATTGCCTTTTACGACTCTTGATCTTCGACCCGATCCTAACACTGAGGTCCTGGCCCCGTCGCTACGGGCCGTGCGCATGGGTCATTACCGACGCTGCTGGGGGGATGTGTAACCTGCTCTTTGTCCACCTCAGATCTAAACATCTCGCTCCCATGACCTACTAGCGAGTTTAACAGGGCAGGCTTCGTGGGAGGGACGCCACTTATGCTAAAGAAGGTATACTTCGTATACTGTATATATACCAACATTGATAGAAGTTTGCCTGCGTTTTGTCCACCTCAAAACATTTTGCTCCTACCATCATAAGCCCCGCATATATACCTTTAAGTTCTATCACTAACTAGCGAGTCAAACAGGGCAGGCTTCATGGGAGGGACATCATCCATGCAGAAAATGATCATTGATATCTACAACTAAAGTATCGATATCGCTGGCTCCATATGCATGCTATATATAACTTGTTTATATTTTTGTAGAGTAAAGAAAATTAAAGAATGCGCCCCGAATCCCTAAACGTTTAAACATGAATATAACCAAAACTAGCGGACATTCGAATGATGTAGTTACGTATACCCGCACTCACTGGTGTCTATTGTAAGAGAGTTGGGCCTTGATTATAGAGAGAAGGATTCGGTTTTAGGCCGAAGGGGTTAATGGAATATGCTTACCTTAGAAGCCAAAGCTATTCGGCCTTTTTCTCGTTTTTTTCTGCGGGTGGTGATGCGGAATCTGGGGTGCTAGGCATCTCAGTCGGGGCAATTTGAGTCGGCTCTAGATCTGAGGTAGATAGGGCATTACGATAGCTTCTATGTATTAGTATGGTGAACTAGTGAGCCCATACCAGAGAGGTCAGGTAATCCAACCTTTCACTACTGTCATTAACCGTATCAATCCTATGAACCATTGATCTTGTCATTTCGGATAAACTCCCGTTTGGAACAGTGCTAAGGCCCCCTATCGTGTCCCTACTTAAAACGACGTGAGGGTAGGTAATAGTAGGAGGATTTATAGCGTCTATATCGGTCTTTGACTCGGGGTAGAAACTGAGATGAGCTTCGCGTATGTGAAATGTGTTTCCGCTGGTAGCAGGTGCCGGCGGTGGGGGAGCATCCCGCTCACGACTTTCTTCATCACTAGTCTCCGGTCTGCGTGTGGCTCCCTAGCATATATATATTAGACCCTTAGAGTGCTGATAAGGAAAGAGAATCAATAAAAGTTATCATTGACTAGCGAGTACCTTTTTGCATGCTTGAATGATATATGAAATGAAGAGTATAACGAGCGGTGTTATGATGGAGAGAACACCCAAGGTCGTGCCGATAATTTCGCCGGTAGTTAAGTGTGAAGGCATCCTTCTAGAGAGATCAAGGTACGCTAGTTAGTCGATAGCGCGCAAAAAGCCGAACGGTGGTGGATAGAATAAGCTGAAGGATTAACGTTAACAATGTATGAAAGTCGGGTTTGAATGGGTTTGGGGGGTATTTATATGGATTAAATCGAGTTCTAATGCCCCCTCTGTCCGTCAGTTCACAGGTAGGGTATCAAAGGTTGTCGACAATTGTCATAGGCGGGCGTTTGTAACGTGTGTGGAATTGCACGTTGTAGACGGTATACTCGTTACTGCCATTGCAATTGTAGAAGCACAGTGATTCTGGTGCGAGTGATTATTTGTGACCCGGGGTATTACTTGTGACCCGGGGTATTACTGATCGAGGATTCACTCAGGATGGATAGGTCCCAGCCATCCCCCAGCGATTTCAAGCCCCCAATGCAGTACCAATCAGGAGCCGACACTGTCTTTGACTCTGCGCAACACAGTGCAACAAAACAATCTGGGAACGAGACTAGAGCCGATATGTATATACTATTGGTAATTGGCCGGAGCCGGCATTCCTCGTCATCGCAAGTACCGGTTCTACTCTAACGGGAACCACTGCTCCTTCCCGGCTGTACTTTACAAGATGTTGAATTTACGTGCTCTGCTACATGCAACACGACCCCTCTGTGCAATCACAGGTCGTTGAATTCAAACTCATATTATTATGTCGGAATTTATTAAAACTAAACGTCTATCCTAGCCATATTACACCCATCGGCATATAAGTAGACACAGTTGTTACGCTAATCTAGACATAACGTATGTCCACTACTACTTAAGGAAATATCTGCGCTTCTAAATTAGAACCCTATTGGTTTGTTGTTGTAACGGTACTCACGGGATTGAATTCGCCACAATCAGGCTTATTAGAGTAGATTAAGGATATGTCAAATTATTTGTGAAGGAACACTGCTTTGACCCGTTGCTATCTGGGGGCGCTCCGGGAGGGAGACACAGGTAGCAATTTCAGTTTCAATTGCGAAATATTTTGTTCATTTTTTTTCTTGACCCGGCCGGCTGAAGTCAGTATAGGCCGTATTTATGATCAAGGAGGCCTAGGGCTAGCTACCAGGCTTCGCACTCTACCATCATGCCGAGCTGGTTCGGTTAGTTGCAGGCAACCTAAACCGACTTTCTCGCGAACTCACAAACTGCATGTGCTCTGCCCCCCCCAAGGCTGAATGGGTTAGGGCTATTTGTTTGCCAAGCTTCCAATCACTAACTCAACTCTAAGACATGCCAGCGAGGCTGTACGATACAAAATCGTGAGGCCCCCCCGTTCAGAAACTGTAGACCGTAGGGAGAGCCTTGAGAGTTTGGTACACTAGTTACGCTATCATTGATTCATACTCTACTGCTTTATTACAGATAGACAAAAGATTATTTTGCAATTTGTAAATACAACCAAAACTTATAACTAGGAAATGATCTAGCACTACAATATCTTCGTGCCGTAAAGAAAGAAAGAAGAAAAAAACCAAATTCGCTCCTAAATAAATTCCTCGCTGAAACCGTGATCTTTCCTGTTGCTAGGTTTCCTCCTAGAAAGCGGACAAACTCAACTCCAGCTTCGCAATCACTGCCTCCTCAACACTGACGGCCAGGTTCCTACTCTCCAAGGTGGCAAAGGATTCCCGTGACTAGTAGCTGGGTCTCCTTCGATGCCTCCGCTAAGTACCCTTTGGGGAAAGATGACTGCCAGAGGCACTGCAACGTCTGGATGATGTCCTGGGTAGAAGTTGAAGATGTTGTGATTTATAACGTTCCCGTTAGATGGATTTGAAGGACTGGGTTCGTTGGAGCTGGCAGCTGCGGGTGGATTCGAGCTCTCAACATCGGGAACGACGGTGGTCTGCAGCTGTTACGTTAGATCCTAAAGTAATATAGAAAGAACTTGTATCTTAGTTAGTAGATAGTGCTTGCCTTTTGAACTCGTTTGTCACGCACACATTTGCGTATTTGAAAGAATAGAAGGACGAGGCCCGGGACTCCGACGACGAACGTAACCAGAAGGGAGACCAAAGTAATCGTCTCGGTAAGCTCCATAAAGCCAACCTGTGTATTATGTAATCGGGTGAAGGGTGGGTGCCAAGAGATGTCGAGGTTGTCGATATTTCAACGCAAACTTTTCGGAAAGAGTGGGAAAGAATCGGGGGATTGTAAGAAGACAGAGAAATGTAAATAGAAGTAGTTAACAAAAAAAAAGAAGGCTTTAGAGGGAATATGGAGAGAACATGCTAAAAAAACACTAACACTCTCTTTCCGGATAAGCTTGGTCTTGGGTACACTCTCTGAAAGATGGTGATGACTAACATGATAGGTAGGTCGTCTGGCTCACGAGACTAGAGTAATTATATAAGCAGCAAAAACATTTTAATTTTGAGGAACTACATACAGTCCATACATGTGCACTACATCCTGCACGTAACTCCAAGCCCACTATAACTTTTCAACCATGATATATCAAAAATCTACCAGAACTAGTTCTAGAAATAGCAATAAACAAGAGAACGACCTGACAGATTTTAAGGTTGAAAAGTTATACTAGGGACTTTGGCGCCAAGAAGTTTTGGCCGGAGCACACAAAAGCCCTTGCCCAAAAACCAAAACCAATAATAATATAAAAAAAAACCCAAGTCCCAACTAGCATAGCAACCACCCTCGCCATTGAACTACTTAAACCGCCTTACAAACGGTATGTACTCTACCAGTGACAAGAAAAGAAAAAAACAAAGATCCGAAAGAAAGGTTTCAGCTGGCCCTGATATAGAGACGAAAACCGCCACAATAAACGAACCACCAATTAATCGGACGTGGGTCGCTACACTCGACCATTGAACCAATCCTACCATCGAGTGATACTCCATGATTCACGCGGCCGGGCCATAGGAGATCGCTACCACTATTCTACTACAAAGTCAACTATACAGGGACCGCGAATGGGTTGTAAGAAAAAAAACTGGTGGTGTTTGGCTAGCTGGGCATGTACTATTTATTTTAATCCTTCCCTCTCTTATCCCTCATGGTAGTCGACCACTATAACCACATGTATCTACTTCCCATGAGATACAACATCCAGCGACAGAAAATACCACAGCCATGCATATAAGAACCGAGACATTTAAGAACTATTGCCGTGGTGTTTCCTTAGCTAACCTATGCAAACTCAACCATCTCTTCTCTTCAATCCAGGTACGTCCTTTCTGTGGTTTCGATAGCAACAACTACACTCCAAATACTCCCCCCCCCCCCCCCCCCCCCGGGGCCCTTTCCGTTTTCAACACTGCTGATTTCTGACCTTTAATTTTTTGATTTTTTTCCCTGGGATATTCACCAGCCGCAGCCAGCAGCCACAGCGATATAATGCTACAAAAAACACGCGCGCGATCGACAAGAACAAGAAATGCTATCCAGACCTAGAGCTGAGATTCGACTTCTCTCCACGCCCATCTACCCCGCTATAAGCTAGCTAGCTAGCTAGCCGCCACCACCGCATTGCGCCTGCAACGCAACACCGGGTATCTATATACACATCCCCCCTCCTTCCCTCCCCCTCCACCAAATCACCCCATCCCCGTCCCCTGCCTCATCGCCTCCTCCCCATCCACATCCCCCCCCTCCTCCTCCAGCACCTTCCTCCTCCCCACATCCGCCCTCCGCGCCTTCGCCTCCGCCGCCGAATACAAGCTCTTATAAAACTCCCTCACCTTCTCATGCGCCATGACCTTCGCCGCATCGAACCTCAGCACCTCCAACCCCTCCTGACACGTCGCGCGCGACAGCGCAACATACGCCTGCCCCTTCTCAAACACCCGTCCCAGGTCCACCTTGACGCGCTCCAGCGTCTGCCCCTGCGCCTTGTGGATCGACAGCGCCCACGCCAGGATCAGCGGCACCTGTGTCCTGCTCGCTTGCACCTCGCCGGACGGAAGCTCGACTTTCCATGTCTCCGGCTGCACGAGGAGTTGTCGGGAGGTCCCGTCGGGGAGCGCGAATTCAACGAGTGGCCAGTTGTCGGTGGCGGCGTCGTCGGTGCTGAGGATCTTGGTGATGGAGTTGTGGCTGGCGCGGGTCTCGAGGGTGAGGGAGTCCGGGTCGTCGTGTGCCATGTCGAATGTCTTCTCCGACATGAAGCCGACGACGCGGCCGAGAGAGCCGTTGACGAGGGTGTCGTCGATGTTCTTGATGAGCATGACCTGCGAGTTCTCCTTGAGGCAGATGACCTGGGGCGCCATGCAGGTGGACAGCAGCTTGGTGCGGTGATCAACGTCCCTGATGCTGCCGCCATCGGTGGCGGTGAATTTGCGCTCGCTGCCGGAGAGCTGGCGCATCTTGCTGTTGTTTGCGGCGTCGACTTCTTGCCGCGTGGGGAAGAGCTCGGTGGCCTGGATGCCGTCGTCATATTTGAGCGGGCGGGAGAGGCGGCGGAACACGGCGATCGAGGCGGCGGACAGTCTCCCCAGGCGCATTTCGTTCAAGATGGCGGCGAATTCTAATTGGTCCCCACATCAGTATACTGTGCGTCACAGCCCATCACTCGCCCGCCAAGAGTGAGACATGAGACATCACTATCCAGACATGAGACATCACTCGGTACTCAAATCACGTGACTTACCAGGATCCCGCTGCCTAAAGACCTGCGTCAAGCCAATGGTATGCTCAATCGCCGTACACCACGTATTCGCATCAAACGCAAATCTCGCCACCTTGCCATAATCCGGCACGGGCGGGAGCTGAAAAAAGTCGCCCGTAACCACCAACTGGATGTCGCCAAAGGCGCGGCCATTGTTACGGATTATGCGTGCGATGGCCTCGAGCTTGTCAAACAGGTCGCCGTCGACCATAGAGATCTCGTCGATGACGAGAACCTTGGTGCGCAGCCAGCGTGTCCTGGCTTTGGCGTTGCGCTTGATCTTCTTGACGAGGTCGGGCACGGGCTCCTTGCCGAGCCCGATGCCGGCGAAGGAGTGCAGCGTCACGCCACCGACGTTGCAGGCGGCGAGGCCGGTGGATGCGGTGACAGCGACGTGGTCGTGTTCGGTGTATTTGCGCCGGAGGGCGGTGATGACTTCGCGCATTAGAACGGATTTGCCGGTACCTAGGGGCAGAAGTCCAATTAGTGAAATTGGTCTTTCTTTTTTTCTTTTTTTGCAGAAACAGAACAAGAAAAAGCCACGGATTTTGTGTTTTTAATATTTTCTTTTTTCTTCTTTTCTTCTTGATTGTATTGCAAGGGCACCACCGAAAGCGTTAGCAAAGCGAAAAAAAAGTGGCAACAAACCCGCAGATCCCGTAAAAAACACACTCTTCCCCGACTCAAGCACCAAGTCCAGCACATGCATCTGCTCGGTACTCAGCGTCAGCTTCTTCTGCCGCATCTCCTTCTTCCCCCCCCCGCCTAGCGCCGCCGCCGCCTCCTCCTTTGCAGCCCGCGTACTCAGCCCTCGCCGCTGCTGCTGCTCCACACCCTTCCGCGACGCCCGCTTAAAGTCGCTCGCCGTCATCTCCCACGGCAGCTTCGGCGCCTCGTGCCGCACCGGGGTCCGTTCGGCCCGTGTCCTGCCTGTACGTGATGGAGGCGCGGCAACCGCCGCAACCGCCGCATCCCCGTCCTTGGCCCACGGGATCTTCCGCTTCTTCTTCGGCACCTCCGGCTCATCGTTCTCCATCAAATCAATCACCTCCATCTGCCTCGACGCCGTCGTTTTCGTCGTCGTCGTCGTCGTTGCCATTGTCTGCGGCGGCGGCGGCACCGGTTGCTGCTGCCTCTGCCCCCTCGCCGGCTGCTGCGTCACCGGCATCGGCACCGGCGGAGCAAAATGCTCCACGGGCGACGAAGACCACGGAAATGGCACTGAGCTACCCGGCAGCTGCGGCTGCGACGACTCGATCTTGATCACCACGTCCTCCTCCTCATCAATGCTGCTATACTCCCTCTTGATCGGCGTGGGGGGGCTCCTCCTCCGTGTCAAACTCGGCGGCAAGAAACTCTTCGGCGGTGGCGGCGTGGGGACGCCAAAGCTTGCCGGCGAGGCCGAGTATGCAGCGGGGGTCTCCTCGGCGTCGGCTTCGTCAGCGAAGACGATGGTGTCATCGAAATTGAGGTCCTGGTCGTCATCGAAATCGCCCTCGTCGAAGAAGACGGCCTCGTGCAGTGCTGTTAGCTGGGACTTGATCTTTGGGGATGTGTTGTTGTTGGTGGCGGAGGAGGAGGAGGGGGGGGGAGGGCCGTCGTCGAAGGAGGAGGCGCATTCGAAGGCCTTGATGACCCGTTCCCGTTCCCGAGGCTTGGGGCGGACAACGTTTGTGGCGGCGGCGGTCTTTTGCAGGACGGTGGTGAGGGAGGGGCCATGGGAGGCGGTGGCTCGTGAGGTGGGTGGGGGGGCGTGGCGGCGGGTGGTGCTGGGGGCTTTGGAGGTTTGCGGGACTTTGGAGAACGCGTAGGCGAGGGAGGATTGGGTGTTTTTCGGTGGGGATGGGGGCGTAGGTTTTGGCGGTGGGCCTCTGGGGGTGAACATGGTTGTGAGGAAGGGGATTGGGGGGGGGAATGGTGGTGGTGGTGGTGGTGATGGGCCCTGGGTGGGTGCAGCAGAGATTGTGATTGCTGTGGGTGTGGTAGTGGTAGATGTAGAGGTGATGTTTGTGATGCTGGTGATGTCTGTGATGGTTGTGAGTGTGGGTGTGGGTGTTGTGGCAGAGTGGAGATGGGAGGAGAAGAGGAGTTGTGTAGCAGCAGCAGTAGCAGTGTCCGTGGATGATGATGGCCGTGATGACAGTGATGATGGTGATGGTGATGGTGATGGTGATGGTGATGGTGATGATTGTGGTGATGATTGTGGTGATGATTGTGGTGATGGTGATTGTAGCAGTCGTCGACGCGAAGACGGCCAGCCACGGAGAAGGAGAGGACGTGTGTGTGAGACGTGGAGGTGCCTGTACGTGTGCTTGTTGTGCAGCTGCAGCAGCAGTAGGGGTTGTTGTTGTTGCAAGTGCTGCGGTGGAAGGGGAAAGATCAACGATACTTTCCGGTACGACCAACCACCCATTCACGAGAGAGAGAGAGAGAGAGCACACCAACCAGGGGGGAGAGAGTTGGGGAGGGGGGGGGAATAAACTACGGTTTTGTACTGAAAAACGCTGTGGGAGGTCAATTTGTTTGTTTGTAGATATCTCTCTTCAGTTCTCTCGGGCGGGGGGGGGCAGGGCAGGGCAGCGACGACGACGTTGCAGAGACAGTCTCAGACAGAGACAAACGCGTCCGAAAAATCAATCACGCCAAGACGTTAAAGAGCTTTTTTCCCATTCGTGTGTGCGTGCGGGTGTGTGCGCCCGATAAGTTGATCCCTGTCTGTTGCATAAGTGATAACACCCTACTGATCTGCAGTACTCTGGGTACCGAGTTTACCTAGAGTAGAGTAATAACAGAGACGACATCTCATAGGGCCAATTTATTTGTCTACAAACGATATCGGTAAGCCCGCGCCGCCCAATGACCAATTAGCGAGTCTCCCCCTTCTGCTGCCTGCTGCGTTGCGTTGCTTTGCTGACTAACAGGTGATTCGACAACCGCATTCAGTAGAGTAGGTACGCACACACCCTTGTTCGAGATGAGATCCAGTCACGGACAATCACTCGCGCGTATATCCCCTACCACATCGATCCCATGTTCTGAAACAATCTGATAAGCCCGCCGCACAACATCGTAGATGCGGTTCAACCACACACAATTATCTCCCAACCATCAATTGACAAATCAGATGAAAAGCTTCCATCTAAACACTAGCTCTTTCGTAGGATACTTATCTATCATCTAGCCGAGTCTGGTACCAGTCATGGAATATCACTCGCAGCGACCTTACCTGCCATTGGACTATCATCTCTACAGGCTGAGCGATCTGCACAGTGTCAATTGCAAGTATGTATCGACAGGCCCCTATCAAGCCGCCACGTGGCAGATCTACTCTACTTACCGGCCACCACTGCCGCGCCTTCTGGGTTTAAATCCAACGACTGTTGTTGTTGTATACCGTGTAACGTTACCCTACATAAATACAGCTCCTGCAATTAATATATACTACAGATCCCTTACATTGGGGCGGCGGCCCAGAGAAACCTTATATAAACGACAAACCAGCACTAGTTAGTACTACCGAACTTATTATGTCCAATGATAGTATACGTACCAAAACCAACTTCTCTCCCGCACACCATAACTGTGGCGTCGGTTAGTAATCATGCATCACAACCTATCACTCGGTACGGTGCGGTATACTCCATGCATCGCCCGCGTCACGCGTCACGCGGTTCATGCGTTTATGATGTTTTTTTTCCTTTCTTTTCGTTGATTCGTGGTTTTGCGGCCCGTATTGCTTCGATATATATTCTCGTCATCGGTGAATGTTCCAGCTGCCGGAATGTGGTGTTGTGTTATACTTGCAGAGTCTTCTAGAAACAGACATATGCTAGGGAGTAGTAGTTCTAGTGTAATAGGGCCCTTACCAGAGGTTTATAGCATCCAGCTAGCTAGTGCATTAACACGAAGTACATACTCGATTGGATTGAACGTATTACTTAACCAATCCAACGGCCGGATGTTTTGAAGCCTTTATAAAGCATCCAGTCTATCACTCGGCGACTTTTTTGCTCATGTTTTTTTGTCATGTTGTTTTTATTTATTTGTGTTTTGTTTTCTGTTCTTGCATCGCGTTCGTACTTTTTTTCTTTTGGTTGGAGTTCAATGCTAGCTATGGAGTAAACTCGCGGATGTTGCTACATACATGTAACTAGTCGTGGCGTTGTGTCTTCAGGAACGGACACACGATGGATCCCTCCCTCTGGTGATAAACGCATTACAGGAGAAACCGAATACTTAAGCGTGGTAGCGGGGCGGCAATACCCATATCGGAATAAACTAGCTAAACTAAACACCCCACCACCCCCCCCCCCCATATGTAGGTAGAATCATCGCGGTTAGTCATGAATTATCACTCAGAGCAATTTTCGCTCGTGTTTTTGGTAGTGTTTTTCCTTCCTTTTTTCTTTCTTGGTTTGATTCGACTTTTGAACTCAAGTTCTGCAATGATTTCGATATCAACGAAATGCCCCGCGGATGGATGTTGCTAGATGTTATGGCATATCTGTAGTCTTCTAGGATTCGGCGAAGCATGGTGGGCCAATTTCCACTCTCTCGTGGTCCATGCCGCCGTTAGAGTTGTCCTCCCTCGCAATTGATACATTGACCGCGGTTTCCGGGAAGACAGGAACTTTATGAGATATATGCATCTTCCTCTGATAAATACACCAGGTCCTATTGGTGATGTCCCAGTTGTAATGTTAGTCATGAAATATCACTCGCAGAATTTCTTCTAGGTAGAGCGCTAAGCTTCGCTATTCCTGAGGTATTTAGCGCGGCAGATAACGGCTATTATTATTGCAGTACTAAAGATTTGTATAGATGTCGTACTAGCACACTGCCGCGTTTTTGGGGGGAGGTTGCGTAGTGCTGCGGTACTAGTCGCGTGGTATTATTCTCGCTTGAGCATTCTCATGACTGCCGTATAGGTGACAAATGTTGCTGCGATAGTGCTGCCGTAGTCAAGTGGTAGTTGCTCTCACTAAAGCATTGTTACAAATCCTACGCGGCTGCCGCACGGGCTGCGAATGTTGCTGCAGCAGCATTAATTACGGCATACAGGTAGTTTTGAATGCCGCTGCACTGCTCAACCTTCGCCCCTTCTGTCATGTGGTATTACTGCTACCGCACAGTTTCTAATGCGGCAGTCCCCAAAAATCCGCCATTGTCGGAAGAATTCTGGTTCTCAAACGGTGCGGCACTTAAACTATGTGAATTTAAACCTGTATTCGCAAAGCTATACGGTGATCCTGTGGGTTGGGTATGGGATTTACCCCCCTTTTAGCGCGTCTAGGGATGTAATGCATGTTTCATATATGCCAGTTTGTTCTGGAAGATAGAGTGCCTATTTTGGGGTATGTATATGTGTGTAATCAAGCATGGTGCTAGAAGTATATCCTAAATATAGGTTCAAAGAATTGAAACAGCGCTAGTTAGTTAGCAAGTCTAGCTGCGTAGGGCCATCTAGGCGGCTTTTAGTGGCCTTCATCACTATGCTCTTTTCTTCTTGAATTTGTCCATATAGACCTCAACCGAGGAGTATTCGAGACGGCAGAGTTTGACTGCTCCTGTACTATTGTTGCTTTCTAGCCAAGGTCTCTACAATCCGCCAAAGACCGGTATCTGGTAAAAAATAGACTGTGGTAGCCACATTTATGGTAATTGGAGGCCAAATTGATCGGGATTATTTTTCCAAACCAAAAAAAAAAAAAAGAAATTCTTCATACAACCCGTGCGCCGCGAAATTAATATCCTTGTAACCGGCGTAACCTTCCTTGTCAGACTCTCGTTCGCCTAGACCACAACTGAGGAGTACTCAATACGGCAGATCTCAAGTGCCTTTGAAATATGAGTGCTCTCTCCACAATCCACTAAAGATTGATGATAGCCACATTTATGGCAATCGCAGGCCAATCTATCGAAATATTCCATATCCAAAACCCAAAGGAGAAAATATCCCTGGGTACTAGTTGGGGGTTTCTGATAACTCTAGCAAGGCCAGGTATCAACACGGCCAAACCACCACAGACACAATGGTTGGCCTGCTATAAACTCGTAAGATTTCTTCACCCGGTGGTAAATACGGCCGCCTGTGATAGCCAGAAACACAGCGCTACCGAGCAGTACCTCTTCCCCTAAACAGCAGGCCCTGTCGATTAACTGCGAAACCAATAATAACCGCCCGCTTGGGGCTGTTATAATAATTGAGTGACAAACGTGTTTCACTGAACAACAGTTTGTTACCACGGGCCAGCTAGCTGTCCGGTGCAGCAGGATAGGAGCCTCGTCAACACTCCCTTTTCCCTTACAACACAGAGTCTCTATCGGGGATGTGCTCCATATATTCCCAGAATAAATAAAGTGATAAGTTTTCCCGTAATGGCAGGCTTACCCCGGTCCAGCTCTCCCAAAGGTCACCAATAAATTTCCGGACCCAGCCCAGTCCAGTCCAGTCCGGTCCAGGAATATTAAAACGGCCCCGCTCTTGGTCCGTCGATATCATAAAAGCCCCAGTAAAATAAGCTCCAGTAATAACAAACCCTAGTTAGAGTAGAGAAAGTTCCAGTATCATAAGCCCCAATAATAATAACCCCACCGCAGCCAATCGACCCACCACATCTTTCCCCGCACAGTCAAGGCCATAGCTTTCCCCATCCCATATTGGCAGTAGATATTACCCGTCGTCTCAGTCGAGCCATACATTGCAAGGCCAGCGAACGGCTTAGACCCGCATATATACCAATAGCGTATCACAAACCACGAGTGACCCCCCATGAATCTGATGACTAATCTAGAGCTAACCCATCTATCTAAACCCTAGCTCTGGCGCCGCAGCCATAATTATAAAAGTCCTTAATAACAGTTACGTGTAGTTAGCTTTTAAGTATAGACCCTTAGAGTCTTAGGGTCAGTTCCAGAGAGAAGCTCTTAAGTTGGTGTGATGATGTGACGTTGGAGCCCGAGTGATACCCCATGAAATGACTAATCCACATTTTGGTCCCTGGCGTAACTTTTTTATCTCCGTGGATTGGTTCTGGCCGGAGAACTAGAAGTCTTCCCTGCCCCAACTCTAATAGAAGAGACGAGACCCGCTGGAGCTGGGGTCATTTTCTCTGCTGGCTTGTTGGTGGTGTTAGCGTGGCAGTTACTTCCAACCCAAAGTCCAGGTAGCGGGGCGTGTAGAAGTTTGTTGCTTGCTTGCTTGGTTACGGCTCGAATCGCCAAGACGGTCACTAGCAGTCATAGGGAAAGGGTTGTTAAGGGACCATGTAGCCAGAGAGGTTCCTTAGCCAGAGAGGTTCCTTAGCCAGAGATCCCTTAGCCACTTGTGCAGATCTAAGGAGAGGGCCCTTAATAAAAACTTACCAAAAAAAATCCCTTCCCCGCGCACTTATCATCGCACAGCTACAGCTGCCACTGATGTACTTCGGGGGTAGGGGCAAGTCTGTCAACAGGTGGCGCTGACACAAGCAAATATTCAAAAATCCTCAGCCAATGCACCGCCACCTGTTGACAGACTTACCCCACAACCACCCTACCCTAACCCACCCCAACCACCACCCACCACACACCAAAGCGGCGCCTCTGTACCACCCGCCTCTGATTGGCTGTGCCAACGTCACCCCATCAACCATTCTACAAACAATCCATCCATTCATCCATCCCATCCATCAACACCTCCTTCCACTCCCATCACGACTACGCACTCGTCCATCCATGCACCACACCACACCACACCTCACCCACCTCCCTCACCACCTCCACCTCCATCTCCGCACTGCCACCGAGTGACATCCTATGACTCCACCACACTACACTGGTCCACTATCACGTGACCCGTCCAGTCCAGTCCATCCACCAACCAACCAATCCACCACCTCACCGCTCTCCCGCAGAAAACAGCAGAGGTTGCTGCCGCGAGCGAATAGGCGGGCGCCTTATGTCATCGTCGCTGCATGTGCCTGGGTTATTCCCCATTGGGCCTGGGCGATGCTGGGCTGCATGAACGGATGGCTTGGGGGTGACACAAAGAAAAAAGCCGGAGAGATAAACATTTCCCCTTCGGCCCCCTGACCCTGACCCTGAACCTGACACCGACAAGCAGGCAGGGGTAGCACAGACAGACAGAAGATACTTATCTCTACCTACACCTCTCTATAACATACACGCCCCCCCCCCCCTCCATTCCCCGATATCACGACCCTCTACACGCCTCCCCTCCTCCCCCCCCTATACAGACAGACAAATACCTCCCCCCCCCCTCGCCACCACCATGGCGTCCTCCATCCCCCCCACGCCCATCATTGCGCCTCCCACGCCCGACACCGATGCCAGCTTCTCGCGCCACCACAGCTTCTCTCTCCGCCGCGGCAGCAGCACCACCGCAGGCCTCGGGATCGAGGGCCTCCCGACGCCCGAGTCCTCGACCTTCGACGCCGCGGCCCTCTCGCCGCCCACAGAGGACATCTTCCCGCCCAACTACAGTCTCTCCTCGACGCCCGAGCAGCCGCGGTCCACGCCACCGTCGGCATCGCTAAACAAGCGCGGCGGCCCGTTCAACTTCCAGCCCATGGTGGCTGCGAAGAGCCCGCCTGTTGGGAAGCCGGTGGGTGTTCCCCCTGAACCCTGGGGGGGGATAGGGTTGTTAGCCTCCTTAAATTGTGAACGTTTCTGACAAACATTGTAGAATCAACGTCGTGGGCATAGATACAAGCACTCCTCCATCTCGCACCAGATCTTCCTCGAGCCGCCGCCGCGTGCGCCCCTCGTGCTGCCCGCCTCCCTCCCAATCCCAACACGAGCCGAGCTCTTCCGCTCCATAACCACCAACCAGCGCACCCGCGTCCTATGGTGCATCTGCCACCTTGCCGTTGCCATCTTAACGCTCTACTCCGCCGCCGGCTCCCTCGCCGTCACAGCACTCTCCCACCTCCTCGTCTTCGACGCCCTCAGCGCCTCCGTCTGCGTCGTCGTCGACGTGCTCTCAAACTTCGAAGTGTGGGGGCGTAGCAGCATCCGCCACCCCTTCGGCCTTGAGCGCGCCGAGGTGCTCGCCGGCTTCGCAATGGCCGTGCTCCTGCTCTTTATGGGCTTCGACATTATCTCGCACACTGCCGAGCACCTTGTCGAGGGCCTCTACACTACCGAGACCTCCCACGAATCACACATGCACTCTGTCCGCGTCTCGCCGGGGTCCGTGGACCTCGCTGCCCTCGCCGCGCTCGCGAGCTCCCTCGTGTCGGGCTTCCTACTAAAGAACCATGCGCGTATTGGCCGTGCTGTGCTGCAGTCGAATCCCTCACACCTGCTGACGGTTGTGGCGTCGTTCACACTGCTGCTTATCCCGCTGACGTCTGTGGGCTTCTCGTCGTTGCTGGACCGGGGGATGGCGCTCGGAATGGCGCTGTCAATGATTGCTATTGGCGTGCGGTTGGTCAAGGTGCTTGGAGGCATGCTGCTGATGAGCTATGGCGGTGCAGGGGTTGCGGATGTCGTGCGCGCGATCGAGGAGGATGAGGCCGTCACGGGCGTGGTGGACGCGCGCTTCTGGCAGGTCCATCATGGGCTGTGTATGGCGTGTTTGAAGGTTGGTATTGCGGCGAACGCGGTTGGAGAGGTCGGCGAGAAGGGGCTGAGGGAGAGAGTCGGTAGGCTTGTGAGGGATAAGTTGGGCGGCGGCAGCGGCGGCGCGGGGCCTGGACGGGTTAGGTGGGAGGTGAGCGTGCAGGTAACGGGTGGGAAGGTTTAGTGTAAGTGTAGATAGCACATGTAGATATGTAGCTGTGTCTGGGTAATGGTGGGTGCATGTGCGCATGAGGATGAGATATGATGTGTTTGTGACGTTTCTTTGTTTTCTTCTTTCCTTCTCGCATTTATTATGTAGTGGTCGATATATATGGCGTGTGGAAGTATGTAGTATATGACGCAGTAGAGGAGTATAGTAGCGGGGCTATGTATGTATACTCTATAGTATTTTCAGCAGTTTAGCGTATGGAGTGTAGTGGTTTATAATAATAAACAGGGACGATCGATCGAGTAACCTTCTTTATCTTATTCTTCTTGTTATTCTTGTTGTTATTCCAGCACGAGGTATCACTCGGCCATCCATCCGTCCCTACTAATTCGTCCCAACCGGGTTGTTGTTATTGCAAACTCCCTATCCCAAAGAGGAACGGTACGGTGGCCTGATCTCAGCAGCTGAGAGAAGACTAGCGGTGCGACGCGTTATCGTTATCGTTATCGTCCCCGCATATTATGATGTGTGCGGGGTGGTGCACTAGAACCAGAGTGGAACGGGAGCCTCGTTTAATTCAGTGAGGGCCGTCAATCGATAATTATAATGTGAGGGCACGTACATGTGCAATATATACACCAGCTTGACCGGAAAGAGTGCAGTAGACTCTTGTTTGCACCGGGTTGGAAACATCGAAGCCTAGCTCGAGCTGTGTATAGCCAGACCCTGCCTTGATAGCTTGGCCCCGAGTCCGATTAACCAGGCGCTCGGTGAAGACTTAGCTATTGGTCTTTTCTTTTCCTGTCCATCGGCCGTCATCACCAGCAGTAGTCATCCCAGGTACGGTACTGTGCGAGTATGTGGCATGTAGATGCTGCCATCATGTATATATATGTATCCACGGACAGCGTAGTAGTTCAGAGTTCTGCGTAAGAGTTCGAGAGGAACATGTAGTGGTAGTGAGGGGCAGAGAGAGACTTGAACCCTGGGAATATCTACTCCACTCCGCCATATCTGTCCTCCTTACGTTATACACTACGCATACCTCTTCTCAAATTCTAGTGTTGAGGCCTAAACATTATTAGTTTAAGCTTACTCTGTCCCGAAAGCTTGTCACGACGTACGCGGAGGGATGGAGATATATCGATATTCGTGGGGAGATATTTGTCCATGGGTTACATAGAAGGGGCAGAGATACATACAAGTAGTGGGTACATGTATTCGCGAATGGCTTGCGTCTAAATGGCTTCTCGATATATATGTATCTATCTAGTTACATCTACATGTAGGTAAAGAAAGAAACCAACAAAAGAAAACATCTATTCTCTATCGCTCGCTCGTTTTTCAGACCAGCCCGCTCTAAAAACAGACACGAAACAAAAAGAAAGAAAAGAAAGAAAAAAAACGAGAAAATCTAAAATCTAAAACCGCTGATCTAGTCTAGGATATAAAAAAGCCGTTCTAAAAAGAAACCGTTCTACGAATCTAACCCCCCCCTTCTATGCGATAATCATACACTCGCCGCCTCCTCCTCCTCTTCCTCTGCCGCCGGCTGGTCCGGCAGACATTTTCCCCCGCCCCTGACATACTTGACCATCATCTGCGCCTCCGCATGGCTATAGCTCCTATAATCTCCGCTCTCGCCATGCTTATAAAACAGATCCCACACCTCGAGCGACTCCAGCTTCAAATGCTCTTTCATAAACCTCATCACATTATTCCAGCACCCGGTGAACAACAGCCCACTACTAATCAGCACGGTCCTCAGCGTCTCCTTGTGGCGCTCCAAGAACGAGATCAGCTCATGCTCATGCATCTCGACGGTCCACAGCTCCACCTTGCGCAGCGCCGGCCACACCTGCTCCTCGCCAAAGATATGCGGAAACAGGAACGCGTCCGCAGGCACCGTGTTCCCAAAGCCCAAGCACAGCTCCTCGAGCTGCTCCGCCGGCGCCAACACATTAAGCAGCGGGGTGCTCTTGGCGTTCTCGACCGCCTCCTGCGAGTCGATGCCCAGATGCAGCTCCATCACGCGGCACCCCTTCAGCACCACCGCCGCGCGCGCCAGCAGCTCCGCATCCGCAAACACCGCCTCGTGCACAATCTCCTCCGTGTTCATTCCCGTCATCTTGAACGACGTGAGGCGCGTGCCGCCTTTATACGCTGCGTCAATCAGGGCGGTGAAGCCGCGGAGATAGTCCCTCTCGAGGCCGTGCTCGCCGTGGAACTTGTCGCGCATCTCGAATTCGTAGTAGTCGATTTCGCGGTACGTGTATTGGCGCTCGCGGGCCATGGGCGCACCGTGGACCATCTGGATTGCCGACAGGCGGGGCAGGCCGGCGAAGGCGGTGGCAAGCATCTGTGTGTGGTCGGGCGACGTCTGGAAGTCGTACCAGCCGTTGATGGCTGCGTTGAAGATCTCGTGGGCGCGGGAGTCCGCTGATTCGGAGTGCGAGGTGTTCGCAAGGCGGAGCTGCGCGTTGAACTCTTCCCAGATCATGTAGTTTGGCTCCTCGATACCGTAGATCAGGTTCTTGACATGGCGGGCGAGGTCGGGCCTCTGGGCGATCGCGACGAGGCGGGAGACGCTGAGCTTGGTGGGTTTTAGGGGTACAGTGCGGAAGAGGAACTCGGTAGAGAGCTGGGCGAGGGAGCGCTGGACGAGGCGGAAGTTGGCGAGGTCGGCTTTGGAGTCAAAGTGGCAGATGATCTCGCGGACGAGTTCGGGACTGAGTTTCTCCATCGTTGTTGCAATACTAGCGCCACCCGAGGTTGAGGATTTTCGCGGGGGGGGGGGGGGGGGGGTTGGTGAATTGACTGCGATCGTTAGAACAGCTAGAAAGCTTGAAGGAGAGAAAAAAAATAATAACAGGCAGACAAACCCTTGATGCGCAGGAATCGAAGCTAGAACGAACACAAAAATGTGCTAATTTTGTAAACAAAAAAAAAAATTTTTGTGTTGATAAGGGGGGGGAAACAGAAAGGGCTGCCTTGCGAAAAACTAAGCTTTGCCTTTGTTCCTAAATCCTGTATTGAATAGCTTGTTAGCTACCTAGCTCTTGTAAGTAAGAAGAAGAAGATAGAAGGATGTACCTTGATTCCAACAAGAAACCTGTGTTTGGAGCTCGAGTGACTTGTTGTCAGTCTGTCGCGCAGGTATTGGGGCCGAGTATAAGTACAAGTATAAACAAGAAAGAGAGCAGCCGCCACAACATGTATGGGAGGGAGAGGCCACGGTTATTAATTTTTTTTTTCTTTGCAGTTTTTCTTTTCTTTTTTTTTTCTTTCTGCGCTGGCTGCAAGGGGGAAAAACATCGACAGCCAATCGCCGCCGCACTCGAGTCTATTGTTGCCTCGGATTGGGCTTAGTTTTTGACTGAGTGTGTGGGGGGTTTAAGATCCGCCTCGCGGCTCTTGTGGGTGATTGGCAGATAAGATTTCTAGAAACACAGAAGCAAGTGGATACAGATACAGTAAGCAAGGGTAAAAGGCCCCTAATACGATTTGCAATGTGATAGGGAAAGAAAGCCCCCCGTTTTAAAGTTTTTGCCATAAGAATTATCCGAAGCCTTGGTTTAGGCCTGCAGTTGTTTAGTTATGCTGTCACGTGCATGCTCCATGTGATGGCGTGTGTGTAATCATGAAATATCACTCGGTACACCTTTCATTCATTGTTGTTGTTTTTGTTAATTGCTTCTAAGACCCATGGCCCCAAGAACTGATAGAAGCCCATTCAAAGATTAGGTAGTCGCAATCCTGGGGTATGGTTAAACTGGGGGTACGACCAACTCCTCACAAAATCGAAAAGGGCTTCCAGTAAAACAGCACTCTTGGCGGCTCCTGACAATTAAAAACGGTTCTCCATATTCTTGCAAAGGATATAGTATATTCTCAGGGATTCTCCTGTATTCATTCTTGAATTTAGATGAAATTAGTCATAAACCCGGTTTAACCATACCCCCAGGATTGCGTCTACCATTGAATGCTCTATCTCCAGCGTTCTCAAGCAAAATAGATATTCCAACACCCATGCTATTATATCTAGCCTTCAATTTGGAATCCTAATATTGGCAGATATAATGGTCCCGTAAGAGCAATGAATTTCCACCAATCATGTAGCTCGTTTGGTCATTCCGACGGCCACGTGGGCCGCGGCTATGAGGATGTTCATTTTGGAGGATTTACGGCCGGCGCTTGTAAGACCAAAACGAGGATATAATCTTTGAGAAGGGAGCGATTCATCGGGTTGCTTCTGACTGGGGAGACCAGCAACGGACTATCTTGGGTCAGTTAAGGTTTTGACGGCTAGAAATGATGGTCCTTGTGTAGTCATGAGGGAGTAAACTAAGTGCATGTCATGGCACTTTTAAATGGCCACAGCAAGCTAGGAACAAGTTATGTGGAGAGAAACCCAATCGAGGAGAGGCTTGCTTTTTATACCTTCTTTAGAAATAGCAATTTAGTCAACCCAATTACGGCGAAGAGGGTACGTGTAATGTATCAAATCCACATCGAACTCAGAATCGATGAGGTGGTAGCGGACGCGAATAAACTTGAGCAGTTTGTAGATCACCGCATGCACTGTGTTTCCATAACTGCAACACTCATGCCTATTGCTAGCGTGCCTGAGAACTCGTGAGTGTGTCCGCTGATTGATATGGAGGTCTAGAAGAGTATTTATTCAAACTCTTTATTGAATGAGATCATTTGGTTATGAAAGATAGATCGATGCGGCGAAGGTCAAAAATGTCGCCGTGTAGAGTAGTATGGCGCCGGTCGACGTTAATATACCTTTGCGGCCATTCAAGGGTCAACCCTAACCCTTGATTTCTCCCTTTTCACACCTACATGTATTTAGACCTATTCTCGCCTAACTTAACTTTGGAATTCTACTGCATTTTGGGATCGGCCATTCTGGTCCCTACCAGCTCTGAAAAGCTATCTCACTCAACAAAAAAATGATTAAAATAAATAGAGACAGACAATTGATAGGTAATCACTAGCTTTAGCTTTTCTACGTGTTAGATCTTTTATCAATTGCGTTGTGTGGTTGAGGATAGATTTTCTGTGGAGCATGAAATTCTCGTGGTATTTTAGGTAGGTTGTCGAATCGGACTGCCAAGACAATTTAAGCCACCTCATAAACATTAACCTTCTCACATTACCATTCATCCGACTTCATTGAATTCATCTCTTCCCACATGATTATTATCAACTTCCTCAGCTTAATCTGTTTATCAATCTCCTACGCTATGTATTTAACATTCACTCTTGAGCTCTCCGGGTATACCTTTCATCTGAATTTGCTGCTACCAATACAGTTGATAGGTATGCATGAGACAAGACTCCTCGGTCTCGGTCTCAGTCCTGATACACGTCCCGACATCTGAAAAAAACGAAACTAAGCTGATGAAACATTATCCTAAGGCTTGTGGTGAGTTTCTCTTAAATATCCTGGAAAAGTGTTGGTGCAGTAGTTAACCCTAGAGATATGACATGTATCACCGGGAGAGCTTAAATTAGGACTTGGCTGATTATGTGTTTACTAGGTGCATATGCATAGTGGATTAGTGCATAAAACGAAAGACATGATGTTTAAAAGGCTCGGTAATTACCCTGATAACTTCTCTGAACACTCTCGAGGCCCTCAGGTGTGACGTTGGTACCCAGCGAACGTCTCGTCCTGTTCAAGCCACCAAGTTAAGTTGATGGCCATTATCATGGAATCAAATACCTATTTATTATTCTACCACTCTCGCTTCGCTTCCTTCGGAGAACTGGGATGCTAAACGGCTTTATACCGCCCCTGGAAAATCCGAGGATCAAGGTAGATATCCTAGGTATGACGGGGGATCTGTTCTATTTGATGGTAAACAAACACGAGTGATATTCCGTGTCGCACATTAGACCGCCACTGTGCAACAGAACACTCTCGAAGCCCGGCTTCGTGCATCGCAGGCCCTGACGAATCATGACCCTGGAGCGCGATCAGGGCTAGGGAAGTAAAATAGCGGAGGGTCACCTCAGCCGCAATACCCGTATCCTAGTCATGACGTCAGCCCCCGTCATCACTGACCTCACGCTGATCTTCTCCCACACAATAATAAACAAGAGCTTCGACCTAGCGATTCCTAAGGTTAGAGGTAGAACACTCTGCCTCGAGAAAGAAAGCTTGTTTAGAGTAGCTGTCATGCATTCTGGGGTTTCTTTCAATTGATAGATTGATAAGTAATCACCAACTAGAATGGCCGGAATAAGGTGCATATGCACATGGGTGTTTATCTATTTCCAGAGGAACCTTTCAACTAATTGCAGCCAATTAATGGCCTGAGAAACCTTGATTGATTCGTCTCCGAGGCAAGAGAGACCAGAGAGTTGCTCGATTGAGGTCATAGATTACCTGCTTTGATGTGAAAGCCGCCCCCATATTTTGGTTCCCGGCCTTGATCTTGGTTATCCACCCTCCTAATTGCACATGCTGTTATACCGACAAAAAATGATCAGAAAATCAAGCAACCGGCGACTGTTACGTAGCCGTGGCTCCCCCCCGGTGATGGTGGGATTATATATACCAACTCTGTGAGCCCGATTCTCATGATTTACTTCAGCATCTTCAAAGCAATATTACCACCATCACCACACTACTACACACTACAATCAATCGACTAAAGGTAAGATATAAAAATATAAAATAAGCAACCATGGAAACAGTCTACAACGCCGCCAATGCTGCCAGCAAGGCCCTCTTCGGCGAAAACACAAACCCCAATTCTCAAAATCCCAACCAAACCCAGAACCGAAACCCCAACGCAGTGACCACGGACACGAGCGACTACGACCGTCCCTCCGCCTCAGAGACAAATCCCTTCCGTCAAAGTGGAACCGACACTGACAGCAACAACCCATTCCGCTCCGCAACAGGCCCCACAACAAAGCCATTCGACTCCACAAACACTTCCGGGTTCGGCTCACAACACACCGCCACCTCCGGCAGTGGCGGCCATGAAGTACTAAATAAGCCATATGACTCTGGCGTTGGGTCTCTTGAGAAATCAAGTGCGAGAACCTACGACCAACCCTCAGGAAATGATTTCGATCAGCCATCCACTGCCGGTGTGTTCGCAGAGCACTCAAGCAACTACGGAAACAACCCGGCTAGTAGCTTTGACAAGCCCACGACCACCACCAGCACCTTCCGGAAGACATCAATTGGTGACCTTAACAAGGATGGTGCGCGGCACGAAATCAGCGACCTGGACAAGCAGAGGGTCGGGGTTCACTCTAGTAACCCTACCATCAGCAGTATCAATGATCATAGCAACGCGTTCTCTTCAGATCACAACAAACCCGTCACAAGTCGTTTCTCGGAAGACACAAACACCCCGCATACCAGCACCAGCACTGGGACTGGGGCTGGCGTTCTAGGAGGATTGGGTGTATCTCACGAGCACCACACACCGACCAACAGAGACTTCTCGCAGTCCTCGACGACTGACCACTCGTCCTACATGCCGGGGGCTTTCAGCGATAACACTAGTGGTAACAACAATCCCGACTCTAGTCTTTCCCGTGACTCAACCACCACCCACACCCCTCACCACCAATCTGGGGCACCTGCACAGGGCTCTAACATTCAATCACTTGTTGATCCCAACCCTGCCACCTCCACCTCTGGAATCTCGTCCACCTCTAAGCCAACATCTACCAGCAACCCTTCCACCACCGCCGGTTCCGCAACACACGGGGCCACCAACAGCGGCCTCGAAGCCGCAAACGCAGCGCCAAAATCTGTCACTGGTGCCGTCGGCAGCGGACCCGGCGCAGCTGTAGAACCAAGCGTAGGAGCCCACCCCGGGCACGCACAGCAACAGACACCAAAGCAGCAGGGTGCCGACAGACCTCTCGAGGAGCCTTCAAACACCTCCACTTCTACCTCTAAGAGGGATACCGGAGCGCCGAAGCCTTTGGGTTTGGGAGCACAAAATAACGAGCACAGTCAAGGTACCGGTGAGAAGTATGAGAAGTCTACTGGTGTCGCGGCGGAAGGCGGCGACTTCGATGCCAGCCGACCGGGTGCTGGGAAGGAAGCTGAGTATGTTGATATCCCTAATGGCTTTTCATGAGATTGATTGGATGCTAACTATAGATGTTGCTAGTCGTCTTCTCGATGAGAAGGGTATTCACCATGGGAAGGAAACGAAGCCAGATACCTCCGATGTTACTGCTGGCCTAGGACATAGCAAGCTCTTGCCTGGGCACAAGGATAAGAGCCACACAGATACACCGAAGGATCATCATCATGATAACCAGACTACGCCGCCGCCCTCAGACGGCGGATCATCAGGTCATAAGGGATTGGCAGAGAAGATTAAGGGTGAGCTTTTTCTCTTTGGATATGCGGTAGTGGTTGATGCGAATAGTGGACTAACCTTTGATATAGAGAAACTTCACATCCATCACTAAAATAAGGTAATATAAAGATATTTCCGTTTATTTAGTTGGCTTGTTTTTTTTGTTCCTGTATTATGGCGAGGAATGTACGAATAGTATGAGTAAAGAAAACATAATGAAAGAGTAGTTCAAAGATGAAAATACTTTTGGTTGTGACTGACAATCCATTCAGTGGTGCATGCACCATACTGGTGAAATACTGTCTAGGTAGTCTAGGCACAGGCAGTGGTTTTGGACCATTATCAGAGAAATCTATGAGAACCACTGCCATCTATAAAAATTGAACCGAATAATTTGGTGCTAAAAGTCTAAAATGGATTATTTTAGCCACACCCGGTTCTCAAATTTCTCATAGGTTATGTTTTCAATTGAGGAGGTTGATATTGACGTTCCCGACCATATTTCGAAGTATAATCCCCTCGTTGCCAAGAGCTTGTATTATCTCTGCGCCTAAGACCCAAGTGGCGCTAGATCTGATTCGCGCTGTTGCTGTTGGCACTAGTGGGGCCCCCTACTATTTTGTCTGTATTGGGGGTTAATAGTAGGACTAGACTGTCTTGGCATATTTCTCGATCTCCATTCAACACACGTACGTAAAGCTTGACACCTCCCTATGTATTCCATCTATGCCCATGTACCAATAACCCCAAAGCCTCTTGAGAAAATGACAGATTAAACAATTGTAGGAGCATCTTATATATGTATGACGAAATAAATGAAACTAAAAAAGAGAGCTTTAAACAGCCTGAGATACAAATGAGACCTAGATCAAGTACATGTATTATATATAACGAGACTTAAGGAAATTAAAGATAGAGCATGTTAATGTAAACAATCTTAGATATGAATGTGATCCAACGTAATGTAAAAATAATGGAGGATAAAGAAAGCCCTAGTGTAATGAGATGAAACCCCTTAGGAATACTTTGAAAAAATGCCTGAGATAATATCGATATATATAGGCTACACTTCTAAAATTTAAATACAATAAAATTGTACAATCTTCATTGACCATGCAATTGCAAGATCTTTTATATATGCCCAATGTTGGGATTGAGCTCTCACACCATTTCGTCGGCGGAAACACGCAGAGGAGTATTAGTAGAGCTAGAGGGAGTTGTAATGGTACCTGCAGATGAATTGCTCAAATGAGGCCGGGCAGATTCAACGGGGCCCGGTTGATTCTCTACCAACAAGGTAGCGGACGTGTGAACTATGGTGTTCTGGTTGGATAGGGTTTGGGAAGCTCGCCTGCGAGAGATGCTCATTTCGATATTCAATAATTGGTTTCCTAGCTCCTGTAGCTTGGCATTCTAAAGTTCCAAATTAAACACAGTAAAATAAAGTGGAAGTAAGACATTACGTACTAACCCACTTGCGTGAAAATGCGCCCGAACCCCTTGACCGATCCCAAGTACAAAAAATACAAACAAAGAGATCAAGGCAATGATTTCGCTAGTATTGAACTTTGGTTTTGTCGTGTGTATATATATATATACATTGTTCAACTCTAAATCTGCATGATGTCGACTGCATCTTCAAGTTGCTCGAGATTAAGAAATTGGTAGAATGACCGCGATCCAATTTAAAGGTTTATATGTATTTAGAGAAGGCCTAGGTAACTGTGATGAGATAGATCGTGCTGGTAGGTTTGAGGGAAATGAACAACAAAAGGCTGCTGCTTATATACTTAATTAACAGATAGCCTGCAATTTTGGGAGAGAAAACTGCCTCCGAACCATCACCATGCATGGCATATAGCTAGCTGATTATTAGGAGCCGGGACTAAGTCACTTCAGAACTATAGCCATAGGCCTATGACATATAAGGTTTTCATGTATCTATCCCTTCGGTCGTAATAAAGTTCCTACAACAACGGTGGAAATTCGAAATATCTCAACATTCACGGACGCTATACTTATTACAGATGGCTCAAAAGAAAATAGGCCTCCCCCGAACGTCCCTGTGTAGTCGAATCTTTGTTGGAAGAGCTTGGCGCACCTCTAGGTGAAAAAACCGGAAAAAAATATTGGTCCAAAAGGACCACAATATCGGCTGTTACGACCCAGGGGATATAACAAGGTAACCCTGAAGACACGTCTCCCACCTGAGCCATGTAATAATAAATACGTGGTACATACATATACAGATTTGCTCAAAGTTTTCTCAGCGCTGGCGCATGGCCTCAAGGGAAAGTTATGTCTCACTTCGTGAAAAGCATCTCCTTTCACGTATATCAAAGCATAATTACCACAGCTGATTTGATCATTGATCTCGATTCCAACTGGAATGGTCGCCTGAGGGATCCTGGTCTCTGACCGGCCCGTCCCGAGTTCCCACTGGTTTTCGGAGATTTTCGGGCCTATTGATTTCCAAGATAGAAAAAGGGATTCCCAGAGAGGGGTTAATATAATGCAGTCTTGTTAATATTTATGCCAAATCAATATATTTGCTTTGCTTGAATTGTATATATACCAGTATTATAGGTCTAAATATACTAATTGTCTCGATCGAGCAGCTCAAGTACCTTGAGGCATTATCTCTCTTTGTAAGAACAAGCAAATAAAGATATATATACGGGATAGAGGAACTCGAGTCATTTGCCTCTGTTGGCCTCGAGCAGCCTCGTATTGGGTCGACCACACAGCTAATCCGATCACAAAGGCTTATTTCTAGACATGGAGATGTACGCAGTGATTGATTGTAAGATTAACCCATAGTGTGAATCGATAGCAGAAATTCTAGCTAAGCTCGATGTATCTAGGGACATCTTGCTTTTTTTTTTAAAAAAAAAAAAAACAAACGGGCCGGGATATTCTTCTGCCATGTGTATTAAATTGACAGGTATACGTATGAGCATCGTCCGCGACGTCACCGAGAAAATATTTCGAGAATCAAAATCATGCAGGTACGTAGCTGATCACTGATATGGTGAAATCAATGAGCAGTTGGAATATATACGTGCTCTAGTAAAAGATTTTTTTATAGCCCAGATCCCTCCTTATATATAGCGCTATAGCGCCCTTGTACGTACAATCGTAGCTCCTTAATTGGACTGCGGCAAGTAAGTGCGCAGTTTTTGATTAATTCGATTGACCTTTGCATGACTTAGCTGGGAGAGGCCGCCTGAGCCCTAGAAAAAAGAGTTTTAAGCCGGCACAGGCTCCCAGTTGATGACGAGGCTCGCTCTCGAGCAATGAGCTAGCCGGCCAAACCGAACCGCAGCCACTAGTATAGATCTATCCTTTATGCTCGATCAAGACTCGTTCTCATTGATTAATTCGATTGATAATTACGTATACGCGTAGTTGATTGGGCGACTTCCCATAAGCAATAGAGTATGTTCTATTGCAATAGCGGGCGGCTCTTAGATAGATCGGGTTCCCATAAGCAAGGGTGATTTTCTATTCGCCGGACTTGTTCTATTCATTTACTAAGCTAGGCAGATAAGATATACATGTACGTATAGTAACGTGCAATAAACTTTTCCTAGTTAGTTTCCAACTGGAGAAGGAAGGTGAAGGCACCCAAAGTTCTATCCCCCTCAAAGATGCATATGGTGCTCTATCACATCTTTTAGATACATGGGTTCTATTTGATAGAAAGACAAAATCAGGTCTATTGGGCGATAGAACGCGGCCTGTTGCTTATGAGAAGTCGTCCATTGCTTTCAGCCCATTCTCATTAGGTAACTACTAGAGAATTGATATAAAAAAAAACCTGCAGATACCGATCAAAGTTAAATACGTACATGACACCTTATATAATGTATGACCGATATATTTGTATTTGTGCTACTTCGATCCACTCTAGTACCAGTGCACGATTATGTTATGCCACGCACATCATGCGGGTCATGTTACGAGATCCAAAACTGATTGGCGGACTTCGCAATTTGAGAGGAGTATGTATTGCCAAATCTCGAATGGCTTTATAATTTAGGTGCTTAGTGGTATCCTATTATATTTTGTGTCGGTGACTACTTAATTATAAGTAATCATTTCGTACTCATATTGAAAGATTCATGTATACATATTCATTAATATACCCTTCGCGCGCGCAATCTCCCGCAGAGTCCAAAATATCAAGCCTTCATACTTAGTTGTCGTCAACGTTGCATTGACTCAGCTTGATCATAATCGGATATGTGTGAAAAGGATGTTTTATAGTACTATTAGTAATTACAGTGGCTCAGTCAGTCGAAGTCGTGCACGTGGGGGACCGACGTGAGAAGGGAATAGTTTTCCTTACCTCAAGGACATGTCCCCAATATTGACATACAATGGTAGTGGTCCCAAAAGACAAGGAGCCTTGAGATCACTACATATCTGTCCTTGACTCATTGCCTGCTCAAGTACTCGTGCTTCTTCCTGCACCGTGGGGTACCAAGGTGGAAGAGGATAGACAAGGCTCTCTCTTTATTTTTCACCCTCGTTATCACATCACGTCACTCCACTCATCTTTCCTGTAACAGAGAATCAAACCATCACGACCGTTCATCTAAGCTTAAGTCTTTCATCACCTCATTAGTATATCCGACCCGGCCCCCAGTATAGAGATAAGAAGCCGAATTCGAATTCGAATGAGCTCGAGATCGAGAGCGAACCTCCAAACTACACGGTATTGAATCGATGGTGGGTAAGCTAAACATTCCCTAGTAGTAATATATAGCAGACAGCCTTGATAGTTCCCCCAAATAAATCAATTAATTTACAGCAATAGCTCTAATATTTAGCGTTACTCGCAGTACCAGAATTCAACTGCCGCTTATTACAGCTATTTTTATAGTATGAATAAAAATAAAAAATAAACTATTTTTATAGTATGATGCTCAACCGATCGAGAGACGTTGCAGATCTTCGACAAAGATATACATGAGATTTAATGCGAGATTAACCAAGGCGTTCACTAAAGGGTCGTGGAAGTAAGCGTTGCAACTATGGGACTTTTAATGTTGTTTTTACGACCATTTTCTGAACGCCCAATTGGCCAAGTAGAATCAACACTGATAGCGTTAAACAAAGCACAACTACAATCTTTACCCCCTTTATAGTTTTCCTTGATTATACTGGTTAGTAACTCAACGATACAACTTTACACTTGTTGGTATAATGTATTTATGTACGTGGTCATGCCGATCACCGAGAAATATATATTATGGTGATATCGGGGTCGGTCTTGGCACATGTAAAAATCTCCATCAGGTAAATCACCTATTTAGGTGTTTTTGATCTCACAGATGGCAGAGCAACGCCCTTAAACCGAGTGCTTTATGGTGATGGACAGGGGTATTTTTAGTGGATTTTGATCTGGCCTTAACAATTTGTATGGGTAAAAATTGACATGTCTCCCTACCAAACTCACCCAACTTCAAAGTCTATCTCCTCAACCACAAGACAATTAAAATTAAAGGCCGTAGAATGATTATCCTCTTGATTCTCTGTCATTCTACAGCCTCTAACCAAAAATATATTGTGTTGTGGTTTAGGAGATAGATTTGGCGTTCATGTACTTTTACCGGCCCCGATATCGTGACGCCCACCATATATCCAAGATTTTGTAGATCGGTGCAACTTTCTAGTGTGGCACACGGCCTGGAGAATGGAATATACATGTACAATATGTAGAGTATCTGATTGAAAGCCTTGCTCTGAAGATCAGGCCCTACATGCAGCTGACAATTAAGAAGTATATGTATGTACACTCGCTCACCTACTGATGGCGGATCCTGTCTGATGGTTCTGTTTGCAGTAATTTGCCCTTGGCGTCCGGAACCTAACTATTTTACTGGCCTCAAATCCCTGACCGCCATCAGACAGGATCCGCCTTCACCCCGTGAGTGACTGTATGCATGTACCCGTAGTTTTTTGGCATTTCCGGATGCAACTGCTATTGCATACACAGAAAAAACTCGCCAAGGCTATCTTTGTATGGCATGCAACAGCAGTTGCGTCCGGAAACGCCAAAAAACTACGAGTACATGTACTCGGGGCAGGTAAAAAGTACTGGACAATGCAAGTTTTGTCTCTGGGCTTTTTTTGCAGTAGTTCACGCCTAGCACGCGCGCCCATTGGTGAACCAAAAACCTGCATTGTCCGGTACTTTTTACCTGCCCCGAGTACTCTACTCGTAATTGTTTTGCGTTTCCGGACTGGACTGGGTCCGCATATGGGCGTAAATCGTGCTTGACACCCATATTTTGGTGGTATGCGGACCCAGTCCAGTCCGGAAACGCAAAAAAATTACGAGTACTTGATTCTTAGTACATACATGTATGTATGTGCGGAACGAAACCCGCTGCACAACAGCCGATGCGGCTCACAACCCCCCGGTAACGAAGATAAAACCGGATTTAAACGTTAACTTTAACGACAGGATAGGATCTACCGTCACTTGCAGGTGAGCGGCTGTACCTGTGCACATATGTAAAATTACGCGACTTGAACTCGGTAGGGACAAGTTGAGCCTCTAGATCTATTAATTATAGGCCAATAATTATATAAAAGAGGATCCGGATGTTAGGTGAATCAATGACGTGTATGTAGGCTATCAATAATACTCCTATATATACATATGCACTGTATATCTCAGCTCAGCTAGGTTGAGAAGCTCAATGAACGTTTCATCACTTTGAAACCTGGAGTATAGGAATTTCTGGACATCCCAATATAATGGTGAGCGGGGAATTTTACATGTATAAATAGATAATATAGAGATCCAAATTAACCAGTCCCTTGAAACAATTGCTACTGGCCCAGGTTTCAATTAATCTAGAAATGACTGTTCACATTTTGGTTGGAACACACGAACGGTCAACTGATCAATAATCCGTAGGTCTGGATCGGCCGAACATGCGAGTGATATATTGTGATTCTAAACAGAATTCCGCGGCCAGCTAAAGGTGCAAATGCCTCTGTGGTTGCAATTGATATTTCAAGTGATTAGAAATGTATAGTTGGGAACTTTCCTCGGATCTTTCTAAATTTAACTCCGAAGCCTAAGATCCTGGATACGAAATTTTAATCCACAGAAACAGCGTTTGTTTTTCTTTCGCCTCTGATACCTACTAAACGGAGGTATATCCGATGCGGACTCAGTGCGGATTTGGAATCACCAGTGTTCCGCGGCGCGAGAGATGACCAAAGCCTATAATGCAAACGCCGTCATGGGAAGTGTTCGCGAGTAATTAATATATACCGTATGAGTAGAACTCACACTAAACTAAACAATATCCAGCCAACCACGCACCCCACCCAAACACGAAAAGGGGAATACTACATGTGTAAATTGAACTATGCCTGATGGAACAGGCTGTGGTGCTGGCGTCTTGGACCTAAGGGACGAGTATGTCTGGGGCTGGCAAAAGTAAGGCCAAAGCCCGCTGTTCAACACCCAAAGGTCTAGACTGATCTCAAGTCGAGGCTAGCGGGCTATGCTGATAGCTGGATTCCAAAATCGGTAGACGACATAATGTACTAGTAGCGAGTACTCTCCCACACGGGCAGTTGGCCATGGTAACACCACTCGCAGGCTGAGTACCGGGTGTATCTGTAATATACACAAGAGAAGTACAATTACATGTAAAAATATTACACATCTTTTCTCCGAGGAGGCTGACGCCTAGATTAGTGGGGGAAACCTTATTGCCCGATAATAATTCCTTACCTCGAGTATGTAGCTCATGTAAATGTGCCCTCTATGCACTCTCTGTATGACTGAATAACACCGACGAATTCGGTTGATGAGGTTTTTGATGGATGATGGTGGTGGTTTGGGTGAAATCCGCACACACTCGCACCGCCGTAGTCGGCTAGCACGGCCTAACCGTAAAGACAGTGTTTCGGTGATCGATCCTATGGTATATATCCGTGAGGCACTCCCAACAACCCAAAATTCCCCAAAACGGGAGATTCTCAGAAATGGGGGTTTCAAGGCGGTACTCCAACAATGCATATATTTCTAAATGCATCATTTTTAAAACGAGCTACTATTGATGCCGTAAAAAAACAGTATTTCTTTTTGGATTTTATGTGACCTAAACCCTCTAGGAAATAATGAGCAGAGTAGTTATATGTGTTTACCACCTTTATTTCTTGCAGTATGAAAGCCGGTCCGTGAAAGATCCTAAGCCACAAGATTTGATATTCGCAATCACCCTCTGAGGTCTGCGATCGACGGGGTAAAGGGTCGAAAATCCAAGCCCTCATTGCGGTCTCGAGGTCAGGCGGCATTTGAGTTGGTTGATTTTGTAGTTCTGCCTAGTTTGACTGCGCGGAAGGTCCTACCAGATTGTTTCATATATACGACCATATGCCCACAGAATCTGGAAGGACTCTTATGTAGTGCACGATTAACCTGAGTCGAGACCTAGGACAAAAGACAGGACTAGCTGGTTGTTAACGAGAAAATATAAGTTAAAACTTAGGCAATTGAAATTTGAAAGTCTCAACTAGGGTCAGATTGGAAAGAAAGTTGAGCATTTCGATAAAACGCCCTGCATAATTTATTGGCAAATCTCTTCCTAAAACAGCCAGACTTCCTGTCCCACTCGACTTTCTGTTCAACTCGCGTAGCTAAAAGACTCTAATCAGAACCCAATTGACTGGGTAAGTCTGTAATCATGGCTAGCCACTCCAAGGTATCGATCTCACGAAGTCCCGGAACCTTGACGAGACTTGACATGATCTAGGTCTCGATAGTTTCAAGACTTGCTCCATAAAATACAAGGCAAGACGAGTGCGAGACTTGTCCACACCTCGTCTGTCTCTTGCCGTGCCAGTACTGCAGTCGCGTCATCATTTTTAAGCCAGATGGACCACCAGCTCATTAAATGCATCCAGTCGATTGTTTTTGGGACGATATAGTTTCTTGACCTGCACAGTCTGCAGCTAGTGTAGCTGCGCGAAATTCTGGTGGCTTAATTTCTCATTTAATTGCGTAAATCCAGTTATGCTGACGCCGGAGGTTATATATCTGAATACTGAATGTTTACGGCGAATCCTGCTAGCGTATAGTCTGGGAGCAGGACTAGCTAGAAAAATGGTGGGAAAGGCGGCGCTGGTATTATTCTTCAAACATCATGTATGGGGGTGTTAATTGTGTGGTATGGTACCTGTATCATCAGGGTAACTGCACTAAGAGCTCCGACCCAAACACCACTGCAACAAGCTCTCAGGATAGCTCCAGTGCACCCCCCACCCCCCAGCTCACAATGACCGACCACCGTTCCGAAGCCCTACTCCTCAAGCACTACCGTCTCGACAGTGCCTTCCCTGAGGCTTGGTCTGACCCCATTGAAGACCTTCAAATCGCCCAACGAAAGCAATTCCGCGCCTCCACAACCCGCTACAGTATCCTCCAAGAAGAGGGCATCTCCGCCTCCTTCACCCGCCCCGATGCAGACAGCGGTTTCGTACCAGAAGATGAGCCAGATCCACTTGGTAGCACCTCGAGCGTGGTGCGACTCTTGCGTGATAGGGGACTTCCTTTAGAGGAGAACACACGGCTGCGTAACCGTTATCTCATTAGCAGTAAGACCTTTAGTCCAACGGCGTTTCTGAGAGATGTGCACGCGACGACGCCCTCGTCGGAGCTGCAGCGAGGGTTGAATCTTTTGTCAGGATCTATTGCACAAAAGTCCGGGAGTCTCAAACTGCTGGTCGAAAGTAATTTCGATCGGTTTGTGGCAGCAAAGGGAACCATTGAGGGTGTGTATAAGGAGATGAAGGCGAATAGCTTTCTGGACAAAGACAAAGAGAGCGAGTACGGGGTGGGAAAAATTAGAAGCTACCTTAATGAGGCTGAGGCGAAGGCCGATGATGTCTTTGGCCCCGTTATGAAGGGGCGTGGGCGGGAAGAGGAGCTCCGCACGTTACTGAGTGTGGTGGAGCGCCATCGCGACATTCTGGAGATTCCAGGGCTTTTGAATGATTGTATCAAAAGAAAGGATTACGAGAGCCTGATTGACGAGTACCAAAAGGCACGGAAAGCATTGATGGATGCGAGGGCCCTTGTGCCAACAGAACCTGGGTCCCTGGTAGTAAATTTCAAGGAGGAGCATATCCATCAATTGATCATTGCAGAGAAAATGTGGATTGAAATTACATTTGCGATTGATGATTTCAAGAGGGATACGTGGAAGAGGCTGGCAGAGTGTAGGACAGAAGATAATTTGCATATGGAACTCATCGGCATCTTGCTTGAGCTGGGAGTAGAGGATAATCCAATCTGGGTGTGGCTATTAAGTCGATATGAATACCTAAAGAACAGGATCACCACAGTATTCGAGAGATCACGGGTGGAGATTGAAGGTTTGTCTACCGCTCGCCCTATCTTCATGAACAATCACTCACCTGATACCCCTAGTCCTCCGCCGAAAGGTAGCCTCCGCACCCCCGCCCTCCTCCAAGGCAATTGCACACCATCTCCGCTCTCCCACGCGGCGCATCCAACCGGACCCCCAAAAACAACTCGATACCTCACGTACCATCTCTCTCTGGGAGCTTATCCACAGCTCCCTAACAGCACTTCTTGACCCCACGACCGGTATGCTCGGCGAGCTCCTCTCCTTCTGGAAAACCGCCCAATCATTCATTGATGGCGACACCCTTCTCCCTGTCGGGATCGATGACCAATCACGCAAGCACCACCGCCTCGAAGACCTTAATATCCGGATGCTCCGTGAAGGCACCGTCGAGATTGTAGCCCTCATCCGCGACTGTGTTATAGCCTTTTTCCAAGAACCCCCTGTTGATGACGTATCAACAATGTACTCCCCTGTCCCACCTACTCCCGTCAGCAGTACCTCCGATGAAGCACCCCCGACCCCTCAGCTTCCACAAATTCTCAAGGCAGCCGCGCCCCAGAAGAAGGAGGGCGAAGAGGGATACGCATTCTTCCCTCCAGGCGCCAACTCTCTCAGTGGTGTCCATTTCATGGGCAAGATCATGGTTCTCGTCGGCAATGCTGCCATTGCAATGGCCGACATGGCTGGAAAGCTTGGTAAAGATGGTATCGCTGACAAGCTCAAGGTCATGGTAGCAGGCGGCCGTGAGCGCGCGGTGGTAGCTGTGTGTAGCTCCTGGCTCAAAGATGCGCAGAATTGCCGTGTCCTTGAGGACTGGACGCGGGCGGTAGATAACCGTGATGTGACGAAGATGCCGGGATTGTTTTCGGCGTGGGAGAGGGAGATTATTGGTGGGATGCAAGGAATGGTGTATCTTGATAAGGTCAAGAACTCAAATAGCGCGGTGATTCCTCCGCCGAGTACAAAACTTCTCACCCATGTTAGGGGGCAGTTTGTCAGGTCGCTTTATAAGAGCTTACAAGGGATGGTGGAGAATGCAAAGAAGCCTCTAGTAGATGGTGAGGAAGTGCCGACAGAGGTTGACGATGAGGGCGGGCTGGCGAGCCCGGTCACAAGTATCAGCCCGGCGAATCTGATGGCGCATAGTGTGGATAGCAGTGATAAGGACGTGCGCATGTTGTTGACGTTGTCGAATCTGCAGCTGCTGAGAGCAGATATCGTTCCGGAATTAATATCAATGTTCGAGCAGGCATTCTCTGTAAAGCTCACTGACGAATCCAAGGTGACCATCCTCCCTCTCAACTCACTTCTAACTAAACTCCCCAAACTAATTTGCTTAGACAATCCGCGATGCACTTGGCCAAATTGATGCCCAGCTCTTTGATGAATACACCAAGCCCATCATCGCAAACCTAACAAACATCGTAACTACAGGCATCCTAACTCCCAGTTGGTCACCACCACGCGGCTCCATCGCAACTGAAGTACGCCCCTACATCTACGACGCCCTTCTCACCCTTGTACACGTCCACTCGCAAGTAACCACTACAGCGCCCTCTCTTACACAACCAATTCTATCCCATCTCCTGGAGCAGTTGTCCAAGGAGCTGCTAGAAGCATTCAAACAGCGGAAAAGATTCAATCTCGGTGAGCTCCTGCAGGCAACGCTCGATGTCGAGTTCGTCAACCAGACACTAAGTCAGTTCAATACTGCGCGTGCCAAGGACTGGCAGCAGAAGATCTACTTGGAGCTGGACCGCGGCAGTGATGCTGAAGCGAGGCAGGGGCTTCAGGGTGAGCTGGCGGGCATGAAGAGTATCTTGAGTCAGTTGAGGAAGTACTCGAGGGCCGAGTTGTAAGTGCTTTCTTATTCTTATTATGTCAGATCTATAATACTAACATTTATGATGTCTAGTCTATGTTTCAGAGCCAAGAAGTCCAGCTCGCGGAGGCCTGAGGCCTAGGTCATATCCGTATCACGATATATCACTCGGCGTAATTTGGTGTGTGGCTGACTAATCATTTCCTTTATGTTTTATTGTTTTATTTTCTGGAAAAAGCCCTTTTAAAATAGTATTTAGATGGGGTACTGGACCGAATACCCCTCCCATATGACCTTGTCTTTTTTTTTTTTACTGTAAGCACTCCTAGACGTTAGGGACTGGCTGGTTGTTTGTGCGGAATTAATATTGAGTCGCTTATGATTGGAGACATATATATATAATTATGAGCTGGTGGTTGAGTACGCATCGTCACTACGTATACTCCTTTTTCTGTTACCTTGGTTTGGCTGCCTATAGTAGATCTTACCGAAAGAATGAGTGGCATACCTACTACAGGCAAGAGCGAAAATACCGCCCCCGCACTATAAGAGGAAGGCTCCTCCCAAAGCTTGGGGTACCCGAATATAGACGTCGAGAAATATATCTTGCGCTCTAAGTTAAGGATATCGGGTCGATATTTATAACGTACTTTAATGACTGAGTGATCTTACATGACAACCCCATCGGATATGAATGAAAGCGAAGAAGGTTATCCCCCAGACCCCCCCGGGACAAAATAGACTCTAGAAAAAGGGTTAAATATAGGTAGAAATTGAAAAATGGAAAGAAATCATCGCCGAAGCTCCGTAAACTCGTAATTCTGTGAAATAAAATGAAAGTAGGCCTTTGAAATTGTAGAAAGAAAATGGCATGAAAACAAAAAGACAGTTGCCTTTAACCCCTTCTCATTGATACCCGACAAATACCGCAAATCGTGAAGATTGTATCCTGTTGCGCATTGCATATCCCATATATGTTGACAGACAGTCCTAGTAATGATGCATCGTTACCTACCAGGGTTCAATCTGAATAGATCATGTAGAGTAAAAGGCTACGTGCTGCTCTACACATATTCAGAGTCCAACGCTAGATCCAATGCCGGTATATCTTCCCCAATAACCAACGATCCAAATTCACATCTTACTTTTACACCAAAGGTAAACCCCAACAGAAAGCCTAATGCCACTGACACAGAAATAGAGGGGAAAAAATAAGTACTTATGATTCTTGAGTCCGCTTGCACATGTTGAACCCCTGGATAGAATGGTTCATTTGCGGGTATCGAGGCGATATAAAATATCGTTGTTGCTAGGAGCCAAACCACGACCCCCCTATGATACCAAAGCCAATGCCAATTGCTCTCCACTGATGGGCCTGTGGTCGGGGCTGAGAGTTTGGGCCTGTGACTAGTTCGGGAAATGTGTGAACGTGATCGTGCGTGTGGCCATTATCGGTATCGGTATCGAATCTGTACCCACCCACATACTTGTAGTTCCTTGTTGTGCTTTCTATCAATACCCCGGGCATTGAAAGGAGAACCTTTCTAATCTCCAATTTTTCTTTTTCATCCTCGCACTCGATAACAACCGTATTGAGTTTGATTTCCATCCATCGGCAAAGCAACAAACTCAATGCTCTTGACCCCATTATCACCGTTAAGAACCCGGAGACAAACGCGAGTGTATAGAATAGCGTCCCATTCCATGCACTTCCAAAGAGAAACGTGAGAAAAATCAGAGCTAAAGCTTGTGCGTAGCCAAAGAATATCGTGCATAGTGGGTGGTTCCGGAAGAATATTTCAGAATCTAACGGATATCGAACTACCACAACCATTGGATGGCTATGACCTAGACTACGCAAGATAACCCCAAGGCGCTGGATTGCTGAACAGATGGTTATTGGGAAATCTCCTAAACAAAGAATCCATCTACCACACACATATATCAGCTCTAGATACTCGTGATTCGACTAGGGGATACCATTACTTAAGAAAGTTAAAAAGGTCCCTGAAAAAGAGAACAACGGACCCTATCTGAGGAGGGTCTTTCTCATCGATAGAACATATCTCACACCCTTTCGGATCAAGCATTTCATTTTGGTTGTTATGCACTGGACTGAGTTTAAAGATTTCGCTGTCGACGACGGCCGAAGATGAATATGAAGTTCGAATTAAGCCCGCTCCCACGGCCGTACCACCAACCCACCATGTAAAGTAACTCGAACTCTGCAAAGGGCATGCCCAAATAAATTCAATGTCGTCGATCATTGGTAAACCGCGAACAAGTATCCCGAAGAAGGTAATCTGCAGAAGACAAAAAAAGAATATCATGACAAATATCTTTATACGCCTGGGCCTATCGGCATGGCCTTTTATGGCCATTAATTGAATTTTTTCAAGTGTAATCGTGCCTTCTTTCCAATCTGCAACTGAATTCTCATTTGTTGGGGGCTGTTTAAGGTCCGGTACTGGAATCTTCTTAGGATAATAGTCCCTGTACCGTTTAGGTACTTCCACGTTAATTTCAGATACTGCCCCATCTTCTTGTGCCAGTGATTGTGAGACATTGTCTTCTGGAACTGATTTAAACCATTAGACATACATACTATAATCCTAGGATATAAAGTTTCCATTGGAGGTAGAGAGATATTACCTTGCGTTCCTGCGTCTGCAGACGGCCTAACCAAGGTGCCTATATCTATACGCCGTGTGACTAACTCCTTCACTGTTAAAAGGTTTCTTTTTTTTAGTGTGCTCGTGCCTTTGTTATATAAACCCAATGTCATTGCAGCAGTAAGTAACGCTAACTCTGTGTTAAAATAGAGTAAAGATCTTATTTCGGCCATTGGTAATGGGGCAAAGCTCAACAGAGTCGGAACCAAAGCCATGAGAGTTGTCGACACCGACATCCCGATTTGGTCGTACTGCGAACTCCCGTCCAAAAACATGTTGAATCTACGTCGGCATTCCACAGGGACCCCGACTCCATGCACTCCAGTATGATATGGATCGTTCAGTCTTGAAGCAAAGTCAGTCGTTTCGTTGACATTCTGCCCTTCGCCGGGTATAGCAGAAACAATTTTGGCCATTAAAATAAGTATCCATCCCACGAGAATAGTAGGACACGATCTTTCGGCATAGATCTGGAAGAAAAGCCCCACGATAAATCTAGGAATTCGAATAATGCGGGTTGTAATCACACGTATTTCTTGGCTTGGTGGCGGTACTGATGTCTGCTTCGAACGCTATACAACCATAAGCATCTAGATATCTATATATATAGAGAAAGCCTTCTAGGAAAAACCTTCTCAGATAATTTAGAAAGCTCCTGGCTACTTAATCAGTCAGTTAGTATGATCAATTGGGTCAACGCCCATTTTTTACTCTTGAAGATACACTCACATTGCCATAATTACTGCGCATGGAGGAGAATTCAATGTATTTTTCGATGATTTGGATAAAGATAACTATGTTTTCCTATCCGGAAGAAAATAGACCACTATTTCAAAGAACAAAATCAGTAGCCTGAGGGAGTATAAGAAATTATATAGAATCGGGTTGTCAGGCGGAAACTGCGCACGGCTGTAATAAAAATCGGTATATACCCATATGATTGGCCTAAGCTCCCGATGCAGGATCCGGGTAGAAGTACATACATACATGTATATATAAGACATGCGCATGCTTTAGAGGTGTACATATGAAACATAAATATTGTTGTCACTAGCTAAATCATGGAAACGATTAGAAAACGAGCTGAGGGCAGAAACTGTAGGTGAGGTAATAAGCACCAGTGAATTAGATTTCCGGATACATATGTAATCCACTTAACAATACCAAGTTGACCAGTCGAGTAATTCCAGGGCCCAGGTTCAGTTACAATCCATACCACTAATAGCTGGAAAAATCCTTTGAACCTTGCAGTTTCTACCAAGAAACCGGGAGGATATCGACTCAAGTCCTCTATCTTGGTTAGCAATGATGTGGGTATGGAAGTACGGTATCATCTTATTCTACTAGAAGAGACCAGTCTCTTCTGATGGAGGCAGAAAAAATTATGGTGTGAGCCACACAAATTAATGCTAGTTTCTGTGGCTTACGCCCCGAAGTGAGTGGCTTCTTCCAGTGGAATAATACGCAGTCTTAGGTTGGCGCAAATCATACTCTATAGGACGGGCCGATATCCCTTTGCCTATTGCTAAAGAAAACCCTTTACAAGCCTGGTAGTACTCATGGTATGGAGATGGGATAAGTGTCTCTTCGCTTCTTTTAAGGTACTTAACAAGTGCTCACTGTTGACATGTCAACAATTAACTGGTTTGTATCTATTACGTACGTACAGACGCACTGAATCATCAGTCCTCGATTTGTCGATCCGTGGCCGTCTAGAAAAACATTTCTGCCGCTAAGTGATTCAAATGCGTCGATGTCGATAGGCTCGAGTTTTACCTTCTCATGTGAGACATGTGCATTCTCGTTAGCTATCATGTACAGCTTGCGAGAAATATGGGAGGAGTCCTATTGGCTTGCCCAGCCACAGAAACCCTGTTTTTAGACCCCTGTTTCTACAATAATTTTACCTCTCGCTGTACCCATCTGTGGCCCCTTTGTTGAACTGGTTGTTAACTTACTACATGCACGTACATTTATGTACTTTTATACGTATTGGTAAAGATTTAGACTAGATTAAAAAGCTGGTGTATTGAATGTATGTTAAAGTTGCTCGAATATAACGACGAACATGGGTTGGTGCATGTATGTACTACTACATGTACATGTCGTGGTCTACCTAGGCGCCAGCTATACCTCTCTCCAGCTAGAATACACAATCTAGCGTTTTTAGCTATGTAGTCCCGGCTCAGTGTGCAATTGCCCGTTGGGCTGTAGATCAACGCGCATCATGTAGAGTAGGTACCCTACTTACGTGTATGTAGGCTCCGACGGTGGCTGTCAGGGTGACTGTCAGGTAGCTGTCGGGCTCAATTTACATACAAAAAATAAAGTTTTTTTATGAAATTTAGGGCCCGTTCGGACAGTCCAATAATCACGATTATTGGCGATAATCCAACGGATTATAGGGTTTTGGATTATTGTAAAAAATAGAGGTGTTCGGGGAAATGAATAATCTATATATTGGAACTTCTGTTTATTCAAATAATCCGCCAAGAAAATAATCAACTCAGGAGGTAATTAATTCTCTGAATTCACATTCTTCGCTTCAACGACACTTTGCCTCATCATGACCAACATTTTGACTCCGGAATATCTACTGCAGATTGCATCAGCAGTCGGACAGCACCAAGCCTTACGCCCAGATTTGAATATCATCCGAGACTCTGCATTGACCGGTCAGTCATATATAGAGGAGATTCTCAATTGTCCCAACCCTGAGCGGATTAGACAAGTCTTTAGAATGCCGAAAGAGACTTTTTTAGCATTGTGCAAATGGATTACGGATAGAAATCTACTGTCATCAACACGCGCTACCCTATCCTTCCCCGGTATATCAGTTGAAGAGCAGATAGCTATATTTTTAAAAGTCGTTTCGGAAAATGCATCCAATAGAACAGTACAGGAACGGTTTCAGCACAGCGGGGATACAATCAGTCGGCATTTTCATTCTGTTCTGGAAGCATTACTCGTTCTTTATAATGATTTCGTCTTATTCCCATCAACAGCTATACCTCCAGAGATAGCTAAAAATCCGAAGATGTTTCCGTATTTCAAAGACTGTATTGGCGCAATTGATGGCACACATATACTTGCAAGAGTACGTACCACTGAAGCTGTCAGGTTTCGGAATAGAAAGGGAGCGGTGTCACAGAACGTTTTAGCTGCTTGCAAATTCAATTTGCAATTTTGCTATATTCTAGCAGGTTGGGAAGGATCCGCTCATGATTCACGTGTTCTTCAACATGCACTATCTCAAGACTTTATTGTACCGGACGGAAAATACTTTCTTGCAGATGCTGGGTATGGTTTGCGAAAAGGGTTTCTTACTCCGTATCGAGGAATAAGATATCATTTACAGGAACAAATGCAAGCCGGGCAAAGGTGACAAATTTTTCTTCCTCCTGGTATATCAACAACCAAATCCGTCAATAGCTAATAAAATAATAAATAACGTATACCACAAACGAAAGAAGAATTATTCAATTTACGTCATTCCCAATTGAGAAATGCTATAGAAAGAATTCTTGGTGTTTTAAAACGTCGATTTTCTATTCTTCGATCCCAACCTGAGTATACTTTCGAAACGCAAGTAAAAATAGTTATTGCATTGACAGCATTGCATAACTTCATTCGTCTACACAGTCCTACCAATGAAATAAATAACTGGGAACAGGAGGAGATAGAAAATCGTTCAAGAGATAGGTTTGCTACTGATACACTCGGAGCTTCTCCAGAAACCCGAAAATATGAGCCTGATAAAAAGGATTCCAATATGGTAAAATTGAGGGAAGAAATAGCGGAACAAATGTGGAAGGATTATTCAAATAATTATAAACCGAAGAATATGGGTACTAGGACTTCGATATGAAGAAAACAAATAGGTATGCAAAATTAAGTTCTCAGTTTTTCCAACTCCCGCTCTAACCATCCATTGCGAATACATCCACTCTTCATAACAATAAACATTTCCGCTTTGATGGTTGACTCAAATATACTCATAGCTAGTATCATATCCTCGGTCATATATGTTTGTTCATATTCCTCCTGCAGTATCGTAATCGCCTGTTGGACTTTACTGATACTAAGATCCTGAGCAGTTTTATTGATATTGCCCAACGCTTCGGCAATATCTCTACCTGTACTGCTGCGAATTTTTTTCTGTTTAGGATATGTATCTGGTTGAGACGGTATGTAGTTAGTGGTGAATTGAGGAGCGATTGCATTTGTATTATAATACGGTGATGGTGACATGAATTGAGTATCGATGATTGATTCTTGCGTTCGAATCGGGGTCTCAATATTTTCCGATTCTATTGTACTGAAGGGCGTTGAATCCAACATATCGGACTTCCGTTTGTAATAACGTTTATTTTCTAATAATTCCCATGATCCATAGGTTGTAGGTATAATAGCATATTCTCCCGTTGCCTGCATGCCCAAAAAAAGTTGAGACAAGTCATCAAAACTGCTTAACGGTTTTTTTCGAAATTCTCTTGCTGCAGGATGAGCCTATTGTTACTGTATATTAGATGTATTATACTGTTAAATCGATAGGCAATGATATTACTTTTAAGGGCCCGTTCGGACAACCCAATAATCTAGATTATTGACGATAATCTGACGGATTATCGACTTTTGGATTATCACAATAATCTATGCTGTTCGTGCAATTGAATAATCCAACATTCGGAACTCCTGATTATCCCAATAATCCGCCAAGAAAACAATCACCTTCGGAGGTAATTATTCCCACACAACACAGATATCCTGAGAGCTAACGTTATCCGGACGTGTAGATTATCCACTTATTATGAGTATTATGATTATCACTTCCGCTACCTGATAATCCAGTCTGTCCAATAACCCGAAGAAATAATCTAAGGTTGTCCGAACGGGCCCTAAGTAACGATACCAAACATCTTCAGGTGCGGTTGGCATTTGATTCTCCTCATCCCAACCAAATCCGCTATTGTTTTTCAATGATGAAAAAACGTCATATTTGCGTTTGAGCTAATAGTAAATGAATATATTAGTATCGCAAACGTACTTAGTATATGTTCAATTAAACTCAAAATACTAACCGCGCCCAACTTATTTTTCACTTGACTAAAGTCCAATTGAGACGAATGTTTTTGATTGATTTCAAGAAGTGCGTTGGTGTATGATTCCTTCTTAAAACCATTCTCAGCTCTTTTGCCCTTCTGAACTTCCACCAGTAGGGCTTGAATAAGAGTTTTCTCCATCTCTTCCATCCATGATGCACGCGGTTCTGACATAGTTGCAAGTTGTGACTGAAAGGTATCAATTATTGAGTACAATTGCGGATTTGAAGTATTGTTAAATGAAGCACTACTAGAATTGAGGATCTACGTGAACCGGTACGATTCATAGTATGAACCAGTATGATTCATAGTATGAACCGGAATATGATATACACATTATGTTGGTAAACCGCAACATGATGTAACGGGGGTGCCTTGAAAGGGCGCGACCGTGACTTCGATCAGGTAGATAGGCAGAAAGGAATTCGACAAGCTATCCTTTCGGCTCGTTCGATGGAAAGATAGAGTTTCATTTGTTTGATCGTTATTTGTAGTCTAGAAACTTAATAACTTTAAGGGGGCTCCTCGCTGGTAAAGACTCGCTGATCCCCCCGAAACCAAGCTGGGGCAACCGAGTTCCTTTATGGAAGTTCGGCGCCCCTTCCTTCATTACCTCTTTCCTTTTTTCACTGGCCGTCCGCCTTTCAAATAATCTGGGGGCACCACCTATTTTCTATCAGGGGGGAGGAGAAGAGTTGCTACCACACCGCGGACGAATTTTCGTCCGAGTCAAATCTCGCAATCCTTGCCAAGAAAGGGTCGGGATCCTAGGAACTAGAGGAAACAGCCGACCAGACAGCATTTGCTTATTCAGAGTATTTAGAATAGATTTGGGTGTTTTTAAAGCAAAGGTTTGCTTTGGTAGTTTGGGTCGCACTCTTACTCCCCCCAAAGATGCACCGGGCTGAAACAGGAGGGTTCCGGCGGTTCGACGCTCCGGGGGTTATTTTTGGGGGTCTAAAACGTGTTTATTTTGCAGTGTTTCCTCAACTCCGCAATGCGTTCATTCAACCACCCCAAATGGACCGGAGCATCGCCAGGATCCTTTCTGACGTGGTAAAGCATATTTTCCGGGCATCGGCTGCAAAGTTATTGCGCCTCAAAGGTTGAATGCCAAGGTAGGGTAACTTATGTTTGGGGTTACCCTTCCTTATTTGGTCTGCTCGTCCTGCTGCTCTAGTTTTGGTCCAGTCGTCTAGCTTGACTTGTAAGACTTCTTGCTCGCCAGGATCTCTACCCTCTATACCAATAGAGGTAGGGGCTCATCTGCCCTTCTCTTCACCCATCGATGAAGAACCAGCTGCGGTTAACCTAGGGCCGTATGGCTTGACTGGTAGAACAGGTATTTTTGTAACAGCCCTACTGTGGCCCTGTTACACTACTCCTCCCTCCGGTAGACTCGTCCCGAGTCTAACCTAGGGTTTTTGGTATGGTACGTTATGAGCATACAAGAAAATGTAGCTCTAATAATCATTCCATACAAACTCAATGTAACGGGGACAGCCTTTCCTCGTATCGCTAGAATCCGAGAGAAAGGATTTGGCCGTGCAAGATAGAAATCAGGAAATCGGATAGTTGGGCGGGAAGGATCCTGAGTACTTATACTCCAAAGGATTCCATTCCCTGCTCCTACTCCCTTACTAAGTTCTGGTGATCCCTTCTAGCGGAAGGGAAGCAATACCACCGCTACCCCGCTTCTCTCTAAGCGTTAGCGGGTGCTTCCGGTTCCGAAGGCAACCACCCTTAGTCAAAGCCTTTGTAACACCTGCAGTCTTGATTGTCGCACAACCGGGACCTGCATGAATGAGCTACCGCTCAGGCGTAAGCTTAATCATTGCTGTAGAGCTCTTCACTTATTGTAGACTTTCCCAGGCATAGTCCCTGCCACTACCGGCGGACTTATCATGCTCAGAGGATGTAGAGGATCGCCGAGCACTCAGAGCTTCACTCTGGCTGGCCTTCTAATCATTGGCGAGGCATAGACTCGTCAATCATTGCTCCCATGAATAGATCCTCTTCCTAGCGCTCAGAATGTAGTTACTCTGACAGCTGGTAGCTAACCACACTGCCGGTACTTGCATGTCACTGTGCAACTGGCTTCTATCAATAACTCTCAGCATGTAACCGGGCCCTGTGTGTACTCATACACCAGACAGTTGAAATGGCTCCGTTACACTCTATTTTTTGCATCCATTTCTATTGACAAAGGAAACTTCAAGTGAAACGTGTGACCTAACAAGGGGAGACTCGTTTTCTCCACGCTTATCCCAGAACACTCCGTCGTCTCGGTTTCCCGCACTTTCCTGTATTACCATGCGTCCCATGATTTTCGGGGATACTTCGCATGGAACTCTCGGAGTGGCTCGTCTGCCATTCCTTACAACAATTTGTACGGTTCCCAAGAGTCTTCTGAGAGATAACCCTCCCAGGTAATCCGATATTGCACGAACTTCTTCCCACGACCAGCCTGCTGTCATTGGCTATCGGCTATTTTCTTGAGAACGTAACTGTCTTCCCCTTGAACCTCATCCGGAGGTGGAAGCAGTATAGCTCGTTGAGGGTCCAGCAGAGATATATGGAAGATATCATGAATGTTCCACTGAGTGGGTAGATTCAGCCTGTAGGACGCGACGCCAAGTTTCCCGACAACCTCAAAGGGACCCAATTTTTTTTTTTTTTTTTTTTTTTTGGTGGTCTAGCTTATTTGAGGGTCACTTGGTTAAGATGTTGCATCGGTCCAGCATCACCTCGTCCCTAACCTTCAGTTCTGGAGCACTCATCTGTTTCTGATCATACCATTTTTTCTGCCGTGCTTGTGCCGCGCTGGACTCGTCGAAGTTGTCTAGTTTCCGTTTAAGTGAGGGCCAAGTGGAATCTGGTTGAAACCTATAGTTCGCGTAGAATGGCGATGCTTTGGTTGACTCTTGGGTGGCCGTGTTGTAGGCGTACTTGGCAAGCGGGAGTAACTCTGCCCAATCGTCCCGCTGACAGAAGCAATAGTTTTTTGAGATACTGTTCTAGCGTTTGGTTGACTCTCTCAGTTTGCCTGTCAGTTTGAGGACGATATGTTTCGAATCTAGAGTCCTGATCGGAGATAATCTCCTCAGGAAGTCCATGCAGTCGCCATATCTCCCGGAGGAAGATTTGAGCAAGTTCTTCGATGGTTGCTTTGGTGATAAAGTCCATTGAAATGGAACTCCAAGGAATAGAGAGGACCTCTAAAGGTTGCAACATCCCTTTCTTCTTGTGTGTTTGAGGCTTTAGCGCGTTGACATGTATCGCAACTCTGAACGTATTCTTCCACATTGTTGTCCATCTTTTGGCAAAGGACAGTCCCCGAAGGCGTTCTGCCGTTTTGAATTGTCCAAAGTGACCAGCAGTCTTCGAATCATGTAAGGCGCTCAGGATCTTGAGCTTCAGTTCCCGATGATTTGGAATGTACCACCTTTCCTTATAGAAGACGTGTCCGTCCTTTAAAGTCAGGTATCGGTTCACCAGATTCCCAGAGGTGTTCTCAATGGCTTTTTTCAAAGAAAGGTACTCTGGATCTAAGGCTGCTTGAGCCCAGATTTCATCCAGGAGCACCGGTGTGAGTTTGCAGATTTGGGCTGATCTTGCACATGCTGAGTTGATCATAACGATCGGGTGTTGGACAGAACCCATTATAAGTTGTCCTGGCTTAAACAAGAATTTCAGGGTCTTGATGAGCCTTACCCCCCTCTTTAAGGGCGTGGTCCCAACGCCGCGACAAGATGTCTGGTTTGGCGTTTTTAGTTTTCCAGGGCGGTATACAACTTTGAAGTCAAACTCCGCGAGGTTGGCCGCCCATCGAGCTTATCTCGGTTTCAGCGCCCCCCCCCTTTTTTTTTTGCTGGTTGGTGACGACCGTGACCGTATCTTTGTAGGAACGCAGAAGGTGACTCCGGGGGTGGTGTACCTCTATGGGATTCCGGGGACAACCCCTTGGCGAACCCAGGCTGGAGGAAACCCAGAGGTGTAACGGAGGTAAAGCGAGCCCAACTCATGCCTAGGTTCGGAAATATGGGAACTGAGGATCTTATCATCCACTAACTGACCCTTGGCTGTGAGGGTAAGGGCCTTCCATTGGGCTGCCGCATCATCCCTAGAGATAGCTTCGCCAAAGGCTGCTCTGAGAGCATCCACAAAGGAATCCCAGCACTTCCATTTCTCATCTAACACCACAGACATCCCAGCTACCCGGTTGGCAGAAGCTTGGTCGATAGAGTTGTGGTAAGCTTCATACCACTTGACCGGAGCATCTCCTTCCATCAGGTTACCAGCATATCGGATCCTAACCTCTTCGTAGGTAAAGAACTGGCTTTCAATGGAGAAGACATTCTCACATTGCCTGATGAAGGTCTCCACATTGTTTGCTTTGCCATTGAACTTGGCCTGAGGGTGTGCCTTTGGTTCTCGGGCCCTGGAGGCAGCGGAGGGGTGTGAGGGGGCCGGAGGTCTCATGAACTGTGTCATGGAGGCCAGGAGCTCTGTCTGCTGCTTCTCCAGCATCTTCCTGAGGTATCTCCGCCATCCTCTCCTATCTCCATACTCAGGCTCCGAATCTGAACTATCTGAGTCCCCTCCCGGGTTGGGATCGCCACCAACCGGGGGGACTATTCCATTTTGTCCACCATTACCCGCTGGTTCTGGGTTCTGGTTTTTTCTCCACCGGGGGTTTCCCTCCGGCTGGAGGTTTCTCCTGGGAGACTTCGCTCGTTGAAGCATGACACAATGGCACCTAACTCCTTGTCGTGAACGTCATAATTCCGTTCGGCTTGTGACATCATTTTGGAGTAAAAGACTCCTGGATACCACTTGTTGTCATCTCGGTGGAATTGGGACGGTATGCTAGATTTAGCGAAGTTGGAGGCATCGGTCTCAATCTTGGTAGCTAGCTCGGCATCAAAGTGGGCTAGTACGGGGGCGGATGGAAGGCCTCTTTCAGGACTTCGAACGCATGCTCCTATCCCTCAGACCAGGTAAACTTGGTGTCCTTGTCTCCTTCCACGGTTAGTGCCGGGTTCGGTTAAAGCCGGACCGAACTCCTGCTTCGGCTAACCACGCTGATTCTCGGAACTGGAATAGGAGTTCGCTTATAAAAGCGGGGTATCCGTCGAACTAAGGAGGGTAAGAATTCTTTTCCTTCTATTCATTCTACACTCCAGGGAGTTCGATCTTTCCACACCCAACACCAAATTTATCACCTCCTTTCAGCAATAATGTTTTTCTTTATTCTATTCCTCTCTTTGTTCATTGCGATCAATTCGTCTATTGTACAAGCGTTTTTATCTAACGCTAGTCGATCTCGGCGGGGGACAAGGCTTAGATCCTCAACTGGTGCGGTTGTTACTGATCTCCTGGAGCTGGATGGTGGTAACACCATCCACGCTCGGAGAGTTGCTCGTAAAGCCGTCCGATCACGGAGTGCTATGAGGTAGGCATGATCCAGCGAGTTGTGTAACCTCTTCTTACTACCGCTAATGCTTCCACAGGCATGCTGTTCCTCGGAGTTTGGAGACCTCGACCTTCGATGGCCATTTCAACCAGGTCCCATTTCTGACTCGGGAGGATTACCGTCGTCCTTATCCCTTCTCCCAACCAGGGGACAGAAGTGTTGGTCAGGCTCGTGTCCGTGCGGCACTGATGGAGAAACGGGAACAGGTGCGGTGGATGCGGGATGAGATTGCGCGAGATGGAAGGGGAGCTGAGTGGATGCGGCAGCGAGTGGTCCAAGAAGAGGCAAGGGAGAGACAAAGACTGGCTCTCCAAGCATATTACGAGGCATGGTGGCGCCAGAAGAAAGCCAGTTATCCCCCTCTTCCGGACTCTTCCTGCCGTCATCGTGGACGAAGTAACGTTGACTTTGGTTGGGACTGGGGCCCAGATGGGGAATGGGGGCTGTTGGTCAATGGGACTATCAGGATTTTCTAGGAGCGATCCTGAATGTGGTCTCCTTTCCGAGCGAAGCTGGGCGCTATAACCCTTTGAGCGAATGTGGGCGCTATAACCCTTTGAGCGAATGTGGGCGCTATAACCCTCTGACGGATACAGTGGAGACCATAGTAAAGTGTTAGCCTCTCCCATGCCAGCCTGAGCTGAAAAAAAAAAAGCTAACTGCTCGGTTATTTCAGCCTTGAAAGTGGTCCTAGGTGTTCAGGTAGGTTTTTTTTTCTTTCTCGTGGGGTTCTTTAAGCGAGGAGCTTAAAGTTATACTGTAACGGGGGTGCCTTGAAAGGGCGCGACCGTGACTTCGATCAGGTAGATAGGCAGAAAGGAATTCGACAAGCTATCCTTTCGGCTCGTTCGATGGAAAGATAGAGTTTCATTTGTTTGATCGTTATTTGTAGTCTAGAAACTTAATAACTTTAAGGGGGCTCCTCGCTGGTAAAGACTCGCTGATCCCCCCGAAACCAAGCTGGGGCAACCGAGTTCCTTTATGGAAGTTCGGCGCCCCTTCCTTCATTACCTCTTTCCTTTTTTCACTGGCCGTCCGCCTTTCAAATAATCTGGGGGCACCACCTATTTTCTATCAGGGGGGAGGAGAAGAGTTGCTACCACACCGCGGACGAATTTTCGTCCGAGTCAAATCTCGCAATCCTTGCCAAGAAAGGGTCGGGATCCTAGGAACTAGAGGAAACAGCCGACCAGACAGCATTTGCTTATTCAGAGTATTTAGAATAGATTTGGGTGTTTTTAAAGCAAAGGTTTGCTTTGGTAGTTTGGGTCGCACTCTTACTCCCCCCAAAGATGCACCGGGCTGAAACAGGAGGGTTCCGGCGGTTCGACGCTCCGGGGGTTATTTTTGGGGGTCTAAAACGTGTTTATTTTGCAGTGTTTTCTCAACTCCGCAATGCGTTCATTCAACCACCCCAAATGGACCGGAGCATCGCCAGGATCCTTTCTGACGTGGTAAAGCATATTTTCCGGGCATCGGCTGCAAAGTTATTGCGCCTCAAAGGTTGAATGCCAAGGTAGGGTAACTTATGTTTGGGGTTACCCTTCCTTATTTGGTCTGCTCGTCCTGCTGCTCTAGTTTTGGTCCAGTCGTCTAGCTTGACTTGTAAGACTTCTTGCTCGCCAGGATCTCTACCCTCTATACCAATAGAGGTAGGGGCTCATCTGCCCTTCTCTTCACCCATCGATGAAGAACCAGCTGCGGTTAACCTAGGGCCGTATGGCTTGACTGGTAGAACAGGTATTTTTGTAACAGCCCTACTGTGGCCCTGTTACACATGATATGTCAAACAGTTGCGTTCACAGTTGCTGTAACGGGGGTCTATGGACGTAGGGACTATGATGCCAAGGAATACAACCGAGGGGAGGACGTAGCAATAGGTATTCGAGACTGTGGACTATGGAGTGGCTTTGCCTAGTATGACTAACTAGTTCAGCCCTATGACGAGGTGTAGAACAAAGTAGTATTCGTGGAATAAGTACAAGAAGTTCCGTGAAGAGAAAAGAAAAGGAAGGAAAGTATGAAAAGACACGAGACAACACCCCTTTATATATCCAGGCTCTAGTCCATTGATGACTCATACCTCGCGTAACGGAAACCCAAAGAACATAACAGAAACCCCATTACAAATCCTAATACAACTGCGCAATACCTTCCCTCCACAATCCAATCGATACTCCTAGCTAACAGATAATATTGCCGTTACAGTTGCGTTAACAGTTGCGAACCACAGGCAATCAACAGCAATATCATTATCGGTTTACGCATTTGAAATTACTACCTACGTCTTATCCTCTCAAATTCAATATAGAATTTCATGTAAAACTTGAACTAATAGTACAATTAATTCTCTGCATCCCATTCCACCATCTTTTCTTCAAGCAATTTGTTCAACTTTTCCTCCGAAAACTCTCCTGCTCTCCTCAAATTTCTTTCAATTTTGAGTTTTGTCGCACCTTTGACCGAAGCCCGCTTAGCTTTTTTAGGGTTCCTAGCTCTCCATTCTGCCGAGCTAATTTTCTCCCTATTTTTTTTGACTTCTTCTGAGAAATTATTAGTATAATTCTGCATACGGAATTAAAATTCACATACCAGTAGGTGTCCGGTCCCTTATTTCTTTAAGAGCATCCCTAGCCTTTTGATGTTTTGGTTCTTTGGCAACAGTAGCAAAGTGAAGCAGATGCTGCCAAACAGCTCTATGGGAGTCTGGCCGGTGACTGAAATCCTTATAGCAAGCTGGACAATTTAAAAATTTTCTGTAGGTGTACTTGAATTTTTCATAGCGGTTTGGTTCAGGTACAGAGTTTTCTTTTTGTGAATTTTTCAAAGGTCTTTTTCTAACCCTCCCAGTAGCTGTATAGCCATAAGGTGCTAGTTGGGTAGTATCTGTCATTGATTGAGGAGGCGATGTTGAAGTGGTTTGGAGGGAACTACAGTACCAGCGTTGCACCTCTCTATTTAAGCAGGTAAACCGCAACATGATCTACACATATGGGCTATGAACCGGAACATGATCCCCTCACATAAGGCAAAGCCGCTCTATGGTAGCAACCGCGTAACGCAACCCTACCCACCCAGCGCAGCGCGACCACACCCCAGCGCGACCACACCCCAGCGCGACCACACCCCAGCGCGACCACACCCCAACCAACCCGCTGCTCAACACATTATTCTGCTTATTTGGATTATTTCACCCATCCGCTAATAATTGACACTTCCTAATAATCCATTAATATAATCCGCACCGGTCCGAACGGGCCCTTAATGTTTATTCTGACCCTGATATCACATTCGGCTTCCTATATCATATTTCGGGCTTTTATATCACAAGTCGGGCCGGCTCCTACATCACAATTCAGAGCCCGATATCACGTTTCAGAGGCCGACGAGAGTGTCGGCCAACATTTGTCGGGAAGATAATGTTTCAGACCTGCTGGCGAGAAGCTTGCTACTAAGTAGGGGATGGGTACGAGACTAGTACACAGCTGGCCCGATCGAACACTACATAATTTAAAACTACAGGTATGTACATGTACATATGTATCCCACCCCGTGTAGACTTTACTGTGTAGAATATACGTATGTACTGCATGCCTGCGTTTGTTGGAGACACTTCTTTGTTTCTTTATCTCATGTACATGTCGTGAGAATTCTATCAGAAAGCCGGAGAAGACAGATGATAGATCACACAGAAGACCGGCGATATGCACTATTTGGTGGAAGAAGGCAGGCTTTACCAATCAGCGCTCTCCGTTCGCAAAACATTTTGTTTGGCCACGCCTGAATTAAGATCATGCCTGATAGGATTTTAAAAACGCGTAGAAAGGGCGGTCATCCATGTGGAGTGAATTTAATTAGTTCTACGTGATTTCGATTCGTTCTATATTCAGCGCTAGAGGGCGGCCAGTATCTTGGTTCGAGTACTTAATTATAGAGAGCATCTACTCTAGCTATAGATCTATATTCCCATATAAATTTTACATGTAGTATTTAACTACGCATTTATATACCGGAAATTAGCTACGTAGCTACTTGTATACGATGTACCTACATATGCATGCAAAACCAAGGTTAATATTCGGCCTATTATCAAAGAGGCAACCCTAATGTATCTAGAAATAGCTAATATATCGAGTTTTTGTAGCTATAGGGCTTAAAAATTTAGTTGATATTCCTGGATAGGGAAAACAGTTGTGCAAAGCATTAACACCCAACCAGTAAATGGTACATCAAAATACTCGGTTTCTGACAAAACCCTAGCTGATCTTCGATCATTGAGAATGGCAAAAAAAGGCAAACCACCAGTCGATTGACCAGTGTTAATTGGAGTGCATCTATCTTTCGGCAGCAGTTCTCCCAAACAGAGGCGCAGACGTCCGATTCGACGGACCCCCACAATTACCATAGAGTATACTCGTAGTTTTCTTGCGCTTCAGGACTGGACTGACTCTGCATATGGGCGTAAATTGTGCATGACAATCATATTTTGGTGGTGACCCATGCCAGTCCAGTCGATCCGGATCAAACGCAAGAAAACTACGAGCATATCGGCGCGAAAGACTCCATGATTGAGCCAGTACAGTTGCACTGCGTACATTTTATCTGTTGGCATATTATAACGACGAGTAAAGACACTCTCTATATTTTAAAAGCAAAGAAATATTTCGCATCGCTTGCTCTACTAGTGAGGCACATTGTAGTGCCCACAAGTACTAATTGGGACGTTAAACGAACGTGTCAGAAAAAAGAGCAATGGTGATGATAGTTTTTAAGCGTCGCTAGCTTCCACAAACGAAACACCGGCAATACTGTCGCTCTTTAATTGGTGAGTCCGATTGCTTGCATAACCAAATCATTTGTCTCTCGTGTCCGGGCTGGCTTTCTTCTGGTTGGCTAAGTACACTTGTCTACGAAGGTACTTGACGCCAAGAATTTAGGGCTAGGCATCTAGATGAGACCTGACTCGGGGGTCCGGGATGCTTCATGGAATCTGAGTACAAGTATCCCTTCGTGTGTTTTCACGAGCTAGTATGTAGGCAACTCTTACTCGGGTAGGACACCTAACCCTAACCCTCACTCCGTGAATCTCTTTTACCTTTTGTGACACCTTCTAGATCACATATGTCTCTGTTTTTGCTCTGATGAACGAATGGATAGGCTGGCTGAGCTGGAGATCAGGCTTATATGGAGTTCTATGCAGCTTTATGTTTTGTCTATGCTTTCTTATTTTACGTTACTAATGCGAGATTTCTTTGTGCATTTGGAAATTCGGCAATCGTCTACCACATTAACTGGCGTAATCCGATAAATGTGCATATACCTATTGCATGACGTAGGTAAGAAGGTACGCTCAGCGCATACTATATTGTGTTTAAACAGGTTCTTGGGCCACAAATACAACGACCCGTTGCAATGCTTGTTTTCACAAGCTTTTACTGAACGCCTTAGTATTATATAGGCCTTTATGTATCTCGAGATTAGCATCGCTTAAAGTCCCGTATATTTAGACTTGATTGGCTAATATTCGTAAGCAGACCCCAGTGCCGCCACTACATGTAGCCGACTGGGCACAATAAGCATCAGCCCTGTTTGCCAAGGGATCTGGCCATTGGCTGTTACAGCCGAGAAGCTGGAGAGCTGAAAACCTTAGAAGGGAAAATAGGAAACTAAACCAAACCAAAGCCAACCACGGACGGTTAACGGTTACTTGAACTCACGCTCAAGCTCTATTTACACAACCACCAAAATCTGCCCACAAAAGCTCCTTAAATGGGTTACGGCTCGCTACCATCCAAACCACCTCGTCAGGGCAGAAGACTCCCACGCATCGATTCAAACGTGGTCTCGTCTCCCCGTTCATCTGGAGAAGAGGAGGGCATGGATGTCGAAGCGAATTTGAACAATATGTCAAGCCCCAAATCCCCCTCGTTCAGTGGTCATCGGCATTCAAGCAGCGGTCGCTTTCGTTTACGGCGAGCTGGTACTATCTTAGCATCAAAGAACTATCAAGAAGAGCTTCCTGGACAGGAACCAGGGCTTGATCCAAACGAAACTTTGGATTCCAGGGTGAAGATTCACACTGCATGCGGAATTACTGTAGTCGACTTCTCGGAAGATGAAATTGTACAGACTGAGCTTGAAAATGCGAGTTTGATCTCGTTTTTAGAAAAACCAAGGGAGGACTGGGTTGGTGTGCGGTGGATAAATTGCAATGGTAACCTCTTATTCTTTACCCCTATTATCCCGGCGCTGCGGCGCGAGTTTTGAAAATGCGCTTCTAACAACATATAGGTCTATCGTGGGACTGTATCCAGGCTCTGGCAAAGTATAAGGGGCTTCATAAATTAGGTGATTATAAGCAATAGATGATTTGGTAAAATGTTGTCAAAATGTTGACGTAAGGAATGGCACAGCAATTGAGGATCTCCTCAACACGAAGAACAGGACAAAATGCGACTGGTAAGCCATTTCTATAGCTTATTTTATGCCCATTTATTTGGATTTATAGTTGCTAATGCGCCCTTGTTACCGTGTCTCAGGTACTCGGACCATGCCTTTGGTAACCCCACCTAAGGAAGTCCCTCGTGAATCACTCAACTAACTTTCCGCGCCCCGCAGTTATTCTCCCGCTGCTGAAATTGGTCCATATAAACGAAGGTGAATTCCACACACCCCCCCTCTGAATAACATTATCGTCTTAGTTTTCTAACATTCCTAGTAACCCAAAAAGTGGAGAATGATGAAAATACAAGGGAATTTCTCTACGGGGATGGTCCTCCGGTGAACAGAATAAAGACAATTCAGAAGTACTATGGGGGACCTAATAAAGAACGCACCCAGTCAGTATCCTAACTTTCAAATGCCTTCGCCGTAGCACGGCCCTGGACTAACCTAGCTACCAACGGCCAGATACATGGAACGGCACTCGAGCTTAGCATCGAAAGGACTTGCCGTGAGTGTAGAGCAAGTTTCGATGTTTTTGACCGCCGACGGCACTGTTATCAGCTTTTTCGAACATTCTGCGGATGATGTTGAGTACGTTTGAGTTGAAATTGGTCCCACTATTATGTTTTCTAATGGAGCTTGTTCAATAGACCACCAATTCTCAATCGACTCTATTCGGCAAACACACTTTTGCGGTCCGTCTGCGACCCGTCAATGATAATGCAGGCCATCGTATGAAATCCAATCCCGTTCAATCAAAACAAAAATTCCTAACAAATGACAGATTGATGCCATAGTTGATTTAGCATTCCCAGTAGTTGGAGCATACCAAGATGTGATAGCCGAGCTTGAACTTGACGTGCTCACCGACCCATCTATTTCCCAGTCACAGGAACTTTATATTCTCACCAGTGAGCTATCGCTCCTAAAAAGTACAATTTCACCAGTTGTTGGCTTGGTTTCGTCACTCAGGGACCACAAGAAAAGTTTTTCGGGGACTTCGAAAGCTTTCAAGGGTGTAGAGGTTAGCGAGGTTACAAAGACTTATCTAGGGGATGTAGACGACCATCTGTTGTTACTCCTTGAGGTATGTGATTTCTATAATGCCTTTCCTTTCGATTCGGTCCCGGATCCTTGCCATTGTGTTACTTTATACTGATACTCTCGCAGAACGTAGAGACCATGAAGAGAGCAGCAGACAACATGATTGATTTGATTTTCAACACAATTGGCTCACTCCAAAATGAGTCGATGAAGATGCTAACCCTCGTAACGATTCTCTTCCTCCCGATGTCTTTCTTAACCGGTTACTTTGGTATGAATTTTGAGGAATTCCCTGGAATTCGACACTCGGACAAGTACTTCTGGACGATTGCAGCCCCGGTGGCAGTCGTGACAACATTGTTTCTTTTCAGAAGCGTGTTGTGGAGAGATGTGCTTAACAAATTCCGGAAGAGATCAATCAACAACGCCAGGAAGAAGAGATATGAAAAGATGAGTAAGAGAGAATAGAAGTATCGTGGTGGCAATATTGTTATGGGGGTAAACATGTGGAGGCATGTGCCCTCTAGTTATACTTATGGCGGTGAATTCGGTTAGGGCTCCGGTTGGGACTACGGGCGGTGTCAATCTCGGAGAACTTGTACTCCAAATCGCCGCATTTCTCATGATATCATATTATCTTACGGGCGGGCGTTATCTGGCAGATTACTTGTATCTTTGTTTTGTTCTTTTTCCCACAAATACATACTTAGGGGCTCGAGTGCATGTGAAATTCTATTATTCTGGTTGGGCTTGTGATAAATACCATCTGTTTTTAGAATCATTATCTTTCCGACTAGATATTAGAGATTTCAAAAGAGAAATTACGCATATACCTTATCACATATACCTTAATCATCAAAGAATCTTCGCAAATTCCGACCAGATACCTTACAGTCCTCTTTCGATGGTCAAATCGTTTATATTCCGTTCAATCAGCTACGTATCTATAGAGCCACTTCCATAGCGTTTAACATCCCAAACTTTTTCGGTCGCTTGACTACATAGTACAGTATTAGGTACCAAAGGTTTCCTCGTGAGTTCTCAAACGAGGACCGAATACCTAGGACCCTCATTCCCATTTCCCCCCGAAAAAAAGTACACCACGACCACCACTGAACTATAACAACCTCCCACTATTAAAGCCATATCCCCAAGGGTCAATGAGAAAATGAAGCAGAGTTTCTTTAACCCTCTTCAAGCAACCCAGACGCAACCCCGGCGTCCTCGCTATCACTGTCACCGATGGGAAAGTTTCATTTGAATCGGGCACTGGAAAGAGGTGGGGAAATCGATCATATAACCCAGAATGCCATTCTGCCACAAACGCCCCGAGCGCCAAAAAGACCACCCGCAAAAAACAAACTTGAAGGAGAGGGTATTATGGTAAAATACAGAGCTGTTTATAGGACGGCTTCACGTTCGAGAACTGATTCGTCGAATTTAACTTAAGAGCGGAGGTTGAAAGTTAGCAATTATTACATTGAGCGAAAAGCAACTGAATTAAGCTACTACGATGTGGGATTCCCGAGGGGAAAAACCCCCTCTGGTGGTAAAAACTTACTCAAAAATACTGTCTTTCCCGGATATTGATCAGTGGGAACACTATGGGCAGTGACCCTGCTTGGAAACAAGCATCCATCCAGGACAGCCTCGATGATCCCAGCAACAAACGCCGCGCAATTAAGTTGTGACATTTCCTTCGGGACGGAAATGTAAGAACTAACCATAGGGTCATTATCTATCAACATATACTCGTCCTCGTTATCACGGGACTTTTCAAGGCCATCGGCGGGTTTGTTGAAGACGGAGCGGTAGAGTGTGGTAGTAATGAACTGAAGGATGCCGAGGATACGGGTTTCGCGTTTTGCGGAGCGGCCGTCACGCCAGAGGAGAAGCTCAAGCAGACGTTGGCCGATTGTGTAGCCATGGAGGTTTAATCTAATGTAAGGAATGTAAAGTCAGTGACCGGACAGTTGTATGGGATTCCCCCTAATAGCTATCAACCAAGGCGCTACACAATATCCCATCCTTGCGGAATATCGAATTGTGTGACGCCCGTAGCTATTAGAACAACTGTGAAATTAAGAACCAACTTTTTCTCCAGATCTTGAATTCCCGACACTCTCTTCTGTGCATATTGAACCATTTCCCCAAACAGGAATGCAAAGCTAGCTTTTGACAGCTCGGATCGCTGAGAGCGGTTGAGGTGACGGTCATAAATAGATTTCCGTGATGACGAGTAACGGAGGTTTGACGTTGATGAAGCAGTCAAGCTATGTTTAAGAGGGGCAGTGGATGTCGGGGTACCTTGCTGCAGTGAAGGATTTGGTGAAAAAGGAACGAACGGAGTTTCTTGTCGTGACATTTTTCAAGATATATGTATGGGCCTATTGAAATTGTTTCTAGATAGTGGGGAGGCGGCTTTGGTGGGGGGGAAGAGGTGAAGTTGAGGCCGACGGTTGTCCAACACTACATGTAGCTACATGCAGTATCAGACCGAGCACCTGTCCATATTGAGCAATCACAGTTACCCGGCTACATTTTTCATGCATTGGAATTCATTGTGCGCCAGAAAAAAAGCACTTTCTCATCCGAGCTCTTTTCACGTCACGTCTACATCCGTACTACTCAAACGTCATCTTTACTCTTCCCCTTTCAACAATCAACTTAGCCCCATCTCATAACTTCGCTCCACAACTAAATATTCGGACCCTTTGTATCTCCATTGACGAGCCCCTTTCCACCATGGCAGACCAGTTTATCGGCCTAACTATACTTCTCACTCTCAATGACCAAGATCAAACACGAGTCCGTGGTCTTGTAGCTGAAGTGCACGGGACGGAGCTGACACTCTCCAATGGTATGCTTCTCAATACCTGATAGTTTTGAGTTCGTTTTCAAAATGCTTACTTTCCTCTAGTTGTGTTTGTGGATTCAGGGTATTCTATCCCTAGTTACACCGTGATCGGTCACCAAATTAAAGACATTGAAATCATGCCCCCTGAGCCCACACCTCAGTCGTATGCCCCGCCGCCGCCGCTTCATGCTCCTTTACCCCCGCAGCCGCTCGTTGTTCACAACCCGCCCGCGCCTCCCCCTCAAATGTACCAAACAGGCAATCAAAACCAAGCTCTTGCCCACCATAACCAACCCTACTCTTACACAACCACAATAGTTACCTCCACCACGCCCCAGGTTGTCGCCCCTTCCCAATTCATCGATCCCGCGATTCTCTCAATCTCTCAGAAGCCGCCCGCACCAACCCAGACACCCCCGGTTGCCCACCATGCACCCCAACAGCCTCAAGCTAGTTTCTCTACACCGCCGCGGATATCAGCAAGCATCATGCCGTCGATCCCGCGACCTCCAAACCCAACTACAAAGCGCCAGGATTCTTCCCACGGCTCCAACCTAAGCCTAAATACGCTAGGAATGCCAAACACCCAAAACGCGCACTCATTTCCTACAAATGCCCCTGCAGAACCTTCAAGATCTAGTGCAGTGGGTATACAATCCCAATCGCGCGCGCCATCTTTAGTTTCGGCGGCCATTAGTGCTCCATTCGCCGAGCTGTCTATCAAAGGTGATGCTGCTGGTGAGTATAACGCATTTGATGAAACCGATGATAACCTTAGCTCCGTGGCGATGCCGCCAACCCCGGGTGTCCGCCAGAAGTTCCAAGGAAAGCGCTCACGCCGTGGAAAGTCGCATTTAAAGAAGCAATATGAGCAACATCAACTCTCTGAACCCATGGCCCAGGAAGATCGTGCACGTGAAAACTCTATCGCTCCCGGTATGTTTGGGGGCGCAATCGCACAGGCGGCAAGTGCAAGCGCCAGTCATTTTGTCCAGCCAGGAATGGCGGGGAGGAAGAACAGACGCCAGAAGCGGAACAATAATAGGTATGACGGCAATACGACCAACGCTGAAGAGGAGGGGTGGGCCACAGAGGATGTCAATGACTACAAGGAGAGGGAGTTCGACTTTCAGGGTAATCTAGATAGATTTGATAAGAAATCAGTTTTCAGCCAACTCAAGGTGAGGGCTGGATCGCAATATACATTCCCAAATCTCCATGCTAACATGCAAGGGTAGGCTGAAGACACAATCGCTGAAGGAGACCGCCTGGTGTCATTTAATCGTCTTCCCCAACGCAATCCTACAAGCAAGGGTTCTGCTACGGCCAAGAAGAACTACCATCACACTGAAAATGTTCTTGGCAATTATGCCAATGGCCAGTCATTAACCGAACGTGACGGCTGGGACTCGCCGGAATTCATTGCGGAAGAATCCGAATCCTCCGAGGATTCGGATCACCATGCTAGAGGCCGGGGCGATGGTGGGGCTGCGGATAGTGGGAGAAGCAGTAGGCGGGCCATGTCACGGCAAGAATCCCGTCGCCGGACACGCCAGCTCACAAATAACCCTACCGGGATGCGCTCGTTTGAAAACCTACAATATGCGCATTCCTCCAGCGGAGGCGGAGTGGGCCCCTCGGGCGCTGTTAAGCATTCTAAATCAGCTTTACGACTTGCCCCCGGCCATAGGCCATGCCCTGTAGTAAGCCCGTTGCAGATGCTAGATGTTGAAAGGATCGCGGAGGTAGAGCTATGCCTGACAGACGACATGATGACCGAGAACGCAGGCCGCGGGATTGCGCAGGTGGCCATCCAGGCGTTCGGCAAACGCATCTCGGCCTCCAACCACAACTCTCTCCCTGTCGTGCTTGTTTTTGCAGGCAACCACAAATCCGGCGCCCGCGCCATTGCTGCGGGGCGGCACCTGAAGAACCACCACGTCCGCGTGATGGTGTGTGTGCTCGGTCTCGAGAGGGAAGACGAGCTCCTCGAGAATGTGCGCAGGCAGCTGAACATCTTCCGTAACGCAGGCGGGCGCGTGGCGAGGTGGGAGGAGCTGGCGAGTAATTTGAAGACGCTGGATTCGCCGCCGGAGCTGATTATTGATGGGCTTTTGGGCACGCATCTGAGTATTGAGGATCTGCGGACGGATCAGCAGGCGACGGCGTTTGAGTTGGTGCAGTTTGCGAATAAGAGCAAGGCTAGCGTTCTTGCGGTTGATATTCCTAGTGGTGTTGATGGTAGTACTGGTTTGTCCCCCTATCCTCGTTTGTCGTGGCTTGGATCATTGTATTGACGGTTGTTTAGGTGAGGTTGCGCAGCTTGAAGATACGGGCACGTTCCACATGAAGGCCAAGTGGGTCGTGTGCATGGGTGCCCCGAAGACTGGGCTTCTGAATGCACTGGTCTCCGGCGTTGGGGCTGGATGGAATCTTTACGTCGCTGACATTGGGATTTCCAACACGGCGTGGAGGAAGTACGGGACCCGAAGGAGACATGGGGTTGAATTTGCCGCTGACTGGGTCGTTACCCTGGAGTATCACGGCGCGTCATGAACTACTCCTAAACAAGAAGGGTATTTTTTGTCATGGCAACAATAACGACAACTGGTAGTGTGGATTTATTAGATGTTTGGGGCGCCTGTGTTTTTTTTTTGGGGGGGATGCTTTGGGGTACTATTATTATTATTATGAGTTGTATGATTTTATCTTTTTAATTGTTTCTTTTTTTTTCGTCGTCTTGGATAAAGGATGGGTACATGTTATGATTTTTATATCATGAGTAAATGGGCGGCCATGGGTGGGTGTACTTACATGTCTTCTTACACATACAGGGGCTTGATTTATTTACAAGTCGTGTAAGTATGTAGTTTAGACACTTTAGTTATCATGAGGGCCTTCAATCAACGAACCACTCAATTGAAAAAAGATAGGGATGTCACCGATCACCAGATGTCACTCGGCGATCGATGCTGATGCACGTGCTACATAACATAGTATTATTTATTCCCTCTGCTCACGCCACTCCGCCTTGTTACACGCCAATCCACGCCCGCGCCCCCGAGCTACGGCCAACGCAGCCACAGATAATGGATACGGACAGATTGCGCATAGAAAGGATACGTTCCGGGGACATTCTATGGCTACCTCAGCTACGTCTATAAACTACATCACTCACTTGCTCACCTCCCAAAGAATACAAACACACACAAAAAAGAGGAATCAGCAATGCCCAAACCCTTACTCCGTCTCTTTAGCGGCGGTGCACCCCCTCCCCCTCCCCCGCCTCCTCCACCTCCTCCGCCGCCCCAACAACACCAGGCAAACACTCCAGACCGGGTACCCCCCTCCTCTCCTTCACCACAACCCACGTACTAACACCCCCTGTAGAGCACTTTAAACGCCGACATCACGCGCGGCATCCGTCTCCGAAAAACCGTGACCCGCGACCGCAGCGGCTTAGATGGCAACATCAGCAGCGCGAGCAGCAGCTGCTTCCGCGGCGACAGGGCGGAGGTTGATGCGGCGGGGGACGGGGCGCCGCAGCTGGCGGGTATGTTTGCAGGTGGGATACCGAAGTTGAAGAGTCGTGGGGGTGTGGCAACTGGAGGTAGGTTTTCTTTGGGCCGAGTGATAGTTTGTGTTGCGAGTGGTTTGGGGATCTGCTTTGAGATGGAGATGGTAGGGACTGGAGAGAGCTGACTGACCCGGGGGGTTATAGCATCTAGATCATCGTCGTATATTTCTTCTCCGGGGCGGTCAGCCTCTCCGAGTGCCCCGGCAGCCCCGGCAATTTCTACAGTGCCTACAGTACCTCCTCGGCCCATACCCTCCAGCTCCTCTAGCTCCGCCTCCAGCCCTTCAGTCCAGCGGCACCCGCCTCCCATTCCGGCAAACCGCCCCAATTCTGCCTCTCACTACCGCAGTGCACCCATCTCACCGCCTCTACCCACCTCCGCACCTCCCCGTCCGCTCGGTTTCCGCAAAACCTCCGCCCCGCTCCTCTCTGAAACAGGGCGCCTCAATACCTCTACCTCGCACCTCAGACCTCCCGCGCCCCGTGCCCCTCATCACTCCCCACATCCTCGTCCACAAGTCCGCAGATGAGGCCCGCTGTTGTCGCGGCCAGAAAAGCGACAGGCGACATGTATGCGGGCCGCACGCCGCCAGAGCCGCCGTCGAGGCCGGCTCCGCGCGGGAGGCGCGAGAGGACTAGATATGTGGTTGATGATAGTAGGTGGAGGTTTAAGCGCGAGGAGGACCTGCCGGAGCCGAGGGTGTTCGGCGGCGAGAGGAAGGTGTATAGGAGTGGGGGGACGGGCAGTACGGTTCCGTTGGATCTGGGAATGTTGGGTTAGGGGTGGATGAGAAATCGCTTTTCGTATTTTTACTTTAGTATTTTTTTTTTTTTTAAAAAGGCTATGGTTGTAGCTTTTAGGGCTGTAATTTTTATCATTGTGCTGAGGCGAGAGTGGTGCATGGGATATCACTCGGTTGCGTGATGGGGTTGATTGCATGCAAAGACGAGAAGACGGTGCTGAGTACTGAGAGGGTTTCTTATGGGTATGGAGATATTTTTATCTCTCGCAGTGTATGAGAAGAAGATACTGGGGCATATTTAGCACCCCATATTCACAATACAGCACTCGTGATAACTCCTATTGCAAGGAGAATGGATATACATAGAGTGGTAATGAGAGCACATCTGGTTATCCTAGATGTTATGATTTCTACTCGAGGGTCGCATACTTATTGCTAGGTAAATTTCGCCATGTTATGAATGAACAGAAATTCCTACTATGAACTCACGGCTCACTAGAGCGACGGCCACAAATTGAAGTTTAATATGGCGGGTATGTGTATTTGGGACGTTCCGACTCTACTATGCGGAGCTTTGGTATCAGCGCCATAACTATTTTTTTTCGGCAGAACCTTTGACTCGCAATTAGTGATGGGCACAAGACGAAAAGTCTCGAGACCTTTGTCCCGAGACACGCGCGAGACACGAGATAAAACAAAACATGGCTAGCTATAGGGTTAGAGATGACAAAATTAAAATACGGAGCGGTAAATGTGTCAAAAGTAATTTCACCAACGGTAGTAAATCGTTTTACCACCGGTGGTGAAAATAATACCGTCGTTTATACCTTATAATGGACAAAAGCACAGATCTTTTGGCCAAAAGGGGCTATATAATGCCAATGTATGAGTCCTATTGCCCACCGGTGGGGAATTTCACCATTGGTGACAGGTATTTTACCACCAGTGGCAGGTATTTCACCACCGGTGGGAAACTTTCATAAGTGTTGGCATTCGTGATTGAACATCTACTAATGAAGTATATCGCAGCATAAAGATTGAAATTCAGTGTTTATACTGGCACAAGGACTGAAATTCAGTATTTATACCACCGGTGGTAAAATTACTTTTGACACATTTACCGCGCCATAACAAAACAAGACAAATCAGTCTCGAAACATGGAGTGGCCGTCTGTGACCTATATCTCTGCATGTAACTTTGGCCCCCCAAAATCCCTTCGTTAAGAAACCTGATGATCCTGGCCCCTAACCCTAAGTCTCGAGTATTGACAATTCCGAGACCTCCTTAATTCTGGAATTCACGAGAAAAGACACCCTCGAATATCATCTTATTTTATATTGTACCCGTCGCTACCCGCAATCTCTAGCAATTAATGAATTAAACAAAAAAAAAAAAAAAAAAAAAAAAAAAAAAAAAAAAACCCGCAATCTCTAGCCTTGTTTGGACCGTGCTGCTTATTCCCTTCGTCTGGCAATGCTGCCCACCCTATAACACCGGAATTACATTTATATATAAGAGATCTATTATTTGATAAGAGAAATAACGGATAATACATGTAAAGTTTGTGCGTGTTTGGTCACAGCCTATCACTCGCGGTTCTCGGTGCTGGTGATTTGTTTTGTTTTGTTTTGTTTTGTTTAATTCATCAATTGCATCCGGTGCTGGTGATGTTGATGTGGCTTCCGGGCCTACGTCCAGAGGGATAGATAGGTTTGTTGGAAGCTCGATATGCTGAGGCTCAGGCTTCCTGTGTATTAGTTAATAAAATAAAGTCTTCCGTTTTGTACTAAGTACCTCGAGTCTACCGACTTCGTTCTGTCATTTTACAAAACGCCGGTGGGCATATATGCATCCGAGTTCGATCTTATCACGCGGAAGATCAGATATAACTCCACATTTCTGACGGAACTTGATAACACTTCCTTTAATTGTGGACCATATTGCAATAATGGGCTGTCGTGGTGTGTCCGGTCATGGGTTATCACTCGTATAGCCGGGAGCTGGTTGATTGATTGATAATTCATTTATTGTGTGGGAGCTGGCGGTTGACTGTGTCGTGGGCACGAGACCAGGTATGATATCGATATGCGGTTGAAGGTACGATTGAACGCACCTACAGATGGCTGCCGGTGAGAACGTAGATCTGGAAAGGGGAAGAAAACCATGCGAGCTTTCGATTTTCTTTCACATGTGTCATTATCAAAATGCTAGTTACATAGCCTACACTAACGAACACATTGGCAGTTGCCTACGGTATACGTAAGCACATACTCTCGTTAAAAAGTGCCATAAACCCTCTAGGTTTAGATCTTCTATTATCATCCTCTCTGTGATAATTATTGGTATGACTTGAAGATGAGTGATTCCGCATCTCGAGCACACGATCAAGACTCATCTATCTCACCGGGGACTGAGTCTTAATAACAGGCCTCCAAACTATAATAATGTCGGATAGGAACCCTCGCTGACTGTGCAGATCTAGGAAACAACTCCTGCTTCGTCTCATCTCGCGTGTCTCGTTTGCATGTGTAGGTACATACGTCTTGCATATCCCCACGTGCAGACAATCTACCCCCGAAGTAAAAACATGGAATAAACCATAAGATGGATTCTATTTTCTACTATTATATAGTTTTTGTGGTGAGTTTAATTACAGTTTTAAGGTTGTCGTGCTTTCTCACCACTGAGCATTATTAGTAAGGTTAAGACGTTTTTCAAGGATCCAGCCACTCGAATACCTGAACTCGGACAGCCAATGATGATTGGTGGAGAAGGGGTACAGGAGCCGGTTACAACGCTGGTCTTCTCTTTGGTTAACTGTTCGAGTGAGTGGAGTGTCTGAGTGGCTAGGAGTCATCCACGCTCGTACAAACCTCGTCTATTCTGGAGAAGATCAACTCATGCTTCTTCAACCGCCTCGCTGATTGGTGACACCCTTACCATCATTATTATCAGACCAAGTCACTCTTTGGAAGCACGGATTAGAGTGTCCGTCATATCATGTAGGTACTCTACTTCCTCACTCCGCTCATTGCGTAAGTCGAGATTTGCAGCCACCTATCATGCCTTTTTGGCCACAGGACCGGGGTCATCCTCCAATCTCAATCACCAGATCAATCACGAATTCTCATTCCGACCGCGGATCTGGGTCACTTACACTGTTCACAATAGAGACTGGTTGTGTTTGTAGTCCCTAAAGTCGACAACAATCTATCGTGGATGACGGAGAGTCCTGGAAGGCTTCGGTCCGCCTACCTAGCGCATTATGCACAATCTTCGACTTGATTCCTGACCATAATCAAAAGCCCCGTCCCTCTAAACGACGCACCTGTCATGGTCTGTACTTTATCGACGTCGCAACGGGCTTAAGTTAAGTTGATCACCCACAATGATATCATCCGCGGATCTTCCACCCTCCTTTCTTGATATCGTGGCGGGCCATGGGGGAAACAATCGAGCGAAAAATTTTGAGGAAATTAATTTGGAAGACAAGCGGCACCGGTCCGGGAGCTTTGGGTGGAGGGCGGGGTTATTGACTGACGTTGGGCGGCGGCGGTTGTTGTTAAGCATGAGGTGGAGTAGCGCGTCTTTGGACAAACGGGGGTGTTTGAACCGATTATCTTTAGGTAAATAGGCCCCGCAGATTGTTATCTCCAATATGTAAGTTTTGCGAAGTGAGGGGTTTGAGAAGGAAAACCACTTTTCCCCTCAAAACAAAACACTGAAATTGATGTCGGTAGTTAATTTTCCTGATTAGCGTATCGTTTGGGAATGTAAATTATTACCCCTCGCTCGAGATGGGTATTGTAGTTATCTGTCCCGACTAAACGAATCTCCTATTCCTAAATACACCAATCATCTCTCAGTTGATGCCTACAAACCACAAACCCGCCTTACTCAGGATCATTGACAGAAATGGTTTACACTATCTAAGTTTCTAACCCGTACGGGTCTGGTCTTGAACCCGAATTTAGTACTATTCCTAATATATTACCTTTTACTAATAATGGCGTTAGTATTTTACACAGTCGGTAACACTCAACCATGATACGTCGAACAAACCTCTGCGCGCCCAGATCTCAGATTTGAAGAGCATAAAAAAGCATTTATGAATACTCTAGAGCAAACACACTCAGGTCGAACGATGATTGCTTGAGACATCGACATCTCTAACCTGGATGCAGAGTGTGATTCCAACCTTTTGAACCATTTGAATGGTATTTCAACGCAGGCTACCTTTGCATGCGTGCGTAAGTACGTAAAATATACCCTACGAATACTCCTAAATTTAATTAGAGCATGTAGGTTACAGGGCACTTTTGTGGCATGTAATTCAATCCGTGCCAGCAGGAATTTACTAGTAAGTAGAGCACTCTACTCGTAGCTTCATAGCGTTTCCGAACACGACCAATATTGCATGACATACAAAAAGGTGGATTTGGCGCTTTTTTGTATGGTATGCAATGGCAGTCGTGTCCGGAAACGTCATGAATTTACGAGTAGAGTAAATTGAAAAGACGGGTTGAGTAGCTGACTGTTGTGTTACAGTCGATCTGCTTTCTTGATATTACTAGAATTTTATGCCTTGGTGTCTTGTCTTCTTGCGTACTCTACAAGTTAACACAGTTGCAAGTACCTATTTAGATGAGTCGGCTTTCTAGTCACGGCATTGGCTGTACCGGTACACAACCTGCAACCTCGCTAGTTCGGACTCGTATTGGAAATCTTTGAATTCATGCATGTAGAGAATCTTCCATGCAGCTACATTGTACTCTACCCTCTACCTGAGATAAATACATGTAGCTGCTAACTAACGTAAGTAAGTAGGCTCCGAAACCCAGCCAGCGCAGCTTCAAAGATCAAATTTTACTGTCTAAAAAACATAAATCGGATTACTTGCAAGATTCCGCTAGAGTGGAGTAATTGCTGTCGCGCCTGACGAAGTAATTATGCTTCATACACACTCGAGCTCACATATGTAGAGGGGTCCTACAACGATACCGGAGATAAGCCACCCCCCCACATCTTCGGAAAACAGTGGCCCGGGATAAAGGGAGGAATCAATTAACACATCAACCAGTCAGTCGCCGACTCTAGAGCATCTACATATCACAAAACCCCCAAGCATTTCGAACATCTCCGGGTTTTGCTAGAGTAGAACAAGATTTAGGCAGCACTCATGTGGAGGTACTTTTTGTCCGCGGGGGGGGGGGGGGGGGCCAATATAACAGCGGTTGACAGCAGGAATGTGTCTGTTGAGAACCTACTTGGAATCCTGGTCAATGCTCTAGGAAAGTCCTGCAGGCTCAGTAATACCCTATGATCTGGTCGTGTCGAGTCCAAAGTGAGATGTGAAATGCACGCTTTAATGCAGAGTGTGGGTTAGGGTTAGTTGAATTTCGAATAACTACCTGGATGGCTAATCACTCAGGACCACCATGATATGTTGATCTTTTCTACAGAGCCGGTGTTTGAGCTCAACACGCTTCTTCTGCTGTTTTCGTTACCCAAACGGTTACACTATCAATGTGAATTCTATATAGGGACCGAAAAGACAGATCTACAGACCGGTGCCTCTAACCTTGGTAATAGGCCTTACAAGGCCCATGTGGAACTTCGAGGGGTAACTACATGTGAATTAAGAACCTCGTTTCACTGCCTCGGTGTGTTGCTCTTGCTATCAAGGCCGCCGCCGAGGTTCTTTATACGGGTGAAATGATGTGTGTGAAGCCTCAAGATCCAAGCCATTTACTTTTAGGCCGTGTTAACGTTGGGGGAAGAGTTTAAGGGCCACTGCGATAGATATACATCATTTTCACTTTCCGGTGGTCAGAGGTGGAAACTGTCATCCATCTGTGGGTAAAACTAGGTACTCGTAAATTCATGACGTTTCCGGACACGACCGCTATTGCATACCATACAAAAAAGCGCCAAATCCACCTTTTTGTATGTCATGAAATATTGGTCGTGTTCGGAAACGCTATGAAGCTACGGGTAGTTTTCGATATCACAACCCGCGGCAAATACCTCCATATACCCTACCCCCACCACAACGCCCCCACCCCACCACCTAGATATTCTTTCCCTTCCATAACTATCATTGACACAGTAGCACCTCTTTGACTAAGCAGCGGCGGTGGTAGCAGCAGCAACCCCTTGGCAAACCCTAACCACCGGCCAGTCTAGATGGAATTCAAGAAATTACATCTCTATTCTTGGCCCGGTCCGTACGGTGGTGGACCTATGAAACCAGTAACAGCGCCCGATGGGCTTCTAGGTTTCATATCTCGTCCGGACGGTCTCAACCCTTTCTAGAACTTCTCCACCCTCCCCCACTTCTTCATCGTCACGGCCGTGCGCGGATTTGGAATAGCGGGGGATAAGTGCACTCGTTTGTGAAACTGGAAGCTATTACATACCTCGGTCAGTGGTTGTTTGAAGCTGGTCGGACAGATACTAGACGGGGTGGGGACTATGAATAGATCTCGTGCGTGGTGGTTCATTGATGATGGTGTAATCTCCAGGGAATACGGACGGAGAGTGAGGTTGTTAGATTACTTATTTGGATCGACCCAATTTTACTTTTTGAAGTGAAGAGAGGGCTTTATGATGGTTGGCTCCCAAGCCATGTGTGGGTATTGTATTAGCTGGGCCTACGTAGGTAGGTACCTCCTACATATTACCTAGGATACAGTACCTGACTTCACTCTCTCGATACTGGCGCTGCAATGCATATATACGGCGGAGTTCCCCTTTTTCTTAAACACTTCTTGATGCAACCCCACCGTGCTGTACTCCTATGATTGTGCTCCGTCCATGATATCAACAGCTACATAGCTATCGGGTGATATATCATGTCATCTGACCGACCCAGGGCCCTTTAAGCATGGTGAGAAAAAAAGGTTCTGGCGTTTAAATTTACTAGTTACGGGGCGCGGCGGGGGGGAGTATGAGTACTGACTGTCGTTGAGCTGAGGCAGAGCGAGCAACATAGCCAATTAACACGTATCCTTTGCTATTGTAGTTGTGTATTTGTGTGTGTTAGGATGTTATGTACGTAGTCAGGCACTCACGATACCTATCATGCCCCCCTGGTGGTACTATTATGCTTCTCTCTCACTCGCCCTGCAGTGTCCTCTACATACATAGGGTCTGACCATTATTATTATTGGCATTGATGATGCCAGGCTCGATGATTTGATTGACTGACGACTTACTGTCGATCAACTTGCTGGTTGTAGGTACTGAGTTTCTCGTTCATCTGGTGCCATGCCTCCCGCCTACATATTGTACCTACCTGTGATATTTTCAAACACGCGGATCACATATTCCTAGAGCCACTATGTAACGTAACTGCCTGCCTGACTGCCTGCTTGCTGCTGCTGGATATATTTATGTCGGCGCCTTAGTGGAACGTCACATCACATCCACATCCATACCTCTCCCTCACTTTCAAGATCTCTCTCCAACCCTATCCCGGCACATTCGTTTCGAGCTGTGGCTGAGTCGTGTCGGAGCACAGTAAGATATCGTAATCTACAGCTACATACAATCCTTCAGCCCGCCCGGCAGTGTAAACTAACTGTAGGCATCGTGTTATTTGTGAGTGAGTTGAGCGAGTAGATATCATGTAGTGATCAAGTTGATAGTAAACAATATTCGAAATCCGCCCGGCTAAAACACTCGTTAGTTCGTTCGTTCGTCGGCCGGGAATACCATCCTGATTGGCCCCTTTGCGTTGCGTTGCGGGTTTTGCTTTGCTTTACTTTGCTCGCACGCGGGGCGGGCGTATGCGCGGCTTTTCCATTAGCTCCTCCTTCCTCAGGCGCCCCCAAAACCAAAAACGAAACTAAACCTAATAGATGTCTATATCTACAAAATAATACACTCCTTCTCGCGAGCGCGCGAGTAGAGTAGGTACCATATGACCTGCAACTGCGGGTGAGTAGGGTATGTATTCTTGCGTGCGCGGCGGGTATGTATGTTATGTTTGCATATAGCAGGTAGAGTCAACAACATCGTGTAGAGTAGAGGTATCATTTACCGGTACCAGTGGCTTTTCAAATTTCAATGCCTGTGAATGAATGATGCTTTCTCTACCTGTATATCCTTACTCTCCCCGATGCGACAGGCCAATCAACATGATCACGAGTGTGTCGCGCCGCAATTGAAGGTAAAGGTGGCGCGTCCGTCCTCTACCCCGGTCGATATGTAGAAGATAGTAATCTATCGATCGATAGATATGATTAATGGGTTGGGGTTGGGTTTTTTTTATTGATGATACTTCTACCGGTTGTTTCTGCTTTTCTGTTTCTGATTACGGCCGTTTTATTTTTCTCTGAGTGTGTGTGTGTGTGTGTGTTTTGGGCAGGGTATGTACCTCAGAGTGAGAGTGAAGCAAGGGCCGGAGAGGAGGGGAAGAGAGACCCACGTCCATGTCTGTGGTTTATGAGATTTTGCCAGAATGCCATGGTTGGGGGTTTGTGGAGTGGGGAATTCGTGATTTGGGGGGGGGAGGTGGTTGATTTGATATGATATGATAGAGGTCGACCGCGACCACCGGCGGGCAGAAGGCAAGGTAAGGCGAGTATCGTAAAGTATCTACTCTGCCGGTACTGTAGATACTCTACCAGGTAGTAGGCAGGCAAACGAAACGAGGGGGCGGGAGTCTTCTTCCTCCTCTGGCATTAATCTACAGTCGCAACTCGATATGCCGGATTGCCAAGATTCGAAGGATTTCATACGGGATAGCAAAAAATCCGGGATAGCAAATTGATCTTGCAGTAAAAAAAAACCAAAACCAAAACCCCAGAGGATTTCGTACGGGATAGCAAGGGATCCGGCGTATTGAGATCCGGCATATCGAGTTGCGACTGTAATCTATCACTCACTCATGCTCTTACAATACTCACTCGTTTGTTCAATGCTGCCATCCAGTGGAAACTCCCGTAATGACCCACAACCTACATTCATCAACAGTAAACACCGACTCGGCGTCCCCCCCCCCCCTCAAGTGAGTACTGATGAATTCAGCCAACAGAAAAACAAAGAGAGGGGATATTAGAACAAATAAAAAAAAACAAGGAAGTTAGTTAAATATCTGGAAATTATGGGGTCTGTTGGATAATAACCCTCATACATACATATTTAACCTAACCCACCTACATTACATCTCAACAGTAAGTCCCAAACACAGATCAACAAGGTTGGTGAATATGAAGAACAATGCTTCCTCGGGGGTTGAATGAAATATTGAAAGTGGAGCCGATCAAATCGAGGTTTTTATTTTTGCTTTTTGCCTACCTCTCTCTGCCCTCTCGGTGGCTTGCAGGTGGTGTGTGGGGGCCAAGGAAAAGAGAGAGGAAAGGGTTCATTAACCGCACCTTGATGTGATTGTGATTGTGATAGATGGATCTGCGCGGGCTTGAACTTGGACTTGACAGGATGTGTGAGTGTGGTGTGTGTATCATCCATCATATGGCTGAGCTAGCTGATCAACTTTGTCTGTTTCGTGATGTCGAGTTTGTACCTCCTCCTTCCCCTTCTTCTTCCTGTTCCTCTAACTCCCCCTAACGGATCCTCTAAACACACGCGCGCGGCGGTGAATGGATGGTTGCGCTCGGCCGTCGTTCGTTCGTTGTGCTTCCCTTCCCGTTGTTTGATGATTTTCGCGAGTGCTGAGATTGCTGCTGCTGCATGTGGGTAGCGGATGCAAGAAAGCTCGCGAGTCGCGCGGTGTCGTTCTTTTTCTTTGTTGCAATCATGATACAATCAAATCAATCAGTCAATGCAATTTGGGGAGAAGCTCCCAACTCCGAACGATAGTTCGTTTCTGGGCTTTTTCTGGGTGGCTTCGCAATCGATAGGGCCCCGCAGATTACTCATGACTGAACGGTTTTATATCTTTTCTCTTTCCCGTTCGCTCGGTAAACAAGGGGAAACCAATTCAATTCGCTGCTTGCCTAGACGGACGGACAGATCGGCACACAGAATTATTAGAGAGAAGGAAAAGAAAGAAAAGAAAGAAAAGAAAGAAAAAGAAAAAAGAAAAAGACAAGACTCCGTCGTGAACTTCGATTAAACCTTTTTCTGTTTGTATGTTCGTATATGTTCGTATGATAGCGGTGATTACGCCCGGTGGTCGTTCGTTCGTTCGTTTGCCACGCCCCACACTAGCTCTCACTCACTAGCTCCCACTAGCATCCCACTCCGCGCTAGGTATCATCTCAGTCTCGAGTAACAGAGCAGCATCTCAGGATCTAGGACTAGGACTATCCCTATCATCGGGAGCTTGCTTGCTTGCCTGCTTGCTTGCCTGCTTGCTTGCCTGCCTGCCTACTTGCCTGCATATGTATTGCTGAATAACGAACACTCACTCCTCCACCCGCACTTTGTGGGACCAGGAATAGTCAAGCCCGACGGACAACCTCTGACTAAAGGGCCCACGTTCTTCTGCTGCTGTGTGATCATGATACCAACACCGGGTTGGCGTGTGTGTGTGGTGGACCAGGTGTGGTCTTCAACCTTTCGACTTCACCCGAGGAACCTAACTAAACTCTGCTGGCATAACTAGAGTCTAGATTTGAAAATTACAAAAAGGAAGAACGAGAAGAAAAAGAAAAAAAGAAAAGAAAAAAAGACCGCGTGGAAACTTCGGCGGAGGATACCTACTACCTGTCGGCCATGATCGGTTTTGGCCCGCCGCATGCTCTACAAAGCTGGTAGGACAGGTGGACAGGGTTTACATACAGAGAGTCGAAAGAGAAACATGATGAGGATACCTATTGGAAATGGCCCGTCTGTACGTAAGTACAGTACGTAGCACGTACATACAAATAACTAAGCTCATGATGATGTCTAGCTTGGCCAATCATGGCCACGGCTTTTATTATTATTGTTATTATGCTGTTTAGTTTTCACTTACATACATCGAGACATTCACTCACTCACTCACTCACTCACCAGTCTCTTTGTTGCCTCCCGATTCATCAATAGGTTATGCCCGTGCCTTTATCGATCGAGAGCCTTAGGCTTGAGAATAACGGGCTCGTTTAGATGCGGGCCTGCGCGGTCATTTGGGTACTTGCGAGCCTGACTGAGCCTGAGCCTAAGCCTGAGATTTCTCACCTACCGTTAACTGTTGAATCAGGCAGGCAGGCAAGAGTGACAGGCGACTTTTTAAAAATACGATAAAGAATAGCTGATCACACATATTACCTACATCATCTATCAACCTACATACTTACCTACATAAATACACTGAATAATTAACGTCAGACGCTTTCGAAACCGGGCTTTTTATTATTATCACTGTCACTATCATTCTTTCCGACTCACTTCATACCGGCTTGCTTGTTTGCAACATACGTGATCCTGTCCTGTATGACCATGACCCCAAACGGCCCTAGCCAGTAGAATTGCCGGGTTTTGCAGGTATGCTGCGGAGCTCTATGTGCACTTTCCGGGATCTAGTGGAGGGAGGATGATGCGGTTTTCTTTATTTGCAGGCTGAATTAGATAACATCGCTCGCGCTCGCTCGCGCGCGGTGGTGTCTATCTATATCTGCGGCAAGTTATGTACTACTCGAGCTCTACTGATTTGCGGAACCTCTCACTCAAAGACAGGTTTTTTCTTTCTTTCTTTCTTTCGAATTCCCCTTTGGAATACGCCGCGACCGTGCTGCTTGATCTTTTCTTTAAAACAAAAATAATAATGGGCACTTCACTTAAATACTTGGCTAAATTAAGATCCATCGCCGTTATATATACGTTAGGCAGTTATTTTAACAATATTACACTGTCGACGTTTCATTCCGGCTCAGCAGCAGCTAATTCTCGACCCTTCCCCGGGAGCAGCAAGCAGCTCAGTAATTAAAAAATGTCCAACCTCCATTTTACCTGCTCGTTTTGAGTGGAAATCTCAAACACTCATGTATCGATAACAAGAGGGTTCCGATATAGTTCGACGGTTAAACCTGCCTGCTTCTCCTAGCATTGACCAAGATTAAAATGATCGGTTGCAGTTCGATTGGGGGCGTGGTACATAGGTACAAAGTAAAATGTAGCTACTGTAGTACTCCAATTAGTCTGTAGGCCTAGCAGGTACATATCTCTTTCCTCCTCATAAAATAATATATTTGTGAGCTGTGAACTGTTACTGTTCTCCCCGAGCCGTTCCACAAAATGAACCAAATGAGCAAAACGGCTGGGGGCGAGGGCTGGAGCTGGGGGGTTGAGTAAATTTGTGACTTAAAGTACACGACTCTACTTTACATACCTGCCTACAGAGTGATATCTACAGGGAGACGGAAACGAACCTGAGGTCGACGTGCGGACGGAGACGGACAGAACAGACATGTTGTGATGGCGGCAAGCAAGCAAGCAATCCAGGCTAGGCTAGCTCTGTGGGGTGTGGCATGGGGGGAACGCCGGTCCTGCCCTTCTTCGGAGATCCACTCATGATCATCCCTAAACTCAACTCTTCAGCCCCTTCCTGCGAACAAAGGGAAGTGACTGGAAAGACTCGTAAAAAAAAGTCTTCTGAGCATCATATCCATCCATTCCTGCCGACCCGAATCATCAGGAATCGAGGTTGCAACTTGGGCCTAGTTTTGACGCCGTGGCAACAACGCTAAAAACAGCCAGCAGAAAGGAAGGCAGTTCTCCGCCCTGGCACACACCACCTCAACCACAAAGGGCCAAAGACCAATCGTCCGGTGCTGCTACTACAACTTACTCAAACTATCAGTATCGTGCATAACATACTTCTAGATTCAATTATAAGTCGAGTAAACGGATGCGACAAGAATAAAACAAAATATGTATAACTAGAGCAGGTATGCATTGTTTTATTTCCCTTTCTTTGTTTTATTTTATTGCTATGCTCAAGTTACTATTAGTCCAATCTAGCTCTTTCTACCCCTTCCCCCTCCGCTCTCGTTTGTTGTATGATATGTAGGCAGGCCAGACATGGAAATGATAGACCAGGGATCCAGAAGCTGGTCAAACATGAGGAAGGGCTAGGTTTGTCAATTCCGACAGATTTGGCTTCGTGCATCGCTTTTCCCTTTTCTTTCTTTGCTGCATGATTGGGTGAATCGGGAGTTCCCTTACCTTCCCTATTGAAATCTCGTTCAGTAGGACGTCAAGTTCGCGCTCATCGCGATTCTTTCTTTTTGACCTTCTTCAAATTTGTACTCCTCCAGCCAGGCCAACACGAATGACCACATTGCAAGTTGCAGTTCCCTGTCTCCTGCTTGTCCTTCACTTTCCCTCTGCTCCGAGTGATGATTATTCCTGCGTCATGTTCCCGGAAGGTACCTACATGACACTGCTCGTACTCTACCAAGCTCGGAAAGTACCCTGGAAGGAAGTCTAGATATTTCATGTAGGTTGCACGCAAGTCACGTTACATGCACGCCAAACCACAAAGAAACAGGGCCAGAGAAGGGAAGAGAAGGGAAGGGACGAAAAAGAAACCTAGAAGGGAAAAAAGCAAAAAAGGGGGAAAACGGAAACCCAAACTATTAGCCAGAAACACAACCATCAAAGCCTGCTTCGGCGCAGACACTCAGCATCGCTGCAACAACCGGTGCTTGCTGCTGAGGACTCTCTGGCTCTGCTTTTTTTTTTTTTTTACAAACCACCTGTGCCCCGTTTTTCCTTCTTTGCTCCTGTGGGGCTTACAATCCTTACAAACCTGACCGTAACTTGTACGCTGAGTGAGTATTTTAGCACCTGCCTGCTGGGTTTGTGTTGATGGGGATGTTGGGCACAAGAAAAATCGGGAGCACGGAGCTTTGATGCAGACTTGAACCGATGAATGGGTAGGTAAAGTAAGTAGCATGATGTTGAGTGGGGAACAACGGAATGAAAATGCGACGTCGACAACGTCGACAAAGAGCAACGTCTTCGTCTTTCGTCGTTGTGACAAAGGCACCACCAAAAAAAGGTACCCAGCGAGAGTGAGAGAGACTGCCTGTGTCGTATCGGGCATTCCTTCACAATCTGGCGTTGGCTGTTGGGGGCTAACTAGGACGAAGCAGGAAACAGCAACCTCCTCCCTTCCCTTCATCACCCATCCATACACTCCACCGATTGCACTCACACACACTCACTCACAATCACAATCACACACTCACACAACCCAACCCACACACTCTTTCATCCCCGTCTCATACATACCTAATCAATAAATTTCAGAGACTTTTTTTTTTCATCGTTAGTCTCAATCATACGTTCTCACTTGGTGATATTTCATTTTTCCATCTATTACTCTCTTCAACATACCTCACATTATTGGACAGATACAGACCCCAATCCATACACACGCATCTTACCCCCCCCAAAAAAAAACCACATATCCCTACCACCTCCCTCTTTTCTCCGGATTGGATTCTTTTAAAATCTTTTTTTTATCGAAATTCACTTGGGATTTTCTATCCAACAGGATGCCTGCTGCAACAGACACTCCCACCCTTGCCCTTTCCCTTTCCTGCATCTCCCATCCCCTAGTTCGTCCATCCACATCTATTTCCACCCCCCAAAAGAAATCTTAACCAACCAACCAGCCTCTTCCTTCCTTTCAAATTCCCCCAAACATAATTTGCCCAAGAGTTAAATCACACCTCCTTTTTTCCCAATGCGATATAGACGCACACAGCTTAGCGGAACGCGCATGTCCATGCCCTCCTCCCTCACTCCGCCCGGCACGCGCCGCTGACTTTGTAATAGTTAGTAGTGGCAAAGCCCCATCTCCATAATTACATCAAGGGTTCGACGAAAGCCCTTTCCTTATAATTCCTTCCCACACATTGAACCCCATGCCATGACGCCAATACTTTTCCCAATTCCGGGTCATACACTGGGCTCTCCCTCTGACATTCTTCCGCTTCCATTTCCCACGCACTCCACCATACACCAGAGGCACTTCTGGCACTGGCTACTCGCCGCTAGTCCCATCCATCGTACAGCTACTTCTGGGGCTACGCGCCACTACAACTTCTTCCCTGCTCAGCTGGCTTGCCTGCCTGTCTTGACGAGGCCATAGCGGTTCACTCTTTATCACCAGGGGACCTGTCTGCCTGCGGGGTTAAACTAAGACGCGTTCGGTACTACTTTAATACTTTACCATAGCCGGGCCTTTCTTCTTTGACGTTCTCTCTTTTATATTTATCTATCCTATCCTCCCCCAAGTGTACATTACAATATCTGGTTCTTCCCACAAAAAAAAATTATACAACTACATCAATCCACCCACCCTCCATCTTAATGTTGAATATCGCAGTCCGACCCCACATCATGCATCCTCACACAGCATACCAACCTCTCGAAGGTCCCCATTCCTTCCACCCGGCAGGTATATTCAACAACTTTGACTCTCCAAGATCACCCATAAGTCTAGGTTCAAATGTACGAAGATACTCCATATCGACGGGGGCGCCCTCAAGATACCAGCCAACACAGTCGGTGAGCCGGGGGCTTCAAACACCACCACCAGATATGGCTTCAGGGTACAAGGGCACTATTCCATCGTATAACCATGGCCAGCAGCTTCGACAGTTTGAGCCTCCAATTGCGGGCAACGGGGTGCCAAAATCACTTGACAGCTTCCGAATGTCGAATACTCAGTCGTCGTCGTCAAATCAAAACTACATTACCCGGCGAAGAGAGAGCCCGCCGATCTCGAGGAGGAATTCTATTGCACATCCCGAGCAGCATTCGTCCTCGTCATCGTCGTCAAAGAGGAGGAGTTCAACGAGCAATGCCGCGGCGTCGATGACAGTGCCGGCCTCGATAAACAACACCAAGGCCAATTTGGCCGAGTTTGCTGCACAGGTTTGTCATCATTGGTCCAGCCAGGTACTGTGTAGTAGCGTTAGTTAATATTGGCCGGGGTATAGATCACATGTTTGTTTTGGTTTGAATCTTCGCTTCTTCTACAAAGAGTTGCGGAATCTTCCACTACCCCTGTTCCTCAAGGTCTACTGGCTCCCGACGCCATGCCAAGTCTAGGATTTAGAAAATGGGTCACAACTATTCTGTCTACCACACAGGTGTCACAGAACGTCATATTACTCGCGCTATTGTTCATTTACAGATTGAAGAAGAGCAACCCTTCTGTAAAAGGAAAGCCCGGTAGCGAGTTTAGGCTGCTTACCGTGGCGTTGATGTTGGGAAATAAGTGTGAGTACTTGTCTCAAACGATCGCCTCGGGTTTAGCCGTTTTGTGTTTACTGACTTAAAAATTAGTCTTGGACGATAATACGTACACAAACAAGACCTGGGCTGAGGTTTCTGGGATTTCAGTGCAGGAGATTCACATCATGGAGGTAGAATTCCTGAGTAATATGAGATATAGTTTGTTTGTGTCGAGTGAGGATTGGAATGGGTGGCACACGACTTTGGGTCGTTTTTGGGCGTTTTGGGATAGGGCACAAAGGGCGCCCATTGAGATTGGTTCTAGGATCCCGGCCCCGATTACACCGACTTTACCGATTGTTCCGCCATCACTGCCTTCACCGCCACCTTCAAACAGCTCATCTCCGCCATATTCCTCGTCGACTTCAATGCCAGGATATTCCCACCAGCTGGGTGTGCCTTCATTGATGCCGGCTCATTCGCCAATAACCCCAATGCCACAACCTGATTTCCAGGCGTTGTCTAGGAAGAGACCATATGATTCAGCAGCTGGGATGCAACCGCCGACAAAGAGGGTTACAAGGTCAATGGGGCCAATGTTGAACACCTCCGGGACACAATTCCCTCTTTTGACTCCTTTGTCTACACCTTCACAGTCGCAGCAGGTTCCCCGCTTGTCGATCAATGTTTTCCCCTCAACTTCTGGTAGCCAACACCACAATTTGGCTCCTGTTATGTCTTCGAATCAGCTACCCCTGCCGGGAACACGTGCTATGCAGAGCGTATACAACCACCCACCGATTTCACCGGTATCAATTGGCCCATTGAGCCACAACATGAACTACGGATCACAATCCAGAAATACTTCCCCGTATTCGCAACACAACTCCATTCATCATTCTGCAGCCTCGTCGCCGACCACTCCGGGATTTTCGTCGCAGCAACAATCGCCTAACTGGATTCTTGGAAACAGGAATTCTCCATACAGGCCTGTTCGCGGGGTTAACACACTTCTTGTACCCCCGCCGTCGACTTCTGCCGAGCCGCCAGCACTTTGCTACGACCAGATGCACTACCAGCCGTTGGGTAAACCACGAACTGAGTACAAGACTGGGACTGTTCCATATATGCAGACAGAGACCTGGCCACAATCCTGGCCAGTTGTTTACCCGGATTATAGTTTTTAAGGAAATCCGGTCATTTCCTTTTTTGTTAGTTTTCTTTTTTTATATTTTGTCGGCGGTTGATTATTCATATCCTCAATAAGGACAACCTCGACATATTTGCATTACACAGGATTGGGTGGTTATTTTGATTTTGAAATGTTTAAGCGGCTTTCTTTCGTTTTTCAGTGGATACCTTGTGTTATGCGGCTTTCCGGTGTTGCGTTTTTTTCCTTTCTTTTTCGACCTTGTGTATTATTATCCTTTTTTGCTTTGTTTAATGGCTTTGGGGAATTTGTATATTTCTGGTGCTCAAGAGGTCGCATAGGGAAATGGAGTTTATTTGTTTTACGCAAGGAAGGGATGATGGCAAGGAAGGTGGTGGGAATACCTCGAAAGCTTATGTACGATTATTTAGAAGTAAAATCCCTGCATCTCAAGCAGAAAATTGAACTCTAAAAAGTACCGGTTCTGGAAGATATTTTGTTTGCCTCCGAATGTCGTTCTTGATGATCCCAGCCCTGGCTAATTACTGAGTGAAACTCCCGAGTCTTTTCTAGAGCTTACTGGACCCGTTAGAGATTTGTTTCGTGATAATGATGATCATGTGCCAAGACATTAGTCGCAGCACTCATGATTGGGACCCCAATCATTAGAATCCCCAAAATTCGATCTACTTATTGGTTAGAATTAAGATTAGCTTATCGCCGATATCGTCCTCATATAAAGCCCTGTATTGGCCGGGAGCATCCTCAACTAAGTGATATACGAAGAGTCCTTTTATAATATCGATTGTATGAGAACGTCCAATCCCTCTAGGAAAGATACTGAAATTTCCGGGAGCGCTCCTGGTGGGAGGTACCATCTGACTGGAGCATAAAAGGGAGGGCTGGACGGGGGGCGTGTGATCAGTCCCAGCCATTTCAAACCACCGGCCAGAGGGAGATTCGTGATATATGCCTCCCCCTCCTCCGCGGTTCCATTTTCCCGTGAACCAGCAGCAAAGGGAGATGACACGGAGTTGTGTCTTCATCCATTCATCCCATCCCATTGAAGGTCGAAGCGAGAGTGGGAAGGGCGAAAAAAAAAATATCATTTTGGTCCCGCTCCGGATTTGGGGGGTGGTGATAAGCTGTGAAGCGGTTAAACTCAAGATAGGTATCGACTTTAACCGGCGGAGAGCAGGGTAACCTTTGTCTCACTCAAAGGATCGCGAATCAACGTCGCCCGAAGCCCTGGTTGGGCGCTTTTGGAATCCCTGCCGGCCGCTGGCCCTTCCACGAGATAGGTACAGAAAGTAGCTAAGCTGAGGGACTTAAGATCCTCCCGGACCCCCCCTTTCAACTTCGCCTTTCTGTCTTGGTGTTCGTTCGATATTAGACGGGAGGCGAGGGTGAAGTCGTAAGCTGGCAGGAGGCAGATGGATTGATTATTCCCCCCATGGCTGAGTAAAAGAGAAAAAAAAATCACGCTGGGCGGGGGTAGAGCGGGAAGCACGTTTTTCACTTCTTTTTTCTCAGTGGAGCCCAACCAAGGGGGAAGAAGGGAAGGTTGATAATCGGTTGTGTGTATTTTATGTACCTGATTCGATGCCTTAGCACGGGCAGTGGTTGTGGTTGGCCGCCGCCGCCGATGGAAGAGGCTTACCGAGGAGAGTTACGTCAGTTCTACGGAACATTTTCTAAGCCCTAGACTGGCTTGGGTTATCAGATTCCCCTTCCACACATGATTCGAAGGACCAGATTCAGCCTCTTTTATCCGGTGCACTGGAACGGCTAGGCGCCCTTTTTTGGGAGCCTGGAGGGGCATTCCTGTTCTTATCGGAAAAAAACAAATATCAGAAGCCTGGGGGGGGGGGGGGTGTTACGAGCGGGAAGCAAGAAAGACGCCGATGAGTAAAGGGACGGAAGGGAACAGACAAACAGGCAAGTGAGGGATGAATGAGATTACTCGGACTGTAGAGAGCGTAGATTAGAGATGCAGGTGGGAGTGAGATCTAGAGAAACAAAGCAAAGAACATAAGGGTTCGATGGGGATAGGGTGTGTGGGATGGAAGGGTTCTTCCCCGGGGACCGGAGTGGGCCAAATTATACATTTTTTTTCCTTCTCCCGGTAAAATTTTTCCCGCGTGGAGGGTAGATCTGGGTTGTGTCTTGCAGCAAGCAGCAGCAGCAGCAACGCCGTCACTTTCTACTTGGTGGGGGTTACATTCTCATTAATTCTCATATCACTGATTTGACGGCTATTTTTTTTCTTTCCTCCCTTCTTTTTTCCCTTTCCCTTTATTTCTTGATATTACTACCGTATCTCCTCCGTCATATTTTTTCTCCCCACAGGTAAACATCTAGTCGCCTTCTGCCTGTCCGTCTGGCACGACAATCGCTTATTACCGTAACTCCTCAGTACAAGGTTAATTCACGATGATGTCTTCTGCTATGAAGCTCAGAGCTGTCCCTGCGGCTGCGGGATTGGCGTCGCGCGGTTCTCGTGCAATTCTTCAACGCCAGGCCACCGCTTTCAAGCCTTCTATTCAAAACCAGATTACTCGTTCGTCGTTCAAGCGTGCTTACGCTTCAGAGGCTTCCCCTGCCCCAGCGAAAAAAGCCCCCAAGAACAGGTTTAGATACGTCAAATACGCATGGAGGGGAACCTACACACTTGCAATTGTGGGAACCGTTTGGTTGGCCTACTCCATCTACGAGACACGTTTTCCTAAGGAGCAGACCGAGCCTGACCCAACAAAGAAGACACTTGTAATTCTTGGTAAGAATCCCTCCGGAAAGGCAATTCAAGTCACAGTTTTAATATTTTTGGCAATTTTAGGATCTGGATGGGGAAGTGTTGCCCTTCTCAAGAAGTTGGATACCGAAAACTACAATGTCATCGTCATTTCACCACGTAACTTCTTCTTGTTCACCCCTTTGCTTCCCAGTTGTCCCACCGGAACTGTGGAGCACCGCAGTATTATGGAGCCATTGAGACACATTCTGCGTCACAAGAAGGCATCTGTTAAGTTCTACGAGGCCGAGGCAACCAAGATTGACAATGACCGCCGGGTTGTTATCATCAATGATAATTCAGACGTGAAGGGAGAAATCCACCAGACTGAGGTTCCCTTCGACTACCTTGTCGTGGGTGTGGGAGCCGAGAACGCGACCTTTGGTAAGTCAATGGATTAGCATGTGACTATGGACTTTTTGGGATTTGGTCTAATGTTTGGGGTTGTGTGTAAAAGGCATTCCGGGAGTCAGAGAGAATGCATGCTTCCTGAAGGAGATTAATGACGCCCACAAGATCCGAAAGAAGGTTATGGACTGCATTGAGACGGCTATGTTCAAGGACCAGACGCAGGAGGAGAAAGAGCGTCTTCTTCACATGGTGAGACATATTGCAGTTCCGGTTTATTATCTTGAAGCTTGAGCGGTGTGCTTATTAAATTTACCAGGTTGTTGTCGGAGGTGGACCAACTGGTGTCGAGTTCGCCGCCGAACTGCAGGATTTCTTTGAGGACGATCTCAAGAAATGGGTTCCGGGAATTACCGGTGACTTCCATGTCACCCTTGTTGAAGCTCTGCCAAACGTGGGTTTATGACCTCCTGTGTGACTCACAACTTTTCTAATTCGTCCGATAGGTCTTGCCCATGTTCAGCAAGACATTGATCGAATACACCGAGCAGACCTTCAAGGATGAGAAGATCGACGTCCGAACCAAGACAATGGTTAAGAATGTGACGGACAAGTACATCGAGGCGGAGGTGACCAAGCCCGATGGTACCAAGGAGAAGCAGATCATCCCCTACGGATGTCTGGTTTGGGCGACGGGTAATGCTGTAAGGAATGTTATCAGGGACCTGATGGGACAGCTCCCCCAGCAGAAGAACTCCCGCCGTGGTTTGGCTGTTAACGAGTACCTTGTCGTGGACGGGACTGAGGGAGTCTGGGCTCTCGGTGACTGTTCAGCAACTAAGTATGCTCCCACAGCCCAGGTCGCCTCGCAACAGGGTGCTTTCTTGGCTCGTCTTTTCAACACAATGGCCCGTACTCAAGCTTTGGAGACTGAGCTGGACCACCTGGATGAGCTTTCCAAGGAAGCTAAGGGCGAGGACCAGGAAGCATTGGAGAAGGAAATCCAGAAGAAGAGCAAGGCTATCAGTAAGGTCAAGCAGCTGTCACCCTTTGAGTACTCTCACCAGGGATCTTTGGCCTACATTGGAATGGACAAGGCGGTTGCAGACATCACTTGGTTCAATGGAAACGTGAGTGCCCTTTAGCCCCGGCATTTTAGATTTTATTTACTCACCTCCCTCATAGCTTGCCTCCGGTGGTTCTTTGACATACCTTTTCTGGAGATCAGCGTACCTGTCCATGTGCTTTAGCACAAGAAACCGTGTTTTGGTGCTCATGGATTGGCTCAAGGTTAAGGTTTTTGGGCGTGATGTCTCAAGGTTAGTTTTTATTTCCACCCTTTAGCTCTGGACCGCATCTAATCTTCTGCCACACAGAGAGTGAACTTCTTTTGGATTATTTGGGTATAATTGGCTGTTCACAAAAGCTTTCTTCCAATTTTGTTTGGGATCTGGTTGAATATTTTCTGTGATGTGTATTTTTGTTATTTGCGTTTTCCATACCATATTACGTTCTCATCAAGGTCACAGAAAGCAAAAAAAGAGGGGGCGTGTTTTACTTTGTCATTATGATAGATAGATTTCCACGTTATACTTTCGTTTGAGCGGTTAGGGGTCTCGGGTTTTTTTTCCTTCTTCTTTGTACAATGTAATTGTATCTATTTTCTTTTATTCTAGTGGTGGTCTGGGTAAGGAAATACGATCTAAATTATAGGGTGACAGTTGTGAGCTCTCCTCATAGATCTACTAATATGTTCGAGTGAGAGCCCGTGAAGTTCTCGGTCCTAATGGGAGCTGACAACGTATCCGGGGCGAATTCACCCACAGAGCTCTAGCACCCGTCCATACCAGCCCAAAAATAACAGCAGTGGTAAAAAAGGCCAGATCTCAACTCACATCGAGGGAGAGAAGACTCACCTAGGTATCATGCATCCCTTCCTCCGACAACGCCGCAAACGCAAGCTCCCCTTAGTGTTGGCACGTGTATGTAAGAATATCTAGAACAGCTTAATTCCACGTACTTTACCGAGACTTGGCACGACTCCCACCGTACTGGGAAAACAACATGTGCAACTCCTGCAAATCTGTTTTCAAATCTGCATAGTAATCCGTTTTTTCCCCCATGTTTCCCCAGAAACCTTGTTTCACGGATAAGTTCGGGGAGGAACCTTGCAGCGGTTTAAGCATTGCCATCTGGACCGGGTGTGGATGCTTGTGGGGGTGGGGGCCCGATATGTTCCGCTGCTGTTGCTGCTGCCTTTTGGGGGTTTTGAGGTGCGAGGTGTGTGATGTGTGAGGTATGAGGTGTGTGAGGTATGAGGTGTTGGGGATGTATCATACGTAGTGTATGATATCGGAGCAAGGGAGGTTCCGGTTTGTTCCTTTTGGCCGAGGTCTTTTTTCTTTATATTTTATTTTTGTGCTGGTTAGTCGGTGAGGGGTGGGGGGATATGAGCTGCGGTTTTGTCGGCGAGTGTAGGTATCGTGATGGTTGGTAGATGTTGAGCACGGGATTGTCGGCGGCGGGGGGGGGGGGGGGGGGGCGGGATTGTCGGCGGGCGTGTGGGGTGCCTTTAATTGTATGTACTCGGGGCAGGTAAGAAGAACCTGAAAATGACTTTTGATGGTAACAACCTCTGATTCGCGGCTGGCGAAAAGCTACACAAAATTGAGCACCTGCTTGCAGCTTGCATTTTCAGGTTCTTATTGCCTGCCCCGAGTATATGGAATTGTCGGCAGGAGTAGGTTTTTTATTATAGCGTAGTTTGATACAGAAAGACAGAACATACATGGGGATTTATCGGCGGGACGGGTTTGTCGGCGAGGGAGCGACGTAGAGGAGGTGCTATATGTCGTGCACATATATGTATGTAGTTGATAGAAGCTAGACGTGCAGTAGAGTGAGGATGAGAGCAGCGTATGCAAGACCCCGCCTCCGCCCACCCGTCAAATATGCGTGTGCTAGCGAGGTACTAAACCCCCGCTTGCATGCAGGAGTGGGGGAAATAGTGAGGTGACTCGACAGCTGGGGCGGGCGTAGGTATTGGTGGTGAGCACGAGACCGGAATCTCGCATCTACCTCTCCCTTCTCTCTCTTATTTCCCCCTCTCCATCCTCTCTAGCCAGCCTAAGGAGAATCAAGGAAAGAGGAGGACGAGGAGGAGGAGAAGCTTACATACATGCAGTCCCGAATTCCGGAAGTACATGTAGCCCAAATTAAGAGACTCGATACCTGGCTATAAGCACCGGTGATCGATCACAATTTTCTCCCCTTGGCACCTCCACAGAGGGGTGAGCAATGCTAATTGTTGAAAGGAAAAGTTACTGGGGCTGTATTGGTCCTTAGCATAATACTGAGGTTGCGATAGATAGACCACGGTGTGTTGTCACTCGAGATACCTCGGTCATATAGGCTCCAGCTAGGTATTGTCCTGCCCTGCTTTAAAGCAAAGGTAGGATGCTTGACCTTGTTCGCCAGTCACATTTGTTATAAGATACTTCGTCATTGTTTAACCGCAATTAAGGTGAACAATATTAACAATTGTAGGTCAAACCGGCTATTATCGTAATGAATAGCTGTGGAGATGTGGTACTACTGCGCGTTCTATTGATTAACAGGGGGCGGAGTGATAAGATAGATAAATTTCAAGGACGTACTTGGATGCGGCCATGGTACTCCGCCCTGGACTTCGAAGCTTCTCAAAATCTCTCACGTGACATATCGAGTGAGTTTATGTGATCCAATTTCAGAGAATAAACTTTCTCTTTTGTCTGTGCCATTTTACAAGTTTATAATGGCAACTTTATCTATCACGGGTCTAACTCCCGAAATTTTAAAGAACCCACAAGAACACACGGTAAGCACGAGAAGCCAAAAGGAACCTAATCTAATTGATCATACCTACCGCCTTCTCAAGTCTCTGGAAGGGTCCAAAGCCTAAACATTAAGCCTCAAATCCAAGAAACCAAAGACAAGACTTGAGGAGAGGTAAATGCCTCAAAAGAAGACATAGAGTAGAATTCCCAGCTATCTCTGGCCAACCCCACGAAGAAAAACGTTACGTAGTCCCGAGCTCAACAGGAAGCCAAAGGACCTCGCTGAATTGATAGCCACTACTCGGTCGCCCCCTTCGAGGAACCCAAAACCCGGGAAGCCCAAAGCCCAAGAGAGACATGAGGAAAGAAGGGGAGAAGTTCGAATCTCAACTTATATATACTCCTCATCCTGCCTATGGGGTTAAGCTGGACTGCCTGAAATCAACTTCGGCGCTGCTTGGCCTTAGCATCTTGAATTTTCAATCTCGAGTCGAGGGTCCAGCCTTCTGAAACTAATATAGCTGATAACCGATTCAATGGATCTTTCCACAGGAAGTACAGCAAGAGACGAGCTCACTGCCCATGAATGATGGAATCAAGAAGTTTCCTCCTATTCCGAGAGAGGTTGGGGGTTAGTGAGTGGAAGTTAGTCTGTGATTACGTATGGAAAATACCTTCTTCGGTGGGCAGTCTGCGCGCTCGCTGATCTAATTTTAGGTGGATTTGAACATACCTGACTTCAAGTTAGCGGGCAGAAGATGGTCGTGAGGGGAAACGGTGATGGGAGTAATGAGATATGTTAGAGACGAGTGAAGCTGTGTCATGGATGATGTAACTGGAGAACAGCACCCTTAGGAGATGGCCACGAGACTATCACCCAATCAAGACACTTTCTTTTTTCATCTATAAAACTTCGCTCTTCTCAGCGGATGGGATCGTGCCACTATATAGTTGGCGGATAGAAGAAAAAACAGGATAATATGTTATGGTGGGGCAATGAAGTGGTTCAGCGGATAAAAGAAAAGCGATATGCTGCGATATGGTGGGCATGGGGTGCACTGGAATATGGTAATTTGGTGGGACTTCTAAGATCTAGAGGGCGCACCAGCATCGTAAGACTACAGTGTTGGCTGAAATATTATAGTTTGATGAATACGGTGATCTTACAGTATTATTATTGTTGAATTGATAATACGTATTGTAGGAATAACAGAACCAATGCTATATAAATAAGACGTTCACCGGAATACAACATTTCAATGAACACGGTGACCCTACAGTATTATTATAGCTGAGTTGTTAATACGTACTGTTGAGAATGCGGTAATCATGTGGTATTGGTGCAGTATTCACGGAATGAAATTATTTTTGGTAATATTGATTCCGCATGGTTCTGCATTGGGAGTGTTTCAAGTGCGTATTTCAACAAATAAATCTTTACGATGGGATAGATGCAGTACTTCGATAAAGACGGTGATCTGAACAATGAGTATTGCCACGACAATCATTGATCTTGAAAACAAAATACTATCAACACTACTGGTTTAACTTCGGGTGCCCTGGGTACAAAAAGTTGTGCATGCGACGGTGGTCGTAGGCGATCGCTACCGTCTTTCGCTGGGGTTTGGGCGTAGATTCTGGTGATACCTACACAACCTTTGAAGAATCAAACAGTCGTGTGTAGCCTATGAGTGAGCTCGTACATAGTTCGAACAAGTTTGGGTTCATGGGCTTTGGTTCGGAAAGTCGCATGTTTCATAATGATTCTGGTGAAGTGTCAATGATCGAAAATACAGGATATAACTCTACATAGTGTATGTGTTTGGAGTTGAGAGAGAAAATATCGATAACAATAGGAAAGTATCTATGCACATGTTGTCAAGGCGTTAAATCTCTCATGTCTGGGCTCCTTCCCTTCTTACCTCGACACTACGCTATTCAGCTTCGTTAAGATCATCGTGATTATGACTCGTAGTTAGACGACGCGTATTGTGTAGAGGAAAACTATTACCCTGTAATTTAGATATTACAAAATTCTTAATAGGCGAGCATCACGCATCGAACAGCAGAGCACTTAAGTGCTTAGGGCGCGGCTGGGAATACTCACACGGATCCGTCGAACAGAGAAATGTGAAAACTGCACAATTTTCTCTCTTTACCTGCATGTAAATATATAAAAGGAACAGACTTCCTTCGTTTCACTGGCCTGGCCGAGAACTGCCCCAGAAAACTGCGTCTTACATTATAAAGTGCACTTTGCTTACTGTAGTTCTTAAAAGATGGTATTTTTGCCTCCTCCCTAGGGTTCTGACTGTATAAATGTTGGTTCACTATAACGTTGGGGAGCAGGGTAGAGCGTTAATTCTATAGGTGCTTATATTTGAAGCGTGAAGCCTGATCATCGGGGTCTGAGGCTTGAGGGTCCAGGTTCAAAGAATGCGGGTGCGGGGTATTTATTTGTTACTAGCGCTAGTCCTTTATGCAAACCAAGCTATCATTCTCATTGGGATATTTCCACCGGAGACTGCGTTTAAGGGTTGTAAACGTAGAAATTATCTCTGATACAAGGAATTGTGAAATTCAAGGCTGCGGAGGCTGAACTTTATAATATTTCCGGAAATTGATGTTACATCATTAATTCCATAGCTGCAAGGCTGCATGTACTTTATGAACCAATCAATAAATCAACATAGCCTCGCAGGTACTAACATCGAGTGATATTCTATGATTACTAGGTTCACGCCTACTAAAACCAGGGTAAGCGGGATATTCCATGTCTATCATTGCCTAAAGCAATTAAGATGTACTACGGGTGCCAGGGTAAGTCTGTAGACAGGTGGCGGTGCATAGGGAGGAGATTCCTTAATATTTGTTTGTGTGTCACCGCCACCTGTCTACAGACTTACCCCGGCACCCGTAGTACTTTCTCAGCAATAAGTACATGTATCTAAGAAAGGAATGCAACTATGGCTCGAGAAGCTATGGTGGGTAGGTGTGTAAACTTCGGCGTTTGCAGCCAATCAATCTATAGGAATTGGGAGATCTACCCCCATAATGGTACTAGCGCCTAGCCTGACGGTGGAATTTTCTCTAATTCCCATACAAAAAAAGTTCCTCTGAAGTTGACACACCCACCCCCTATGCCTTCTCGCGCCATAGGCATATCTTGTTATCCTTACATGTATTTATCCACTGCATTACCACGCGGGAAACGAGGAATAGAATAAGAGAGGGCTCTGAGGCGTTCATTTCCTATGTCAGAAATATGTGAGAGGAGGCGGAGGAGGAGGGGCAGTTCAGGGGTATTGCCATAACTGTAAAGTTGCATGCAATTAATGAATTAAACAAAAAAAAAAATCCACTGCATTACCAGATACGTCTGAATTCGATGCACAGCAACTCACTCGAATGATGTCTTCTACGGCATGCCACATCTGCCAAGCTTACTTAACTGACAAGGGCTGAAACAAACCATGCTCGAAACCATAAAGCATCATTACCTGAGATGGAATGTGGCTCAGTAAACCCGTGTGACGTATGCCTTCACACCCCTGCCTAGTCCTGAGCTAGGCGGTCATTTGCCCCGCTTAAAGCTCAGAGCTCAGATACAAGTATCTACATGTACCTTTGGTATTTACCCACCGCCATCTCCAGTCTACACTACTATACGCCCTCGAACCGTTCTTCCGCACACAATTCATCTTCAAAATGACTTCTACGACATTAGCGGACCTCCGTAGGCTTCCTATAATCTTAGATGTAATGCTTGACTCGTAGCTAACTATGTCCATCTTAGCGGCCGAGCTGCTTCATGATATCTTTGGATATATAGGCTGGACGGAGATAATCAAGTCTTCAAGATTGATATGTGTACGATCCCCATCACTAAACAATCAAATGGTTCCATCTAATGCTTCAGACAGAAAAAAATAAAAGGTGTCGTCGAACGAGACTACTTCTGGCAAAAACGTCTAGAAGATGCCATCCAGCTCCCATATAGTCTCAGCAATCTTCCGCGGTTTAAAGATGTCCCGACAATGCGGCTTTTCCTCGCAGTCACCAAAGCCCGCACCTATACTTGGGGAGAAAGCGCTCTTGGTAAGCTTGGCCACTCGTATCCAATCACCGCTAGTACAAGAGGCATTGGGACCCCGCTGGAGATCAGAACTCTGCGAGAGGTCTTTGTCGTAGATATCAAGGCTGGGTAAGAGCTCCACTACTAGGAAACATCGTTCTTAAGCTAATTACCTGCCCTATAGCGGTTGGAGTACTCATTTTCTCACTTTCGACGGCAAGGTTTATAGTTACGGGTCGATGAATGGGCAGTATGGGTTTAGGCAGCGTGATAATTCTGGCGATGCTATTAAGATGATGATTGATACCCCCATCGCGCGCATCTCTGCTGGCCGTAACCACCTCATTGCTCTTGATGTAGAGGGTCAGATTTACTCTTATGAATCCCTTCAGAGCCCTCCCAAACGAATCGATTTTACGGAGAGCTGGATTGTTAAATCAGATCCGTACTCAAGCTCCACTGAAGTTGGAAAGGTTAGGAAGGTTGTGGGTGGGTGGGATTGCAGTGGTGCATTGGTATATGGACATGGCCTTCTCATCTGGAAGCACGATAAAAGGATCCCCAGTACCAGCAGGAACATAGGCGAACCCGAGGATCGTAGGCGTGTCCAGGAGAGCCTAGTTACAGCACCTATCCTTGACCCGCAGGAACACCAAAGGACAACTAACCTGGAGCGCGAAAAGGAAATCATTGATTTCATTCTTATTGAAGGTTTTATTGTTTTTGTAACTGCAGGCGGCAGGGTTTACTGTATAGAGGAGAGGGACGGCGTCCCTATTTTACCGCCAGTCTTTCTTCCTCACTTTTCCGTGCACGAACCCACGGATGAGGAGATCCTTGATCTGAAGGGATACAGGAACAAGAAGGCTGACCGCATCTCAGGGTTTTTCAAGAAGTTTGCGGTTTACAATAGGAATGGACTTGTCCATGTGGGGGATGCCGACCTTCTCAGAAGAGCTGTTGAAAACAACCGTCGGCCAGAAGTTCCAGAGAAAGAGAAAGACGAAATAAGACCACTAGCCATTCCAATCCTCAACAAATTTGGCACAATCGCTCAGATAGTTTTTGGCGACTACCACAGTCACGCAGTCACACAGGACGGAAGATTACTGTCTTGGGGTGTAGAGAGTCAAAATTGCGGATGCCTTGGAATCGGGGATCTTAGAGAAGCGGAACGTAGAGGTGTGGTGTGGCATTGGGAGAATGGAACTCTTGATGAAGCTGCAGAAGTGTTCTTCCAGGATCCGCCATACCCTAAAAGCTGTTATCCGCCCAGAGGGGAGGATGGTAAGCCTCAGTGGGATGTCATAGGTAAGGCAGTTCTGTCACAACAATTCGAGGATCCTGACTAATTGCAATTTGCCACAGAGAAATCGGAAGGCACAGAAGAAGACGTGTGCCTGGACAAGAGAGAATATTGTGTTTTGGGAGTTTCGGCAGCTGGATGGCACTCGGCTGCACTTGTTCTTCCTGTTACCGATGATTTACTCTTCGGAACTGAACCTGAGGAACGCACTCCCGAAGCTCAGGGATCCTCAAACCGTGATCTTGAGGTTGATGTAAATACGTTGGCGCCGCCCTTCGTTGGTCATGGCGGCGTCGAAGGTGTCTCAAGTGTTGCGAGAGGTATGAGGGGTGGATTGAGGGGTGGATTGAGGGGTGGATTGAGGGATGGATTGAGGGGTAGGATCGGTATGATGGGTGGGTTTATGAGTGGAGTTTCTTCTAGCGGCGTGCGTGTGACGGGGTTAGACGAAGAGATGAGACAGGAAGCTCAAGAGCTGTCCCGCGCAGCTGGTGCGAGAGAGCCTGAAGATGATAGGCCTCTTAGGGTTCGTAGACAACAGCCTCCGGCGGAATAGGTAGACCGTAGGCCTATAAACGGAGGGGATTATTAGAACTTGCAAATGAATGATACCAAGTTACCTATATTTGTCCGGTTTTGCGACATGCATGTATTTTTTTTTATATATATATTTTTTATTTTGCTGGACGGCTTGTCTTATTCTTTTGAACCACCCGAAGAATAGACTTTAGAGTACGGCACTTTGAAATTGAAATGGGGCCGACTGTACATAAATATCTCATCGAGTTTTTATTTCCGGTACCAATCGTGGGAAGCTCTGTGCGCTTTGACAACAGCAAAGCTTAGCATGTGCCAGGACCAGGTACTCTCTCTGTGGTGGGCACATGTAGGTAAGTAAGACGGGGGGTAGAATATGTGGTTATCCAGCTTTATCTAATACACCAGCGAAGCGTGGGGTCTCTACAGGTAGAGTATGTAGGCACTATGCTCTGCTCTAGTTACTCGACACGATAACCAGCTCACTCATTCCTGGGCGGCGTGGCGCGGATCTCGGGTTTCTTAACTCCTTTACCTGGTGGGCATGGGGGAGGGGAAGAAGGAAGGGAGTTTTGTTTGTTGTTACATCCATTTATCTTATTTATCATCTCATTCAAGGCAAGGTAGGTCAGGTATGCGGTGCATATAGTTAGAGCTAGAGTAGTTGTGCTGTTGCGGTGCAGCTCGGGACAGGAGACTCCCGGCACAAGAACAAGGGGAGTAAATTAGTAAGTGCTCTCTTCCACACGTGTGCCTAAAGAACACAATCTGTAGCCTCGATGGTAGATCGGAGAAGATGATGATGAAAAAAAAGAAGAAGAAGAAGAAGGCTGGGAGGGATATATTTTACTCTGGTTGACTGACGAAGCGGGGGGCGAAGCAGGAGCAGGCGATTCGCCTTCGTCTCACCTCTGGTGCTTTACTCAATCCTTTAATGATCCTTTTAATCCTTTCCCCTAGTTCGGGAGCACACAGCTGATCGAGTTTGGGGGCAAGTGAAGTGATGTGTGACACAGCAACGACGACTCTTTGTGCTCCGCCTCATGTGTGGTACGCAGCTTCATTAGTAAGTGGGTGAAAGCAGCAGAAGAGCAGATATGTGGCTACACTTGGTATGTAGGTATGTGTGTAGGTACATACCCTAGTTACCGTACGTACCGGTGGATAGCGCCAACTACCGGGGGAGAGAGAGGTGTTGAGCAGTTTATTTAAGATAGGAGCTGCTGGCTGTCGACATTTCGGTCCCTCAAGTTTCAACGGCTGGCGGTCTGTCTGGTCTATCTGTCTTAATCTATCTGCCTGTCTGTCTGGTCAATTGGAATCTCAACGGCCTTCTTGATACATACTATCTACATACTCTACCTCATACAGCAGTAGTACCTACATCTTGCATACACATAATACTCTACGAGGTCTGCGAATAGGATCAAGGCTGCACACCACCTTTATACCGTTACATAGACATCACCTACCTATATTACTCTGCCTTCATAGGTAGATTCTCTCTCTACTCGTTAGTTTCAAGTAGCTAGCACACACATATCTTCTAAGGTGCATACCCCGCACTCTTTGTCTGCTCCTTCTTTATCCACCCCCCCCCCCCCTCGACCTCGATATTTCTACACTTATTCAGTTCCAGTCCCTACACACAACACCTCAAAAACTCAAACTCATACTCACATCTCTACCTTAGAAACAAAAAACAAGCTACCCATCATGTCCGACTACTACGGTGCCCCTCAACCACCTCCCTACACCCCCCCAGCGGGCCAATACACCTCCCCACCAGCCAACACCTACGGCTCCCCCACTCCCGGCGCCTACCAGCAACAACCCCCGCAACAGCCATACGGTGCCTACAACCCCGACGCCAAACCCCCCACCGGCTACTACGACAACACTTACGGCGCCACCCCCAACCCACAACAACCCTACTACCCCCCTCAGCAGCAATACGGCGCCTACCAGCAGCCACAGACCCAGCAGCCCCAGCAGCAATACGGCTACACTTCCCCGCCGCCCCAGCAGCCCTACTACCCCCCCACCGGCGGCGACTACTACGGTAACCGCTCCGCCTCCGCTACGCCGTCGACGGCGTCCACGGGATATCCCCCGCAGCAGCAGGCATACGCGGTGCAGCAGCATCAACAGCCAGTGTATCATCAGCCACAGGGCCCCGGGGGCCAGATGGACCCGTATGCGTACCAGCAGCCGTCAGGGCCTGGTGCGTATGCGGATGGGTCGCAGCCGGGGTATGGGCAGCCGGGGGCGGAGGGAGAGAGGGGGTTGGGCAGTACGTTGATTGGTGGCGGCGCGGGAGCGTTCATTGGGAGTAAGATGGGATTTGGGAAAGTCGGAGGTGCGGTAGGGGTATGTACCTTCCCTATTGAGTTGGGCGCAGAGCGGAGAATTTTGTTTTATGGAAATGGCGGGCTAATGATCGCGGTGTGTAGGGAGCTATCGCGGCGAACTTGTTGAGCCACCATAGTAAGAAGAAGAAGCACCACTAAGCGTGCTAGTCTTCTGTCGCAGGCAGGTGAGTATCGATATCAAACCCATAGCGTAGTAAGGGGTTCGGAGAGAAAAAAATGGGACGGCTTTTAATTCCTTTCCCCCCTTTTTTTATTTTCATTCTTATCTATTGTGTTTTTTTTTCCATTAGCACTTTGCTCGGTCTGGTCCGTAGTTGGATGTTTTTTTATGCCTCTGGATTCAGTTTTAGGTCATTTTTTTGTATGTACCAAGTAACTTACATTCATCGCCTTTTCGGAAAGGATCATTTTACCACTTGCCCACTTGTGCTAGTAGATAACGCTAGTGCTGCTACTCTAGCTGCTACTAACTATTTTGACAACTGTTACTACTGCTGCTACTACTAATATTAGTAGTAGCTAATAGCCGGGACTTGCCCTTACCCTAGATTCTCATGCAGCTATCCGCACGTCTTCAACTCTAAGCCAATCGTAGTGTTAATACGATATCTGGATGTTTGTCTGGTCGGTCGTATCGGACGGGTTGTGGTATATAATAGAAATGCACCAGCGGGAGGGAATTGTTGCTTCATGGATTATCACTCGTGATATCATAAGTTACCGACGCTGTTGGGTCCACGCGCTGTATAAGTTAAATCGCGAGAGACAATGAGCCTTGCGCCCCCGATAGCTTCACAGTGGGTATACTTTTCATTATCATCTCAAATGATGAAGGAGGGTCTTGAACCAGTCAGCATCCATGAGCCTTGGGCCTTGGCCTTTGGTTTATCGAGTTGCTTGTCTGCACTTTCACGGACTGGGAATGGAAACGAAGGGAAGGCTAATTCTGATGTGTCTTCTTCTGTGGTTAGTATAGCCCGGGTGGTTTGTAAAGACTCGATACTGGCTATTGATATATCAACTAGCAGGGCAGCTGGGTCCATGGTTCCAAGAGAAATCCAGCGCTACAGATACGGAACGAAGTATCCATGGACCTCCGCTTGAGAACTCGAAAGATCATGCTGGTCGGTATTTCCCCTTTCTCTGACACTCATAGGCTGTAGAATGTACCTCTCGCTTAAAAATCCTCCTGGGCCTTGGCCCTGCTTCGTAAAACAAAAATGCTCGGATCTTTTTTCTCTCCGCGGAAGCCCCACTGGGCCACTATGGGGCTTGTAGTGTCAATGACCTTTGAGCATCTCCCTCCCCACAATAGCCAGCATTCGCCCCCCAATGGGCTTGCTATGCCCCCACCCTCACTCTGGATCTGGGGACAAGCCAAGAGACAGATAAGAAACCGCCGTGGCTGTACATGTACTTCGGTATCAAGGGTAAGTGAGTAGAACGAACGTGGCAGCGTGGCTAAAGCTGTAGTTTTCCTGTTTTGCTCGCGAATATGAACCGCCGCGTTCTACTCACTTACCCCTGATACCGAAGTACAGATTTAGTGCCCCTGCTTGTGTACGCGTGTTCCGCGGGTTTCCGGTGTCTGCTGATCATTTAGAAAGTTTCCACCCCCCTTTTTCCTATCCAGTAGGGAGCTGTCTGAGATGAGACTAAGTCTTGGTCTAGTCTAAGCTTGAACGATCGAGTGAGCAGCTGTGAGCCAAGCCTGGAGATACCTTAATTAAGCTTTGCAAGGTGAAGAAATCTTTTGGCCCTGCACTTCAGAATAGGTTAACGGTGTGATAAAACTCAACGATTGGCATATTGGGCGTCGCTCAGGAACTGACCCACTGTTGAGGTCCGGCGGCGAGCTACATCGCTGGCCGGTCGATTCGCTATATATGTGGTCTCTCCTAACGTCGTTCGTGATTGGCAGTCTCTCTTGCAACTACCGATATGCAATAGACGTCGCCCAAAGGACATTTTAACTTATAATATCGATAAAGGTATTGTATATGTAGCCAAAGCTAAGAGCCATTCGAACTTAAGCCAATAGTGTTGCTTAGTCAGGATCAGAAACTTGAAGCCTCACCTCCACGCGACGCAACAGCTCTCCCCAGATTCGTCTCGGACACGATCAACAATGGGAAAAGGTGAGTGATAAATTAATTGATTACCTGTGCTTTGGCGAAATATTTTACTAACGATTGTACAGGAACCGATAAACTCTACATAACGCACAGCGAGTGGGCCAGCGACGATTTCGGCGCCTCTACCGGCTTCGCTTCCAAAAATACTCTCCCTTTCCGCCGCCTTCCTTACAACTTCTGCTCCCTATCGCTCCAGCCTTTCTCACACCCCGTGTGCACTGCCGATGGAACAATTTTCGATCTCACGAACATCATCCCATGGCTCAAAAAGCACGGGACAAATCCCGTCACGGGGGGCAAGCTAGCCTACGGAGAGCTTCTGAAGCTTAACATGCACAAAAACGACGATGGCGAATACTGCGACCCGGTGACATTCAAAGTGTTCACCGATAATACTCATATCGTCGCGCTACGAGCAAGCGGTAATGTCTTCGCTTGGGACACGGTTGAGCGACTGAACATCAAGCCAAAGCATTGGGAAGATTTGGTCAGTGGCGATGTATTCAGTCGCAAAGATATAATCACTCTGCAAGATCCCCATAACTTGTCAAACCGGGATATGAGTAACTTCAAATACCTTAAGGAAGGGACCAGCACCCTGACTCCAGAGCAGGAGGCCAAGCGCGCAGATCCACTGAGTAATATCAATCTCTCCGCTATAGGCTCCTCTTCAAAGATTCTTGCCGCGAAGGCCGCCGTTGCCAAAGCCCGCGCTGCAAAATCATCAGACCCAAATCACAACCCTGCCGTGCCGCGTTCCTCCAGCGCACTTTCGCGTGGCGGCGCAGAATCGTCGTCGAATACATCTAACAGAGCGGCTGTCCCATACAATGCAGCTCGCCATACCACTGGAAAAGCTGCTGCATCATTTACATCCACGGCCATGAGTGTCCACACAACCTCTGAGCGTGCGCTTCTCTCTGATGAAGAGTACATGCTCAAGCCCAAGAAGATCAAGTACAAAGGTTATGCTCGTATCCAGACAAATCTCGGAAATTTAAACATCAAGCTGCACACGGACTACGCCCCCAAGGCTGTCTATAACTTTGTAAAGCTCTCTCAGAAGGGTTACTACAATGGCGTGAAATTTCATAGATCAATAAGAAATTTCATGATCCAAGGCGGTGATCCCACAGGAACAGGTCGCGGGGGGGAAAGTTACTGGGGTAAGACTTTTGATGATGAATGGGAAAGTCCGTTGCTGCACGACTCAAGAGGTGTTATTTCAATGGCAAATAAAGGGAAGAACACCAACACATCGCAATTCTTCATCACCTACCGCCCTGCCAAACATCTCGATAAGAAACATACTATATTTGGTCAAGTAGTTGGCGGACTGGAGGTACTTGATAAAATGGAGACTACTCCTACTGGTGAGGGTGACCGACCTACAAAGGATATTGTTATAAATGAAGTGATTGTTTTTGTGGATCCGTTCGAGGAGTTCTTGAAACAGCAGGCAGAGGACCAGGAGAAAGAGAAGCAGGAAGAGGAGAAGAAGAGAGTAGGGACTGAGGATGACATGACTACATGGACTGGGAAAAGGTTAAAGGATGGTAGGAGAAAAGCTGATGGGACCGAGGGAGTGACAGGGGTAGGAAAGTATCTAAAAGCTGCAACAGTGAAGGCGGCAGCTGGTGAGGAAGATGAGATTGTGGGTGTGGTAGAAGACGAGTATACCTATGAGGAGCCAGTTAAGAAGAAGACAAAGAGTGGCGGAGGCTTTGGGAATTTCGATAGTTGGTGAAGGGTTCCTTTGGCGTGTTTAATGCAATAGATTTTGATTTAAAATATATGTATATGTGTATTCTCTATTAATCACCTCCATTGGCAGATTGAGTACGCTTGAACCGGGAATGATCGAGGTTGGGGCGGTAAAGTTACTTGATAGGTGTAGGTATCATACTTCTAGATGTACATTTACATGTACTGTCGTTCACGGGGTATTGGTGGATACTGGGTATTGGCGAATTGCAGGTAAAATTTGGCTTGGCTGTCTCTTTTTTGCCCTGTTCACCATCACCCAGTATCCGCCAATACCCCGTGAACGACGGTACTTTATCTCTACCAACTCTCTTTCGCGCGTTAAGAAAGTAGAAATGGTCTGACCGTGTGCAGTTTCGTCAAGGGTCATTGTGCGAAGTGATAGGCTGCGCACTAAACACGGGATATATGTAGTACAGTCGCACCTACATACATGTATATTTGCTATTTCATGTACGTATATGGCTTGGACTTCCAGAATACGCTTACGACACAATGGGGTGCATATTACGGGGGATAAATCCCGTAGAATAAAAAAATATGTCCTTGTGATACTGCCAAGAGTCCCTACCCCCACGGCTTTCAGTTCCCAAGCTCTCTTATTCTCTACTCGATTGGTCTTAGGATTTTGCTCTAGATTTTAGGTACCGCGCGCGAGCCTCTGAAAAAGGTTTCCACGAAACAGAAGCAGGGGGAAAAATCTACCGGGTGTAATTCTCAAAGCAAAGTCTATCACCATATAAATTCATACATGAACAACGGCATAAGCCGAAGCGAGCGCATATCTCATTGACGGTCAAACGCGACCTTCCTCTGGTACTGGCCCCTTTGAGACTCGACGTTGGGACTCGGATACAAATAGCTCTCATATTTAGATAAAAATGAAGCTAATGAGGTCTTTCTCATTGTAACCTCGTTCGCCTTACTTTTCGACCGGCCTTTCCTCCAAAACACATGATTGATTCACACTAAAGTTTCAATCCAGGGAACCAGGGCCCGTGCACATGGAGGCTCTGCGCGGCTCTGTTAGGCTCATTTGAGGCTCTGCGGAAGCAGGCTCCGAGACAGGGCTGATAACCCTAGTCCATAAATAGTAACAATGAACCCAACTACAAACAACCGCGACTTCTACGGCTTATTACTTCTCCCACTCGACAACAACTACATGTATTTATGTCATCTCGAAAGATAGATTTCACCTAGATAGCCAGCTACAACCACTGTTTACTTACTGATTGTAGCGTTCTCCTACTGCAGACACATGAGAAAGCCATGGCAGGGGTCAGGGTTTATGGAGGCCTGCATACGGAGCGCGAGTCAAAGCAACAGCGTTGGAATTAAAGCGGCCCCAGACATTTGTCCACGGGTCACAACTTTAAAGTAGGCCAGATATGTACGTGTATACATGTATTTTCACGAATTCGTCTCAATAATCAACGTTGTTAAGTACCAACCCTTGCTGCCACTTACTTTCTTGCTTCATGCGTTGGAAGGCTTCCCCGTAATTTGTCGATTTAGTTGCTAGCTTACCGATCGGCTCATTTGATAATGACTTGCAGATAGATCCTGTCCACGTGGATATCGTAGCGTATGATAAACAAGGGGAAATATAATAAACTGGCCCGCATATTCCCGCCAGCATCCAATCTTTCTGGAATAATGACACCGAAATAACGGTACATGACCATCTTCGGGCTGCGCAAAACCAGAACTAACCTCAACAAATATATCTGTACATGTTCAGGACAGGGTTCCTAGCTGAAAAAAAGCTCGGACAGAAGGAATACGAACCTACCCCCCGGCCCTTCTCTTCTTCTTTTAAGGATTATAGGCGGTATAAGCGGAGTGTTATGGTTCAGACGCGCGAAAAGGCAGGAAAAAACCTCTAGGATTATTCAATATTCAAGATATTCTGAGTTATCCATACTTTGACCCTGATTGGATGTCTGACAGCCCCAACAATAACTCTCCAGTCAGATTTGCAGGTTCGAAACTCACAAAGTTTTTGTAAGCATTAGGCAGAGAGAGATCACAGAAGATATGGCCGCTTGTAGCGCCGATTCTGAAGTTCCTTCCATACATCAGCTGCATCGGTATCTGTGCGATATACCAAGTGACGATGGTATGCACATAATCAGCACACAACGGAGATCGGGCTCCGCAATCCATCTTCACGCGTGTATCGTTGCCTCTTTTACACCATGCTGGCCCATCGACATTTGCACTTTCTCCCGGCGGCGGCTTCTAAGGTCTAAAAGGAGAGCGAGTGATGGGACTCAATTACCCCTTGCTAATACAATAGGTCCCAATCTCACATAAAATCTAACGGAACCCAGGAACAGTGTGTCTCGATATGCTTGTAAGCACGTATGAGACCCGCTATTAATCTAGTGTTTACCCTTATATCAAGGTTACGTGTATTGAAGAAGGGCGGGGTACCCAGCTGAACTACTCGATGAACGGGTGGGGACCATTGGTTAAAGCCGTATGGGTACAGTCTAGGCTGTCGAATTAGTTTGAGGAACTAACGCAAGATTGCGGTTCTTTTAACCCATTCACTACAACCCGGCCAATTGGCCGTTATGGTGACAGGTTCGCACTGGCATAGTGCTTTTTTTGGGCGGACCGATTGGCAACAATGTAACCATACTACCAAGGCTTTATCAACCTTTATTTATTTTACGCCCCACCTATACCGCACCGTAACCAAAGTCCTGGGCTCGGGCCGCTCATGGCACCCTTCTTTTCCGCTTGAACCTGCATTGCGTACTTGCGGAGAAATGATATGCTTACTGCATAATAGATGCAGCTACAAAGAATTCAGGTAACTTAGTGTGTAATCATCATTGTTGACAATCCCAAATATGAAAGGAAATATCTAGGCTCCTCACTCATGAGCCAGGAACGAACTCAAGTCACTTATACATAGCATTGTTGGCGCATGCTATGGAAACAGGACCACAAATAATCTCGTGTCTATCCCCTAGGAGTAGCAAGCTGCTCAGCGGCCGCAAACGATGGGAAAAACCGGAAGCGAAGAGAATATGACAGAAAAGAGCAGATTGAGTTTGCAAAACAAAATCTCAAAGCACAGAATACGGAGTACAGCTAACGATATCCAATAGGAAGAACTCTTTACAAATGAAAGCCCAGGAGGATATACCAAGACACACATATACGGGAAATTAAATAAGCGGAACGGCAAGGAAGGCTAAGAAACATTGAAAACCCGGGAAAACGTTAAACAGGAATAAGATGTGCATGCACTTGCATATAAAAACAAAACCGCGGAGTAATAATACTGAATGACAGGTCCAAAAACCACAAGAAAAAGAAAAAAGAAAACTCTCTCCCCCCCCCCCCCCCCCACTCTCCTTGTCCCTCCCACAGATACTCCCCACAGTCGATAAACCCCGCCCCGGCGTGTATCCCTTTTCGATCACACGGTTAACGTGCCCAACATTCTGGTGACATGATCCAGCACCTGCCAACACAGATAATCCCGATAGCAAGTCTTGACGAGAGTGTACCACCAATTAAATGTTTGGCCTACATTCAGGGCACTCTCCAGGTTCCAACTTAAATATTTTGTGGGGTCCTTCGCGACAGACACTGGTGGAAGTACTCATACCTCCCTCGCTGCTGTCGAGCTTAACCGCGTGCTTCTCCCGGTTCATGCAGTTTTGGTGGTAGTAGTAGTTAATGGTAAAGTTGCACATTCTTGTTGTTTGGGAAAGATTTCTGGGCTATGGATATATAAAACCTGCACGTGAGCAACGATCGAAGTCATGAGGGAATTCTAATAGAGTGTTTTCAACCTACTTATGGGCTGTTTATCAAGATCACGAGACAACCGGCTGAGGTTGGGATGATGTATATTAATTGAGAATAGATTATATTATACTGGCGAGTTAATATAAAAGTCGATTTATATATTGGCGAACGGAAAGTATCGAGATAAAGCACCCGAGCTCGAGCTAGGTTTTGATTCTGAGAGTAGATATTTGGAGATCCCGACAGAGAGGAATTCAACTAGAGGAAGAAACCCGCATTTATATTAAAAAAAAAACCCTCGTTCTCCTCCTGATCAGTGTAGTACATTTGCTTCGTCATTACAAGACTCGACTCGACTGAACTACTCATCCGGTAATATGGTTCCGAGACATATCTGACCTTGATTCCTCTACCCCACCTTTAACTACCGAAGCATTGTACAACTCTACAACTGTAACCAGCTGCTCGTTTATGCTGTGCTGTATGTATGTATGTATGCATTACCAGTAACCCTGTTATTCAGACCAAGGGCCCCGTCATAGACCAGGCCGATGGCCCCTTAGTCTCAAGGGTTTTTATTTCAAACTCCTAAGACTCATGAGTTCGTCCATTCATCCTCTGAGATATGGATTTGATATGCAGCATCTCATACTCATCTCACCATACCTACATATAACCCCTTCTTGTCCACCCTGGGAGTGAGCTGAACGTTAGATGCCAGTGGTCACAAGATCTGATATACAATTCTATGCCGTTTACTTGCTTATTTGTTTCTTCTGGATTCCTTCATGCACATGCCTTGGTACGCCGTCCGGACATTACATACAGGAACCACCGGCCTAGGGTCCAGGTACCGGTCGGCAATCAAAAGGGGACCTAGAGACCGCCAAAAATGATAAAACCCCCATGACAATGAAAAGCAAAAGAAAGGAAAGGGATATCTACTTGCATGAGTTTGCCTACTTGGAAAGAAGAATGAAACAAAAGTAAAGTAGCCAAGAGAAGAGGGAAAAAGAAAAAGAAGTACCCATCACTATTTAACTACTTAAGTGACTTTTTGATTGATGGATTGACTTCTTGACCGCTTGGTTGACGCATAGCATAGCATACCTCTTCCCCCGGCCTTCAGTCTGATTCGCTATGTGGGCTAGAGAAGCAAAAAAGAAGCATGCCTTAATATGCAAGGCCGTTAGGATACCTGGTAGTCCAACTGTGGAAAAGAAAAGTCGCCCGCTAGCTCGGACGACTAGTCCGGTAAGTGATTGGATCCTTCTATCTATTGCGGGAAATATATCCAATCAATCAAAGATGTCGGGTCATTACTGAAGCTACAACACTATTGGTTGGCTGTTACCACCCAGCTGTCCTCGCACATTATGTCAAGCTGAAAGGCCATCGATCCCATCTAACTGCACATAAAGACAAGCTACATACAATACTGTATGTACATACCTACTTAGGCAGGCAAAAGGAACATAAAAATTTCAAGTTCCGTAGTAGGGATCAAGTCGCAAGTGTGTTATAAACACTAATTTCACAGACCCAGGAAGGATTGGGGTACTGCGTTATTACTTGAGATTCTATGGTATGTACTACATACATAGGTACATGCTCTAGAACAAGTGCTACCCTAATCTACGAGTAGCTACATATTATTAATGCAATGCAGCCTTGCGAGGCTTTTAGTGCTGTAAAATCGATTGAATATGGCCATGGAAGGATCAATGAGATCGCGACAAATGATTTCAAGGGTGGTCTGCGGAGAGGATAAGTTGGCGCGATGTACCTACTGGTGCCAGGTGCCAGGTGTGGGCATCATCATGGGATGAACCCAGACGACGAGTGAGAGGGAATGAATGAGTGCTAAGAATAGGCAACAAGCTGTCTCAGACACTACCTATTGGGGATATGAAGAGATATACGCAGAACAGGCGGCAGCACATATACCGGATGGATAATGAGTGGTTGGTTGGGGGTGCCTACTTATTCGGTGGTGTAGGTAAACACGGAACAATTGGGTTGGGAAGAAAGAAAAAAGGCGGCGTAGGAAGAGAGATGCAAGGGGCTGGTTGGATTCCTGTAACCATAACAACCACAGACCCAACCGCCCGAATTTTGAAGGATTCTGAGAGGCCGGTACGAACTGTACTGGAAAACAAGAAACAGAGTAAAAGAGAAGCAAAGGAAGAAGAACCAGAAGAAAGGAAAGAGGAAGAAGGTAGTCAATCTCCATTCCAGCTCCCCCCCCCCCTCTCTCCCCTCTCTTCCCCACTGCGCTCCTCTACGAGTCTCTCTACATAGCCCCCTTCTAGAGCTGCTGCTGCTGCAGTCTGCATACCCTAGATCTACATAGAGTATCTACTTTGCCCATCCGCGACTAGAGTTCCTTTCCCCTCGTCGCTTCGCCTTTGATCCGACAACCCGCAATTTCCTTTTGGCAGTAGAGTAGCAGCAGCGCCCGAGCCCCTCTTGGCGCAACCTAAACCTCACGACCGACTCTTCCTCCTCGATACCTACGACAACGACAACAGCGTCAACTTCAACACTTTACGTCCACCATGTCGTTCGGAAGTTTCCAGTCAATATGCGAAACTGCCCCGATACCTCTGTGTTCGCTCGTCGGTCCCTACAATGGCGCAAAATCACTCACAGGACCGGGAATCGAGGCACTATGCTATTCACGAAGTATTGAATGGGCCAACACAATGATTTTTCAGGCCGCAAATGACTTCGTCCACATTTTGTCACTCGTCATGTGCTCGATCATGGTTCTACACGTCCGTTCGAAGTTTACCGCTGTTGGTTTGTCTCCCACAAAGCTCCCCCTATTTGATTGACCCTTTCACATGCCTGTGTTGCTAATAGCCTAAACAGGTCGCAAGGAGATCACCACATTTTTCTATCTCTTTATGCTCCTCACCGTCATCTCGCTCTGTCTCGACTCTGGCGTCGTTCCTATCGGTTCAGCACCCTACGCATACTTTGTCGCCGCTCAAGCTGGTCTCTCTTCCGCCCTCTGTACATGCCTACTCATCAACGGCTTCATCGGCTTCCAGGTGTACGAAGACGGCACGGCGCTCAGCGTGTGGTTATTGCGCCTATGCTCCCTGGTCATGTTTATTGTGACTGGTGCAGTCGCGCTCTGTACCTTCCAATCATGGGCGGGGTTAGATCCCTCTAACACCATGGCCTTGTTTGTGCTGTTGTACGTGGTCAACGCACTGTTCTTGTTCATCTATGTTGCGTGCCAGGTCATACTAGTGGTGGGAACACTCGGAGATAGGTGGCCGATGGGCGACATTACCTTTGGCGTGTTCTTCTTTGTGGTTGGACAGGTGCTCCTCTATGTGTTCAGCCGCAAAATCTGCGATGAGGTGTCGCATTACCTTGACGGACTATTCTTTGCTTCCGTTTGCAACTTACTTGGTGTGATGATGGTCTACAAGGTAATACCCTTCTCCTCCCTTTCTACTGGTTTACTGCTGACCGGATGTAATAGTACTGGGACTCCATCACGAAAGAGGATCTTGAGTTTAGTGTGGGCACGAAAACGAACGTATGGGAAGTTAAGGAGCTGCTTCCGGAGGAGGACCGAAGAGCAACCATCTATGAGCATCAGGGTGCGCAGAGCGAGTATGCGCCCAGCACATATCATAGTAATCGCATGAGCCAAGGATACGGCGGCTTTGCAGAGCGGTATTAGAGCGAATTAGTAAATCAACACAGAGGTTGTAATATATTCAAGGATGAGGATACAGCATAGTACGCTATATCTCTCCTTTGGGAGGGCTGGGGTTTTAGGTTATTGGTTTTGGTTTTCTTTTTCCCACTCTAATGGAGTTTTTATGAGAACTAGCGTCTGGTTTGTTTGCATCAATGTCTTTTTTCTTCTTCTTTTATGGCGGATACCACCATTATACCACTTTTTCTTACCCTTTTTTTATACCCAGAATCAATACGTTTCTGCGAATGGGGACGGATGTCTTAGGAATTACATGAATCTGAAGTGATTTGACGATCACTTATGTTTGGGGTGGGGTTTATATTTCTACATGCGCTAGTCTTTTATTCCTTATAGGCTATCTGTGTTTTACTAGAGGGCTTTGCATATTTGGCGGTGGCGACAGGTACTAGGTAAACTTGTGGTGTAATCTTCATAGGGGTCTTTGTTATGCGTCTGTGCCATTGTACAGGATAATTCAGAACATATTTTGGCATGTCGATTGCATATCGGTGGGTTGGCTGTAGTTGGGCTTGAATCGGATTTAGTAGCGATTGAAGTTGTCTTACCAAGATCAAGTGAATTAGGGTACAGTTTTAAAACTGCCGGTGTTTAGTTGGACGTGCAGCCACCAATTTACATGTACCTAGGGGTACCCAAAAGTGATGCAACGCTTGGAAATATAGGGTGAGGTCTTAGTGAATTCGCAACCACGTTACATGTAATTTCTTTCATTTTGATGTGATTGATGAATTCTTCATAATATCTTTACTTTACATACTATATATCGCTGCTTCGTTAAAGTTAAAGTTGGGTTGCATGTGGTTGAAATCGTGAGTAGTAAATTGAGTCGTTGCATCACTTTCCGGCACCCCTGGGTACATATTACTTGCAAGACAGTGGCTAACCTCAGCCCTAGACCGCCCCACACTTATTATCAGTTCCTCGCATGCTAGTGAGCAATGGAATGTAAAACCATTGGCTCGCATCTTTTGTATGGGCGATAATGTACTACATGTGGCTGCAGAAAATGCGGGGTGGAAGACGTTCGCCATCGCTGAAAGCAACAGTGATCCTCCCGCACCCTATAGACTCTGTAACCCCAGTAACTGGTACTTTAATTATTCTATCTCGGGTTAGTTATCGCGTTTCACGTTATCGGAACGCAATTTACTTTTTTCCCCCGCGTGCTCGGCCTAGGTCATGATGTCTCACTCGAGCTCGGCCGAGGGTTCATGCCTTGTTAAACAGGGAGAAATTGCTTCGCACAGTGAATGTCTTGAAGCTCGTGGTTACGTACGCGCATAAATAATATAGTAGACAGTTATATCCCTAAACCCCTGACATATATGGTGCGCACCATACTTGTGGCATATCATACGCAAATATTCCATGTCTCTTGGTTTAACTCTGGAAAGTGCAAGACATCTAATAAGCTGATATGATTACTAGTAACTTAATTTGGAATATCCATGAGGGCTACCTGCTTCGTATCCTGTTGGTTTCCGCGCGCCGTTCTAGATTCGTATCAGTCTACGGGATCGAGAGATCTGATCAGCCACCATAATCAAGAAAGTATATGTACGACGTACGAACCACATGAGATCATGTATTTGTTTTTATTATGTTTTGGAGAGGCGCGAATGATATGGCAGTCAGGTGTTGATCACCAAATAATGCCATAGGTGTAATTAGAACTAGTACCCGCAAATAAATCATTGATAGTGCTGATTATGATCTTTCTTTTTATAAGTGCTTTCTTGGTTGGCACTATCTACTCTTTAGAAATGCAATATCCCTCGTGACAAGAAGACTTAAATCTGGCATATCATGGTTATTTTCTGAAAGCCGATTGACCTCACGCGTTCTTGTTTCTGATATGTACTGTCGCCTTGTAAAGGTGATTTGTTCCTGAACTTCCCGCTATACTGCGAACAAACCCCACTGACGTAACTATATAGGCCTAGGCTAGCATAAAAAATCCCCAAGGGTTTCAGATCTCGTGTTGCTATCTATCTAATCAATTGCGTTACTTCTAAGAGCTCTTGCTTCTAATAGGCATAGGCTAAAAGAATGATTCTGGTCCTGGATCGTACATTTCTGTAGGGTCCATGACATTTAGAGAATCTCGGAGATTTGAGAATAACCTGATCTTTTACTTTTTCTTAATATATATCTCAGATACTAAGTTAGAATTATGATGACCGAGGGAATTTCAGTAATTCACTCAATAGATGGACCCGTGGGACCTCCCTTTTCGTGAAGCTTTGTTGGATTGATGCATATAGGAAGAGAGGGCGCTTTCATTGAGATTCCTTTCCTAGCCGTTAGCAGCGGTAGACAGATCTAACGGGTTATGCCAACTGTAACATCATTGGGCCCCCATACGAGCATGCATCACGGACCCAATCTCGAGGTACAAGTAGTGTCTCATAAGTGTCTAGCTGTAATAGCCGTGCCTCACTAGCTACGTTACCAACTCCAACTACCGCTTACGACTACGTATTGCCTCAGTAGCATGAACCGAGATTATACCCTTTCTTCCAACTCTTATCGTAGCCATACGTAGGCGTGAAATTGCTTTCTTTCCTGCTCAAGCGGCAAGCCTTGCAGTGTAGAGTGTAAATATTGGTACTCGTAAATCATTGATAGGTGCTAATGTAATCGAAGATTATTTTTCTTTTTCTGATTCTTGGAGCCCAGGACAGACATTAAATGCGGCAGCCAAAGCCTAGGCAGGTCTTTTGAAATCAATAGCCAATTCTGACGGGAGTTTTTATGCGCTGTTGTGTCATATAGATGATGACTTGGCATAGTATCTATTGACTTTTCGCGCGCGTACACCTATCTCTTAATGAGATGCATAAGAGGTAAGACGAAACATCGAGATCGAGAAAGCTAGAGCTGAAAGTAAACGATTTGTGGCTTGACTAGAACACCTCTAGTATTAATGCACCTATGCAACCAGAAATCCCCAGATCTCTAGCTGTAATGTGCATGTTTAGACAGGCTCCACCGGTTTTACCGCCCATATGGAAAGTTCTGAGATACCACAGTAGCGAACCAATGAAAAAAGCAAGTAAGAGACTAGCTAGCTAGCCTTAGGAAGAAAGGGGAAGTGTCATGCCTGGTTCTCGAATTCTTAATTCCCCGTAAGGTATTTCAATAGCAATCCTAAACACTAAAAACCTCTAATCGGGAAGTTGCAAGCATCTTATGTTCAAATACCCCGGAAGACTTCTCCGTAGGCCATCGGACTGTATCGTGCTTGGGTCCGATAAACGGCGAAGACCTTCGGTACCATAATTTCTTAATGGAAAAAGGCCCAATTACCATCTATCAAGGAGAGAGATACCAAAGAGCGTGGCGTGAGGGCTCTCTTTACGGCCACAAGTAAATTTTTTACTATCAACTATTTGTCCTCCTTCATCTCCAGATAAACGGAGCCTTGTGCTCCAAAGTCGACAATATGAATGCTCTTAGACTACTGCAGCTGGTATGTAATTGCTTGAACCATTACTTGATCAGTATATTTACTCCACACATACGGTGCATTGTGGCATGATCAAATATAACCCTAGTCGTCGAGGTATTTGACACTGTGCTTTTAGAATTGTGACTCTGCTAGCAGGCCAGTTTTCCCACGATTTGAAGGATTTGAAGGGGATCTCCATGTAGTGTATACAATATCGGTATATACCAGGCGGTTCGAGCAACTACCTTGCGTACTAAGCGGTACTTGAGCTCATTACTACTTTAGTATTTGAATGCGTCAAAAAAAAAAAACCACCTATGGTGTGCGAGTTTGTCACTTGTTGGCATCTCCGTGCTGTAGTGCTATCTGCTATCTACGTCCACATACCATTTTGGCGGGAAAGCTTTCTTGCTTTATCTTTGATACTGATTAGAACTGTGCCAATAAATCTTGACAACGAAGAACTCATGGTATGAGTCAGGGAATGTTTGATCCTTTGGTATCGGGGTGCTTCTTGGCATCAGAATGGCGTACTTGCGCGATTGCCCGAAATTGCCATGTAAAATGTAGCCACGTAGTAGCATAGGGCAGTCACAGTACCCCAAAACAACATCCCCACCGTTTCTGTTTGTGTTCTCACCTAACCCTGTGGGTGAGTATGAGTGTTCGTCAACTAACGAGTGATAGTCTGTGATCGGGTTTGTCTAGTTCGCGTGGTGAGGATGCCGGGTTCCCACAGTTAGCCAACTTCGATAGACACTGAGCTCGAGAGGAAAGGAGAACAGCAAAGGCTTCACGATTACCGCTGCACATTTTGTCGACGCCTATACTTCTAAAGCTACCCGTACCAGTATTTTTCTCAGAATCGACTCATCATATTATGCATTAAACGCTGGCAAGATGCCGTTCAAACAACAGTGACAAAGGTACGTGCTCATACGGCACTCGTTAATCCAGAAGAATACCTCCACCTGGTAGCATACGAGCTCGCGAGAACTCGAGGTTTTAACAGCAACCTAAGAGCTCTCAACTCGCTGACTATTGACACTAGCCGGCCCACAGTTAACAGCTGGCTAGCTAGCTTAGGAGTACGACGACAAATTTTACGGTTGACACCGCGCTGTCCACCCTCAGATTATCACCTAGAAACGCTGATTGAGAAGTACAACTATCCTCTACCTTTAGGGCCCTCTCGTGGTCTATGGAGCCAAATGGAGTAAGTTAGTATTACAACTCCACGATACATACAATCCAGACCCCTTACCGGCCACGACCACCCATTTTAAGTCTGTTTACAAGCCTACAAGTAGAACAACCACCAGATACCATAGCCCTCGTCCACTTTATTCGATCTAAGCCGCCCACGGAAGTTCTAGTGATGGGTACGAGACACGTTGTCTCGAGACTTTTGGCAAAACAAGACGAGACCTGGGGGCGGTGAAGGTCGATAAGACAAGACCAGACCTATAGGTACTCTCGATACAGATCTAGAGATCTTTTCGACTCTCTTTACCACCTAAATGTATTCTCCAGCCCTGATTCCAAAATATCTGAACTCTTGATTTGTATTGATTAGTATGATTTAGAGGTTTCGCAGCCCTGCGGCCACATGACAATAAGTCTCGAGACTTTGACTAGACTAAATCATTGTCCCGAGATTTCCGAGACTCAATCTGAAGAATACAAGACGAGACGAAAATTTCCCAAGTCTCGTCTCTTCTCATCTCATGCCCATCACTACACAGAACGCCCTGGACACCATTCATAGCACTGTGGCCCATGAGAAGAGCTGGTTCGAACTCTGTGCTCGGGGTTTTGCTCATTAGGGGGAAGCCTCACCCCTCTGAAGGGAAATTGAGCACGCCAAAGCCCCTTACTTCGATACATGAGCTTAGGTCAGAGTTAGCCTAGAGCTGCTATGCTCGATGCTATAGGGTGAGTTATGAGTCATGGAAAGAGCGGAAATCTTTACGTATATACTTATCAGACTTTATCATCTCTTTGCAGAACAGGACGATCTCAACCCAGTTACCCTCTATATATATTCCTCTGGCCGTTTCTCCTCATATACATATACCCCGCACGTTTCCCTGGCAATCGAGCGAGTTTCCTGCGTATATACCGAACCTAGCATCCGATTGACATACAAACATTCCTTTGTTGTAGATTCGACATGCAGCTCGGCAGGGCGAGAACCCCAGATTTCGGTATGTAGAAAGCCCGTTCGTTAGGGAAATGGGCCGGAATATAACTCACCTTTTACCCTTTTCTCGGGACATGTTATTTGACTTACAAGCTTAAGTGGTATCTCGAGCTCCCCAATTCACCCCTCTTAAAATTCGAGCCTTCTAGCGTTTATTCTCCAAGAGCCAAGTTACTCGAACTTATGTCCCTTTCGACTTGAGACGGCTCATATACCATGACGCCACGAGCCCGCCAGCCCGCTCCCCACCTCCTGCTGTGATAGACAACCTGCCCTGTCCTCTCAGAAACCTGAGCGTGCATAGCAGACAAACTATCCCACCTGAAAACCAATATGCTCCGGCGCGTGGGTAGGGAACAAAGCGCGAATGTCGCTACTACTAGAGTTGGGGGGCTTCGAAGGTAGACTGAACTATGGTTACCCAGCTGACTTCAGGCTGGCGAGTGATATGCTATGATGCAGCTCACTTGCCCGCTAACTCGCGGCGTCCTCGCAACCTCTGGCTATCAATACGAAATCTAAGCACGGCAACGGCGCTAAAGACATGTTCAAACTCTTGGTAGTCAAGGAAGACACCGAGCATAGGTGGGGACCGATCCTCAACGCCGACTAGCTAGGTTCCTCCGGCCACGAAGATACGAGGCAGCTGGTTGATAACCCCGCCGCCGTCGCCGCCACTTCCCAATATCATGTATTATCGAAGCCATGTGGTGTGTTTCATTTTGTTTTGTTTATGAGAATAGTGTATCTAGCCTATCAATAAGAGCCGAATAAACGCCTATCCGCCCCCAAGCATAAACCATAAAAATTACTCATTCCTGATATCAATTCATCTCCTCATCACATATATCACGGTATACATCTAGTAGAGTACATACACACGAAAAAAAGATGGCCTAAAAAGGGCAGAAAGAAAGGATAAACGTTGCAAAACCAAAGAAGCCCATCCGTACAAAAAAAAAAAAAAAGAATGTAAAAAGGAAAATAAAAAAAGATAAAATCCCCTGTACATGAAGAAACCTCTCTCTAGCGCTAGCCAAAAACCCCACGAAATATATATTCATGCAGTTGCATTCCATGCGTTCTGCAATCCAATGACTGCCGCGACGCTCCCCAGAGCGCCCACCGCCGACGGACCAATCATCCCATTCTGGACGGACCAATGCAGCTACATCGTCACAAAAAAAAAATTAAAACCGTCAGCCATATGTCGCACCATACCCGTTCCCGCTCCCGCTCAAGCCCAAATAAAAAAATAAAAAATAAAAGGTCTCGGCCTCCCAATAAAATGGAAAATAAAAGAACTGGGCAACATACCGTCAACGGCGCATACGCCAAATTACTAATAATGTTCTTCTTCCACTCGTCCTCCTCCTCCTTCCTCTGCCCCCGCTGCAGCAGGCCCCTACTAATCTTCCCCATCCTCATCTCGCGCACCCTCTGCAACCTCCAAAACTCTAGCCCCACATGCGCCATCCAGAACCTGCTACTCCACATCCACAGCTTGCTCTGCCCCTGCTTGCTGATTCTCAGCACCTGGTGGGACGCCAGATAGGCCACGTTTTCCAGGCCCTGGAAGCACGCATTGACCAGCACCTGCGCCGCGACGATCCGGCGGATCGTCAGGTCCCGCGGCGGGTGCTGCACGATGCTGTGGCCCCAGGCGTAGATGCCGAGGAGCCCCCAGAGACGGTTGAAGATGCGGATGTCGGAGATGAGGGAGGTGAGGGAGGTGATGGACTTGAGCAGCGGGGAGCCGCGCGGGAGGTTCGGAGATACCATTTGCAGCGTGTAGGAGATTGTCATGAGGACTTTGTCGACGCCGCCGGGGGTGGACATCATCCTGGGGAGCGCCGCGCGCGCGCACGGGCACGCAGCATGTTGTCAGTTCGGTTTGGTTCAGACCTCCTCCTCTGAGAAACGCGGGGTGTATGTGGAGGGGAGATGGGACGGAAAGAGGGCGTAGGTAAACAGCGGGGAGTATAGATGTGTGTATTGAGACATATATATCTATATGGTATATATATATACTCACTTGTTCATCCTCAGCAGGAAGTGGTGCAAACGCGATCTGGCCCCCGGGAGGTGTTTCCTCAGCTGCCGGATTGCCTCGTCGATGTTGATACCGCCCATATCCTTCGCTCCTCCTCCGCCGGGCATCCCACCACCCAAGGCAGCGAACAGGTCAAGGTTGTTATTATTATTGGGCGACATTGTTCCGGGGGTGTTGTTGTATTGGTTGTGATTGTTGTGGGTGTTTGTGTCGAGGTAGTGCTGGGTGAAGTAGGTGTTGGTTTGTTTATCGTGGGCCGGATCACATAGCGCGAGGAGGTAGAGGAGAGCTGGGGAGTCGTCTTGGGGTGACGGTGGTGGTGTCTTCATTCCTCCCAACTCGACTACCCGCCGGACTACTGGCTGGCTAGCTTACGGGTTACGGTAATCACGGATATCACTCAGTGACAGGTCATCGCGGTACGGTGCTAGGGATAGCCTTTTTTTCCTCTTCTTTTTTTCTTCTTCTTCTTCTTCTTCTTTGCTGCTGCTGGCTGCGCTGCACGAATGGGATGTGAGTGGGTGTATGTGAACCGTGAACGTGAATGCGCGAGTAGCCAGACAGGCCCGGACCGAGGTTGAGGTTGACGCACGTGGGTTGGATTGGGGAAAGGGCGCAAAGGATGGTCAGGGGCCGGTGCGGTGCGGTGCGGCGGCTTTGCTACTTGGTGCTGTAGTTACCGCCCGCGGGGATATCCGGTAGAATGGGAATGCTTGAGGGGGGGTGCGAGTACCTACTGCGGTACTGCTACTCTGGGTATGTAGGTATATACGTAGGTAAGGCACTGCAAGCGATTGATATTAATTGATTACTCTACTCGGAGTCTACTGTATCTAGTTGATCACTTCTGTCCTGGACGAAATGCATCTCATCGCTCGCATCGGTGGTTCAAGTAGAGATTCGGTACCGGTACCTCACTACAGCTACTGACCATCACGTTTGACTTGGCTCAGAGGGGGGAAGACATGGCATACAGAAGACTGGGCGCTATGAGTAGGACATAAACATAAACATAAACATATGTAGCTAGATGGGAGAAACAAAACCCGCAAGTTTTTAATTAAGCTTGGTGATATACACAAGTTAAAAGGTCCACATGGTGTCGCAAGATTCTAAAGCTACCAATTGATTGGTATCACTGTGAAATTATAATTAAGCGCGCAAGCAGTAAACAGAGGATGGGACGATTCATAGGCCAACCTGTGCCTCCAATCATATAATAATATACCTACATTCAGTTTCTTGTATTTGCGTTGAGGTGGCTACATGTATTTCGTTAACGAATATGAATCCCGGGTACTGCTGCCGTGGGGGCTAGAAACGGAAATGATATTTAGGGCGACAAAATAGCATAGTGCACTAGTAACAGTTAATTTTTCAATAAACATTTTTAATTGGATAAAAAAATGAATAGTAATAATTCGCCGACAGTGTACCCCGCTACTACTGAACGCTAGCTAAATAGAAAAAGAAAGAGACGAAGAAAAAATAATACAAAGAAATAAAAGGATAAGAAAAATAAGAAAAAATAAGAAACAATCATTGGTATGACCATCGAACTCCGTTCCCCCAAAATCTACAAAAGAAACACAACCTAAATATACATTTCTATGCTCTCAACCCGCCCCATCTATCGCACCGTAGTGCCATTCTCCTGCGGCCCCATCCTCGCACTCCTATCTCTCGAAGACTTACTCTTGGAGATCTTATGCCTCTCCCCGCCATGCCTCTCCCCTCCATGCCTCTCCCCGCCATGCCTCTCCCCCCATGCCTCCCCCACCATGTCTCGAGCCCCCCTTCCCCTCGCCACCACTACCACCCCCTCCCTCCTCTCCCCTCTCGCCGCCTCCAAATCCTCCTCCCTCCTCCCGCCAAACCACCCACCGCGCAACCCCCCACCCTGATACGCCGGCGCCGGCTGCGCCAGCGGCTGCTGATCCTCCAGTCTATCGTAATTAGCGCCCAGACTCGGGTCCTGCTGCGGCGGGAGGCCCTGGGCAGCGATATTTGCGGCGCCGCGCTGGCGCAGGTAGTCCTCGAGCAGGATGGCGTTGCGCGTGTTGGCTTTGAATGCGATGTCGAGCAGGTCGCCGAGGAAGGGGATCAGCCCGATGACGAAGTCGACGATGACGTTGAAGACCATCTGCAGCGTGACGGAGGTGGGGAGGTTGGCCTCGGAGGCGGTGCGGATCACCATCATTGCCAGGAGCACTGTTGGGGGAGGTTGCTATTAGCATTGTTTTTCACAAGAAAAGAGAGTGGTGGACTTACGATCCGCGACGTCACCAAAGCCCGGGACGATAGCAATGAGCGAGCTCCACCCCATCTTCATGCCGCAGAACTCGCCGAAGGCCATGTCGAGGCGGTAGGCGCGGCGCTTGACCTTGACGAGGGTGCGCTCGTCCTCGGCGGAGAGGCCCGGCGGGAGGGCACGGCGGACCTTCTTTGTGCGGGAGGTGGAGAGGCGCGCGGCGGGCACCGTCTCGAAGTAGGGGTCGGTGCGGCCCTGGTTGTTTGAGGCGTTCTCGCGCAGGATCTTGTTGAAGACGACCTTTGTGATGAGGCCGGCCATGATGGCGTTTTTGTGTGTGGTTGTGGTTGTTTATGCGGGGTGGTCGGTGGGGGTGGGGGATTTAGACTTTGATCGAGGGGGGGGGGGGGGGGGGGGAGTGTTCTATGTTTTATATTATGGGAGATGAGATGAGATGGTCTGAGCTGGTGGTAATTTACTTGTTTGTAGATCTAGAGTAGCTCAGTCTTGGTGGGGGGAAGGGGGAGCTTTCTTGGTGAGACAGACAGAGCGGGGAGTGCGTGTGTATGTATGGTGTCAGCTAAATACTGAGCTATGTATGTAGCCTGCAGCTTTAATGGTGGAAGAGAGATCTACTCTAGATAGAAGCACAATTGAATTGGGAGGAGAGAGCGAACAGAGGACTGAAGGACTGGGCAGGACTGGCAGGAGTCCATTGAACATTTATATCAAACATCATGATCATCATCACGCCTCTCCTTAGTGCAAGGAAACCTCCGTATGTAGGTAGCTCCACCAACCAAGGGGCTCACAGCCAGTAAAGGGAAAAGAGTAAAAACTTGGAAGAAAGCTTTTTCACAGGTGACAGTTACGCAGGCCGGGTGCTTGATTGGATCGTCTTCCCTGATGGCGGGCGGGCGGTTGACGGTGTGCCAGTAGAGTACCACATAATGGCAAGGGACAGAATGAGAAAATCAAGCATCACCAAGCTCCAACAACAGGTGCAGCACGGGCAGTGTGAGTGAGCGAGCGAGTGCGCGGGCGTGAGTGCGCTGGCTGGCTGGCGAGTGATTGAAAGAGAGAGAGCTCCACACATCTGGACAGCCTTGATTGGTTGCCACACGCACAACGTCATGGGTGGCGGTGCTCAGCTTCATGAGCAGTGGCTCGGAGATGCCGTGGCTGTGGCTGTGCACTCAACACTTTCAACATTTGGAATAATCATGTGCTTGTGTCGAGCTCTAGGCTATCGATCTAGCTCAGTAAAGCACCTACTCCACATGATGTGCATCATCATCGCGAAAGTAAACCCTAGAAGATATCGTAAAGGTGGAGACTTTTGAAAGCAGCTGTGGCAGCAGAAGAAGAAGAAGAAGAGTTCATGCACAAGGCCAAACTGCGTGTTACAGAAAAGCGGAAGAGGTCCCACCACATTAGCCTACCTTGCCTGCCTGAATCCCGCAGGCAGCTTTCCCCCACCACCTCATCATCATCAATCATATCGCGATCCACCAAAAAAAAAAATAATAGAAAAAAAAAATCTCACCTTCAACCTTCATCCTAACATTCCACTCCCCCCTGGTTGTGTGTGTGCTCCCTGTTGTCATATTCCCCCCCCCCCCCCCCCACTGGCTCTGGTCTTTTCGATCTTTTCCTTCCTTGTTCGAGTAAAAACTACCACTACTACTACTTTCTAGTACTTCTATTTTCATACCATCTACAACCCCCTTGGTTTTCAGTACCAACCTTTTCTTTTCTTTATTGTCAAAGTCTTTTTTCGTCTCTGTGGGAATCGCTTTGATCCCGAGAGAGAGCATCACCGAGTTGCATGGAGCCTAACACTTCTACCTATGTGCGTTTCTGTTGTGGAGATTGTTGAATTGACGCGGAGGAGATAGAGGGGAGGAACATGAGGCTGATGCCTTTTTTAGATCCTTAGTCGCTCGACACTTCCAGAGACTCTCGATGACCTCTGTGTACGGTACGCAATAGAGAAAAAAAATACCCCATTGGTTGTGCTAGTTGTCATTTTCGGTCGCTGACGAGCGGTGCCAACAAAAACAGATTCATTCTCAACATCCCGGAGGAGGAGCTGAACTCAATCGAGGTTTGTTTTTTCCAACCAGCAAGCTACCTTTAACGCTTTCGCCCCCCGTAAAATCCGTAAAAAAAAAATTACTGAATTGATCCCCCCTTCTCTCTCCCCCGTACAGCGATTATCCTTCCAGATCGAAGCCGCGCAATGGTACTACGAGGACTTCCTCCGGGACATCAACCCGGCCCTGCCAACGCTCAACCTCCGTAACTTCATCTCAAAGATCTTTGCCGTGCTGCCCCTCCCCGTTATCGCCGGCCTCCCCGCCGGCGGCGCGGAAAGTGCATTCATCAACTTCATGTCCTACAAGACGCGGGTGCCTGTGCGAGGGGCCATCATCCTCAACCCGACAATGGACAAGCTTCTGCTTGTGAAGGGCTACAAGAAGGGCGCGAGCTGGAGCTACCCAAGGGGCAAGATCAACAAGGATGAAGACGACATGGTCTGCGCAATCAGAGAGGTTTTTGAAGAGACCGGGTTCGACTGCGAGGGCTTGGCGAAGGAGGAGGACTATGTAGAGATTGTGATGAGGGACCAGAATCTGAGGCTATATATCGTACCTGGCGTTTCGGAGGAAACGGTGTTCGAGTGCCAGACAAGAAAGGAGATTAGTGTGCGTATTGTGTGTGTGTGCTGGTGGGGTGGTGGGGTGCTGACAGGCTGTTGGTAGGATATCAAATGGCATCGCCTTACCGATCTCCCCGCGTATTCCAAGAAGAAGAATGGGCCGCCGCCGCAGAACGAGGTGCGGACTGGGAAATACTACATGGTGGCCCCGTTCCTCAAGGACCTGCGGAAATGGATCTCTACAAAGGGCAAGAAGTGGCTACAAGAGCAGCATCAGCAGAGCCTTGCGGCGGCAGCAAATAGGATAGCTGATGAGACTGAGGTTGAGGAGGAGACTGCAACTCCAATGCCAGATCCATCAGCTCAGTTACGGAATTTCATTGGTATTCCACCGCCGCCGCAGAACGATGCAGCTATGGCCAATGGGTATTCAAGCACCGATGAAGCTTCAATGAGGCTCAAAAATATGTTTTTCGGATCCTCGAGTAATCAGCAGGAGGGACAACAAGTACACCAGGTACAACAAGTACAATCCCAACAGGTACAAGCGCAACATGTGCAACCAGCAGCTCATGGTGACCAGTCCGCGAGGTTGATGAACATGCTGGGCGCTGGGCCTTCTCCGAACCAGCAGTCGGGCGTCTCTCTGAACGTAGAGCAACTCGAGCCAAACCCACTCGCGTTACTTTCAATACTCAAAAATGGATCTGGCGAACCCGTAACTCCGCGCGTCCCGCCCCAAGGAAGTGGTCAGCGGTTGGCATCTCCTCAGCGCGCAACACCGGCCGTCCAGAACTATGTTAATTCGCCGCAATCGCAGAAATCAACGCCTATAAAGAAGGCGCTGAGCTCTGCTAACAGTGGTATCATCGGGTCAAATACTGGGTGGCCTGAGTTTCCGCGAAACGTGCCAGATTCAACTACTCAATTGCCTTCATCGCCACCGCCAATGTCTAATCATCCATCCGCTCGGTATAATCAGAATTATCAAAATCAGCCAAGCTATCAGAATCAACCAGGACATCAGGGCCAACCAGGGTTTCAAAGTCAACCAAGCTATCAGAATCATCAAAACTATCAAAGTCATCAGAACCATCAAAATCACCAGAGCCATCAGAACCATCAGGCTCAACATCATGTTCGTGTAAACTACGCACTGCCGCCGCAGCCGCAGCCATATGCATTCTCACCTGTAAATCAGAACGGGTACAGGCCGCCCATGGTGCCTACACCTGCAGTGGAGACAAATATTCCTCTACCCTCGATCCCGGGAGAACAAGCAGGTACCCTATTGTCTATTCTAACAGGAGCGACACCAGCACCACAACAACCACCTGCACAGGCCCCACCTCCACTAGCACCACGGGCTGCTGCATCCCCGAAGGTAGAAGTTAGGGCCTCGCCTGCCGCTCCCTACGAACAGCCAGTTGCGAGGCCGCAGGCAACTCCTAGGACCCCAAAGTTAGCACACACCGCGCAGCAAGCTGCTCTTCTTGCCACCCTCCGCGGTGACAGCCCTCGCGCCGCTAGCGTCGCCTCAGGGCAGGCTTTTGCCCCCCCGCCGCAAGTTATACACGCGCCGATATCCCGCTCATCCACCGTGGGACCACAGGCCCAGCACCGCGCATCCCCCGGCGTTATAAGGCAAACATCTCAGTACGCTCCACCACCGAGCAACGTTGATCGCAGGGACAGCTTCAGTAGCCAGCAGCAAACCCTCCTTGCCATGTTCACCGGCGGCGTCTCGCCGGCTCCAGAGTCAGCGCTTCCCAACCCCGAGCAGGCCTATTCCAACCCCAACCCCAACCCCAACCCTGCTAGCGGCGGGAGGAGCCGCAGCGCCAGCAGAGGCCGCGTCGCCAGAAAGGAAAAGAGCGAGCCGCTAAAGAGCCCGCTTGGCAATGAGAGACAGGGGTTGATGGCGTATCTTGAGGGCGTGGCCAAGATGGGCGGACAGTAAGTGCAAGTAAGTGCCTTATTCAAAGAAGAGTCCTCTCTTCATTTATTTTATTTCCTTCCTTTCTCTATTTGATCTCATTTGTCTCTGATTTCCTCTTCTTTTTGGGAATGGGTTTTTTGTGCTTTCCTTTTTCCTTTTTCCTTTTTTTTTTTTTTTTTGTGGATCCTACCTTGTCTGGAGTTATGGTTTCATCTTGGGACCGGAGCAACGACACGTCTTTTTTTGGCGCGTGGTTTGGGTAACGGGGATGGGCGGGGAGGGGGGGGGTATGAGGATTCTGTTAGTTTATGTGGGGGGTGTGAGGACGCAAATATATTAACCTTTCTAGTCTCTTTCATTTTTTTTTCTTTTTTTGACATCTCGGGCTTGTGTTATATTTTCTCCACCATGCTGAGAGTATTTGGAAAAAAAAATTTCTCTTTTTCTTTTGTATGCTGCTGCTGCTGCCATAGGGTACAGTAGGTAACCGGGGTGGGGTGGATAATCTCCTGCATGCTATCCCCACAATACTGGACATTGAAGGGACTTTGTTAGTGTGTGTGTGTTGTTTTTTTAAAAGAAAAGAAAAACCTTGTACCGCGTCGCGGGAATATCTGTTGTGTTATTATATGTAGTTAGTTACCTTGTTTCCCCTCCCCGCCGGCCGAGTCTGTGGTGGTGATGGGGTGTTTGTTGATGATATAAGGGCCCGTTTGGTAGTTTAAGTCGTTGCAACGGACTTATCCAAAGGGTCACTTATGTGGAGAGGATAAGTCGCTCTCTAGAAAAGTTAGTTGCCTGCTGTTTGGTAGTTTAAATTAAGTTGACCGAATGTGGTTGGGTTGGAGGTGATATCGTTCAGTCGATTTGTTAACTTTGGGTGACAAATCTACTGGACAAAATGTGTTGCCAAACAGCCAAAACTTTTTAGGGAGTCCAGAATACGCGAATAAGTCGCTCCCCACCAAAATCCGACAAGTCGACCCCGTTGCCAAACGGGCCCTAAATACAAAAAAAAAAAAGTCAGGTCGCAGGCAGACTTGTGGGTCTTACTGCGGGGTTGCCTGGTGTTTTGTGTGCATCTTGAGCTAGTATCTTTTCACCGTGCTGTGGATTGTGTGTACGTCATAGTGTATCACTCGTAGCCAAGGGCGTGCGTGTTCGTACCCATCTACGACGCTGCTACATACATGTAGGAGGGACCTACACGTCCTGTCCTGTGTTGCTCAACAACTAGGTCCGATATATGATATGATGTTACCGGACATCTACCCCAGGGCCCCCAGTTGAGTTAGACCTGCCCTTATCTTTATCGCCGCCGCCACTTTTCCCTTTGAATTTCTAAATATAACCTCCGAACTGGCGTTCCCCCGCGCGCGTCATTCTCCGCTGGGGATGTGGCTGGCGTGTAGGGATGACGGAAGAGTTGTGTAGTAGTGGTGGTGGTGGTGGTGGTGGTGGTGGTGGTGGTGGTGCTCTTTGTTCTGGGGGTGCTTGGAGGTTGGGCGGAGTTTGTGGGCTTGGGGTTTACTGGAGGTACGTTGTGTGTGTGTATATGGAGTTAGTTAGGTACATAGCTGGACCTTTATCCTGAGAGGTGGGAAAGGGTCGAGATTATCCCTTCATCCTGTCGATTGGCTAGTGGAGAGCTTCTGGGTAGGTTGGTTCGTTGGTTTGTATTTATGATATAGGAAAGCGGGGGAGGGAGGGAGGGAGGGAGAGAATCATAATTAATCTACCAACTAGATCAACAACCACAGCTGCCCCAACAGCACCCACCCAAAACCCCCACATCTCCTTTTGAAAATAGTAACAAAACATATTCAACCAAACTACGAAAAAGCCATTCGTTAATCACAAACAACAACCAGCACATCCGACCGAGTGACACCCCATGACGCACCACCTCTCCTTCACTAAGACATACATTCCAGCTATATACACGTATCTAGCTACAAAAACCACCTAAACTCGGCCGCGCCCGGCCCCTTTGCCAGCACCTTGGTAGGCACGTCCCTTGCATCGATACGAACGCCCTGCTCCCGGTCCCGTCGCCGGTTGTCGCAGATCATGAAGGTGCCCAGTCCGGCGGAGAGTATGACGCCTGCGGCGCCGAAGCAGGCGGTTGTCACGAGGGCCGCTGTACGTATGAGTGGTTAGCTATCTGCGGTGTAGGGAGGAAGGGAGTTTGGGGGGGGGGGGCTTACGGATGTAGTCGGGGGCGTCTTGGGCGCGGAAGATGTTAGAGCTAACAATTCCTAGTTGCGGGATATTAGGTTAGTGATAGATCAGGAAGAGAGGAATGGGGGTTATACCCATCATGTTTGCGACTGGGACTCCGACAGAGGTGAGGACTACTCTGCGGCCTTCGTGGGCGATGTTGTTGTTATCTGTAGTATAGGGGGAGGTCTTTTTTAGCCTCGAGATATGCAATGGGGTTTTGTTCGTGGTGGCAGTACTTACACCAGGTAGAGAGCAGTACGCTGGGTGCCGAGGTGCCCCAGCACATCATGAATGTGGCAAAGTAGGCAATCTGTTTCTCGGAGAGAGCGTCGATGCTGGAGTATACGATGAAACCGATGAGCGGGAACGAAAAGCCTACCAGGAACGTTAGCTGCAGTCAATGATCGTATCACCACCTAAATACCCGCCTAAAGCAATGAACGGAAATCTCAGCCGTGTAAAGTCCGATGTGAAAGCTAGGATAAGCAGCATGACCGCACCAGTTACATTCGGAGCTAATAACCATCAATCAGCACTTCTCTCTCCCCACACATCTCGCGAGAAGCAGAAACCCATACCAACAGTAAACAGGTTCGTCTTGATAACATTGTACCCCAACCTTCCGACAATCTGCGGCAGGAATAGCGACACACTCTGTAGCGGCACACCCAAGCACACCTCGATGGCCAGCCACGCCCACGCAACCGGCAGCTTAAACACCTTGAGCGACTCCTTCAGGTTGAACTTTTCGTCGACGACCGAGGAGCTGTCGACCTGGATGCGGTGGAAGGCGAGCTCCTTCTCGGCATCGCTGAGGAAGCGGGCTTTGGCGGCGCTCATGGGGAGGTACCACCAGGCGAAGAGGCTGAACAAGACGGTGCAAGAGCCCTCGATAAGGAAGAGGAAGCGCCATGAGGGGATGGAGTGGTCGATTTGGAAGACGCCGAACGCTAGGAGACCTGGCGACTGGGTTAGCTGGGAGGCTTTAGTTTACGGGATTGCCTAAACTAAGTACTAACCACTGAAGGCATTTGCAATATTGCTAGCAGCGTAGAATATTGCTAGACGGCGGGCGAGTTCGCCGCGCCTGTAGAAGGTCGTGAGGTAGTATATGACCTATTATAAGAGGAGTTAGTCCCTTCTTTCATTCATTACTGCTATTACTACTACATACTGCACTAAGGACTTACCAAAGGGAAAAATGCACTTTCAGCCATTCCCAAAAACCACCTGACTGTAAGTAAGCACGGTTAGTCTGTATCCTGCTATTAACAACTCTAAAAGTAGATGTACTTACCTGCCATCATGCCTCCAAAGTTCTTAACACTGGCTCCAAGCAGTGTCATACTCCCAAACCCAAACATCATCACAGGGAGCACCCTAGAAGGCCCATACTTCTTTCCCAGCATCCCCAAGGGCGGCGCAAATAAGACGTATGGCACATAGAACACAGAGAGGATTATATTGTACTGATTTCCTTTAAAGCCAAGGTCTTTCTCAAAACCGTTAGTTTTCGCATTTCCAAGGTTTCCTTTGTCGAGCCTGTGTATAAGCACAGTTAGTTGGTGTACTCAATAAATATATTTCTTTATTGGTATGTATGGCAACATACGCATTAAAGAGGTACATGACCGCCAGAACAGGCATCAGTCTGTAGTCGAAACGTCTGCATAGTGCTCTCTCGGCAGCGACATCGACTACTCGGGCTGTGAGTTCCGTCGAGCCATCTTTCGCTGACGAGATAGATCCAGGGTGTTTTTCCACGTCCGGGTGTTCTTGCTTAATGTCCGTCATATATCGAAAGCTAAACAGCTCTTGCTCTGAGTTTTTTTCCGTAGGTATACAAGTACAGCGTCTAAGAAGACTAATAATAATAAAAAAAGTAACTCGTATTAAGGTGTTGTGTTGTCTCTTATAGCTCTAGAGCTGGGAGCGTGGCAGACCATATATCACCGGGCGAATAAATAAATACTTTAAACCCCCAAAGCCAAAAGAAAAAAGCTACAATTAGCCAGCTCTAAAACAGTCTCCGAAACCCCCCATGGGTCCGCAAATTGATAGGTTATCAGTTGCGCGCGGGCAACAGAGTGTAGCGGGCAACAAGGAGTTACCGCCCGCATGCGGTAATGATAGTCCACATTCCAGGAAGGTTTCTCGGAGTCGCTAATACGACTGCATGCGCACGTAGGATAAGATAGATGGCGGGAGGGAAAAGGCTTGCTTTGGGAATACGTAAACGTTTAAAATCATAGATAAACCTATCGCGTGCCCAGGCCCCAGGGTTTGGTCGAAGGGGTGCGGAGGTAATCTGGGAATTCATATATCTCTACCAAGATCGATGTGCGGCGTGCCGGACTGTAGATGCAGATCGTTTTACAAACTGCTCGAGGAGTACATAGCTGCTTCGTTTGTAGATGTTCCCTAAGCGGTATGTAGATAGATAGATTCACACATGTGCTAAGTGATGCAAATAGGCTGCTATTTGGCACGATGTTTGTGTGTCCTGAGTGTTCTGCTCGCTGTGCGCGTCGAGGGGAGGTTTCGTTTCATCGGGCGGGTGCTGTTGATCACCAGGGCTCACTCGTGACTAGATGCGTGCTAGCTCCAAGGGTAAGCGGAGCGGCGGGGGCTGGTCGGGTGTGCGAACACTGCCAAGCGATGCATCATGACCGTTCCAGATCGAGTCTGCCTCCATAGATTAGATTCGAGATATGGCCTGCTCTGCTCCGACTGTCAGGACTTTCCCGAGCTGAGATTGCATTGAAGAACGTATGCTTGGCTTTAATCTTGATATTAGTCGGTAGCCATGTAACCCCGCAGAATGTCATATAAGAGTACCTGCCGAAATTGATGCTGTGCGGGGGTACTCGGGATGATGTCCGCGATCTTGTAGATAACTCATGTCTACAAAAACAGCAATTGGTAGTGGGGGTTCACACTTGAGTTTCGGAGGGTCGATATTCAAATCGGTGACAACTACAACGAGACCAATGCAACGCTATCAGGACCGATATCTAAGCAGTGACGTTTTTCATGATATAAACATATCAGCACCGACCCGACCACATGGATAAGTTCAAGTACTCTCACCCACACGAAATGTCATCCCGAATATGGCACTGATGGACCTTCTTTTGGGAGATGATTACACGAGATGTAGGTACGGGTTCCTTTGACCCCGGACAGAGCCGTGGGGCCCTGGTACACATCAATCACAAGCAATCACTCGCTATATAAAATGCATACGGACAAGCCCGGTTCCTAGCTTTAGGCAGGCGGGGTACCCTGTTTCCTCGCGGCATCATGGAGTAATAAAACGGCTTCGGAAAGAGGAGCATCGCCTCTATGAGAACCGTAACTAATTTCTACAGCATGCTTATCTATTGCTCAAAGCCAATGGCTCGCAGAAGGAAACATACGAAAAACTAAAAGAAGTTTCTACTTAATCACTTCTACCTAATCCCGCAAACACCAGCGCAAGCCAGGACACCACGCTGTGAGGGTTATATGCCTTTAGGGCCTATGACAATTAGGCACAATATATTACTACTCCGATCCCTCATTCCTGATCGAATGACAGCTTGACTGCTCGTTTCTTAGGTTTGCTGCCCGCCTTTGTCGCCTTTCCCTTCTTATCCTTCACCTCCTCCTTCTTCTCTTTCTCAGCCGGCTCATCATCATCGCCACCGATCTTAGTCGCCTTCCGTTTCTTCCCCTTGACGCCTATTTCAGTGACGTTCTCTTTCAGCACCCTTCCCGCCTCCTCCTCTCCCTTCACCTTCCCCACAACCTCCTTACTCTCTTCCCCAACAGGCACAACGCTCTCCTCCCCAGCAGCAGCACCCTCCTCTCCCTCCGCCTGCGCCCCTTTCCTACTCGTGAGGGCATCAAACTCCTCCCTCGACACCTCTGACCCCTCCATCACATACGCCGGCGCATCCTCCTCGTCGTCCACGGCCGTCTTCTTATTGCGCGGCGCGATATAGCGGTCCGGCCCACCGCCGCCGGCGTGCTGCTGCCGCAGGCGCCGCAGGAAGGCGGGCTCTTCCATCTCTGTGCGCGCGCAGTTTGTTCAGTTAGCCCGGAGGAAAAAGGTTCGCTAGCTGCCCGCGGATGGATGGTTGGGCATGTAGATTACCATATTGGAGGTTTTTGGACTTGTGCGACATGGTGCGAGTGCTTGGTGTTGTTTGTGAGGGCGTGCGCGCGCGTGTAACTACATGTATGGAGCTAGGTGCTGGCAGGGCAGGGGGAGACGTGATTGAGGTGGAAGGCTTGGCGGGTTATGCTTAAGTTTGGGTTTGGGTTTGGGTTTGGGAGAGATCCGTGTGCTCGACAAAACACCCGGGTAAATTATTAATAGGTTTGTACATCTCCCCGGGGGAAGATGATGTTCTCTTGTCCTTTGGATTGGAGGATGGGTTTTGGAGGAGTGTAATACTCTAAAATCGGCGCCGTCGATCTACCAAAATGAACCCTTTGGCGTATAATTGAAGCTTCAAGGTCTGAGACTCATGAGAAATAGCATCAGGAAACCCTCTACTAGCAGCTTGAGCTGCACAGCAGGACCAGCAGTGGATTGGATCGAGCCTAGCCAAGGTCTACAAAATAAAGGTTATTTAGGATTTGTCTCTATGATGCCTACTGACTACATCATAACTTGGGTTGTAATGGAAAGGTTTTGAGTCAAGCTCGTATGATCTGGTAATCCAGTAACTAAGATTTCAAATATTGCTATAGGAAACCTCTGAGGCTATGGTCGATCTCACATTCCCCCTATTGAATAAAGGTTGGTAAGATTAGTAGATGTAAATGCCTTGAACCTGCATGAAAAGTGCCCCAGATTGGCAGCTATATATGTTGCACCTACACTTATGAGAAATGTAGTACTGGAGTTAAAGTTGAACAGATAGGATTGACAGGGGCGTATCCACCCTTTTTAACCACCTTCGAAGGGTCCCAGCGAGTGATAACTCGTGCAACTCGTATTTAATGATTGTTTAGGCTGCCTTAGGAAATCCAAAAATTATTTTTTAGGGCATCTAGGGTGGACTTGGAGTTGGGCAAGGGCTTAGTAAAAGCTTTTGCACGTGGGGGGTTGATATTTTGCTCCACAGTGGTACATGCGGCTAACCTGATTAATCACACAGTGGGATTTTGCTCGACAAGCAGGCCAGATTCTCCCTTTCCCCTAAGTCCACATCGGCGGCCCCCAGTTTTTTTTGGCTCCAACAGCCACTTCTCGCGACGAAGTCTGCTGCTGTCTGCAATCAATCATCTCCAATCCTCTTAACAGAGCTGGTTCGCCGGCATCTTCATCATCCATACAACATCGATTGTAATAGGTGTGTTCTCTACTTGCTTCCACTTATCGTTTATTCCTTTGCCGGGGCTAGTTGCGCAGAGCACGTACTGAGATTTTTTAGGAGTACGCAGTGGCTCTGACAGCAGCAGCCATTCTCTCGGACCGTCCTTGCCATTCTCTTTTTTTCTATCCATCATCTATCTCATCGCTCAGGCGTTACATATTACTCGATAAGCTTCTTTTCGAAGGAATTATCGTAACCGAACCCCTTCCCTATCAACCTTGCAATAACCCCCTCCATCCTTCACTCCCGATTGTATGGGGTTGGTAACCCAACTTTACCAACGGTTCCCCTCAAAGACAAATATGCCATCGCTTGAGGACTTTTCAAAGAATCGACTGTCGCCGCGGTTAGCTTTCCTGCGGCGGCGGGTCAAGTTATCTAAAGGGAACAGCATTACGATACCATTAGGAGTAATCCTACTTTTCCCTGTAACAGTTGTCCTTCTTATACTCGTCCTATTCATTCGACACCCCGATTCCCCCGCAAGAATACTGATCCCATCTGGATCTCCTCCGTCGATAAGGTAGGGATTTTTTCACTCCCGGTCTCTGAAATGGCCGATAGTTGTATGATAGGGGTATTCTGACCACAGTATACAGGAAAATCTCTGAAGAATTCGATAAGCCCTTTGTTACAGGATGCTTGGAACCCGAGACGAACACACCGCGGGCAAACGCGGCGTTCGTTGTGCTTGCCCGGAACAAGGAGTTGGAAGGTGTTATTCAGTCTCTCAAGTCAATCGAACGTCACTTCAATCGCTGGTACCACTATCCCTACGTCTTCCTCAATGACGGCGTCTTCAACGAGGAGTTCAAGAACGCTGTTCAGAACTACACCAGTGGTTCGGTTGAGTTTGGAAAGATTGACTCCAGCATGTGGGGATTCCCTGATTGGGTAGATCATGATGAGGCTGCAGAATCGATCGCAAAGCAAGGAGATGCGGCAATTATGTACGGTGGCATGGCCAGTTACCATCACATGTGTCGGTTTTACTCTGGGTATGGAACATTGTTATTTTTTCACATCGGCCAGGGATCTGTTTCTAACTAGAATTGGGGGGTTAGGTTTTTCTACAAGCACGAGTTGCTGGCAAAGTACGAATGGTACTGGCGCTTGGAGCCCGAGATCAAGTACTTCTGTGATATCACTTAGTAGGGTTTCCTCTCCATAACGATGCATTTCTACAGATACTAATGGATTCAGCGATCCGTTCTTGCACATGGCAAGGAATAACAAGACATACGGTTTCACAATTGCGGTCAAGGAACTAAAGGAAACAGTGCCCAACCTTTTCCGCTATGCGTCCGCATATAAAAGAACCAACAACGTTACATCCAAGGGACTATGGGAGATGTTCCTTGAGAAACCGGAACCACCCAAGGAGAAGAAATTGGACAAGCTTCCTGAAGAGGTGTTGAAGCTTGACCCTAACAGCGGAAAGCTCCCAGATGTTGATCCAGATGCAATGGAGTCGGAAAAGTACAACATGTGTCATTTCTGGAGTAACTTTGAAATCGCTCGTTTGGACTTTTTCCGAAGCAAACCCTATGAGGATTTCTTCCAAATGATGGATAAAAGTGGCGGTTTCTGGACAGAACGGGTTAGTGTTTCCCCCCAATATACCTGCAGTTCTGTTAGATCTGATTACTGATTATTACTGTAGTGGGGAGATGCCCCAATTCATTCTCTTGCCGCTGGTGCCCTCCTTGGTCCCGCAGATATTCACTATTTCCGTGACTTTGGTTATCGACACACCACGATCCAGCACTGTCCGGCTAATGCTCCCGCTCGACAGCTTCCTAGACCAAAATTCATTGAGAAAACAACCACCGATCCAAAGAAGGCAAAAGAAGAGGATGACTACTGGCAACATTGGGATGCCGAGAAGGAGAATGGAGTGGGGTGCAGGTGCAGATGTGATACTGATATTCTGGATATTGAAGGAAAGCCAGGAAGTTGTCTTTCTGAGTGGGTAGAAGTGGCAGGCGGTTGGACATCGGCATGATGTAAGAGACGAATAAATGATGGGTGGATATCGATTACTACTTCTCTCGGAGTCTGTGTATTGCTCTCCATGTTAACTATTTTCACTTTTTTCACTTTCTTATTTTCTTTTTGGTTTTACAGTACCTTTTTTGTTACCCCTTTTTCTGTCTTGCCCATTGCATCTACCGCGTTATAATTCCGCTTCTTTGTGGTCGGGGCTGCAAGAATTGGCATCATAAATTCGTTTTATATTTCAACGGTGGATAGGTTAGTTTGCATTGTTTTATCTAGTCTTGACGCTGGTGTCGGATGCCATTTTTGTGGGTCTTGAGGTTGAAGATGTAAACCGGGCTTTTCTCCTGTTATATCTTATTCTTTTATTATTATTCTCTTCCTGTGTTGTTTTTTCATGTTTTAAACTTGCTAGCGGGCATGGGGTAACATTCCGTGGCATTATTTTATGTCTCATGCGGCTCTCTGGGGAAGGTTACGGTATCGGATAAGGCGGTCAACAAAAAGAGGATTAGCCATGAGCAGGCTTATAGAAGCAGGAATCAAGGAAGTTTGCCGAGTCCAAGAAAATGAATTGGATACTTGTCGATAGGGATGATTTATGATTTCTTCTTTTATGTATGGTAGTAATAGGCGGGGCACAATTTTGGCAAAAAAGAAGAGAAGTGGGCGGAATGACTCGCTTTATCTATGACTGGGCAACAGTAACGATGTCTCAGATATTATTATAACTTTGACGAGAGTCTGTCTGCAAGCTTAAGAGCTGCCCGTACAACAACTGCATGTGTTTGAATCCAGGAACTTTGATGTTTCTACATATCCAACACGAATTGGTACCTGCCGGTCCCCCGCCCCGCCCCATGCCTCTGTGTCATGGATAGCCACCGGCTACAGTCGAACGAGATGGTCAATCGAGATATCGCAGGAAACGTGTGCCATCCTCAGCGAGAGTAACCCTTATCCTGGACTGCGATAACACACGGCCTAGCTGCATAGAGTTAGGCGTGATGCAGCTTGCAGCTCACCTGGCCTGGTGTAATTTACCCCTCCAAGGCTCCATAACAACCATTGCTGAGCTCATACACACCTTTTAGAAGAAGGACACCACTTCTCCCCACTCTGTGCTTCTTCTTCTCCTCCTCATCTTCTCACGGCATTCGCTGTCTTTTGTGCACTCAGACTCTTCCGTTTTGCCTGGGCCCGACAGCTTGTTTCTATTGCCTTCGAAGAAGATCCCTATTGAGCTACTTTTATCTCTGAGACAGTTCCTAATAGCTACTTTAGTTGTGTGCAATACAAACAAATAGACCTGCTTTGCCCCGCGTTTAACTGAGAGTCTAACCTTGTTACATGCTACGGTTGGCTACCAGGAACTCTTGAATAGCTATTACTGTGCGGCGATTCCTTTCTCGCAATCCTGAGCCTTCGTTCTCAGATTTTCTCTTGTCTGACTCAACTCTGAACAACAAGGCAGTAGCTTTTTGCCTCTCGGTGCCGAGGAGCCTCAAAGTCCCGACGTAACGAGACCCACATACAACACTGGAAAGAAACCCCTCCCTCTATCTCCCTCCCTCTTCCCCCGCAACCTCTAAGCTCCCCCCCGATTCACACCCTGGACTCTTCGTATTTACCTACTACGTTCACAAAGGTGTATTTCTCTGTCCTCTCGCTTCACGCTGCTCCACCCATAAACCGCTATCTTGTTCTTTTGTTACTGACCAAAAAACAAGGCTATACAAACCAGCTGTGTCCCACGTCACTAGATATACAGCGACTTACCCCCCCCCCCCCAGATATATAACTCTATAAATATCCCTTGAAATTTCCCATCTTTAAATTTTGGCTCTTTTGAAAAAAGGGGAAAAAAATGCCGACCTATTCAGAGGACGGCGATGGCATAATGGGTGAAAGTACCTATGAGATCCTCACAGACTCTACCCTCCTTACAGACGACGAAGATGATGCATCATCAGTTGCTTCTTTGGACGAAAACAGTGAAGAAGAAGACAGTGCATCTGCCGAAGATGCTGAGTCTCTCGCAGAGTTTCCTGTCGAGACACAACATAACGATCCCCATCCAGGAATCCCAGCATTCGGTGGGTTAGACGAGCAGCCCCTCGAATGTAGTGGAATGACCATGAAATCGGACGGATCAATCTCGGAGCAGATTACCTTTGAAGAACCGGAAGAGTTTGCCGGCGAACAAATCTCGGTCAGCCACAGTATCTGCAACTTCAACGAGGCTGAGACTAGCGAGATCAACACTCACATTCGGGTTGAAGAACCTCCACCAACAAAGCTTTTTGCTACCGTCCGCCAGACTATGAGCAAGTCTCAGCTTATCATGAATGAACCATTCCGTGTTCTTTATATTGGATCCACAGTGGCCAAGGATGACATAATTACAAAGCTAGGTGGTGCCTTGGCTGTACCTATTACAGAATCGACAAGCTCTCTAAGCTCTTGGGAATCTGGATCCAAAGGTTCCCGTTTCAATGTCATTCCTGTTTCCTCTTTCGGGACTCGTAGCTGCTCACCTGAGGTCGAGCTGGTCGAGTCCTTCGGCGTGGAGATGGCTGTAGATGTATGTACAACTGCAAAGTCTTCTAAACGGGAAAATCGTCCGGACAACATCTGCCTATGGTTGAACGGTAATCAATCGGTGCAATCTACCTATGGCGATGATGGTCCTGAGATCACAACTCCTGGATGGAAGCTCCCTCACCTTGCAGTCGTCTTCTCTTCGGATGACGATAATACACAAAGAAGAATGACCAGAGTTTATGCAAGGTCCTTCATGGCTAGGCATTCCGTCCCGACTCTTGTTATCTCACAGAATACGCTTTATCATAAGCCTACCGAGAATTTCGCTCTCGACACGCGCAGTGTGCATATGTGTCTCGAATCCCAATCGGAGTCGAAATATGGTAACTTGGTGCATAAACGTCTTCCTGTTGATCTGTCCACTTTCCTCAATCTCGATGTTCGCCAGTTGAACCGAAACTTGGCTTGTATCACTGGCATTTCTTCAAGCCAGGAAATCTCTCCAGCGCCAGTTGGCAGAACGCGTACGTCCTCCTCCGCTTTGTTCAACCCATTAATGCGAGATGTAGAAAAAACCCCTCACCGTCAAGACGGTAACGCTACGGGCTCCTTGTACTGGATCCGTGAGCAGAAGCGTGATGATTTGTGGAAGTTGTTCCTTGTTGGTTGGGTGTTTGTATGTGGGCTCGCTGGGGCGACGTTCGCAATCGCATATATGAAGTTTTCGAAGTCATCCATGGAAGTGGAGGACGTCACAGAGACTGTGATCAAGGCTGTTACCGCGATCACGGCTACCTCTACGGCGACCTTGGCCGTTCCCACATCAATCTCGGCATTTACGTCCATTTATACCGCGATGCAGTCTGCCCCAAGTATTTCTACTGCATGCGGGCCAAAAATGGACATTTCGAGTCTTATTTATGACTCCTCATTGCTCTCGTTGAACGAATCTGATCAATTCAGCATTCATGTCATCGGTGACAATCATATACTTGTACGTCCTCCGCAAAAGTACTTGCTTCTCAAGAAACCGCCAGCCCTTTTCGTCGAGGTTACTCGAGGCGGTGCGAAGATCGAAGCCGAGCTCTCGAAACCTTTCGACGGGGTTTATACCTTGAAGCTGGATGCCGAGGAGGCTTGGGGTCTGATGAACGTTTCGCTCTGGACGAAGCAAAAGCCTGTGATGAAGGAAACCCTCGAGGTTGACTTTGGGTCTCCATGGCTTAAGCTTTCGGGATGGAAGAAGGTTGCTGGGCAGAAGAAGACGGAGTTACAGACTCTCATTGAACAGGCAAAGACGGACGCAAACCGCATCGCAAGCGACTTCAGCCAAATCGCAGGGCAACAGGCATTGGAGGTCAAGGGCCTGTTGGTTTCAAAGGCTAGAGAGCTTACCAAAGGCGTTACAATGATTTACCGAGGCACACGGGAGATCAATGTCAAGCGTCTTTTCAACTCCGCGCCCCCTTCGGTCTATGTGCAGACAGCCCAGCGCCAGGCAAAGATCGTTTGGGAAAAGAAGGTCGCAGATATGGCTGAGACCACAGCGGAAGCCAAGAAGCGCGGCTGGTTGCGGAGATGAGAAGTATATTGACACCAGACTTTTTTTTTATGATGCAGGACTTTTTTATCATTACGTTCCATTAGGGTGGCAGGTTTATCCGTCGTCTTTTCTTAGGTCATGTGTATTTGTCTCTCTTTGTTTTCTTATGTCTTCTTTTTTGCTTGGGTGTGGGGATCAACTGGAAAGGATTGGTTTGGTGTCAGGTTTTTTTATGTTGTCGTTTTGCTATTGTGTTTCTTTCTCTATTGGTATTTTTTCTTTCTCTACTCTTCATGATTATCTTCCTTGGATACGAATGCCTTCACTGTGTGTGTATCTGTATCTCAAAGCATGATATAGTAAAGGTGTATATGCACATTCACAGGTGAGTGATTTCGGTGCAGTCACAGAGGATAGGATAAGCTAATTGGAATAGTTCGGGGGTTCCAAAACGGGGTGGACATGATTCTAATGTCTTGATTGATTGACTTATTTCGTTTATACTGTCAGGCGCTATGGAGAATTGGGGGAAAGATGATGACTTTGGAAATGGATCTTGCCCCGGTGCATTGACGAAAAAAAAAAAAGGACTTAAATAAATAAAAGCCACAAATAGAAAGGTTTCAAACTTGTCAAATATTCCACTTTTCTATAATTGTGTCGGTGTTGTGGGTGTTGTGGTGGATTGAACAAGGTATGCTTTAACGAGTGACGCTCCATGATGATGTGGAACCTTCACCTGGTGACTTTGAGGCGCGCTTCGTGGCACCCGGCACGTGACTTGCCAAGACCCAAAACCCGCCATAACAAATAACAACGCTCCTCTTTCCCCCACATCAATCAACCCGTTCACCTCGAGAACCAGCTAGACACAGCTGGACAGCTTGCACCGAGAACTGTGACTGCACCTCCCGGAGCTAATATCGCTGAGAGCAACCATCGCGTCCTCCACCACGCCCCCCACTACCTAATCCGATCACCTTTGAACTTCTCATTAGACCGTGCATCCTCGCAATGACAGAGGTGTGTTCGTTTTTTTCCCGCGTCTCCTTCCCGACTCTGGCAGGAAAGTGAAGGATAGTTGAGAGCAATGCGGACAATAATGACGCGCACACGCGGTCATTATTCGCGCACACGCGATTGCTTGGAGAGACGAGCGACGAAACTGGACGTGGAGCTAACAAGGCTTTGGCGACTCCTAGGTAACTCGGAAGGTGAAGCTTGTGACGCAGCAGGCAATTCTGTATGTTAACTATTTTCTCTACTATGTTGTTTTCTCTTTACTTGCGCGTATGATCGCAGTTATTTGGGAAAAAGAGCTAACAGCCTTCCCTATATTTAGAGACAATGTGCCCTCGAACGATGGATTCCCGATGCGAGAATGGTCCATTCGTATCTTTGTCCTAGGACCCAGTGGGGAGGAAATGCCCGCGAGCCTCTTTGATAAAGTAACATATAAGTTACATCCGACTTTCACTAATCCCACAAGGGGTTCGTATATAAACATCCATTGCGTTTAAGTTTGCGGAGAGGGTTGAAGGAAAGAAACCTTTGTTTTAACGTCATGTGCGTGCGCAGTTCTAAAAAAGCCGCCATTTCTGCTTTCCGAGCAAGGATGGGGTGAGTTCGATATGGAGATTATTTTGCATGGTGTGGACAAAGGTGGTGATCACCCCATCCGCCATGACCTGAATTTCCAGAAGAACAAATATGAATCTATCCACACGGTGGTGAGTAGTCCCTAAATATTCACTTGGACATTATGTGTTAATTTCTGCGCAGACATTCACGAATCCACGTCCGAACCTCCTCAAACAACTAGCTCTCTCTGGGCCCGTACCAGGCGCAGATTCAGCGCCACCAGAAGAAAATGGTATAACGAAACGCGATAAACGTAAGAACGACGGCGAGGAGAGGGTTAAGAAGAAGTCGCGAAGCGAGCGTGCTGTAAGAGCTCCAATCTCGACGAAAACATAAAGACAGAGCTCCCCTTTGCTAACCTATCGCGCCGCACTGTAGTTTGATATGGAGAAGCTGGCGGATGGTTTGCAAAAGCTTCAAGAGGAGCATTTGCTCCAAGTCGTCCAAATGGTGCACGACAACAAAACCCCCGATACATACATTAAAAATGATGTTGAACAAGGGGAATTTCATGTTGATTTATATACACTACCCCCACATCTTACACAAATGCTCTGGAAGTTTGTTCAAGAATGTGGGGTCGATGTTTAATTGAACGGATAGACCTTTCCCTTCCCCCAAAATATCACGATTGACTTGAACCGGCCAGAGTCATAATTCTCAAGAATTGACGGGGAAGTACATTGGGGAAGTGCTTGCAAGACCTAGAAAAAACAATAGGAGGATGATCGAGCTTGGATCCCGTGAAAATCGGGCGGGGATGGAAGTGGAAGTAGGTGTGGGCTGGAGTAGGATACTGGATATTTTCGCGGCGCAATTTCTGCGAAGTTTTTCTGCCTGGGTCTTGTACAATATGTTATACTTTTTTCCCCTCTTTCCTACCCAATTGCTACCATCCATCACCCGCCTGGTCCTTGATTCGTATTCTTTAACTTCTATTTCCTTTACCCTCTATCTTTATTCTCAGTTGGTAATCCTAGTCACTTTTTTTCTTTCTTTTTCATTCTGTGGGCATCTGGCTTCGGGGAAGAGCAGGTAGTAGTGGTATGTTTGGGCACGACAAAAAGAAATTGGGCTTGTTTACGTATCCGGGGTGGGGGAAGTAGAAATAAAGGGTAGTGGCAGGGAGGCCTACGGGCCAGGGTTTTTTGGGGTTGTGGTAATTGAACTTGATATCACCCTTTGTCCGTTGTGATTCACTATAAATTTGCCAAAAAGAATGTCTTAGTGGTAGATACAATTTTCACACTATCACCGCTTTTCTGACGCCGCTAGTTGACAGTTCCAATTATCGGCCTCTGAAGATCTTTAGCATCCAAAACCACGGTTATCGTTCCCCCTGTCGAAGATCTTCCCCAATACGGTTAGTCTGTATGTAACACTAATATTATATCGCGAAACGGTAATTAACCACTCTACACCTCGCATAGCTCACAACAATGCCTCCACTCGTACAAATACAAGATACTATACCTATTTCAGATGACGAAGATGATGGAGACAGCTGTGGATCCGATTTACAAGCTATTTCCAGAGGTCAGCTTCAATTTCCGCTTTAGCATCAAGAAACAAACTCCGCTCTACTTACTAGTAGTAGTACAATCAGACTAACGTCTAGCCAATAGATCTGGAGGATCTAGAACAGAGGATGAAGGAGACCAACGAGCAGATTGAGGACTCCAACGACGATGTAACATCATACGCAAAGCTCCTCAAAACCGCTGAGGAGCGACTACAGGCATCTAGGAAGCAGAAAGAGAAATTGGTCGACGAGAAATATGGCCTTGTAAGGAGGAAGCAAAGGCTATTAGAGAGAAGGGCTAGGAATCGAGCCATAAAGCTTGAAGCTCGAACCCCGGCCACTGCTTCTTCGACTCGAAGCCGATTGGGAACTGAAGGGGATAAAGCCCCAGTGGGCCGAGCTGCTGTAGCTTCAAGCGGCTCTGAGAGCAGCTCTAGAGCTATGGGTGCCCCAAGTACACAAGACCGAGCTACACGAGGACAAACTACACATGACCGAACTCTGATGACATCGGATGGGTCCGGGGATAACCTTACAGCTGCAGAAGGCGAAGCCGTGGAAAGCCAGGCCCTCACAGCTCCGAGCCCGAGTGGCCCTGGAGCCGCAGAAGGTCATACTGCGGCAGGCCCAACTGTCGCACCTCTAGGTGGTTTTGCGAGCGGCTTTAGAGCCATAGGTGGCCGAACCACGCAGGGTCGAACCACACAGGGCCAAACTTTAGCGACACCCGATGGCTCCGGGGTCGAAAATGAAGCTGTAAGGAGTCAAGCTCTCACAGCTCCGAGTGGTCTTGGAGCTGCAGATGGTCAAGCTGTAGGGAGTCGAACTCCTGTAGCACCAAGCGTGAGTGGTCGGACCCCACAACGTAAGGCTGTTGGCCCGATATATAGTCCCTACTATGAGGCTTCCAATAGTGATTCCGAAATGGAGACGCCCGTTACAGCCTCCCAGTTAGTTCCGGGAAATCGTCTGAATATTCCTGCAAACTCTAAGACTTTTAGTCGAATGGAAATATCAAATTTAATTGGCGGGAAAACACAGGGGACATGGTGCAATATCAATCAAAGCCGCGTCACACGATATAAAGCAGGGTCTTATATGGCTTTAATTCGTGATCTAAACCATCTACTCCCAACGGCGCCTGGTCTGGATGGTGGGATATATGTCGCTGATTGGTTGAAGAAGGAGGTGGGGAAAAAATACTATATATTCATCAAGAAATCGAGTAACAACTGGCTGTGAGTTTAATCTAATATATTAAGTAGCTAAGGTAAATAGTTTTACTGACTTATGTAGATATTACGGCAAATATTTAATCTCATATATTAAAGAAATTAGTCTTGATGAGTGGAAGAAATTTTCGCCAAACGATCAAAGAAGATGGGCTGAGCATTTGCTGGAACACCTCTGGGGTAAAAACATCCTTGTGAAGAAGAAAGTCTTTAAATCAGTGGAACATCTGAATGTAGGAACACATTGGAAGGAGGTGTTGAGATTCTTTAACCAGGTTCGTCCGACCAATCAACTATCTACTGCCCCTCCCCGACGTCTTCACGCGAAGAATCTAACTATATATACTATAGCCTGATGATCTCCCTCATCTGCGTCTCAAGCTTCTAGGACTCCATTTCATCACATATGACAGAGATTTATACGATAATCTCGAATCTGAAAGCCTCAAATTAGGGCGGAAGGATTAAATGTAATGTAGAAGTATCATCTAGTGTTAAATCTTCGTCCCAAGAGGTAGTATCTGAATTGGTCGGTATCAGGAGGAACAGTTAGGGTATGAAGGGATAGTAAGTTATTTTACCCTGAAATGTGAAATGAGAAAAACTACCTGGTGTGCCTGACCCACCACTACAAAACCTAGCCCCTGCCCCAATAGCGCCATAGGTATCCAAATACCAGAAGAATAAAAAACAAGAATATGAAGACAATAAAACGAGAGTACATATGTACCCTAGTACAATACAAAACTCCACACCGAACAAAGGCAAGAACGAAGACAAAAAAGAAAACCGATTCAAACACTAACCATGCCATCTCATATCATTATGTCCAGTAGAGGAGCCAGGCCTATCCTCTAATCCGCGTGTAAGACATTTGCCCTATTTGTGACAACGAAAGTTAGCAGAGTGATACTACGTGATCCTTGCCTACAGGAGTCATATACCTTCGGAGAACCAGCTCCAAGCTATCGGTGCTCAAACTTCTGCCTGGTGGAATCTCGTCCACAATCCTTACAAGGTTCGCGAATAATTCACCACCCTTGTAAGCAAGTACGGCGGGCACGACTTCGGGATCAAACTCGGCTTCTCGGTAATGAAGCTTGACGAATCGAGTTGTGAGATAGCGGCGGGCCAGTGTATTAAAGCAGTCTTCTACGAACTGACTTTCTGATGACTTTTCTCTTCGTCAGGAACTCTCATTCAAGGCAGAAATTCACCCCTTTCTTTTCGCCTATGTGCCAAATTTGAGCAGGTGTGTACATACCGAATCATTGTAGATTGTCACAACAACAATAGTTTCTGATGAGACGCGCTCGACAGCATCTAAGTAGCCCGCTGCATCCACAGCTTCAACCTTTCCATACTTTCGTTTACTTGGAGACTGCCTCCTTGTGGTCGCAACACCTGTTTTAAGTTCCGCCAATCGGTTTTTCCGCCATGTCTTCACAAAATCGTCGTCACTGCCGCTCTCCCCATCACTTTCCCGGCGTTTTGGAGGCGAAACAGCGATTGCGGGCTCAGTATAGCCCGCGTATTGACCCGGAGATGCTCTGGCCGTACGTTCCCGTCGCCTGGCAGACTCAAAAGAAACAGCATCTGCGAGAACTCCTTTAACACCCTAAGTTAATAGTTAGGTTAGTCATGGGACAATACGAGAAGAATGAAGAGTATTGGGGTAGGCGAAAGATGACAACATACAGTCTGGAATGACCCTGACAGCGAAAGCTTCGATGTATGCTTAAAGGATGGCATATCTCTAGAAAGTCCTACACCAGTTATTTTAATATCGTCTGGATCGTCGTCGTCGCCGTCTTCGTCTTTTCCGTCTTCGTGGTTTAAGTGAGAATCTTCTTGGTCACTATAATCATCCGAGTCGACGTCTTCTGGATGACGACGAGCGGCGGGGGATGCAGCACTTTTAATTGATTCGAGCTCATCCATGGTTTGTTTCTTTTTTTATTACTCTGGGTGTTGAAGTGTGTAGTGTGTCTACTTGATGGACGAGGACAAGGGAGGAAGATGAGTATTGGGTGGGGCGGAGAATTGAAGGGGGGGCGGTGGTGTGGTAGGAGAATAGAGCGGGGATCTTGTAGGGTCTGGCAGGGGGCTAGAAAGCAGGAACGTCACCGAACGTGGGCGTTAGTAGATATGCTGTGTAGTGGCGCGTCCTACCGTAAATAAAATTATAGTAAACAACCTATCTAGGGAGAACGATGAGAAATTGATGTATGTGTAGGTATTTATGCCGGTATGTTGTTTATGGATGTGTGTTGACAATTGTTTCGTTATTCGTGCGAATATGAAATCTTCTGAAACAACCACTGCCTGAGTAGCTTGGTTCGAAGGAAACTACCTAGACTTAAACCTTGATACCCCAAACTTTGATCTCAGGTTAAGGCGATAAAGTTAAGCAATTGGATGAGAAAGGGGGAGGTGATGTATGATGATGCGGTGAACCCCCCTCTGAAACGCTGACCACACATTGTTCGGCAAGGATCACAAATTGCTTTTTTTCGAGTTTGGGTTGACCTACCGTCGGTTCGCCTGTGCAGGAGGATGTGCCTGTCAAAAAAAGATCACAGGTGTCAGGGGGGTGTGGCATGCCACGACCTCTCATACATACTCGTAGCTCTATGGCGTTTCCGAACACGACCAATATTGCATGACATACAAAAAGGTGGATTTGGCGCTTTTTCGTATGTCATGCAATATTGGTCGTGTTCGGAAACGCTATAAAGCTACGAGTACATGTACCGTCCCAAGAAAAGCTCAGATAACTACTGCATGTACCTACATATATGTAGGTACAATATATGTAGGTTTAGGTATGCCCTCAGTATCGTGATGTAGAAGATAATATGCGTCTCCCAAGAAATTTATTGTTCATAAACAGCAAGGGTCTGCTCCATTCGAACTCTGCTTACTTCTTGATATTTACATGTAGTTATTAGGGAATTATGAAACCGGATGCATCGCCCGTTTTATGCTCATTTGGCTAGGGAGATCCTTACCCTGTAACTACTAACTACATCTCTAACTACAGTGCTAGAGACCCTAGGAAGTGCTTGTTGAACACACCTTCCCCATAACCCAGCTACTCTTCTGGTGCATGCCCCCCAGGTTAACGGAACCACATACCTGCATTGGATTCATCACGACACAGGAAAGGAGAGTGGAATAAGAAGAGGCGGCTTTTGGCCAGGGGTTGATGGTGCAGGATTGCCCTTCTAGAAGCCAGGTAGAAACAATGCACAGTGTCAGCGCGCAGCAATCTAAATTCCCGATCACGAAATATGAGACCAGTACGGAAGGCGTTCTTTGACATCTGCACTGCCGGAGCTTTGCGCAAAGGCTATTTTAGAGCGCCAGACTGCACTGCTCAGACCATGGCAAGTCTGGTATATATAGACAATCCTCTGTCCCTTTGGATTTTGGCATTTTAACACAATCAGGTTGTTTGTCTAATTATGCGAAGGATCAAACAACTGTAAATGCCTACTACTACTTGGCTACTTAGAGTAACGGCCTTGAAAGGCAGGGGAAATATTCTTGACATGAAAGAATCAAAGATAAGAAAAACTCCGAGGCCTCGTGCTCTTGCAGCTCGAAAAAAAAAAGGGAAAAATATTACTCAGTACTACACTCGCTCGGCGACGGACATGATAGGCGTGGCAAACTTAGCAACGCGCACAAAGACAAATAATGAGAGCCATAAGTAGGGAAACATAGGTTACAGGTAATAAGGACTTAATGATTGCTGCTAGAAGTAGAATGGGGGAAGATATAATAAAAAAAGAAAATGAACGAATAGAAATAGTAGCCAATGAATTCCTACTCCCCGACCAAAAAAAAAAAAAAAATACCGAGGGTGATAGATCGAGCCAGTTCGTTAATTGCCAGCAGAGACAACTTTTTCTCGTCATCCAATCAATAGCCTTTTGTTTTTTTGAAAAAAAAGTTCCTGGTAGCTGTATAGAGGATTACCACGCCCAAATTTTAAGCTAGATAAAGGTTAGATATCATCTTTGGGAATGACCAGACCACCAGACTTACAGTAGAATCCCATGATCCTGTGCACAAACTAATACCATCATTGCTGACCCCTAGGCAACTGACCCTGTTGTCGTGCCCTGTTAGGGTTCCCACACGCTCTCCACGAAGCACATCCCATACCTAGTAGGGAAAAGCGTTAGCGGCTGAAATCATTGAAGATAGAGTGTCCTTTTTGGACATAAGGATTTAAAGTGTTAGGGATGTTTAAATAAGTTTTAATACTCACTTTGCACTCGAAATCGTCATATCCCGCAAACAGTAATCGGCCTGAAACCGAAAACGCAACCGATGTGATACCGCACAAGATTTGATCAGACTAAGAATAGTTTCGGAAATTAGCCCCGGCTGAAAAGTATTATAAAGACGAGTGTTCTCACCGAATATGTGTTTAGCTCTCTATCAGCACGAATATCAAACAACCGACAAGTTGCATCATCAGAACCAGTTCCGAAAGCGTTTCCGTCAGGGAAGAACTGAACAGCATTGATATCTGACTCATGGCCAGCAAAGGTCTGAACAGCCTTTCCGGTACGAATATCCCACAACTTTGCAAAGGCGTCACAAGCACCAGAAACGAAGATATTCTGATTTGTTGGATTGATACTGAGACTCATTACGTCCCCGAGATGATCAGAGAATTCCGTGATCTTGGCGCCTGTATCGATATCCCAAAGCATACAGGTCATATCTCCGGACGAAGTGAGGATCCTCCTATCGTTGATAAACCTACAGCACGAGAGGTATCCAGAGTGCCCAGAGAGCTCACGTGCAACGCGTGTGGGCCCATCTCTTGAAGAAAGATTATAAACTGAACAAATATTGTCCAGACCACCGCATGCAACATAGTTCCCACTAGGAGCGTACGCACAGGTCATCACCCATGATGAGCGGAGTGGGATGGCATGCACTTTATTGGTGGTGTAAGCATCCCAGATGATAAGTTTACCATCTTGTGAGGCTGACACTAAATGTCTCCTGTCTGTTGACCAATGCATTGCATAGATTTTCGCGAGATGGCCCTTCAGTGTCTTTCGGACTTTCATATTGGTACGTGGTAGGGGTTCAAGTGTCTCTTTTGCCAGTTGGCGCACTGCAGTTTTGAATAATGGTCAGCCATGCCATTCTCACTTCAATATAAATGGAACTCGAATCGTGTATTTTGCTTACAATCAGCGTCTGCCAGCTCCTCCTTCTTGATCTTAATCTTTGCCTTAAGCCCTTCAGCCTCTCGCCTAGCAGCAGCGATTCTATCCTGAATATCGGACATGATTGTATAGTGTAATAGTGTTGGATAAGTGAGCGGCGCTGTTCCTCCGAAGATTAATGGGATGCACTTGCTTGTCGCGAAAGAAAGTTAAACCTTTTTGTTTCCCAGAAGGTATGCTTGGTAGGGAAAGGCTGAGGTTTTTTTCTCTCGTTCAAAAAAAATTAAAAGTAAAGGTAGAAAGAGCGAATGGACTATTATGACAACAAAGAACAACAGAGTAGTACCCCACGAGCGACGCCTCACGGAAAGAAAGATTGACAGACGTCTTTCAAGACGGTTTGGTTGGATGAGATTCGGGGAAGGGGAGGGGGTGGGAAGGAGGAAAGGGGATGGATGGATGGATTGGGAATCTTGGGAATTTAGCAGCTGGTGCGATGCAATATTGTCTTGCTTGACGCCTAGTGCCTACGGGAAGAGGTAAGGTGAATATGAAAAGGGGAAATTAGCTGGTGTAGGGATGTCGGTAACGGGGGGCTGCAACACTCAATCGTGTCTTGCCGTTCAAGTAAACGTTTCCGACAAGGGATTCTTCTGAGAAGATGAGGATGAGTGAAATGGCAGGAGAACGAAGAGCAGCAGCTAACTAACGAGGAATGCAGATGGAAGGCTGAAGGAAGACTGGATGAAGGAGAGTTAAGGTAGGGTGGGAGGGAGCGAACGATGTCGCGATGCAGATGCAAAGGGAGGAGCGAGGTGCGAACGGGCGAATTAGCGACCGGGAAGGATAAAGGGATTCAACAGGCCCACACTTGCAAACGAAGACGCGAACTTTTTCGCGGCTGTGTAGATCTTGCCGGCCGAGACTCAAACAGTTTTGGTTAGAAAGTAAGTGTGTAGTACCCACATGAACAACGTCCAGTAGGTAACAAGTACCACGAATTCTATAACTTTAGAGTACTTGCTTGATCTACAAGCTATGTATTCACCTATGTATGCTCTGCAGTGGCAGGTACATGTACTTTATGTAGGTACATACATATTGACCAGCCCGATTAAATCCGAGGTCAACCGATATCCGGAATGCCCTCATCTCTCTGAAGCTATTTTATGAAGAGCAGCTGCATTTATCTTTCCTCCTCTTCTACATCTGGAGTGTGTGAGTGCGAGACCAAGCTAAACACAGCTTATGGGGACGGATGACAAACTATTTATCCACCGATGTGGAGCTTCCCTCCTGAAAGAGTATGTGCCTGGGATAAATAATAATCAACCCCAGAAGATTCAGTTAGCCTCATCGCCCCCATCCCTGCATGCTTGCGCTTGATCTAGACGAGACTTCCCAACTAAACCTCAGTAGTAAAAACAAAAAAAGGCTCAGTCCGCAGTGGTCGTCATGTCAGTCAACATGGAGGAACTAGAAGTTTTCTGCAAACAACTGCCAAAGATTGTTATTTCTCCAACCCCGTTTATCAAAGATCTAACCGGGCTGACTATCGTGTTGTATGTAGGAACTTCATGCCCATTTATCGGGAAGTATAACTCGCGAGTGTCTCCATGAGATATACAAAAAACGCAAGGAAGCAGAGCCCAGTATCGAGCTGGAAGACCCCATGATCGTAATTCCACCGGGAAAAGTTGACTATGACCTCGAGACATTTGTATGATATGTATAACCTTTATCATGGCGGCCAGGGCTTACTTTTCGTGGAATTCGAAAGTTCCCTCTTTTTTCAAAATATATCTACCAGCTTTGTAACGACGTCCAAAGTGTCCGATATTCCACCAAGAGAGTTCTCCAGGACTTTGAGGCCGATGGTGTTGCATACTTAGAACTTCGTACCACTCCACGAGAGTTTAAAGAGACTGGGATGTCGAAGGAACAATATGTTGAGACTGTCCTGGAGAGCATCGAGCAATACGAAAAAGACGCATCAACTTCCATGAAAACTGTTCTTTTGCTTTCTGTTGATCGCCGCGATTCTTTTCAAAAGGCTTTAGAATGCATTGATTTAGCCATTCGCTACAAGTATCGGGGTGTTGTGGGAGTTGATCTTTGTGGCGATCCTATGGTTAGTATAGAATGCTGTAGGCCGCAGATGCATATTGAGTCCTGACCGCTAATAAGGAGATTGCAGAAAGGTGATGTCACGATATTTCGTGAAGTCTTTTCAAAAGCACAAGAAAACGGGCTGGGAGTAACGCTTCACTTTGCAGAAGCTGCAAAGACATCAAACGATGAAGAATTGCTTGTCCTTCTTTCCTTTAAACCGGACAGAATTGGCCATGTTATTCATGTTTCAGATGCCATTCGCGCAAAGATATCCAGGAGGAAATTGGCATTGGAGCTTTGTATTTCATGCAACGTACACGCCAAAATGATAACGGGATCCTTCCAAGATCATCATTTCCGTGATTGGTGGGTGGAAAAGCAGTGTCCCCTGATTCTATGCGTATGTTTTCCCACTTCTCCGATTTGAGTGTTTAAGCCAGCTAGGATTCTGGTAAGAGAAAAATCAGCAAGGGGAATATTAGCACTCGCGCCTCGCTTACCTCCAAGATTATTTTGGTAATCGTGTGTCTCTTGCTGGTATTTTCTGTTGCTAGATAACTCAGCTGGCTTGAAACTCTATCATCTCAAAGCTATTTTCTAACTACAGTACTTAGACGGATGATGTGGGGGTTTTTTGTTCACCCCTTTCGAACGAGTATACAATTGTGGCACAACACTTCGGCCTGACCCGCCTACAACTCTGGGAGTTAAGTTTCCAGACAATTAGTCCAATATTTAGCGGGGAAGAGGAGAAGATACGGCTGAGAAACTTGATGCTCTCTTGGCGCGAGGGCAACAAATTGTAAGGCTACTTCGTGTAGATCATATAGATTGAAGATTGGATTGGCCGTTTAGAGCGGTGAAGGTTTGGGCGAGACCCGGGGATGGCCCACAAAGATTTTTACATATGTCTAAGGAAAAAACGCCAAGCCCCGCCATTGCGTCTCGCTCAACCCCACAGCTCTACTCGTGTCGTGTATACGTAGATACATGTATGCAGTGAACGGAAGGCTTTGTAGGGAGGTTTTTGTCCATGGTTAGGGATCCGTTTTCAATGATGAAGTTAGAGAACGCTTGCCGTCATAAATTATCACTCGATACTAACAAGAAACGGACGCCCAGCTGTACTGGTAGCTCCTCAGGGTAGCAGATTTCGGTTAGTAACAAGACTCGTAACAACACTACTTTCCGTGCTGGGTATGATTCCTTCATGTCTGGGAATTATACACCCCGCCTCCAGGTTCTATACCCACAACTATCACCCTTCACTCCATATATCCCCACATAAAATGGCTATAGTAGTAACAGCTACGGTAGACATGGCAATTTCAACACCGTCCACAAAAATGTTTAATTTGCGGTGCCACAGTGAGAATATAGCTACCAATGGCGTTAAACTAGGCACATATATCTCATGTGGCCAGTGGCCTCTAACTATTTTATGTATATTTTTTATTGCTGCACGATTGACTGAGTGTCCCATGAACATGAACTCCAAAAGATTCATAGTTAGAACTACTTGTACTGTACATTAGTGTTTAATCGACGCGACAAGAAGAATTTTAAAAGACTCAAATATAACCAACAGATGCATTTGAGGGATGGACATAAGAGCAGGCGTGCCAGGCGCCCAAGTAAAAATGGAAAGAAATCAAAATCAAAACAAATCAATTATTACACAACGTTAAAACCAAGAAGGAAAAAAAAGATAACTACTCCCTCCTTGTAAGGGAAAGTGATCAGGTTTCTTTAACCAGAGGGACGGTACTATCATAGTCTAAGGACTTAACTATACCTAGCCCTTTGGTCCGACCCTCACGGAAGAGAAGCTTGTCGCCAACACAGAGAAATTCCCTATATACAGGACTCATGTGAGATGATTGCCAAGAATTCAAATTCGTGGAAGAGGGAACTCACGGTCTCTGACAGAATTCAAAAGCGACAATAGCCCTATCACCAGTACGCATAAGATCGCGATCTATGTCAATAATACGGCATGTCTGGCTGACGGGACCGACGTGTAGCATAGCCTGGTATTTTGGCTTGATAGTAGTTGCATGGGACAAGATCAAGACTGCAGTGAAACTGTACGTCAACTACCAATCTTGATATTTAGACCTAAAACAACATGACGTACCTTCGGCAACAAAGCGCATATGCGCTTTGGGAGGGACTTCAGATCGAGGCAATACAACCATCCCTTTCCTAACTTCACGGCGTCTAACTTTCTTAAGCGCAAACGAAGCGCTTTGACCCGCAGAACAGACGGGAACAGCTATCCGTTTCCGTTCGATAGATCTGACAGTTGTTTGTATGAAATTTCCCAAGCTGTCTGGCCCTAATTGAATTGGATCGCCAGCGTGAATCACGCCGCTCTTAACGACACCAGAAACCACTGTTCCTACAAAGGGCACAGAGAAGCAGTCATTGACATGGAACTCGAACGACGACTTTGAGTCGAATTTTCCGTGAAACGGCAAAATGTTTAGAAACGTTCTGATGTAATCCAACCCTTGACCAGTAACATTAGATACCTGGAAGACCGGGCAAATACGTTCGCTGACAAACTGTTTGGCGGTGTTGACAACATCCGTCTTGCTTTTTATGAATATAGGAATTTTGCGTGCGCCTGGAGATTTCAAGATTTTTGTGATCTGAGTCATAGTCTGCTCAAGAATTTGTGGGGGACAGATGTCAATCTTGGTTACCACCACGAGGACGGGGACATTTAGTGCCAGTGCAATCCCAAGATGCTCGCGGGACATGCCAATAAGACCGTTATTTGCAGCAACCATAAGCATAACATAGTCCGGAGAGGTTCCTAGTAGACCGAAGACAGTGGTTCGCAAGTACCGTTCATGACCAGCAAGATCAGTGAAGGATATCACTTTGGCAGAGCGGTTACCAATCTCCTCCCATTTGAGCTTTCGACCCGGATCATTGCTGCCGATTATGTTCGATTCCGAGTCATAACCAAGAATTTCCATCCCTTCGCCCAACAGTTAGAATTGAAAAATATTAGTTGTTTTGATATCATACCAACGGAGCTGGTTCGGCCAGACTCGATCTCATGTTTGTGTCTGAATAGATTTACACGAGTTCGCCCTCGTCCATCATCTAGGGTGTTTTTGGTCAATACACCTAACATGGTAGATTTCCCTGCGTCGACTATAAATTTGCAATTGCTTAGCATTACTCGACGTTTAGCACGCAGATTAAATATTTACCATTCCCAACCACTGCCACTCGGATTTCGAGCAAGTCCTCTAGTGATTCTGGCTGTTTTCGTATTAGTAGCATTGAGCTAGCACCCTTGTCGTCTGATGGTTCTTCTCCATCAAGCCCCAAATTATGTGTAATCAATACTGTTATAGATGCTTTGAGCTCTAAGACAGCGGCTTTTACCGATTCCATCGCAAGCTCATACTCTTCTTTAGTAAAGCCCATAGGTTCTTCAGTTGTGTTATCAAGCCCTACGTCGAACAAGGTCTCTCCTCGGCCTTCTGCAATTCTAGAAGCTATGAGCTCTTTGAGCTTGGGTCCATTCTCCTCCTGGGGGCCAAGAAGAAGATCCCTCATTCCTACACTAGGTTGAGTATCATCAGAGAGACCCAATGTCTCAAGAATGCTCAACTCGTCATGCTCGTCAGTATGTGTTGTATCGCCACCTGGTTTCCGTAGTCGAGTCTGCTTCTCAACATAGTCGGCAAAGTCACTGAGTGCCACCTCGCCAGCACGGCGCCTTTCGTGTGCTATTTGCTTGTCTGCTCGTACGTTCGACATGATTTGTTGATGGGGTGTTTTTATTGGAGAAGATAAGTATGTTGCAATTAGCCGAAAGATTTGGTTTTGGAGGTCTGCAGTATTCGTAGGATCATTGGTCTATAAGGTGAGACAAATTAGCACGAATGCTGGAGAATAGATATATCAATGTGATAGGGAGATAAAAGGAAAGGAGTCGGTACTTTTATAGAGGATACTGATGATTTTTGAGCGCACCTTTGTTGAGTCAATTCAACACTGGGAGCTTCATAGGGTAGGGGATGAATATGACACGCTGGGTGACCCCGCCTGACTCATGCTTATTGCTCATTATTTGGGGCTGTAAATTTCCAATGGGCAAGTACTCCAAAACAACCACCGCTATTTTCCATTAGCCCTGAAAGTATTAAATTTAAATTCTCATAGTCTAGCTGATAAAATCGTTGCATTTCGTTATTTGTAAGAAGGAAGATGAGTGATGGGACATGATGATGAGTGCAATTCAGTGTGAAGAGTTAAGCCTCGTAACAGTGATACTTAGTCATCGATTTATGACGTCTGTGCCAAATCTTCGGAATCACGTGATCAACCCACGAAAGAACATCATGTGATGGCAAAAATACATCATGTACTTCGGTATCAAGGGTAAGTGAGTAGAACGTGGCAGCGTGGCTAAAGCTGTAGTTTTCCTGTTTTGCTCGCGAATATGAACCGCCGCGTTCTACTCACTTACCCCTGATACCGAAGTACATCCCTTCGCCCGCCAGAGCAAAATCGGAGACATATTAGGCCCGCGACGGCGTGGTGATATTCAGAAAGTCTAACTACCTACAGACTGTGGAGACTGAAAAAGGTATAGGAGGGGTCACAAAAGGTGACTTTACTTGCCCGATTATAAAGAGTAGGACGGAAATACAACAAGCTCAGCGCCGCAACGGCGCAACGCAACGCAACGAAGCCCAACTCGACGAAGCCCAATGCAATGAATTCAATTTGTTACGCTTGATAATTATTGTTACCAATATACTAGTATTTTCCTCAGAAAAACGTATGGTTATGATACTTGCTCGGTGTTGAGGCGTTATATCAGGTGCGAGCACGTACAGTTGCGACTCACCCTTCCTTGTACTATTTCCGTCCTACTCTTTATAATCGGGCAAGTACAGCAAAGGGTTTACGGGGGTTAGGTTTATTGCCGAGTAAAAGCTGCCCATTAGCGTCTGGTCGTGAAAACACACGAAGGGATGTACATGGTATATACATGTATTTGCACCTGAGTACATGTACATGTAAGTACCTACACGTAGAGTAGAGGAGTTACTGTTGAAAGGGATTCTTAGACAAGGAATAATATGGTAGCGCTGTGTGTGTTAGATAAGCTCAACGCGACGCGACCAATTTCCCCTGATAGGCCGTTTAGTAAGCGAGCTTAACACGTCTTCTCGTGTTTCCTACAAGCTCTGCGAGAAAGGCTTATCATCTACTCTTTTTTAGAGCCGCCACATACCATGAAAATCACCGATTCTCCCCCACAGAAACGTAGACGGTGTGCCGAAACTGTTGGTCCTACTACCAATCCAGACACAGAAGCTCTTTCCACATGCCAAAGAGCTGGAGTGCCCATTTTGGATGAGTCCAAGCCTGCCTCCAGTTCTAATTTTGATCCAAAAGTGTTTACCGTTTTCACAGGAGAGGAATTATCGCTGGACATACTAAAGAGATTGGAGGATATGTCTGGTGGAGATATGGAAAGAGCCATTAATATGCAAGTTAGATTTTAGCAAACTCCTAAAAAAAATATAACTAACTGGATGAACAGGTACTTTGATGGATCCTGGAAAACTGCAACTGCCCCTCGGTCTTTGTTAACCCTTAGCTCGTCTCGAAAAAGAAAGGAGTCATCGAAATCCGTAGAATCCTTATCAGTTGCAAACTTACTTCAAGTGGAGCCTGTTCACGAAAATGGAGACTTGACATCAAAGTTCGAGAAAAGGTATATCGGTGCTTTTGGCGTCGCTGGCTGGGCAACAAAAAGTGGTACAGGTATGATTTCCCATGGAGAATCTATAAGAATCGAACGGCAAAGACAGGCTTCGCAAACAACTACTGCAAGAAAAGCTACTGCAAGAAAAACAAAGGGAAAGAAAGAGACGGAGAGCGAAGGGCCAGTTGCTCCCGGAAGAAATCCTCCGATGAGACAACGAAAAACTCAAGATATCGTAGTTCGGTTCACCAATTCTAAGGGCGAAGAAGTTGGGCGTTTGCCGCAAGACACTGCAGCCTTCGTATCTACTCTTATCGACCAGCATATTTGCTCATTCGAAGGGTTGTGTGTATATGCACCGGATAGAATACGCACAAATGATACAATTAATATACAATTGAGGTGTTTCATGCTAAGAAGAGGCTTTGAGCAAAGAAACATTCAACCAATTGATACGAATCGTGCTGCAGATATCTTTGCTGCAAAGGAGACAGATGATGAGAAAGCATTGCGCTTAAGACAGGTGGCATTGGTAAGGCTGTTTCAGGAGATAGATCTCGAGCCGTCTGCAACAAATGCCGCCACCACCAAACACAAAAGAGCTGGCATCCTACAAGCTGCTGAGATGGCTGAACAGTACGAAGCAGCTGGGCCCGAAGCGGCTAGTAGCGCGGGCAAAGAAGTCTCAGAGGGGGAAAAGGAAGAAGGGAAAGAATTGGAGCAGGACCAACTTGATCAATTATACCGTTTGTGGCCTTTCGAGTACACGGTAATGTGTAAGCTTTTGTTGACGTCTATCATATCTAGGAAAGGCACAATCATTTGATTTTGATTACCCGGAGACAGAGCCCGCAGACACATTTACGATGGACCTTCGAAGGTATCAAAAGCAAGCACTTCATTGGTTTCTCAACAAGGAGAAGAATATCTCTGAACGGGATGACGAGTCTATGCACCCTTTATGGGAAGAGTACATATGGCCTATCAAGGACGAAAATGATACCAAGCTTCCTAGAGTTATTGGTAAGGATAAATTCTACGTCAATCCGTATTCCGGTGAGCTTTCACTTGAGTTTCCACGGCAGGAGCAAAATTGTTTAGGCGGCATTTTGGCGGATGGTATGCTTGGTCTCTTCCTCTTTTTTTGAACGAAGTATTTTAACACCAAGGTTAGAAATGGGTCTCGGAAAAACAATTGAGATGCTTAGTCTCATACATTCCCATAAGTCCGACCTTGCGAACAGCTTACAATTTTCCTCCAAGAAGAAGAAATTGCCAAGTTTCCAGAAAGTATCTAGCGAGGTGGATCCTGCACCATGTACAACGCTTGTCATTGCCCCAATGAGCTTGTTATCACAATGGCAGTCAGAAGCAGAGGCAGCTTCAAAGCCCGGTACCCTCAAGACTTTGGTCTATTATGGCTCTGAAAAGAAGGTTTCTTTGAAGAACATATGTAGTGTTGAAAACGCTGCCACTGCACCGAATTTGATCATTACGAGTTATGGGACTGTTCTTTCGGAATATACACAGATTTCCAAGACGGGCGGTAATCGAGGGCTTCATAGCGGACTTTTTTCAGTAAAATTCTTCAGAATTATATTAGATGAAGGGCACCACATCAAGAACAGGTGAATAAATAAATCCATCTTCAGTCCTCAGATAACATTAACACCTAGGAAGATCAAGCAAAACGGCAAGAGCTTGCTATGAACTCAGCGCCGAGCACCGCTGGGTTCTAACAGGTACGCCTATCGTCAATCGGCTAGAAGATCTATTCAGCCTAGTGAGGTTTTTACGAGTCGAGCCTTGGAGTAATTTCTCTTTCTGGAAGACATTCATCACTGTCCCTTTTGAGGCCAAAGATTTTCTACGAGCTCTCGACGTTGTCCAAACCGTATTGGAACCACTTGTACTGAGGAGAACCAAAGAGATGAGAACGCCTGATGGGATGCCTTTGGTTCCTTTACCCCCTAAAAAAATCATTATCGAGAAGATTATACTTTCGAGGGCTGAAAGAGAAGTATATGATCATCTTAGAAACCGAGCAAAACAATCCCTTGCACATAATCTTGAGGTATACTCCATTCTCTAGTAACGTGTAAGGGCTGTGTTAAACTATTAAAGGCAGGTACACTCATGAAATCATACACCAGTATCCTTGCGCAAATATTAAGACTTCGTCAATCATGTTGTCATCCGACCCTGATCCGGAAAAAAGAGATCGTTGAAGATGAACTGGAGGCTGAAGCCGCATATGACGCAGCTAAGGGCTTCAGTGACGATATGGACCTGAATGAACTCATCGATCGGTTCTCAGATCAGCAAAACGAAGAAAATTCTAATATATATGGCGTAGAAATACTCAAGCAAATTCGGGACGAGGTAGAGCATGAATGTCCAGTCTGTTTTTCGGCCCCCATGGATGATATGACTGTCACTGGGTGCTATCATGCGGCCTGTAAAGAATGCTGGATGGATGTGATTGAGGTATGAACCGCCAAACCCCGCTTGTGAGTGATGAAATCTAAATTGATAGCAGAGAGGCAGGGAGAAAGAGGAGGTACCAAAGTGTGTCATCTGCCGCGAAGCGATAAATGAACGAGATCTTTTCGAGGTCATTCGGCATCAACCTGACAAACCCATGGATGGCAGTAGAGAAGACATGTCGCCGTTGGAGATAACCCTTCGGCGGGTTAATTCCAGATCATCAGCAAAAATTGAAGCTTTGATTAAGAAGCTAAAGCAGCTAAGAAAGGAGGAACCAAACACAAAAAGCACTATTTTCTCCCAGTTCACATCTTTCATTGATCTTATTGAGCCTGCGTTAAAAAGGTAAAAAATTCGGTTGGGTGAATAATGTGCTTATATATATTCTAACGTTATTCCAAGGGAACGAATCACATTCTTCCGCTTTGATGGTTCAATGCAGCAACAACAACGTGCAATCGCCATTGATAGCTTCAGGACATATGAAGGCGCTGCAGTTCTTATAATATCTCTCAGAGCCGGGGGTGTCGGGCTTAACTTGACGGAAGCGAAGAGAGTTTTCATGATGGACCCGTGGTGGAGTTTTTCCGTAGAGGCTCAAGCAATTGATCGGGTTCACAGGATGGGGCAGACTCAAGAGGTTATCGTCCATAGGTTTATTGTTGAGGGGAGCGTTGAGGAGAGAATGGTCAACAAGATACAAGCAAAGAAGAAGTTCATTGCGTCGTCATTGGGGATGATGAATGATGACGAAAAAAGACAGGCCCGGATAGACGATATAAAGGATCTTCTTAACGACTAGTTGGAGTATGTTTCTACCAGAAACATATGGACTACGCACACGTGCTTTGACTAAGTATGTATATCTTAAACTCCAGTATATATAGCACTCGTGGTTCATACTTGCTATTCGCGGGGTTGGTTTCATAAGGTTGAGGAACAGCAGTCGGAGTTTTAGAGTATTGTTTACATATACATGTAGTATATATCAGGCTGTAACAATACCACTAGATGTACATGTACTTAGATAGACGTAAAATACGTATATCATATTGGATCTTTTTTGAAACCAAGAATTTTTAGTGTAATATAAAGGATAAGTCAGAAATCGGTTTCGTATCCCTTCGTTCGTGCCCGCGATTCACATCCCTTCGTGTGTTCCGCAGATGGAGACATATGAGACCCACGACGGCGTAGTGATAACCATGAAATCTAACTCATTCCAGACTCTGGAATCGCCAGAAAAAGAAGAAGTCACAAACGGTGACCTCACACCAAAACAGGCTCGCGGAGTGAGGTTAGGTTTAGTAGCCAGTAAAACACCACTTTGGGATAACCTCCACTTAGTACCTGGTCCTGAAAACGAACGAAGGGATGGCGTGCCACATTCAAAAACCTAATCCTAACGATTAAATTCCATCTAGATATATATGTAGTTATATTGAATTTTTGGCATTGAGAAGATATCATAATATAGATTATAGTTTATGGTAGACACTACATAGGTTACCACCAGATTCGAGTTTGGCTTAACTGGCTGATGCTCTCGAGTGACACTCTATGACCCGTTATACCCACCAATATCTTGGCATGCATGCATTGCGGCTCTTCAAACTTTTCCAACTTCTCAGCACCCACCACCGCATTAAGACCTCCACATCACCATGTCAAACCACATCCTGCGTCCCTGCCTCCGGGCGGTAACTACCCCCCTCAATGCCACCTCATTCTCAACCACCGCATCCTCCGCGTTTACACGACTCAACCGCGACCGCTCCAAGCTCCGAGGCGTATCCGCTCTACGACGCTCCCCTAAGAAGATTGCCCTCGCGGCAGCAAAGTTCCCGTTACCAGAACCGGTCAAGTTGGAGGACCACAAGGACAAGCTTGAGGTCAACCCGGACCATGGCTTGTGGGGGTTCTTCGCCGATAAGAAGGCGCTGCCGACGCCGTTAGAGGATAGCGAACATGGTATGTGGGCATTCAACAATTGGGCTGAGGCGGTCAATTGAGATTCCTAACCACGCTTCCAGGTCGTGCCTGGACCGTTGAGGAACTCCGTGCAAAGTCGTGGGAAGACCTTCACAAGCTGTGGTGGGTATGCGCCAAGGAACTCAACATAATGTTGACGCAGCGGATCGAGCGCGAACGTCTCAAGCCCGGTGAAGGCGCCCACGAGGCACGAAGAAGGGCCATGCAGATTAAAAACACACAGCGGGGTATTAAGCATGCTCTCACAGAGCGATACTATGCGTGGCAGGAGGCACAGGCTATCGCAGCGACCGACCCGGATGTGGACTTGAGTGGAGACAGACCGGCTTATTCGCCGAAAGACTTCGAGGAGGTAGGTTTCGAAGTGGTAGGGATGTGAGGCTTTGTGTCATGTGTTAATAAACGTTAACAGGAAACTCCGGATGTGTCGAGCACCGCACCAGCGCAGACACCAGCACCGCCGATGGGGAAGCCAACAACTTTGTAGGTTTAGCTGAGCGAGTGCGGAAGAGCCGGAGTTGGTAGATACACTAAATATATATTGTAAATACTTACCAGAAGAGGTTGGCCTTATGTGCCATCAACATCCAACCCAAGTAAACATAGAGCTATCCGATGAGTTTAGAGTTAATAAGTGCAAGGGCTTATAGTGGTTTAGCCAGTAAGCAAACGGGGCTTAATCTTCATATTGATATGCAAGAATCTGCGTTCAGTGCATTAAATCCATACTAAACATCTCAAGTTCTTAAGTGACGGGCTCCCAGCTGTTAGGTGGTCTACCTGATGGTGAAGTTGCTATAAAGAGGGCTGTTTCTTAGTCCGAGGCGTTGAGATATCATAAACGATCACTCGCGCGAGGATAGGGAAGGCAATAATTGAGAGCATATTTCCCCACTTGGTGCTGCTGTTCCGTCTTGGGAATTGAGATTGCCAATGGTGACCTTTCTTGTTTAGATTGAGAACCGAGTGACACCACGTGAAGAATAAGGCAACTACATATAATGACCCAGACACCACGTCATAGCCTGTAAACCTGTTAAAATTAGTCTCAAGGACATGTATTATACCACAAATCATTTCAAAGACACTCTCACCACTTGTAACTGTTGGCGTCCGGCATTTTAAAGCTCCTTTGTCCTACTACATACCTAACGAATAAGCCTCATACCTCAAGCCTGATCAATGGGATGGGCCGTTTACAAAAGAAGGTATAAATGGAGACCACATCTATTCATACTATTACAGTAATCAAAATGTCTTGGGCCTTTACCGCATGCAGAATCGCTAATATTTACCTTGTAGACTAGAATATGTACTAGGGCACGTACGTAGGTAGATGTTCACTGTGCGTGTAATCCATGCTCGCCAAGATTTCGTTGATTTTTCTCTGGGCGCTATTTCCTATACCCTTCAACAAATATATCCAAACCTCACACTCTGCATTTAGCACCCACCAGCACCAATGGCAGACATCGAGGTACTACTTCTCTTGGTCAGTTATCTTGCTCACCCACTAACCGCGCACAGGACCGGATATCGCAGCACTCCCACGCTTTCGAGGGACTATTGTCGCTCGTACCGGTAACTGAGGTACTTCCACCAGGCGCAATTATCTCTTTGCAGCGCTGACAACATATTCACACAGAAACGAGTGCCTACGAAACAAGAGAGGAAAGAGGAAGAAAAGAAGGCAAAGAAAGCGAAACTTGAGCAGAAGCTTGCGGCGCGAGGGGAACAGATAGATAACAGAGAACCAAAGAAGGAAGCTGTACACCAGAAAAAAACTAAGGATCCTAAGCCCAAGCAGGTACCAGAAGATAAATCTTCAGAGGCACCGCTGGTAGAAAATACAAGTGCAGAGAACTCCGCCAACTCAAAACAGAAGAAGAAGCAGCAGCAGAAAGAAAAGGCGACAGCAAAAGATGAACTGAGTAATGGTACCACCGAGAAGACAGAGACTGGAAAAAAGGATAAATCAGGGTCTGGAGAGAAGGAGCTCGCGAAGAAGGCGCCCGAAAAAAAGACACCCGTAAAGAATATCTCCACAGAGAAGGAAACGACCAAGGAGGAAACCGCAAAGAAGATGGGGCCCATAAAAAGGATGCCTGCAGAACAGGAAGGTGCAGAGCAGGAGGGTGCAGAGAAAGATGTATCGACAGAGACCTCTATAAAAATCTCTTTAGACCCTTCAGAAATTACTGTGGCGCCCTCCAGCGATATCGCAGCACACCCAGAGGATACTGATACACCCCCGCAACCTACCGAGCCCATCTCTCCTACAGCTCGTGCGGAAGCCCGTGCCCGACTTACAGCTCATATAGAATCCCTACGCACCCGCCGAAACCCCAAATCAACTGCTCGTGCTACTCTACTCGAAGCCCGTGAAAAAAAGGCCCAGGCCCGCAAAGAGCGCAAGAAGACACTCCGCCTCGCTCAGAAACTAGAGTCTACCTCCCTCGACTCACCTGACTCGCCCGCTTCTCCACAGGCCCGCCCACCACCAATGACACCTAAAGAGATGGAAAAGGCCGAAAACAACTTCACCTTTGGCGCCGTTACATTTGACGATGGCCAGGAACTGGATCATACACTGTCAGACTTCAAGAAGAGCCGCAAACGCAAGGGACCCACGGATGTGATGGGACAGCTTAAGCAAGTCGAGGCGAAGAAGGCACGGCTAGAAACAATGGATCCGGAGAAGAGGGAAAAGATCTATGAGAAAGAGATGTGGAGTAAGGCGTTGAAGCAGACAGCGGGCGAGAAGGTGAGAGATGACGAAAAATTACTTAAGAAGGCACTGAAGAGGCAGACGGTACAGAAGAAAAAGAGCGAGAGGGAGTGGTAAGTCCTGGGTTTTCTCTAATTTTCGGAAGAAATGCTAACGTACTATAGGAAAGAGCGAAAGGATTCGGTAGCTAAGGGTATTGCGGTGAGGCAGAAAAAGAGAGAGGGGAATATTAACGCAAGAAAGGAGCAGAAGAAACTTGGAAAGGCAGGAATGAAGAAGAAAGCGAAGATGGCCCAGAAGGCGGGTGGGAAAAAGAAGCCTCCACCCCAACACTCGAAGAACAAGGGCGGAAAAAAGTCGGGGGACAAATCCAAGTCCGGCAGCAAACCCGCCGGTAAAAGTGGAGGTGGAAAGAAATTTAGTAAATAATGGGGATTTTTATAGGATAAATAATTCACGCATTTTGTAAATCTATGAGCAGGTGGCTTTAGTCACAGATCCTCACTCGACTATTTTGAACTTTAAAAATTATCCCAATCCAATGTCTATATGGGATTTTTATATCCTATTATGCTACATAACTCATTGGTTTCATTTGCGGATGCATCCGCAACAGTTATTGGACACGCAAAGTACCCAGCGAGCGACTATTTGACATTACAGTGGAGTCTTATTAGTAGCACATCTTTTTACTTTTAATCAGGTGGATATGAGCGAGACTGTGCTCTATACAAGCATATTCTCGATAGCAGCACCCTATGTGACCTTTCCGGCCGTATACTACTAACTATGCCCCGCTATAACTCTTTAGTTCTCTGTGTAATCTTCATCTTCGTCATCGTCATACTCCCCCTCCTCGTTAATTCTCCTTCTCCTTCTCCGTTTCCTCCTAGTTTCCGGCCTTTCCACTAACACCTCTTCACCCTCCTCCTCCTCCTCGTCGTCCCCCTCATCTGTATCTTTGGAAACCCTTCTGGCAGTAGTCAATCTCCTTTTCCTTTTTACAGGAAGTTTTATATCCCCATCCCCCTCTTCCTCGTCCTCATCCTCTGCATCCTTGGGAACCCTTATGGTAGTAGTTAATCTCCTTCGCTTTTTTTCGGGAAGTCTTATGCCTCCATCCTCTTCCTCTTCCTCCTCTTCTCTTTTGATTTCGTTGTCTATCTCTACCTCTCTTTCCCAAGCCTCTTTGAGCGTTTCATAGAAATCAAGATTATAACCCACGCATTTGTATATTTGACACTCTAACAGCAACCTCCCTTGATCAATTAACACAAGGATATCCTCTGGAGAAGGCGGGGGGTCGTGTGGGCCTAGAAGCCCACGTTTCCTCAGGATGTTGATACCCCATTTCTTCCCCTTCTTCCCAGAAAACCCTTCAGACCACGATTTCTTCGCAACTTCTGGTACGTCGTCCCATTCCCCGGGAATGAATTTGCGCCTTGTGATTTCATATTCACCGCAGTAATCCCATTTATTGGCAGCCCGCCTACAAAACAAGGCATAACTGGAATAATTAAGGTCTACTGGACGATCGAGGTCTCTAGGGTCGGGTACGGTGGCATAGACTACGCCGTGGGCACCAGGCTCTGGAGGCATGTCTGGAGACCATTCGGCTCGTTCGCCTAGGGACAGTAAGCTCGGGACCTTTTCACATCAATAGCAAGCGCTCCAACTTACAGTAGTAAACTTTGATAGGGTATATCTGGGTCCTCTGTTTCGCTTCACTAATAACACACTCTACCATCTGCTCACCACCTCCAAGAACCTTTGATAAAAATCTACGCGTAAACTTGATAGTTGGCCAAGGCAGGTTTGGGATTTTGAGCTTAGGCCACATCTTGATCAGCTGTCTGGCATCAAACTTCCTGAATGGAGCGTCAGAGGCTGCAATCTGGTCGTTATCTTCTGTGGGCTTTACCCAGGGTCGAACTTTCTCGTAAATCTCGATCCCATCATCTGATGCTGGTGCTGATGCTGCGAGTTGAGAACCAGGCGGATAACTTTGTGATATTGAACTTAAAGCCCGTGTGCTTCGTCTCGAAGCCCGCGAAGCTGCCGACGGGCTCTTTGGCTCTGACCGTGAAGCTACCGGCGAGCTCCCTGGTTCCGACCGTGAAGCTGCCGGCGGGCTCATTGGCTCCAACCGTGCTACAGTGAACCTCGGAACACCATTCTCCGAATCGGAACTGAACTCCTCTTTGACTATTGAGTTCCGTACAGTCCGCGGAACTACCGGGGTGCCAGTACGATTATCAACATCAGCTCGAGATTCTAATACAGAACCCCGACCCACTTGAGTATCTGGAGCCCGAGCACTCAGGCTTTCCTTCTCAATCTCCTTCCTGCCATTTTTCTTGGCCTCTTTTTTACTCCCCTCCTTCACCTCTTTCTTGACCTCTACTTTAATTTTTTTTTTGACTGTCTTCTGAGCCTGAGGGTCCCCCTCCTTAAGAACCAAATTCAAAGCCGCATCCGTTTTATCGACCAAATCGGCTATTCGCTTCCGAGATCTCTTTAATCTCTTATTGACTTTCTCAAGCCGAGAGAGCAATTCTGAGCGCTCGTCTTCGTCTTTGCTTTCCTGTTTCCTTAGCTCATTGATCTCACGGTCAAGAGAGGGATCTATAAGGGGACGGTGAGGTGGTGACAATTCAGGCTTGCGGTCATCGTCTTCGCTGTCGCTGATTATAATTGGGGGCATTATGATTGATTTGGTCGGGCCGTGGATAGGTGTTAGAGTATTGATCGATTGCAGGCTTAAGTATGTAGTGGTTGGTTGGTTGGTTGATTGGTTGGCCCGTGCTCCATGTTCAGTTCTCATGTTTGAACATCATATATCACTCGCAATATCAACTCTTTGTATGGACATAGCGCGCTGTAGGTGATCAGAATCACACTGAGTTTTCTTTCTTTTCCAATGCAATGATTACTAGCGACCCCTTCCGACGGTTAATCTAAGACCGGCGATTTAACGGCTGTATATAGTATAACTAACTTTCGAAGGACAGGGGGGATCGATATTCCATTTGTTGGGCTATCATTTGTCGAAATCAATTCACCACTCCTATTTGGAACCTAATGCGCTAAAATCCCACTACTTCGTGCAAAAAGATAGAGTACATTGAGATAAACTCCCTTTCCATCACCCTCCCTACATTTTTGTCTTCATACAATTGTAGTCTAAATCAAACCCACAGTAAAAAAAACAAGGGAATCATTGATCCTTTTAACCCGGTCAAAACCCCAGACCCCCAACCCCCAACCCTATAAAATAGGATAGATAATCCAGAAAAAAAAACAGAACAAGAAAAGTCACATTTCCATGCAAATAAATAGTCTACACGACCCTTAGCTTTCGGTTCGCGCCCTTTGCTGCCTTGCCGCCTCGCTTGGCCTTCTTCTTGCCTGCGGCAAACGCGTTTGCCGCGGCATGGTCACGGCCAACATTATCCAAGTCTTTGACCTTGTAGATTCTTACAATCCAGTTTTCACTGGTGAAGGCTTCCTCAAGGACATTCAGTTCGGGCCCCTTTGCCGGAAGCTTAACGTTGCGAACACGGTCCTGAGCTTGGCCAGCGGGGAAAAGACGATCGTAGTTGTAGTATGACATCTTATAGAGAAGAGAGTTCTTCATGGTCTCAGTTGCGTGCTCGTCAACGCGATATTCACCGCGGGGGGTAAAGAATTCGGACTCCTTTACTTCATTTGGCCAGACACCTTCGGCGATACGGATCATCCAAAGGAACTTGTGTTATGTGTTAGACATGAAGAGATAATTCAAAGGAATAAAACATACCTTGTTGATATCATCGCCAGAGTACCCCAAAAGACCACCGAAGATAATGAGAACGTAGTCAACGTCATGTTGCCTTAAGATTGGATATGAAACCTCCTCGCGGGAGCTCATGGCTTTCCCAACCGTCGCAATATGTGTGTTATTCCAAGTATTATTGTCAACTAACGTAGTACGGTCTGCCATCCCGCCAATTTGATATCCGTAGTCCCACCATGACATGATCTTAGCATCATCGGGGGTGTTTTTCCTGAGCCAGTAGTATGCTTCACGGTAGTCATCAATAATGTGCTGCGATCCATCAGCCCCTCTTGAAGCCAACACAACGGAAGGTGAAGAGTAGGCGTTGGATGTGACCCATGTACAATGCAGGACAAAAATGAAGAGGTAAACAGTGAAAGCACCAACGACAACTAGCTTGGACCAGCTGGAGTAAATTCCGACCATTGTTCCCTTGGCCGAGTTGAGAAGATTAGTACGTTTCTTTTGCGCCTTAGGGACAGCGGTGGTAGAGGCTGAATCGGCAGCATCATCAACGACGGAAGCAGTCTCAAGAGCCTCTGGAATCTCAGGACTTCTGACAGTGAGATAAGAGTCTAATATGTTTGACAATGCAATGGCCGCAGAAACACAGACAACAGGTGTCAGGGTCAACATCAAACGAACCATAACGCCAGCGAAGTAACTAGCCATGATACCATAGATGATGACAAAGACGTGATGATCCTCGAGGGTGCTGAAAAGCATGTAAATACCGGCGGGGAACATCCAGATCAACATCTCAAGGTCAAAGAAGAATGAGGGCCATGCAGTAGGTTGATGTTCAGAGACAGAGGCAATGATAGGAATGTGGATTTTGGCGTATCCGGTATCCCAAAGGGAGTAAAAACGCCCAGACCATGGTGCAATTACACCAGAGAGAGTCAAAAGAACAAGAGCTCCCATTGATCCGAGAAAGGTGATGAGAATAAATGACTTCAAGAGAGTCTGGAATTGGCGAGAAGGAACATGTTCCCTGACGAATTCAACAAAGGCAACAATTTGGATAAGACCGAATACGCCTGTCGTAGGAAGAAAAGATTAGACACCAAACAATAACTTCGAGGTATGAGGGTATAGATACCAAGTGCGGACATGTGCTCTGAAGATCTAATGGGCAAGAACCCGACGAACGGAATCTGCATGCTTCCTAAGGTCCCTAGAGCGAACCAACTAGTGTACGCGACATAGAGCCTCGGCGAATACCTTCCCATGGCGATCAAGACCAGGGCATGAAGGGGGATCATATTGGTAATGAAAACATAACCACCCCAAGCAGCAACCATATAGAAGTAGAACAAGGCGCAAAGTGCACCCCAGTACGCGCTTCCAACCTTCAAGGCTTTAATCCAGAGGTAGAACGTAAACATCAACAAGAAAATGGCAATCGCCTCATTGTCGTAGGAACCAGCGACTGAACGGGAGATGTAACCGGGTGCAATGCCAATGAAAGCCGCGGCAAGAAGACCGGCAGACTCGTCCTTCATCTCCTTGGTGAATAGGTATGTCGCAAAAGCCGTCAGGCCTGAGAAAGCGGGAGCAAGAAGAACACAGATATTACGGATATCAATAGGGAAGGTCAAGAAGCGAAGTATGTGGTAAATAGCGCCCGAGGTGACCATGAGGCCTGGGTAGAGCGTACCACCAGTGACACGACCAAGAGGATGCCATGTTCCTAGACCACAATGTTAATCCACAATAGAACACTTTTATACATAAAAACAAACTACATACGATCATCGAACCAATCCCAGAAGTTGTAGAATCCGTTCTTGACGAGATATTTTGATGCGCGAAAGTTAAACCATGGGTCGACTAATTGTCGTCGTCAGCTCTTTGTTTCAATCAAAAGGACACCTAATTGTATCCTCAAGTATTTCTAATGGACTCAATTGTCGCGATATGGAAGACATACACTCGTGAATTATACTTTCAAACCCTGTGTCTCAATTAGCATTGTCCTATATCGAAAAATTATGTCCAGGTGTTCAAGAATTCTAAAACCGAGGAGAAAGCTTACGAATAACAGAAAACAGACGACTCGACACAGCAGCGCCAGCAATGGTAAAGAGAATAACGACTTTTAGAAGTTGACGGATGTTTCTTGTTGACTCGTCCTTAAGAACACTTGGGGCTCCAGTGGACGACATTTTGAAGGTTGATTGCTCAAGTTGAGCAGCGCAGTATGAATTTGAAAGAGAGCTCCCTCACTTGGGGGGTCAAAACCTGAAGGTGTCTTCTCGGCAGCTAACCATTAGGTGTCTCTTTCGCGAATCCGGCACGTGTGCCAAGACAGCGCTAAGGAGTCAGCCTCAACTGCTCCCCCACCACTGAGCGCTATTTGGGATACACCCCGCCATATCAACATAAACTCATCTCAAAATTCGCCCGAAAGCACATCACGTCTGTGGTTAACGATGGGTGCACAGCTGAACCTCGAGCATTTGTCTACCCTGGTTACTGATCAAAATCTCTCACCAGCAGCTCTGGTAGATCTCCTCGCAGACTTGGAAGCTACAGCTAGTAGCTGCCCACTCAACTCCTCAAGCAGCGAGCTTATCTCAAACTACTATAGCGCCTACTTCTTCTCACTGTTTCTTTGTGACGACCTGTAAGATTTTATCACTCCGCTTCTCAATCTTATACTAATGATATACAGTAACGAAGCTCGTTTCCTTTCAAAGCGGATCCCACTTGGTTTCCTCCAGTCGGACCCTCTCCTCATAAGCACTTACACCCTCCTTCGAGCACTCTATACGCGCTCATACCAAAGTATCTACACAACCCTCTCATCAGCCCCCTGGTCGAGCATTCTTACACCTCTGGTTTCTCGATTCGAAAAGTACTTTCGTCGTAGGACCTTCATTCTCTTGTCGAGGGCATACACGACCATCTCGCTCAAATCTACAGCTATCTTTTTAGGCTTAGAAGGAACAGATGAGAAGGAGAGCTCAATAATCGCAATGGTAGTCGCTGAGGGATGGGGGCGTGATGAAGCGACTGGTATGCTAAAACCTGTGCCAATTGATGATGACGACGACCTGAGGGATCCGGATGTCAATGCAAAGGACGGTGGGATTGCGAGATTAACCGGGCTGGTCACGCATTTGACAGAGGTTTGATAGACCTAAAGACACTTGGGAAGCTAAGATGTTAGGTGTTGATGGGCAATGATTCGAGGGTTTCCAAAAAAAATATTTTTTTTTGTTGCATTGTTTTCTTATATTCTCACTAGTCCTGGTCTCCATCTTTCTTTCTACACAGATATAAAAACCGATAGAGAACTAAAGAATTCTGTCTGTAAAGCGAGGCCAGACAAACCTACTATCTAAGCATGACACTGGTCAGGTCCATACATGTGATCACCTTGATACATATATTGCTGGAATTTTCCCAAAAATAAATAAACATTGACGCTAAGACATAAACTAACATTTACAAATAGACAACCTAAATTCATGCGGTTAGTGCTTGATCTCTGACAGCCTGAGTATACAACTCACCATAGGACTCCAGATTACAATGATTTTACCCCTCGCATAGTTGTACATGTATGTGATCCCATTTGTCTTCCAGCTCGTACTGAGCCGTGGAGTACGCAAAAACATCCAGCGCGAAAGTTAAAACAAACAAAAACAACGAGGCGAAGAAGCCCTGGGTATCACTAAATATAATGCTAGTACCTTGCGAGACCTCGGATGCAAGATCATCTTGACCGATTGGAAACCCCGTTAGAACCGTAATAAAAGAGTTTATTGGAAACGAAATTAGCGGTAAGGGGAATTCGGGCTTGCGTTCTACTAACCGTTAAACCCTCCGGGGACTTCATAGTTCTCCTTAGTCTTGGGACTCGTCTTGCTGAACGATATTCCAGCGGCGCCAGAGGATCCTGTTTTGAAGGGAGAGGAGGCGCCAAACGTATTCTCGGGAGTTAATACGTCGAACGGTGTTCGCTTTGGCCGCGGGGGAGTGGAAGGTTGCGCTGCAGGACTATGAATGGTTCGGCTGGGAGATGCAACTACGGGTAATAACATTAGCTTAAGCTGGGTGAATGTTTGCTTGTGTGAGCATACCGGTACCGGGCTTGCTTGGAGATGCAGTTGAGATCGCATCTAGCATCACAATATCCTCGTTGCCGGCAGGCATTTCTACTTCCGCCGTCTTCTCTTCGCTCTCCAAGGCTATGTCTTCCATACTAGTATCACCAGCATCTAATACGGCTGTTTTCCCGGGTGATGATCGAACCTTAATTTCAGTCGTGTCTTCTCCCCGTAGGACGATGGCATCCCGAATGGTGATTCTGGGGCTAGCTTTGGGAGAAGCTTTGGGGGAAGCTTTGGGGGAAGCTTAGAACCAATATGTTCGTTAGTCTAGCCCAAGAAAATCCCATACGAAACAAAACAACAGACATTTAATCTCAATAGACACCAGCGATACGCTCCCGACCTTCCCGATCTCATCCTCCTCGTCCGAAGACTCGTAAAACAACACGGCGCCGGGCTCAGAAAGCTTCGAATATGGATGGTAAACTTCGCGCTGGCAGCCGTAGCCCTCCGTCGTTTTGGTCATTGTGAGCGACATCGGAGGGAGGGGGTGCGTAGGCGTGGGGTGCGGCTCGTTTGAGTATGTAGAATGCAGGTGGATATGTAGGTGTTGGACGGGACTTTGATGCGAGGGCTGGCTGGCTGGCCGGAGATCTAGGTACCTATTCTATTTGATCTGCCGACGACGCTCGCGCCTTCCGAAATATTACTATACTTTTTCGGCTCCCTTCTATTTACTCTACTTCTCACTCGCTTTTAATTTCCCGTTATTTTCTTGCCAACGAAGGTAGATTTGGGCGAAGAGGAGCCGGGGGGAGAGGGGGAGAAGAGGTGAGGGAGGAGAAGGAGGGGAAGATGTTGCGGTGGAGAGTACCTTCCACCATCACCAAGGAGCGCATGTCAGATATAGATGTCCCAGGTGGTCAGAGAGATCAGGGTGCGCAGTTGCTCGCACATTGTAGAAAGGCGAGATCCGGTGGATAATTGCCAAGAAGTGTAGCGAGGTTGAGGCTTGAAAGCTTGTTTAAATTCCCGCTTCGATAATTCTGTGCTATCGGGGTCCTCCGTTATGTAAGTCACGGGGGCTGCGGTATCTCGTAGAGTAAAGGGCGGAGGACGCCCCGCAGTGGTGGACCCTGCTTTGGGAGTTGGTCGTTTATTTATATTCTTACCTATTGGCCCACTTTCTTCGTTTCCGGCTTTTTTTTTCTTTCTCTTTCTACACTTTAGTTCAGCCAACCCACTTCTGCGCGTTTTCACGCACTTCTTGGAGGTATTGAGTGGAAAGATGCCGGATCAGGCCTGGTGCTGCAAGTTGCCACAGCCAATTTATTTTCACTTTTTGCTGTACCCATCCTAGAGGATAAGCCAGCACCCACGAAAGATATAAAGTCACGAGCCAAACTGACCAGAGCCAGATATATACAGAATATCTCAAATTCATCTTCTCAGTGCATCAATTCCGTTACATACATACTGGTGCAAATTCGATGCGAGAAGAAGAAAACGAACGAACCCTCCATTGATATCTTGAAACAACAAAGAAAAAAAGAAAAACTTTGATCTCATGGCATCATCATCGGCAACATAACTCTATACCTACCTAAAGCTTCACGATTTGGAACAGCGATTAAGGAAACCCAGTTACCAGCACTCCGACCTCTCAAGATAAACCCGCGCATATGTTTATTTTTTCCCTGGGTAAGCCCCAGAAGACCCGTATCCAGGCCCTCCAGGTCCTTGGGTAGGGTTGTACTGTGCCGGGGGTGCCTGGCCAGTGTACGGTCCCGGTTGGGAGTAACCACCCGGTTGTTGCCCATACGGAAGAGGTGCACTCTGTGATCCGTATCCAGCCTGGAGACCAGGTGGGTGTTGATGACCAGAAGGCGGTTGCCCATATGGTGATTGTGGTGGTGCTCCATACGGCTGAGGCGGCGCACCGTGCTGCGGCCCGCCATGCGGCGGTGCACCATACTGCCCTTGCTGCGGGCCACCGTACTGCTGATGTGGGGGTGCACCATATTGAGAGGGAGGAGGAGCACCATGAGAGCCGCCGTACGGGGATGCCTGTCCACCAGGCCCTTGTGTCGGCGCCTTGGAATCCTCGTCCTTGTTGTCGTACTGAGTAGAGGTTAGTAAAGGGTTATGGTTGGTAAGGCGTAGAAGCTTACTGTGCTATCAATACTTCCAAGAAGAAGCTTGGTATACCAGTGGTGCTTAGTAAGTGTGAGCCCCTTTGACTTCCACTCAGCAGATTCCATCTCAAAGTCTAGAAGTATTAGCACTACAATCAAGAGAGCGTAGGGAAATGCATACTTGATGTGCAGTCAATCAATCGACCAATTGCCTTGTCCTTATCGAGCGAGGCTAAGAAATCCTGGGCACCCTTATCATTTCCAACTTGGGCAATTTGGAATGAGACAACTTCGCGCACAGATTAGCCCATTTTATCATACGAATGGTACTTGACTTATATTTACCTCCTCTACCCTGGAAATGATCTGACACCCTCTGGATATGTGACTGGAATTCTCCGTGCACATTGTCGGTTGGCCGACCATCAGTAATAATGATTATCAAGATTGGCTTCCGGAGCGTGCCAGCGCTATCTGCAGCATAAACCAATGGATCCAAGATCTTGTTCTTCAGCGAGGTTGCCAATGGGGTGACGTCCTCAAATTTGGCGGTATTAACAATATCTATAGCCTGCTTCTCGGTTCTGATGTTGTCACCCTTGATATCCTGGTTCATGAACCTGACCGAAAATCCATCCGTATCGAACAGGCCAGTTGCGAACGCAACATTTCCAAGGATGAACTTCAACTCATCGATGAGTCCATCTCCGAAGCGCATGGAACCACTGTCGTCCAGAAGGAACACAACGTCGAAGAGGGCAAGCTTCACGAAGTCAAATCCGACCTCCTGCGGGACGCCCCAGTGAGCGCACAGCGTGTTGACAGGGTCTTTACCCGCAATGTCCTGTGCGATCTGGAAGAGTCTGGAATCAGGGTACATATGCTCGATTTTCTTGTCTTTCACGCACTCCTTCAAGATACTCATCAAGACTTTAGCGTCTGGCGGGGGGCCACCAGATGTTGGAGGCGCTCCCCCGTAGGACTGAGGAGCGCCGTATTGCTGCTGTGGAGCTCCATATGGGGGCGCGCTACCGCCACCATAGGGAGGTTGCTGGCCCTGTGGTTGATAACCATAATAAGCGTTTTGCACTCCATAGTTACTCTGTTGGTACGGAGGTGGGCGATAGTTTTGGGGAGTAGACTGTGAGTTTACATATGCCTGATACTGTTGCTGCTGTGGAGGCTGGTATCCACCGTGAGGACCTCCGGGAGGTCCACCTTGCGGGGGGTAGCCACCGTATTGGCCTTGGCCTTGACCCTGCGGTGGCTGCTGCCCATAGGGTTGTCCCTGTGGAGCGCCATATGGCGCAGGCTGCCCACCGTAGGGTGCAGGTGGGGCGCCCCCGCCAGAAGCGGCGATCTTGCTTGCAAGCTGTGGATTGTAATAAGGGTTATACATCAGTCAACTAGTTCAGATATTTAAGTCTTTGTATATGTGTTTGTGCTTGGGAAGAGGGGGTTTTGGGTACAGAGTTTTGGGAAAACTGGTGGTTGCGACGCGGAAGGGATTTGGGGGGTGGGGGGTGTAATGCGACAAAAGACAACCAAGGCGGATATCGGGTACACCTTATATCTGCGTCCAAGAAAGGGTGTGATGATGACGACAAAAGTCAAGAGAATAATTGCCACGATGTACTTACTCCCATGATTTAGTTATTAGATGACGGAAAGTCTCGACGTGTGATTCGAAGTTTGGGGCTTGTGAGAGCTACTAGCTAAAGTCCTTGTTACTGATGAGAGCGGCGGTGTATCAACTTTCAAAGATTAAACAGACTAGAAGAGTTGCTTTGACAGAATAGAGATGGGAAATTTAGTGGTGGGGAGAGCGGAATAAATAATGAACAAACGCTTATGGGGGCTGTACTCTATACTAACGGCGATGTCGACGTCAGCCTAGTCAGATCATGATCAACCTTGCCAGGTTTATTCGAGGAGGGTGGGGTGCACTCGCTCCCCTATGTAGAAGTACATGTAGTGACGGCGGATCCTATTGTTTGCAGTAAATTATGTATAAGTACACTTTGGCTTCCCAAAGTTAACTCTGCTATTGGCCTCAAATTCCTGACCGCCATCAGACAGTCCGCCTTCCTCGTAGACTTTTCTAAAATCCTTGCACTTTGATTGGTCGAAAGCTAGGAACCCTAACCTTGCATAGCAACCAGCCACCCAAAATCATACTGAGCAGCTGGAAATCCTAAAGTCTTAGGTTCCGGATCCCATGAATTGACCTGGATGAGGTAGCGAAGCCCCCATAATTGTAGAGAAAGCTTGAACCCCACCAAAAACCCCACCAAAAACTTCACCCTGACAACCAAAATCTCAAACGGAGTTTCGATGCCTCCATCACAGCCAAACGGGCCCTAATAATGCCTCACACCAACGGACAATCTGTAGGCAACCACAAGACAAGGAATAATGAATTTTATCTTTGAAGGAACACAGCCATTTCCGGGTCAATGACAATGGTCTAAAAGAAATCACCAGAAACAGCTGCACAGGCTAAACCTTTTCATTCGCAGACTAACAAGCTTCGCTATTATAAATCGTTTTTTAGTCTGGGCCAATGGCTGGAAGATATGTTGACGTTGACCGGCACTATACAATTCCATATATGTACCTGTAGTAAGTAAATTTAAATACCACTATTGAAGACTCCCAATGAGCACCTTCTTCTATCCCAATCAACCTTGTCAACCTTATGCTATACCGAAACGGACGTTTTCTACATACAGTAACGTATGTATGTAAGTAGATACCCTCATACCTACAGTTATAGTGATCATGACGGATTTCGGCAGATCTGCTTGAAAAAGCATGTAGAGTAGTCTAATACATGTACATGTATGTATGCACTCTAATGCAGGTTACCAATGGGTACGCGTGCTAGAAGCGCTAGTGATCGCTGGGGGGAGCAGCAACGGCGTGGCTGGGTAACCATGCTCAAATACCTATCACGGGTATTAGCAACCGTGGAAATGATATATCGGTGCACAACTCGATATGCCGGATTGACAAGATAAAGATATGTAAGTTCATACGATACGCATTCAAGATAGCAAATTGATTCTGCAGTAGGGAAAATAAAATTCACAAATGATCTCGTACGGGATTGAGGGTTGAGCTAGGCCACACCGGAGGTGTCACGCCCAGGACAGGTTGCAACGCCCGAAGTATATCACTTTCCCTACAACTACATGTAGTAGAATGGATACTTAAGAGCAGCAACATGAAATAAAAACTCATATACAATAAGATTAAAGAAGTCTACCCTGCGCTGCTAGTATGATATGGATTAAATTTCTCCAGAAAATATTTTTGGTGAAGGTAGGTAGATATTGAATTTCGCCCACCCAAAGTTGACTGTTGCCGACGCCGGTGTGTAACTTTCTAGCATTTCGAGCCACTGCTAGATCCGGATGTAATCTAATCTGTGTACCTAGATGTACACATGGTACTGTAGGTACATACTGTAGTTCTTGAACAAATCAATTGTATTCCACCACATCTGCACGTGCACCCACATGTTTCTGCGTTTTTCTTGGAAATTGAATCGCTGTCACCTGTGAGTGAAAATAGTATTGTCGCGCAACAGTCAGTTAAACGTGGCGCGCGGTTGTGCTGTTCTGTTTCTCGTGCACCTTGCTCGGTTACTAGTCTATCTTCTTCTCCCTCATTCACTCACTCACGGGGCTGCTGACTTGCCATTTCCAACCGATCGAAGGGCTCGAGCTGCTACGCAACACCTTCTTTCTCGCTATTACGCTCTCTCTCCTCTCTAGTACCTGTCTGTATCTCTATCCTTTCCCTCTTCTGCCACCGCCTCGACCAGTTCACACCCCCTCCCCGTTCCAGTTCGACTTTTTTTTTTTCCCTTAACCGCGTCCAATCCTTCTCTCCCATCACATCGGTCCCAGTCCTTCAGCCACGCGAGTCCTGACCAAAACTGATCACCGCTACCAGCACTACTACCACCCAACTCCCAACCCCCCATTCTACGTGTGTTGTTCTTGTGCCGTGACTCCTCAACCTCTGCGATATTTTCCGGATTTTCTTTCTTTCCTTAATCCTACAAAAATCTTTACAACCTTCTCTAGCCAAATAATACATACGTAATATAGCGTGATGGGGAACTGCGGCTCCTCCTGTTCTCCTTGCTGCAGAGGTACTTGGTTCCTTTTTCGATATTTTTCTTGCTCGTTATGACAGGGTACTGACGTGATACAGGCCGCACTCGCGATGGTCTATATGAGCCTGTTCTTCAGGAGAGCGAGAGAGAGGCAGTGTCGGACCTCCTGCAATACCTCGAAAATGTACGTCTTGTGCTTCTTTCCCTCACCAGAAGCTCCTGTGTGTGGCATTGACTTCGGTTGCTAACGTTTTTGCGATATAGCGTTCTGAAGTGGACTTCTTCGCTGGCGAACCCCTTCGAGCTTTGAGCACCCTTGTTTATTCGGATAATGTCGATCTTCAACGAAGTGCAAGCTTAACGTTTGCAGAGATCACGGAGAGAGGTGATATAAGCTCCAACTACCTATGTTTATAAAACCAGGGGGAGGAGTCTGTGTGCTGATGCTTGGTATCTTTGGTCAGACGTCCGAGAGGTGGATCGTGATACACTGGAACCGATACTCTTTCTTCTCCAGAGCACAGATATCGAGGTCCAACGTGCAGCTAGTGCAGCTCTAGGAAATCTTGCTGTCAATAGTATGTAGTCGAATCCGCTGCATGTTTCGCACGGGTTCATTTCTTGAAATGCTAACATCGAACTAGCTGAAAATAAGGTTGCTATCGTCCTCCTTGGCGGGCTTGCGCCTCTAATACGGCAAATGATGTCAACCAATGTTGAAGTGCAGTGCAACGCTGTTGGTTGCATTACAAATCTCGCGACACATGAAGATAATAAAGCAAAGATTGCAAGGTCAGGCGCATTAGGTCCATTGACTAGATTGGCAAAATCAAAAGATATGAGAGTACAGAGAAATGCTACGGGGGCTCTGCTCAACATGACGCATTCAGGTGCGTCAACAATAATAACAGACCCCTTGCATATGAATCTAGGCAGCGTGCTTACTCATTGTGCATTTAGACGATAACCGACAACAACTGGTCAACGCTGGAGCAATACCCGTTCTTGTCTCACTTTTGTCTTCACATGATGTTGACGTCCAGTACTACTGTACCACAGCTCTTAGCAATATTGCAGTTGACCAAGCAAACCGAAAAAAGCTTGCGCAAACGGAACCTAAGCTTGTCTTCTCTCTTGTTCATCTAATGGATTCATCAAGCCCGAAAGTCCAATGCCAGGCCGCATTAGCACTTAGAAACCTAGCATCTGACGAAAAGTATCAATTGGACATAGTCCGTGCAAAGGGCCTACCACCTCTACTCCGCCTTCTTCAATCGTCATTTCTACCGCTCATACTATCTGCCGTGGCTTGTATCCGGAATATTTCGATACACCCTCTGAACGAATCACCAATTATTGAAGCCGGCTTCCTCAAACCACTGATCGACTTGCTAGGGTCAACAGATAACGAGGAGATACAGTGTCATGCTATATCAACTCTACGAAACTTGGCCGCAAGTTCTGACAAGAACAAAGAGTTGGTATTAGAGGCTGGCGCTGTGCAAAAATGTAAACAGCTTGTTTTGGATGTTCCACTAAGCGTTCAATCGGAAATGACGGCAGCTATCGCTGTGCTGGCTTTGAGTGATGACCTAAAGTCACATCTTTTGAACTTAGGCGTATTTGATGTCCTCATTCCCTTGACAGCCTCAGAGAGTATTGAGGTTCAAGGGAATAGTGCGGCCGCGTTGGGAAACTTATCCTCGAAAGGTAAGGCGAATTTTTTTCTCCTCCATATCTATAATTATATGCTAACTTAACTATCAGTGGGTGATTACTCAATGTTCGTACAGGACTGGTTGGAGCCCGAGGGTGGTATTCATGGTTACCTAAAGAGGTTCCTTGCCAGTGGAGATCCAACATTTCAGCACATCGCCATTTGGACACTATTGCAATTACTAGAGGCTGACGATCCACGACTCAAGGATCTAATCAGTCAGTCGACGGAAATTGTCACTATGATCAAAAATATTGGTGAGAAAAACATCGATTCGGATGATGAGGGTGAAGACGGTGAAGGCGAGGTCGTGGCATTAGCAAGGCGATCTGCCGCCCTGCTAAACGGCAGTGGTAACTTCGGCAAAATCCAGTAAATGGATCATTTAGGACTCTAGTGGGATCTATCTCTTAATCATCTGAGATGTTCTTTGTTATTTTGTGTGATTCCATATTACGAGCAACCTGGACCTGGCTGGCACATATGGGTTTTACCCTGAATGTATTGGTTGTTTTTCTCTATCGCATTCATGCGTCCTCTCTTTTATTTTCCTGCGATTACTACGTCTTTGCGTTTCAACTTCTACACACAGCGGATTTTGTGCTGGGGGAGCAGTATTGAACAGGCTTATGAGCCATGAATTTCGTTTTTTTTTTTCATTGCTACTACGGTGTTATCAGGTATTGAGCGTGGGAATGTTCACAGACAAGAGCTAAATTGCAAATCGTTGAAAAAAGAAAAAAAATCCAAATGTATTTCTTTTTTATTGCACAAGTTGGAGCTGAAATTGGAACTGTTTCTCTTTTTTCTTTTTCTCTTTTCCCCCTCATTTTCAATTCCCTTTGCTGGGTGTATCGTGTCGAGCACGCGGAGCCTTCTCTTACGGCTGTCGCTGTAATTTCTATTCTAGGCCTTATTTTTTTTTATCTTGACCTACACTCTGGAAAGAAAGAAAATAACAGGACCTATTTTTTTATTAATTTCCTTTGTCATTTTTGTGCTATCAATCTTTTTGCTTCTGCTTTTTTTTGCTTTTTTGATGGAGAAAAAAATAGCCCTTTTTCTTTTTCCTCTATCTGTTTTACGTTTGCATGGCGGCTGTTGTATAAATCACGACGAGGATGATGATGAGGGCTGGGAATTGGATATACTGGATATAATGTGAGAATGATAAATTTACTATGCCTACAGTACATGTAGTTGTGCAGTGGAGTGGGTGCAGCCTTGGTGCTTCATTCAACTTGTTTTCAAATTTGTTCATATAATATTTATTGCAACCGCCATACATCCTGGGTTGCGTGGCCTAATGGTTAAGGCGCTGGTTTTCGGTTATGAATATCACCAGAGATTGGGGGTTCGAGTCCTCCCGCGATCGGGCAATTCTTATTACCTTTTGAAGATAGGTTAGCTGGCTTTGTTTGCTGCCTTTTTTTAGTTGCTACATACATGTATATCTTGGGTGTAGTGTTAGCGGTGTGGTAAGCGTAAACTACATAGGTAAAACCGTCTACATAGCTAAATCCTTATTCCGAAGAACCACACAACCGATAAATTCCTAAAGAACCCTAGAATTAATTTTTTAGCTATTTACCCCATCAATTGGAGCCTTATTGCATTGCCGGACCAGATTGACACCCATATGTACGTACTGTGGGCGGGGTTGTTTCCTTTGGGATACATCGAACCGCGCCTGCACGTTTAGATAGGACCGTCACATCGATGAGACTCTCGCTGTACAGGAACTTTCCTTTCTTTTCCTTTCTGCCTTCTTATTATGCCACCGCTTTATGATCTGATACATGCGTGGTTCTCAACGAGGAGGCTATGCAGCCTTTTTTTTTCTTTTCCAAAGCGAAGTGCTATCTCTCAATATGTTACTTCGTTAGTGCTCTTAAGCTTTGTGGCAGTGCATGCATGTGTTGTTTATTTAGGCGAGTGGGTCAGGGGGCTATGGTGAATCATTTATGCTCACTCGGTGGGTGGGGTTGGTGTAGCATGCAGTCATAGAATATCACTCGGTTCGATGATGGAGTGGTGGGTGAAACGGGCGAAGTGAGAGGGAACGGGCTGGAGGAGGGGTTGCACGCTGAGGATTAAGAGTATGGGTACATATATGCATCTAGATAAGGAACTCTAAATGAAGTTATTGATTGCCCCATCGGGGAACTCTTTATATTTATCATTTCTAGGGTACATATAGGTACCTAGGTACATATAACTGTTGAAAAGACAAAAACTCTAACCTTTTCTCTTTCTCACTCCCTGCTTACCCACTTTATCTTTCCCCGTAGTCACCACGCTGCCCTTCTTCCCCCCTAAGCCCATTATCGCACCTACCTCACTTATCCCCCTATCAACCACACCTTCCTTGATCTCCCAGCTCTTCACAACCTCTTTCACCTCACATCTCTTCTTCTCTTCACTTCGACTCTCTTCAATTCTCCTCACATACCCACCAAACACAACAACCTCTGCAATCGCAACAACCAGCGAACAAGTCATCGCGAGCGCCAGTCTTTCGGGTACATCCCAGCTATTGGCAACCATCCACACTGCCACGGACGTCGCCACGACGGATAGTAGGATGTTGGCGATAATGCTTAGGTGCGACTTCAGGTCATTGATCGTATACTCCCCGTCTTCGTCGTCGGCACTGGTGTGCGGCTGTCGAGTCAATGCCGCGTAGGCGCGAGCTTCCTCTTCGGCGCGCAGGCGCCCCATGAGCGCTGTGTATTCGGGAGTCTATGTGTGTCAGCATGGAAATGTGATGTGTTGTTTCTCCCTAGAAAGAAAAAGGAAAGTAAGACAAAACAGCGACGTGGCGTAACCTACAGGTACTGGTTTCGGCGGCTTTGGAAGTGTGTAGACTGAGCAGCCCTTTAGGAGGGCGCTGAACCTATAGGTGTCGACATTGTGGGCGCGTGTGAGGGCTCTCGAGATGCGGTGGATGGTGTGGTGGTCTATGGAGGGTGTGGTAGTGTTTATGGGATCTGTAGTGGTTGGGAGGCTGTTGTAGAGGCTTATGGCAGCCGTGAGGTGCGCGGGGAGCGTTATCTGGACCATGATGGGTTGGGTTTTTGGTGTTTTGGAGGGTTACGTTGCTGGAGACTGGGGTGATGATGTGGGCCGAGGTTCATACTGTGCATTATCATTACTAGAAATTTGTTGGTGTCACGTGGAGAATGCATAGCAAAAACATGTGAAGCGCAGCTTCTACATCAAGTACTCTAGCTCTGTAGATTATTCACATATCACAGCGATGGGAGTGTTTATGCAATACGCATACATGGATACATCCTTCTCTATAAGCAAGCGCTTCTTACTTAAACAATATAAATCCCTACTCCGTAATCGTAATCGGCGTGCAGTGGAATCTTAGTAAGGGCAGGAATAGTAGAAAGTAGCCAAAGTCCGTCACCACATCACTAACTCCTTGCAGCATGTTTCTTAATTAACAGATGCCAAGCCCCCACTACCGAAGGGCTCGGGGGAAAGCAGCCCAACCTTACTCCGATTCCTCTTGCAAGTGTAAAATAATCAACACCGTGCTCTAGGCGGATAGGCGAATCAACGTCCTTAGTTCCTCCGCGCGGCCACTCTAGAGCCACCGACGGTAGGTTGTCTCCCCGCACATCACGGGACCCCTCCGAGAGTAGCACCTTAAGCTAAAAGTGACTTTGTTACATGTATATAAAGGAAGAAGAAAGCTGAAAGAGAAGACGTGGTCGCTACTCTACCCCCTACCCACCTTCACTATCAGATCAGTTCTCATACCAATCACTACTGTCGATATCTACATTCAAATTACCCATCTAAATACCCTAATAATGGCTTCCCAAATGCCAATGTTCGTCGAAACACCTGTTGCCACGATCCCTCCTCTCCATAACCGCCTGCACAGCACCTTCTCCATGCTCAAAACATACCCACTGGAGTACCGTCTCGAGCAGCTAAACAAGCTCTATTGGGCTATCAAGGACAATGAGCAGCTCCTGGCCGATGCGCTGCATGCAGACTTCAGGAAGCCTTATCATGAAGTCTATCTGACAGAGATCAACTGGCTCGAGACGGTGGTACTCGGCATGATGAAGAATCTGAGGGAGTGGGCGAAGGATCAGCCGATCAAGGGTGTACCGATGACGACGAGTTTGTTTAATAAGCCTAAGATGAGGAGTGAGCCGTTGGGGGTCGTGTTGATTATTGGGTATGATTATATCTCTCTTAATGAGATTGCGAGGGCGGGAGTGGGGGCTTTTTTGGAGCATGGGTTGGATAGAACTCGAACAGAGGATGGGTCCTCTTTTCTCAATTGCTCGAGCTCCTGTCCGATCCATGCTGTTAGAAGCCTCTAATATTCTCGCGAGATCTCTGTCAAACCAGTCCTCAAAGCTCCCCAAGAACCAGAACTACTTTTTCCCGTCCTCCGATCATTACCACTTAACTATCTGTCAATGCTAATATCTACGTTTCAAAATACACATATACCACTTTCTTACATTATGGCCTGTTATATCCACACTAGTATAGAAGCTAATACAGATACGCATAGACCCTCAAACTTCCCAGCCCAGCTCGTTCTGCATCCTCTCATTGGAGCCATCGCCGGTGGCAACACTGCCGTCGTCAAGCCTAGCGAGCTTACCCCCAACACCTCTGCGGTTGTAACTCGCATTATCGAGGCCCTTGATCCTAGCGCATACGCCGTCGTCAACGGCGGTATTCCAGAGACCACGCAGCTACTTGACCTCAAGTGGGACAAGATCGTATACACTGGGAGTACCCGTGTTGGCCGCATTGTCGCCGCTGCGGCCGCAAAGAACCTTACTCCCGTGCTACTGGAGCTGTAAGCTGCCCCTCCCAGTCCCAGTAGATTAATGTAGAGCACTTGCCGGGATTTTTGTTGTGTCAAGCTCTACCTATCCTTCTCCATTGGGGCTAGCTTTACAGCGGCCTGAACTTTGGCCTCAATGGAGAGGAATAGGTAGAGCTCGACACAACAAAATTCCGGCAAGTATTTTAAAGCGCAGTAACTGATCTTTATATAGCGGAGGTCTCAACCCCGTATTCGTGACTGCCAGTGCCAACGCAGCCATTGCTGCCAAACGCACAGCCTGGGGCAAGCTCCACAACGCCGGACAGATCTGCATAGCGCCCAACTATGTCCTCGTGCATCCGTCGCAGGAGCAGGCGTTTGTTCAGGGCTTTATCCAGGCTCTCTCTACGTATCTTCCCAATGGCGCTAAGGGGACGCCAGACATGGCGAGTATTATTGATGGGCGCTCGTTTGAGCGCGTCAAAGGGCTGCTTCAGACTACCAAGGGGACCATCCTGTGCGGTGGGGGGGTAGACGAACGTACGAGGTTTATTGAGCCGACATTGGTCAAGGTGAATGATGTGGGGGATGCGCTGATGAATGAGGAGATCTTTGGGCCGGTACTGGCAATGTTGGTAGTCGATAATGTCGACGAGATGCTCAGTATCGCCAGAGGCGCTGGGGAGACGCCGCTGGCGATGTATGTTTTTTCATCAGAGAAAGAAGAGCAAGAGAAATGTAAGTGCCCAGCTTTAGTCAGAGTTTCTGAGTCGAGAGGGAGAGAGCTGACCCGTATTAGTAATGCGTGGCATGAAATCTGGCGGCGTTTCAATCAACGAGTAAGTCCTAATATAATTGAATACTGACTCTAGTCAAAAACATTAAAACTAACAATACTAGCGTGATGCTTCATGCTTCTATGACAGACGTCCCCTTCGGCGGTGTCGGCGAGTCCGGCCACGGTAAGTACCGCGGCCGTGATACCTTCGAATCGTTTGTGCACAAACGCCCTGTGTTGTCGCAGCCCATGTGGATCGAGAAGCAGCTGCGGCTAAGATACTCGCCGTACACGCCGGAAAGTCTCAAGATGATCAAATCAATGCTTGGGGACCCAAAATCTCCTTATAGTAGGAACTGGGATGGGAAGTCGGTGCCACTTTGGTGGAGAGTGTTGGGTTTTGGGGCAGCTGATATGAAGGGTATGTTGTTCAGGTGGGTGGTTCTTTTGACAACCTTGTGGCTTGGTAAGTCACTGGTGACGGGTCTTGAGAAATAATAGGACAGGTTGGGTTTTATGGGTACGTTAATTATGGCATGCAATTGACGGAATTTCTTTTTAGCAACACTCCTATAGCTATAGTTAGTTTGCTTTCTGGGGGCTTTTTCTTTTATATCAGGATGTGGCTTTTTGTATGTAATCAATTTTTGCATTCTCTCTTTCTGAACTGGTCCCACCATCAATTATGTAGTGAAACCTTCGAGAACAAAGTGATTAGTAATTTAAAAACCCTGGTGGGTGCATTGGGATATCATTTGTAGAGTCATACCAATTTGGATGTGAAGATATTCGTATTATACTATCAATTTTGTAGTGTACGTACGTATCCTAACACCCTAAGGAAAATCATTGTAAGGGTCTAGTTATCTCTATACAGACTATCCTTCACTTCGTACTAGTATCAGGATTGATAGCCAAAAGTTCTGGTTAGGAGGCCGCAGAAAACAGCATCATGAAATATCACTCACCTAGTAACACAATCCTGACTGTATAATACTTATGTATCCTACGCGCTTCCTAGTTAGTTTCAACCACCTTGATGCCTATTAATCTGCATTATAGTCATCTGCTTCCTTAGCCTCAAGTTATCTGCTGGTGGGGCTGGGGCTCCCTTTATGGTAAACTATACTGATCGAGCTACAAAGGAAATCTAGCGCTATGTTTTTTCGCCTTACCATCGAGATATAGCTATCCTCTATCAATCCTCCTTCCTGTGATCAAGAAAGCACACAACTTAGTGAGTCTTATCGAGATAACCTTGCCAAACGTAACCGTAGACCGCCGAGTAACTGACATACTCTTGGCTACGACGCCTTCTCCACACCCTCTCTAATCCTCCATTGGCTAGTAGTAGCTATATTTATCATAGACAGCTTGCCAGGTGGCGGTCTTAGGTCTTCGCACATATGGTGGGAAGTACTCATGATAAGGGTTTCATGGCGGTAGATCAAACTGAGGGATAGCTAACTGGCCGGGGTAGATCATGACGACTGCCTAGAGCTGAGGGATAAGGATAGGTTGTGCGCTTGCTCTAGATGGTAGTCCCTTGGTGTGCAATTACTCTATAAGGCCCTGACTGCATGTATATACTAGCTAGTTTTGGTAAAACATGTGCTCAATGTGGTTGGCGCTCCTTGCGATGGTACAAGAAGGCCTGGTAGTTCTGGGTACCTGTATACATTCATGTGTCATGGTAAGGCTTTGGCCACGTCTCCGACTCAGATAGCCCGAGCTTATTTTTTGAATGAACGTGGTGTTATGGGTATGTTTTATTAGGGTGGGGCTATTTTTCAAGAAAAACTATGCTTACATGGACGTACCATGTCATGTGAAACAGGAAATATATTGAAACCTCATAACTCCTCGATACATACATGTAATTCTGACAAGCGTTAGTTTCCCCGACTAAATCAACTTCTTTATGTCCAATAATAGAATTCTCGTAGAACATGTAGTATCGAATCTAGAGCTTAAAAATCGTCTCAAAAGGAACAACATGAACTAACATGCATGAAGAAACTTTGAGAACCAGACCAGCAGTATCTGTTAAGCAGAATACATCAGTAAAAAGGGGCTCGATTGATATTACTGTTCAAATCTTCTAAACAAAAAAAATATGAGGGGGTCCAAAAGATAGAAAACAGTTTCTCAAATGATACATAGCCACCGTATATGCAAGTATATGATATATTTTAAACCATATACTCTTTGTTGCATCTCTGATAACCATACCCCCCTTTGATCAGCATCTTGGAGTCCTCATCGTCACGCATTGCTCGATAGACAAAGGGGGTTTCCTGATTGTTGACGTGTTGCGCTGCACGGTTATCCTCATAGGATTCCTTGCAATGGGAGATTGCTGTCCTTAATACATCGGGACGATTTCGTAGGGTGTTTAAGAAAGACTGGTATTTGCTGTGGTCGGTGACCGCGAAGGATGATATAGCTATAATGTTGGCTATACCGCCAGCACTACTCCCCACCTCCAGCCCCAATACACGAACTGCCACCCTGTGGTTTCCAAAAGTACACAACTATCCATGCCACCGTGGGTTTAGATCTTGAAGCCTTTCGTTGGGTCTTGGGAGATGAACACCTACTTCCCCTGGAAATCCTTTGCCTTCACCCCTCCAGCTTCTACCGTCGCACATTTTACTAGTAATGGCTGCCGGCAGTAAACTTATATCGTATCCTTCACGCATCATTAGGCTAGGAAGTAGCCAGAACCTTACTTCTCCGGTGAATAAGCCACTCGCGACTGAGCGTCTGAAACTAGTGTTCTTTGGCTCCAAAAGTCGCAGCTCTTTTGACACTCTGTCCTTTCCCTTCCACCTCTCCACTGTCTCTGACATTTCTGTTGTGCACCGTACTCTTGTTCTACCCATTCGAAATCCTGACCAAGTTCTCTTTTTATTTCGTGTAAAGTCACAGATAGGCCTTGGTCAATTGCTCTTCGATCTCAAAAAAAATAATATCGTATTTCTTTTGTTCTTTTTCTTCAGCTGCCTTACTGTATTAAGTTTTCTCAGGAGGGATGAGGAAAGCTTTCTACGTCTCTCTCGTCCCACTTGATTCAAGATTTTGCTTTGGGTGATTATTCAGAAAGTGCCAATTGTTTCTCTTGCCTTGTTTCTCAGCTGGGCTCGGTATCTGAAAGTACTCTTTTGCAGCTCAACAGCGACCGACTTTTGCACTTCACTTATTCTCTGTCGTTTCCTTCGAACTTGCTTTCGTATGGATCCAGAGCGGCGCGATGCCGATATATTTCGTGGATTTCTATGTATCGTGGAAGGCATAAAGTGCAACTCGAGCAAGAGTGCAGAGATGGAGGCTGACGACGAGTGACGATAATAGTTTGTCGTACTTATACTGATGTAAGATTATAATCAGCTTTCTCCAAGTCCCTCCAGAGTAGATCTTGAGAAGAGTAATATTAACCTGTCAGCCCTGAGGTGATTGCTGTTGCAATGAATTGAGCTCGAAGGTGGTTATCCGTAGCCGAGTTACCGAGTCGAATTATGAGAACCGTTGGACGTGTTCTGATATCCAAAGTAAGCTCAAAACTGGCAGCGAGAGTCGAGAAGTTTGCGGGGCGGGGGTAGGTCCATAGAGAAGTAACAGATATAAAGGATGAAAGGATTAGAGGGCTTCTCACAGCTATCCAGTGGGAGCTATCAGATAAGCTGATTGCACAATTACGGCAGGTGTGTTTACCTAAAGACCTAAGCTTCGAATTGACGTCTGGAGACTAGGTCGAGGGAGCTATGTAGTTCTCTACAAAGTGCGGGGGATTCAGCGGGGTTTTATGTAGACTGGTTGGTTCCTTGTCTTGCTCAAAGATTACCTACAACATATGCATGTACCTCTACGAAAATGCATATAAATATGGTTGGTCCACTAGCCCGTGGGATTAAATTCACAAACACGGCCAAGGTAAAGTACTACCGCTAACAAACCTACGTCTTGTAACTTAAATTGTAAACTCTAATGGTGGAAACGGGAAGAAAACATATGCAGAGATCATCCAATCACTGATCGGGGCCAGTGTGCATTGCGCATTTGGCCCTCTGCGTAATTTTACAGTCAGCAGCCTCGTTGTTGAGCCTGTAATTAGTATGTGCCCAATCCAGATCTGGTGACGTTCCTTCAGCCCAATTGGTCAAGAAGTTCGATATTTAGTACCAATTCCCTAAGTACGATTAACTACCTCAGTACATGTATAGAAAACTTTTGTAACCCTTTCCTTTATTTGATGCGGCGATGTTCCGATCTGCTCGGTCAGATTTCCAAAATCCGATAAAACACCATTTCAGCTGTTGATAAATGCACCCTCTGGTCAATCTGATGTATTGGGCTATCATGTATTGGGCGAAAAGTGCCTTTGTATGCCTGGACACTCAGTGGTATAGTAGTAGGCTGAGTTTTGGAATAGCTATCTGCGACAAACTTGTAGCGAACCACATGTGGTGTAACAGAATTCACTATCACCCACATCATCAGTAATCTTGTAGGATCGAACATAGCCTCATACAACGCAGCCCTCCGCGCCCACAGCAGCCAAAAACAATTTAGAGACGAAATAGAACCTATATATCAGCTTCTCCTGTATTAGACATATGTCGGGTAAAGCACTAGTGTTGCCAAACAATTCTAGACCGAATCCAATTGACGGATCCAATTGGCGGATCCACTCGTCTCAAGTAATACAATAGGAACTATACCAGACACTTTGTATATTGTATGTAGAGACTGTTTATTAACTAAATAACTAACTATCGTAGAGAATGTGTATTACTATCTTATATCTGTAGAGACTGCGTATTAACTACCATAAAACTCCTGGCTGCATGCTAATTAATAAATGGTATACCAAACGAAAATAAACAAGGTAAACAAATTCGAAACAAAAAAAATGTGGTTGAGTCTAGAGACTGCAACAATGAAACGGCGACACATCGAGTGATTCGGATGGCGAGTGAGATCTGATGATTCATGATGCTCACTCAGTTTGGCAGACCACAACACAACACGTCAAGTACAAAAGCGATTTCCAAAATTTGGTTGGTGGATTGCCCAATATAGATGCCGACCCATAAGAATATATGCAATTCTCGCTGAAAAGTATAAATATCCACAAGGAGGATCATAAGAAAAGGAGAATCGTAAGAGCCCGCCCAAACCGTGCACCTCCCGCCAGAAAAAAAGTCAAATGATGAAATAATCAAAGGAATCAAGGAAAAAGGAAAAAGGAAACGATGCAATGCGACAAAAAATAGACACCAAGTCCATGCGTCATTCACTCGTGAGAAAGGGAAAACGTAATCATCCATCGACACGGCCCCTATGGGAAAATAAACAAAACCCTAATCCATCCATATGAGAAATGAACAAAAAATGAAAATGAAAAAATGGAAAACCGCTCAGACGCAATAATAATAATGAAGAAATAAACAAAAATAGGAATATTTAAGGGAATAGGAAATAAGGGGAAAAAATAATATAAAACGAAAATGCAAATGCAAACGCAAACGCAAAGCAAACGCCAAAAAAACAAGTCTTTTTTTTTGTACGACTTTCTTACAAGCCATAAGATGATGATCTGTACAAACCTAGCTCAGCACTAGGGATGGTGGGCTTTATTCACAGTCAGGGTCAACCCCAGATGCAACTTAGCCCAAGCTGTATCTCATGGGCGGGTTCTTTGGTACACCCATAGCACGAGGACCTTCTACGCCCCTTCTGCTCTCCATAATGCCTTTTGCTCTCAGTTGTTTCTCAGCCCACTCTGCACGATTCTTCCAGACTTTCACTTCCTCTTGGGCCTCCCTCAACATATGGCTCAGAGCACCGGCGTTGGCAACATTCTGTGCCAATTCCAAGTCCTTCTTTGCCTGCGCAGCTTCCTCGGTCTTTACATCCAAAAGTCGTTGCAACCTTCGAATCTCGATATGAAGCGCAGAGTTACCACGCTTTTTGGTTGGAGAAGGTGCCTCGGTATGATCTTCTCTCCAGACGTACCGATCATCAACATCACTGTCGATTGAGATACCTCGAAGGTGAAGGTTCGGTGTTGCGGGTTGAAGAGGAGCAGTGGTAGGGCGTGATGGGGATTCCGATGGGTTGCGACGTGTTGGTGGACGCATAGGAACTTTCGACATAGACTTTGTGGCCTTGTGGGTAAGCTTGACCTCAGACCTTGCGTTGGGTCTTGTCAAGGTGAGCATGGGGCTCGCAAGGACAGGCGACTTGCATTTGGTCTTGTCTTCGAAGATCGAGAACGCAGGTATAGTTCTTGTCTTTGGTATCTTGTTCTTGATGTTCAAAGGCTTTGGAGTTGTCTCTGGGTCTGGGCTAAGAGAGAACTCCCCAAGGTCAAAGTCTCTAAAGTTCGTAGGAGTGAACTCAAAGTCCGGAATCTCAGTCGGAGTTTCTGAAGGCACACGTGGTTTTTCCGGTAGCATTTCGGATGCAATGATGGTGTTATCGCTTCCCATCCTTGTTTGACCACCGAGGAATGCACGTTGGAGTCTTGTGGCAGCTTGAGCAGCAACCTCAAGCCCTGGTGAAGAGGCACCTGAGCTGTTTGATGAGCTAGATGCTGAGCTCGGTGTTGCTGGATCGTAATCTGCTACTTGTCTGAGCTGGGAGGGCTTTACACTGAAATTGGGTCTGCGGCTAGGTGTGTGTATGGGTGTCTCAGGATTGTGAGCAATCCAGTTTGGCGACCCAGGAGTAGACTTGGCGCCTATAGATCTGGTAGGTGATCTGTTTGGAGAGGGTGCCTCAGGAACTGTACTCATTGGCATTGACAGATATGGTGGTGCGCTAAGATATGGAGTTTCGTCATCCTCCTTAAGGGTGTCATGAGTGGAGAATTGCATAAGATCTCCAATTTGCGGCGGTGGCTTGTGGAATGACGGTGGGTTAAGACCTTGAAAGGGTAGGATGGACTCGTCATCGGAGGCAACTCTGCTACGAATTGTGCTAACACCCCGACGGCTACGCATAGATGCTGTTTTCGTCGCCCGTATAGATTGTGACAGTAACCTTTCCTCTTGGTTTTCTTCTGGAAGTTCTTGCTTAAGCGAAGGGAGATCATAGGCTTGGGCAGTAATATTCAAAGCATCGATCTTCTTCAGCTGGTAAGATATCTCTTCCCAGTTATTGATAAGCATATCACACACCACAGCAGCGCGCTTTGTCTTTTCGTTTTGCATCTTGTTATAAGCACTGCTGTGTCGGTGAGAGTACCTTCCGCGCTTTGAGCTGATATCTGGCACAGGTGAGATCTTTGGTAGTACAAGTAAACCACCCCTGTCGTCCATCTCCTGCAATAAAATCTGCTCTGACTTATCACCTAAGAGTAGAGGTCCAAAGATTATCCCTAGCGCATCCTCCTTCATTGCCTCGAAAAGATTGTGAGGGTCCTTCATCTTGGATTCTTGCTCTTGCTCTGAAGCAAGGCTAACAGCTCTCAAAAGACCAAAGACGGCACAGATTAGGGCGATCCTAAAGTGAAGATTGATAGAGGCGATAGCTAGAGCAATCATGCGAGGCTTTACTTTCCGAGACATCTGTTCCCCGAGTGATGGGTCAGGGTAGACAAACGAGTGAACGTTGTACAATGCCTGGAAAACTGCAGGAGAGCCAAGAAGTCCACCAGGAAGTCCGTGGAGGAGCTTCTTAAAGAGATGAGCGACATCATGGACGTGAAACTTGATGCTGGTAGGGAGTTTGGCAAGAGCTATTGTCTGAACAACCGCTTCGTTATTGTTCTCTTCGAACTGTCTTTGGTAGTAGTCATAGAGCGAATAAGTGGTATTGAGGTTACCAGCAACTCGAAATAATCCAGGAGTTTTGAGGCCTTTACTACGCGTTAGAGACCCCTTGCAGAAACCTTATTGTACTGGAGAACTGACCATGGGTCAATATGTAAGATGCAGAAGCATGCATGCACGTTGGAATCAAAAGATCGCCAGGCGACAGTCCCTCGGGTAATGTAAACGGCGAAACGCCGCCCAATCGGATCATATCCTCCAAATGCATACCCTTCAACGAATCCCGCTTCCCCCGTCCAATCGCTGCAAGATCACCAATGCTGCTGCCCCTCCTGCGCCCCAAAGACAACTTCATGTTCCCATAACTTTTTGAAATATCGATCGATGATGGTGTTCTACCGAGCAACTTATTCCAAAGTCGGTTTCCATGCATAATTGGCGTTGAGTCTCCAGAGCTGTTGTTAGCATTCGACGCACTCGATACCGATACTGAACCGGCAGGCTCAGTCTTGTAGTTGTCGGGAAATGATTGAATGCCATGTTTTCTCGCAAGTTTGTTAAATTGCGACGAGAAGAGTTCGTCTGTTGTTGGTTTGTCGCTTACTGTTCCCACCGCAGAATCTGTAAATAATCGATTGCTCATTCCACTCCAAGCCGAGCTGATTGTTTGACTTCTTGATATTGAGTTAGGCGATAATGATTGTGATCCACTAGTGCTCTTAACACTTCCGCCGCCCCCTAATGGAAAACGAAAGGAGCGCATGCTCCTCATTGTATGACTTCGAGAACCCCGTATTGTTGTTTCTGGATCTCTTGTTGGCGATTCGAGTAATTGCGACGTGACACCCAAATTGAATGTGTCCGCCTCTGGTGGGTGTTCCTCAAGAACATTGTTATTTCGAAATAATGAAAATGAGCGTGGGAATGTACTGTTTCGAGAGTTGTCTTGTGTTTGTGGTCTTGAAGGTTGAAAGCCACTATCAGGCATTGATGCTAGTGATGGACGGGTGCGACGCGATGGGCCACGGCGAGCGGGTTGGAGTGGGTCCTGCATGATTGTTGCTGCTGGAGTACTCGAAGGTAGTGTGGTAAAGGTAAGGGGGTACTGCTTTCGAAACATTAGTATATATATGATAGGTATGCGTGACAAATAAAAAACAAAAAATCACGAAATTATGTCATTGGAATGGCTCACGAATTAAAATGTAAACTCAGACAATTGTGTCGTCAATCATAAATGTATTAGAAAAAGTCTCTCCGTTGATAGAATGAAGGGAGAAACGATTTTAGTTTTTTGTTTGTAAACAAAAATGATAACAGCAAGTACTAGGCAAAACAGTGGTAGTGGAAGGAGGGGAAGAAGAGAAGTAGAAGAAGATCAGAAGCGAGGTAAACAGATAAACGCCCGCGGGAGGGGCCTGGGATTTATTTACATCGAACTCGGGGAGGGGGTGGCAGGGAAGAGGCCCATACATAAATACCTACACAAACCTAACCAAAACAAACAACACGTTCAAAGACTAGACAGCCGGCAACGGTCACTGCGAGCGAGAATCTGCGAGTAGGTAGTATGCACTAATACTGTGACACAGTAGTAACCCGCCTCCGATATTCTCCAAAATTGTCTCTCGGTCTGCTCCCCTCCACCTGTCATCCGAACGCCTGGATGTCCAAATCCTCCATTTGGATGTGACTAGTCTTAATCAAGACGAGCAATTTCATGATCCACGGGTGCCTTCAGTCGCCTAACCTTCATTGATATGAGACCCGATTTATAGACTCTCATTCTGTTTAATTAGATCTTAAAGCACGGTCTCAGCCTAGATATGGCCAATTTCTTCTCCAAGCTTTACCGTGTTTGCTCGACTTCGCTGTCCCCGTTGCACTGACATGACATCGAGTGATTCGCAATGAGGAAGTTAGATGTTTTGATGTGTTTGTTATTTTACAGCCCTTCCCTTGTCTGATTTCTTCCAGCCTGAATTCATAAACCAGGGAGACGCGACTTTCGACCCCCCACAAGCGTGTTTCCACCGCGTTTTAGGATGCGCGCTTCCTGATGCAGTCTTACTTGCAGTAGACATCATAATATTATGACCTCTTGAGTCTTGATCCACAAAACCACAACAAATGGTAATAACAAATATCTCTTTTCCCTTACGTCGGCCACTCAGATTCACGTATTCAATATTTCGTGCATACGGCACTAAGTTTTGCCCCTCCATCCCTCATCCCTTTAATAATTTTTTTTCTTATTGCCACCTTATATAACGCGCGGCATGGCGGCCGGGTTATTGAAAATCAAGCCAAGTCGCGTGTGGTCTTGTCACGCACGGTAGCACGTGACCGCGTACTCATTAGGTACAGATTACTACCAGAGAATACATGTAACATGATGTATGTATCTATCAATCTCTTCCATCTAAATTTAGGCGCGGTTAGGATTGATTTGAGCGAGATGAAGTAAACAGGATGAGGCACGGACATTGGGCCGAGACCGGCCCCGGAAGGAAACTGACCGGAGGCGTTCGAAATTTTCAGCATCGAAATATTCTCGCATCCTGACTCCCAATATCAACAAATATCCAGTTCGGGGTTTTCTACAATGAGATGTGACATCTATCATTGACGTTATTGGGTGAGCGCTGCAACGTTACAACTAATCCGTGATACCAACTGCAAGTATCGATCCATCAACACCTTCCATTGCAATAACCTCCATAAAATGACATATATATCATCATTCCTAAACTCGATCCCAGCCCCTAATAAATTTTTTACAGCGCATTTCATATAGGAATAAAAGTAAATTATGTCCCTAGATGTTTGTTGTGTTTCCCCCAAGATTATCCGCCGTGGAGAAATATCGAGCGGAATGCTGTGCCATAATTATATTTTTCTTCCCCGGCTGATAAGCGGCTGAAATAATATTGCGTTCATGTTGTACGATATCTGACCCGCATTGTCAGCTAGGAAAAGGTCGGTTTAGTAGTCAAAACATACCTTGTAAACAATATATTTGACCCCCCCCCCCCTTGTGCCAACAGATCCTTCGGTTCTACCTTAGCAACTTTATAGTTGTCGATCGCCTCCTGGCTGGTCCGAAACAATATTGCAGAAGTGGAGTCCTCGGTAGAAATGAAGTGAGACAACGGGAGATAGATTTCGACAGTTCTCGCGATCGATCACTCGGTCACTAGGCTAGCTAGGTCACTCAGGCTGACATCAAGAGTGTAAATAAATACCCTCTTTCAGAGGGGAAAATAACGTTTGATCAATCATTGATTACACTTCTACGGCATTTTCAACCAGATATCAGAAAACCTAATGCCGCTCACCGGGTCCCCAAACGACGAACTTTCCTCCTCGTTGCGAAAGAACAGGCCTCCGAAACACTTAACCCCCTAGCTTTGAGTAGCGTCGTATACACGACCCTCATACGTTCAAGGCAAATGTGATATACGACTTCGAAGTCGCATGAAAGCATTGAGATACATCTAGAAACCGACTCGAGTTTTCCTTGAGGTCAAGAGACACTACGCTTATAAAAAGCAAATATCAATATGTGTGGTTTATTATTGATTTTGGGGGACTTACGCCTAGCTTCCAAACTATTCACATCTCTGGTTCAGAAATATAGGGCGCAAAGCTGGTTGTCATCGTCTGTGTACCACAACAAGAGTACACATGTTGGTGGGACGATTGGGGTGCCCTTCCAGAGACTAGTTCGTTCGCAACGTCCGAAGACGAATTCATCGTGTGGGAAACCGAGTAGCAGCAAAAGATCCTAAACACTGAAAGCGAGTTGTATGCATATGTGCCGTAAAGGGTTCAAGAGGACTCATACCATTTATTCATTCTCCCCTCTGTAGCTTCGATACTGTCATACTGACCAGTGCTGTTATCATTCCGGAGTTGGCTCCACTAGGCCAACCACCGAGTGCCGTCAACCTTAAAAAACTCCTAGCTAGTAACAGTCGACAACTCCAGTCATTTCATCGTCTAGTCTTGGCACGAGTGCATACCCTAATATCAAATCCCATCAAGCTCCTTAAGCTCCTATGTGCAACACAACAAAGATAATCAACCCTTAGATCGTACATAAGGAGAACAAACTATAACCTGATGAGCTGCAGTGCATTTTGTATTGCAAATACCGGCGTCAAAAACTGATACTTCAAGAGCCGGCGCCAATAGAGATCAGAGCACTTACAATTGATACAAACTGCCTCGAGTGCACCCTGAGCATAACTATCCTCCGCCTAGAACCCTCCGCCGATGGCAGGTGGCTCCAAGTTCCTTAAATAGTTAAATACTAACCTCATGCGATGAAATCCTCTTTCTATTCCTCCCGTGGAACGGTGATCCTCGGCAGATTGGTTATGTACAGCCATACCGAACAATCTACGAGCTGGATTGAGCTTTGAGCTCAGACTGACGAGCGCAAGCTTTGGCCAGGCGGGCTATGCAGGCACAGCATTGACGTCCTAAATCCTCCGGAGCTATCTAGTCCATGCTGCTCTTCTAGAAGCTTTCTGGGCGTCCTCAACCTATCATCATCATTCAAAGTAGAGAAACCGTGAGGTTTTACCGTTGTATACTCTACGGAGGGCCTCCGTTCGGCTCAAACTGAGGTCTAAGCCCGGCTTCATACCGCCCAGGCCGACTCGGGCCTACTTTACGCCCAAGCCCAGCCTGAATAGGCTTGTGGATCCCTGGCACATTGGGGACACTAAAATGCGAGGAGTGAGCACAAAAATGTGTTCAGTGCTGTTTTTGGTGGTCGTCTTTGCTTCGGGGAGCTCTAGCAACCGTACTTATGCACACGGTTCGACCATAAAATCGACCTATAATAGATTTTTCTAGTTCGTCAAGCCGTTCAGTGTATTTCTAGATTACAGGCACTGTTCATTTTCAGCGCGAACCTTCATATACAATCATTCATGAACAAGAACCCTATCAAGAAAAAATATATATAAAAAATACACAATCTAGTTATAATTCTCACCATTATCAATTTGAAAGTATTTAGTGCTGTTCCCTGTTTGGCCTCGCATCGATCCGGTTTAAGATTATCCTAGAAACGGATGCCGAGCCTCTACTATGACCTCCTCTTCCACGGGATACCCCGCCCCGTCTTGGACTGGAATTGCCTCGCGGTGTCCTCACTGGTTTATATCTATCGTCGACCGCGGGACTCTGAGGGCTCTTAGCTACCAAGTCGGCAATAGAGGCCGGGATCACGCTTGTTAATTTTGCAAGATCTTCCTCGCTCCATGCCGAGAAAAAATTCCCATCGTCACTCGTATCTATTGATAGCTTTTTCTTCGTCCCACTCTCTGGCGACGCAAGAGGTGGCCCTCTCCAATGGGTAGATGTAGGTGTACGTGGTGGCTCAGTTGAATCCTCCTGGTCGTCTGGCTCTCTGTCTTTGAAAATAGCATATTCTTGTGGTGAGCTTTTTGCTTTTGTTGGCTTTACTGGAGTCCTTATGGCCGGACTGAAAGTAAGCGTCACCCACTTTCGCTTGAACCAAGCAATACAATCCCTCTTAGCTTGTTCAACTTCAGGTACAGTGCCCCGTTTTTGGGCCAGCTCCATGATACCAATAAATATCTGCCTGCAGGTTTCTTCCCTGAGAGTTTTATTGCTCATAACCATACTCAGTAATTCCCCCCCGACGGGTTTTGACAGGTTGTAAGGGTGGAACACACGTATCAAACCGGTGGTAACTTCTAAGCTGTCGAAAGCTTTTGCTATGAACTCTACCGTGTGCTCCATCAACGGTACCAACAGCTTTGTGTCCCAATCTTTGGCATTTTTGGATGCCAAGGTGTGACGTCTTAAATCGGAGATCGTTTCAAAGAGCCGAATAGCCCGCCTCTCTTCACCCTCCTTCTGACTATTACTTGCAACTTTTGCGATCAGGAGTTCTAGGACGGAAGGTGAACAATTCAAGAGAGGCCGCTTCCACAACGGGGTAATGTTTGAAAGCAGTGCGAGTAGGCTGATACCGTTATCTAGAATCCTCTGGCCCGAAATATCACTCTTGGCCACAACGTCAAGGATATGAGGAACAAAAATACTGCACCCCCTCCCGGTGCACTCGAACCGGTGCCCTAGCTCAGAGAGAAGGTAGAGCGCAGAGTTTTCAAGGGTGACACACTGGAGGTAGCGTGCAGCCCTAGTTATGTCTACGAATTTGTCCGCGATTTCAATATCGGGGAGTGTCCGATCAGTGACACAACTGTTACAGCTCTGGGCCTTGTGAGGGTTGTTGAGATGGAGAGTAATGTAATTGCGGAACCCTGGGCACGGGTTAAGCAGTTCTTTCAGTTCCTGCCGGTAAACATATCCCGCAGCGATCCAGAGAGAAAACGGCGTGAAATCCTCTGTATAAATAGTCGAGGTATTTCCAGACGCATCGCCAAATTTTGAATTAAAAAATGTCTCATAATATGGGATCCTCCGGGCGAGAAGAAACTTGTGAACCTTTACGGCGCAAAAGGAGGGCCGGTTTCCTGGTGCTTTAAGATGTATTTCAAAGTCTGGTAACATCGATGCAGGCAGCGTTGAGTCTAGTGGGACGCCTGCATCAGGCCCCTTTCCAGTAGGATCGACAGAATCATAGCCCATAGCTTCCCATAGACCTCTCAAGCTCTTCCGAGTATAAGTATGGCCCATCGCTTCTTCGAAGCTCGGCCGGTTCTCCTCTGGGATATGAAGCACAGTCAATTCGACGCCCAAGTTGTTTTTGGCAGTTTCCATGATGTCCGTGCCGAGATCGAGACGTCTTGGATCGCCAAATTCTTCGGGAGGCCTCTCGCCAGCAGCAATGTAGAAGAGAGGGGAATGAGCCCATACTTTGACATTATTAGGGAGAGCAAACACCACATCGCCGTCCTTCGAAGCTTCGTCACGGAGGGCGGCTAGGTGTGTAAGTACGTCTGAATAGTCTTCATCGACATATTCCAAGGGATCAGTGAAACAAGGCTCCTCATGGTCGGAGAATATTGGGCTGGCCATTTTTGTGAAGGTCTTGGAAGCTTGATGATTGCGGTGGCAGCACGAATTTAGACATGAGGTTGAGCGGTGGAAACCCTAACCCAGGCCAAGTCTAGGAAACCTTAAGCTTCATGTAGACCATTGCGCGTTGTACCCGGAACGGCCCGAGACTGTTTTAATAGGGATTTATGATTAGTGCGTCTGGTGCGGTGGAAGCAACAGATTTCGAATTATCTGATCTGGATAGCCACTTGTCTTCATTGGTGATTCCTATGAATTCACGGGTATGGAGCATCCGCTTTGGTTCGATCCCTATCCAACCTTCAAACCATCAATCACACCCGGCCACATCGAAGAAGAGAAGCCAAAGTATTTCGACATACAAAATCTCCGAACCTCCCCGGCGGCTTGAACGAATAATTGTGCATGCCTTGCACCTCCTCGGAGGATGCTAAAGGCAAATAGGGGTAAGCGGCTCCTTGGCGCCCCTGAATCCAGTGGTAGCCCTTTCAAAATGGTAAAGCTCGTATTTACCGGCCATCACTACATCTCTGCCTGGCTAGATGGAGTAGCTGAGCTCTGGGGATGAACTTTCCCAACCCCTTCTTTGAAATTACTCTCCAAGGCCTAGGGTCAACAACGCAGCAGTGCATTGTAACAGCTGCAGGACTTTCGCTTAATCCGATAGGAATGTCAATTAACTATCGCTAAGGAGGGAAACAAAAATAGAAAGTCGGGGAACTCAATGAACAGGGATTGTTCATCCGGACATAATGTCACAATTCACGGGGGATATAATATCAGGGATGTCAATATTCAGCTGCTGAAGCTCGTTTTGGACCGTGGGTACTTTATTCGCCCGACGGACTCGAGCTTGATATCACGCCGGAGAACATCAGATGAAACCCCTCGCCTATGGATACAGCATCTGAAAGGATTTTGATACAAGGAGGCGACAGGATATTACAAGTCTGGGGAATCATAGGCCGAGAAACTTAAGATGAACAGTTATTTTATTTATTCGGAATATACCTGCCAAACTGGGCGGAAGGGATCATCGTATTTCGATGTTGAATACAACTACAATTGTCTTAACTCTGGCCTGTACAATTGACTCCCGATGTAAGGTTACGCTCGGAACCGAAAGTATGTATCCGTATAACGAATTATTATTACTATTATACGTAGTAGCACTATAACGAGAATCTACGCAATACCATATTCTAGCTGATGCTAGCCAATCTACTACGGGCTACGAGGGAGAACGAGAGAACACCAGAGTACCTACTCTTTAGGTCTTATCTTTACCATTATTATTAGGGGCTCGCGCATATACCCCCTCCCAATCAAACCCGGCCAGGGCGCACCAGAAAAGCCATAGTCACGGAATATCACTCGAAATATACTATCCCTAAGCGACGAACAAAACCTCAAATTACTAGCTTAGAGGATCAACTTATAAAATGAAACCTTTTTCTTACCCTATAAAATTCACCGGATGATTGTTAAGAAGCTCGGATACTCCAAGGGATGTCGGCCGAGTTCTTCGAGTGATATTCCATGACGCAAAGTACTAATTGACTGATTGATAATTCATTAATTGTATACGCAAAGTAGCTAAGACTTAATTATAGATCTTGTTATGATTATTAGCGGTAGTTAGAGGAAAGCTATTGCCCACGATGATTATTTTCATATACTATACGGCTGGTGGTAAAGAACACAGCCTTTCCGATTGTGGTAATCATTGCGAGAATTAACAACTATGAGGCTCATTTCATGAACTTGAACTGATATAGAGCGATATAGATCCCTTAGTTCGATCACGTACTAGGCTTTTATTATTTCTGACCATTTTGCGCAGTTTGTCTATGCCTATCATTGAATTCCCGAGGAGTGGTGCTGTTATCTATACATACGGCACTGGTATTATCTATATGTACCTTATATCAAGAGAATATGCAGACTCTCTATCCCATCTCCACCGTTCCAGACATTCCCGCATTGTCACAATGCATCATATCCCCACTACATAGTATCAATTCTTTCAAAAGCAAAAACAGAAAAAACATAAGCTGGGCATTAACTACTTACCTAGCTACAAAGCTTTAAATACCTACAAAAAAATACAACAAGCTTGAAAAATAAGCGCAAAAAAACATATTCCCTTTACCACGTGCACACATTAATTTATGTTTACCTATGGCCCCATAGCTTCTATTCGTTCCGCCACATATCCGCTGCAAATCACTTCAAGTCCACCTCTACACCCCTCTACGCCCTACCTCTCCTAACCGCCCGCCTACACCGCCCATCATCGCAGACATTCCCCAGATTACGACAACTACCCGCACAGTCAGCCGCCATCACCCAAATCCCCCCTCCCCCTTCACCCCCAGGATCAACTCACCTCCATGTCCTCCAACGCATCCTCCTGCGAAATACACCTCAGCACATTCTTCTTCGAGCTCTCCTGCAGCTCCCCGGCGATCAGCAGCTCGTCGAGGATGAAGTACGCCTTCTGGAAGTTGAAGATGATGTCCAGCTCGCACACGTTGCCGTAGTACTTGTCCATCTGCTCGACGTAGCGGTGCACGATCTCTAGCGTGATGAGCTCGTTGTCTGTGGCGTCGATGCCGGCGATGAAGAAGAGGGAGGCGTAGCGCCGGTAGACGACTTTGGAGTCTGGTGGGGTGTTAGTAGGGGAGGGTAGTGGGGGAGGGGTGGGGAAGGAAGGGAGGGGAGAGGCGGGGGCGGGAGATGAACCTTTGTATTCGAGGAAGTTACACATGCGCGTGCGGCGGGCGAGGACGAGGGCGGAGATCTCTTTTGTAATCTTGGCTTTCTCCTTCGGCGAGAGAGTGGTGAACCACTTGCAGAGGCGCTATATCACTCTCTATATCAATATCCGGTTTTATAGCTCCCAGCTATCTATCTATCTACCCCGCGGAGAGAGGGATTGGGGGGGAAACTCACGACTTTGCCTTGGCGCGAGAGAAGAATAACGTAGCTGCATTGTGTCAGAGACGCTTCTGGGTGGAGAGAGTGAGAGAGGGCTTACCGGATGGCCATTGTGGGGTTGTGGATTGTGGAGTGGAGTTTGGAACTTGAGCTGGGAGCTTCGGATGAGACACGCTGCGGAGGGACAGCTGGTGGGTGCGGTTGACGTTGAAGTGTTATCTTATCTGATTGATCTGAGGCTGAATGCAGGGCCGGTATTACGAATGCGGAAGATGTAACGCAACCAACGGCCGCACCTCACGATTCTAACAGTCACTCACGGGGTGAAGGCGGATCCTGTCTGATGGCGGTCAGGGATTTGAGGCCAATAAAAGAGTTAGGTTTTGGACGCCAAGGGCAAATTACTGCAAACAGAACCATCAGACAGGATCCGCCGTCAGTAGGTGAGCGACTGTAGGTACAGAGCATCAAGCGTTACAATGTTTTAGGATCCTATGTAGCTAGGGCCGTTATGTCTTGTTTCACGATATCTACAACTGTCTACAACAAAACCATCCGGTAAGTGCCTATCTGTTGGATTGATTAATTGATTAATTGATGTGTAATGTATGTAATCAAATCGAGCCTCTGCGGCTACGCTCGGAAGGTAATGGGCAGTCAGACATCCAACTCCTCCTCGTTCTAATCCTTCTCCGAGCAGGGTTGCAAGTAAATAGGGCTACATGATACATACATGCTACAATGCACTCTCCTTGGCTGTGGGGAACATGCAAACAAAGACAATTGCAAGGTCACTACTTCCCCAGCCCATTGTTCACCTTAGCACCAATGCAGCATGACTCCCCGGATCATGTCAGTTACCCGGCTACATCTACTTACTCTATGTATCGAGCAGATGTGGCTGCTGCACGGCAGACAGTCGACAGGCAGCAGGCAATTGCAAGGGTTCACCCCCCATCGTAACACAATTGCAGCGGGGGAACGTTGGAGACCGGATTACAAATAGATGCTTACAATTGTCACGGAACCTTTGTTAATCACATCATTTCTCTTAGTTGCATGACTGTTTTTCTCTTATTTTTTTTTTTCTTTGCACGAGCGAGCGGTAGATAGACAGAACTAGAAAGTAATATTCCCCCTTCCGACCCCTCCCTGGTTGAAATTTTCAGAGGGATGACACACAGAGAGATGGAATGGATGGCAGACGAGATGAGATAGAAGATAAGTGGACGGATCAAACATGTGGCCCATCCCATTCCATTCCATAATAAGGTGACGTATCCCGTTCAGATAAATATCAAAGGGTTAATTCCTCTCTCCACCTTCCTTCCCTTTATTCCACTACACTACTTTAGCTACTCTTGATCTTCTATCACTCACTACCCCTCCCCCTCCCCCTCCACACTCACTCGCTCGCTCATCACTCACCCGCATCCGTACCAATTGACCGGACACACCGCTCACTCACTCACTCACTCCCACTCCCACTCCCGTCCACTCGCTCTCCCGTCTCTCTCTGTCCCCCAACATAAACCAAAACCCCACAGCAAAAATGGTGACGACATGCATCCTCTCCACCGGAAACATCATGACTGCCGGCGCCGAAGTCATCCGGCGGCCGACAGTCGGCGGCTCAAACACCGAACTCGTCAATTCGCTGCGCGAGAAGTTCAAAGCGGTCTCATCCGCCGACGAGCCCGCCCCGATTGAGAACGGCAATGGCAACGGCGCACACGCACACGCACAGCGGCGCAAGGTCGAGGAGTGGACGAGCGTGGGCGAGGACGGGATAATGTACATCCCCGCCGCGGCGAACAACGAGCCGGAGGTGCTGGTGGAGGATAGGGAGGAGTATGATGTTACTGGTAAGTTTTTTTCTTTTCTTCGCAGCCTTACTACCCCACCACCCCCGGGGGACAAGACAAAGAAAGAAGAAAAATCTAACACCCCTCCCCCGCCCCAGTAAAACTATTCTACCTCCCGCACTCCCCCGCCGCCTCCCGGCCGCAACACACGCAAGACGCCATCCGCCTCGTCACCACCGCCCTCGGCATCCCCACCATCACCCTCCTCATCATCTCCTTCCCGCACATCACCTTCGACGCCGACGACGACGAGCACTCGCCGCCCGCCGATATCCTCTCCTGGGCGCACACCTACCGCTCCGTCGAGGCGCTGCACGCCGCCGGCACCATCGCGCGCATCGGCCTCGCCGAGTTCGGCACCTCGCGCCTCGAGCAGTTCCTCCCGCACACGACCGTGCGGCCCAGCGTGGACCAGATCAACGTGCGCGACTGCTGCGTCGTGCCGCGCCCGCTGATACTCTATGCGAAGCAGAACGGCATTGAGTTGTTGACGCATAATGACTGTGCGGATGTGCTGCCGGCGGAGACGTTGAAGAGCCTGTTGGAGGAGTTTGGGGTTGTGGGGGCGGAGAAGGAGGTTAGGCCGTTATGGGTCGTCAAGTATACGGCGGTGATTAGGAGCCGGGGGGTGGTGGAGAATAAAGGGTGAGTCGCTTTTCTTTTTGGATTTTGGAAATGATTTTTTGGGGAGTTTTTGGGGGCAGGGTAGAGGGTGGATGTGTGCTAACTGGGGTTATGTTATAGGTACATCTTGATGACGGAAATCGATGATTGATCAATCATAAAAAACGGCATCTTAATTTCTAGACCCCTGGACCTCTTTCCCTGGATAGATTCTCTTTCGAAAAAAAAATCAGGATATTTCTCAACAGGCGTCAAGGTTTCTTTTTCTCTTTTCTCTTTCCCTTTCCTTTCTTTCTGCTTTTTTATTTTATCTTATCTTTTATCCCCCCCCCCCCCAAACGCTTTTTTATATTCTTCTTTGTTGCGTGCACCGCAATTTTGTATGTACAATAGCGATCTTGAACCATCTGTGCTTGAGCTTGAGCTTGCTTTTAGGTTTAGGGGGGGAAAGGGGGGGGGGGGGGACAATTACATGTATGTAATAGATATTCACCTTCCATCTAGTCTGGTTAACTTCTTCTTCTCCGGTATGAAATGTGGGCGGATATATAATCCAATGGGCAAATGATTGTATTTTGTACAGGGAAAAAAAAAGAAAGCCAAAAAAGAGATACATACAGCTAAAGTAGATCGATGGCAGTACAATCAACCTTTCCCCCCACTCCCTTCCTCCCACCCTCTTCCTCCCCACAAGGGAGCAAAAACAAATCCAAATGGAATGGAGAGTTCAAGTACATATATGGATAAAAACACGATGCAAGCCGTCGATTCTTTTTCTCTTGCTCAAAGAACTAACATATTTCTAAATATACAAATTTTTTCTCGATTTTTTTGTTTCCAATGCTCCCTAATTGGGCACTTTAGTCCAAAATCCGAGTAATGAGACCAGTGGCGACGGTCCTGTCGGTTTTGTTAGCAACCACTCATACATTTTACTCGGAATTGACTGGAGGGGTATATAAGCTCACCTTCCACCCTCACGGAGGTTGAATCGCTGACCGGGGTCCAAAGCCATGGGCTTGTGGAGCTCACACTTGACCTCAGTGTTGTCACCGGGCATGACCATCTTGCCCTGCTCCGTGCCCTCGGGGAAGTCGATAGTGACGGCAATATCCGAGGTTCTCAAAAACATCTGGGGGCGGTAGTTTCCGTGGAATCCGGTGTGGCGACCGCCCTCCTCCTTGGTGAGGACGTAGAGGGAGGCCAGGAACTTGCTCTTTGCCTTTGTGGTGCCGGGCTTGACGACGACCATTCCGCGGCGGATCTGCTCGCGCTTGACACCACGGAGGAGGAGACCGGCGTTGTCACCGGCCTGGGCGGAGTCCAGTTCCTTCTTGAAAGTTTCGAGGCCGGTGACGATGGTCTTGATGGGGGTGGTCTCAAAGCCGACGAGCTCGACTTCGTCACCCTTCTTCAGCATTCCGCGCTCGACACGTCCGGTGGCGACAGTACCACGTCCGGCGATGGAGAAAACGTCTAGTAAAGGGGGGGGGGGGGGTTAGGTTAGCAGAGTTTCACAACTCGGGTTGGGGGGGGTTGATCGGTACCTTCAACAGGCATCAAGAAAGGCTGGTCAAGGTCACGGACCGGGGTAGGAATGTAGTCATCGACAGCCTGGAGGAGCTCGGTAATCTTCTGTTCACCAATTTCCGGCCGGCGGCCTTCGAGAGCACAGAGAGCAGATCCCATGATAATTGGCGTTTCGTCACCGTCAAAGCCGTAGCTGGACAAGAGTTCGCGCATTTCCATTTCAACAAGTTCCAACATCTCAGGGTCCTCGAGGGCATCGACCTTGTTAACGAAGACGACAATTCTCTGGACACCGACCTGACGGGCAAGGAGAAGATGTTCACGGGTTTGGGGCCTGGGTGGGAAGAGTTTATTTGTTAGTGTATATGTTTCTGATATGAGTGGTAATATGTATATATGGGGGTCCGGGTGAAGGAAAATGCTACAAACATTTGACCATCGGAAGCAGCAACAACAATAATAGCACCATCCATAGAGGCAGCACCAGTAATCATGTTCTTAATGTAATCAGCGTGTCCAGGGCAGTCGACGTGGGAGTAGTGGCGGTTATCAGTTTCATATTCAATGTGAGCGGCCGAAATGGTGATACCACGGGCCCGCTCCTCGGGAGCCTTATCGATAGAAGCGTAATCATGGAAGTTTGCCTGTCCTTTGGCAGAGAGAGTCTTTGTAATGGCAGCGGTCAAAGTAGTCTGTAATTACATGTCCCCATTGTTAGAAACAAGTTGATATTTCCCGGGTATAAACAAATTGCGGGGCAATTTTTGGAGGGGAGGTGAAACGGACCTTTCCGTGATCGACGTGCCCAATGGTACCTGTATAACAAAAGGTCAATAATCTCGAATCACATTGGAATTGAGGGGGAGAAACGGAGATACTCACCAATGTTGACGTGAGGCTTCTCGCGCTTGTAACTTGCCATCCGGCGAATGGGGGTTAATGTCGGGCTTGAAGTATTACATTTCCATGGTGAATTTTTGAGTGAGGATTTGCACGAGAATGCGGCATTGCTTGCTGTAAGGCTTTCGGTGAGCCTAGCGGCACCCCGAAACAGGGGAGCAAATGAGGCTTTCCAGGAAGCCATTGTGTGGGCGATATACACAGAGGTGGGTGGGGTGAGGTTGTAGATGGAGAGAAGACGCGATCTGCAATCGTTGAAATTTCTGAATCGAAAACGGCGCCAAGCCGAATTCGGAAACAATGTCTTAGTCAGGGCGGAGACATCTAGAATAATCGCTCTTAAGTCACGAAAGCCGAGGCTTTGTAAATATTGGAACTGCATGCATGCAGTTATCGTAAATGCTTAATTCAATTAACCCATAACCACCAAAAAAATAAATTAAAATTAAATAACATCCGGCCCGACCTACTAGCTGGTGCAATTGATATAAACCCCAATGCTTAGAAGACTACATGTATGAAATGACGGATATATTGATGAAGTGACCGCACCTGTTCCATCGATGAATGATATCCAGAACCCCGGCGTTATGTCGATACTATCTAGATCTAGGACAAAGCTCTCGAAACCAGCATGTGGGAAGACTTGATAGGTAACAAAAATGATGATTCTATTAGAGAGGAGTCTCTTTACTTATGAATTTAATGATGGCATATCTAGTTAAGCTAGAATCTTGACACATTGGCTAAAAACACCTTACATAGCAGTAGCGGTACATGTACACGTATGCCCTTATGAAAACTACATGTAGATGGAGTACATGTGTCCCGCAACCGTTATAAAGCAAGAAGGACAAGATTGAACTGCATGGTTCACTTGATGACTTGTAGCGGCCTAGCTGGGGCCCCATGCCACCAACGACATGAGATGGAGCCAATCTACATTCCATCAATACCCGTAATCTTAATCAAAATTTATCATAAATCCACATCGTCCTTTTGATTTTGACACTACGGACTCGTTAAATAACTATAGGATAGACACAATTCTCCTTAGTAAGGACCGGTATTCTAAGAGTATTATTCCTTATTTTCGATCTCTATTATAACGTGTCTCTCCTCCCAGCACTCCACCACTACACGAACCACTCACTTCTACTTTAATGCAGTATGAGCTACCTGTAGAGAAAGAGGTAGATAATATTCTTCCCGATAAGAATCTTTAAAGCTAAGATGGAATCTGATGTACTCAAAAATAGGATGTCTCTAAAAACCAGGAATTTTTAACACCGGATTCAATAACAAATAAGAGAGACGCACCTGTCTGAAACAGACTTCTGCTTAACATCCAGCCAGATCGCATAGGAGAATATCGGCATGCAGGTTAGTGTGACCACGGAACCACAGAGATGTCAACAAATCTTTACTCCCTAGATGGTCTAGCCTGGCGGATCCAGTTTAAAACTCAACTGGAGATCCTCCTCTCCCCAGGCCGGGAGATGTTTGGTTATCGCGCCCTGAAATTTCCAGACTGTTATACTTTGAGTAATAACGAGCCTGGATTTATCACTACGTACTACCAGCTGGAATTTATAGAGTGGAAGAATCGGGATTGATCTATATACAAGGGGCATGGGTTCATCAGCTATAGCTACTCTAGCGCAGAAGGTATACATGTATCTTGAAATTATTCCACGATGAAACTTGGACGATATCCATCTCAATTTCGGGCAAACCGTTATTCAGTCCGGTATTGCCTCTTTGCGCCTGGGTCCGTGTTTACCCCAGCGGCTCGCACCGCGGTCTGATTCCATATATAAACAACCCGAGAATCACCGGATCTCACGCGCACATATGGATTAGGGTTCCCATCGCATGGATACAATGATACGGATCTCGCTGGGATTTGGTCTGTTCGATGCCGCACCCAGGGTTAGGGTTCATGGGATATCACTCGGAGCATTTACGCCCAAGGATTTCGCAGATTTTGCCGAGCATCAGCGCGTTTATACATAGACTAAGCTTGAAATGGGAGTATTTCTTTGGACAGACTAATGGGGATTGTGGTGATTTCGTTTGCTCTGATCATCATGGTGCGTGCAAATATGATCAGCAGATCAGTCATCGATGTCTATTCGAAATTTTGAAATTACCGACATCGAATGAGAATGGTCGTGATACTATCTACGATAACTCTAGGAACTGGACTTACCTGGGTCTGGGTTAACAATTACGGTCTACACAATGGACTGATTGGGAGCTTTGGGACGTAGAATCTCTCACCTAGCCCTGAGCTTTGATCTCCTCAAACGGGACCCCTTTTTATAAGATGATGCGGAGTGTGTGGTCGATGTATCTTAGTCGATGATCTCCCGCATCTCTGCTAAAGCTTAATTAAGTATATAACTCCCAAAGCCCCCTCCTCCCCCTCCCCCCTCTTCCCCCAGAAATACTCACTGCCCCCCAGATCAATCACACCTGAAATACTATATATCTTCACCTCCCGCTCCCCGATTAACCCCTCAAAAATCAGCCAAAAACCAAAATGGAAATGTCCATCACCACAAAAACAGCCGCTTTCAACATCAACTCCTCCTCCACTCCCCTCAAACCCCAAACTCCATCCCAACCAGCCACAACCACATCATCTCCACACCCCTACATCTCCCCCTCCACACCCACCGCTGCACCCTGCATCGAAACACCGCCACCATGCATCAAGCGTGGCCTCTTCCACGAGAACTATGGATGGCATCCGCTCGGTGCCGACACTAACAACATCGACATCCGCGACTACATGAAGAAGTGGATCGAGAAGGAGCAGCGCAAAAAGAAGAAGAAGAGAAAGGCCGTGGTTTCAAACCCGGGCCCGAACATGGTCACGGTGAAGCGGTACGGTGCGTCGGGCATCGTGTATCAGACCACGGTAAAGATCGGGTTTCAGACGATCAAGAACTGCCCGTTTCCGGTGGATAGACCGGCGTTGTTCGCCGAGTGCCCGAAGATGAGTGATGGCGGGTGTGTGGCTGTGAGGGATATCGTGCGTGAAGAGAAGGAGGAAGAGGCGGAGGAGGAGGAAGCGAAGAAATGCGTGGCGTGGAAGGAATTGGTGAAGAAGAGGTTGCTGGGGATTGCGAAGGGGAGTGTCTGTTGGAGGAAGGGGAGCCCGGTAAAGAGAACCCCGATCAAGAAGAGCCCGAAGAAGAAGTCGCCGGTTAGGAAGTCGAGGTTGTTGAATGATAAGAAGGTTATGGTTGAGTAGAATTTACGTGGTTGTGAGTCTTTTTCTTCTTCTTCTTCTTTTACTTGTATTTTTCTGTATGGTTTTGATCTTGGAGTTGAGCGATCTGGATTGTTGATGGCTGCGAGTACTAGTAGTATACAATGTATTGGACTTTTTTCTTACTTACCCTTGATTTCCTGCGTTTGCGATCTTCTTTGGGTCCTTTTGATACCCTCATAGTCATTTCATTTTCCTCTTAAAATCTATTCCTGCCTATACTTCCCTATATTCCTTCCCGCTACACATCTTGCCCTCAACCTATTTTCAGTTCCCCCTCTTACTATCGTACTCTTCAGCATGGCTCTTCCAACTCATACCCCCTTGTCACAAAAAGAGTCAACACCAACTGTATTATCAGTAAATTTTCATTGCAATAGATTTCTCGAGTACGTATCTAGATCGATTAGCTGCATCAATATCATAAGAGTACACTACCTAACAAATACATGGTGATATCTCTTGCCACCCCCATATTCACGGATGAGTTACTAATCAACCCACCAATCACTGAGTCAATCAATCAACCAATTGATCATTCCACTATCTTCATCAATTAATGAATTAAACAAAAAAAAATCCACTATCTTCATAGAATCGCACTCGCTATGGACTCCGAACCATTTTTCATGATCGGGCCGCGCCCACGGGCTACTAATCAAGGGCGTAGATATGGGAACGCAATATTCGCTGCCGTGCGCCACCAAAGACACTGGTAGGAATTTTTGTACTGTATTGGTTAGAGGACTTGGGGAATTATAAAGTTTAGCGGACACATACGGGGCCGGAGGGGTATCAGTCGAGGGCGGCCCGGGCCTGTGGACTGCCACCGTGCATCGGTATATATATATGGTGGTGAGAAAAATGTGTGCCAGCTCCGCATAGGAAACCACCAATACTAGCCGGTCTCAAATTGGCTTTCAAAATTTGTCTCTTGAGCTACTGTCTACCGATAAGATCACCGCCCTATTTTGCGGGTCTGGGTATTGGAGGCGTTTAGTCCGATATAGTATAACCGGAATATCGATCATTGACCCTATACATACATATGCGGACACGGCGTCTAGGTTTCTCCCTCGGGGTACTTATTCCCTCACAATCATTTTCCCTCTCTTGAGCTATGCTCTACCGTCATTACTCCACTCCACTCCACTCCTCGCCTCGATCCAAGTACCACAAAGGCATAACCCCAGGACAACTAGAAACCATAATCCGTCACCTTCTATTTCCAAGCCCCCGATAACCGTTATCGATATATCCCACCTAGAAACGCCAGTCCACACAAGTCACAGAGCGAGAATCCGGATAGCTCATTCCCTTCAGCACCATAGCGTATGCCCCCCTATAGTCGACTCCCACGGTTTCTGTGGTAAGTGGAAGGGCTAAGAGGATATGTCGATCGACTCCTCAGGAATTATCGGGCAGATCCACTCCGGCCACATATAAGGGAGCCTGTATCAGCTGGATCGTTCTCATACCCTAGGCCTGTCAATGAGTCGTGGTCGACTGTCAGGTGCTAGCTTGCCCTGCCCATATCTCTATGCCAAAGGAATGGGTACATATATATACCGAGATCTGAACATATCGATCTGTGAAAGATGCGGCCACAGTCTCCTGATATTTATACCCATATCTCTGTTTATTAAAAATTCCACACATGAGTACGTGATACGTAACACCGTATCACACGTTGGGCTAAGATCATTAAATTTATTGACGCATGTATTACATGCACCGGTACGAACCGGGGAGGTGATAACGTTAACAATAGCCACAACCAAAGGTAACACGACATCCAATCCATTACGCATGGTATACATGCCTTGCCTAGAGTATAGAACAGCAGATTACTGCGAACCCGACTCTGCACGCGAGATCTTCAAGTGGTGTGGTGTGGCTTGAATGCGTTTCTACTTAGGGTAGATATGGAGATACATATGCACTTCTTCTACTCGCGTCAGGGAAAAAGAACCAGAACATGCAAGTGAGAAAGCAGGGATTATTTGTATGGAGTAGCGCTGAGCTGCCATACAAACTAGGCACTTGCATGTTCTGGTTCTTTATCCTAGACGTGGGTACGCTGGTAAGCGTGTAGATTAAGACCATTCATGTGATCTAGATCTACATACGCCATAAGATCCTAGGTGAGATGACTTTGAGCTACCTGCGCCAACCGCACACATCCAGGGCAATCAGGCCCTGAAACTCCTCCGTGGAGTTTTTTTTGCATCAGCGGTGGCACCGGTCTGGGGATCAATCCTTAAATGAGTAACAGCCAATTGCAACCCTGTTATCGCTCACCGATCCCTGACATCACGTGGGAATGATGCACATGGGCAGGAGTTCAAGAAAATTGGATTGCCGGTTTTTTGGAAACGATATGTAGAATCTACTTTTCATGATTTAACTTGGTACATCATCAGCTTGCAGATCGCACTCAGGCTTGTTTTCCGCGCTTAGGGGCCGAGATATCGTCATTCCCGGCGGATGGGCACCCAGTCACAGTGGCTTGCTAGGTATTGCAGAGTGCTCTACCGCGATTGACCAGGCTCACTCTGAAGAATATACAGCTATCGGTAGAATTATTGCGGAAACAGGGACCGACGATCACGCCGAGAGCAGGGCGATTTTCCAACGCCACATTTCCGCAATAATTCTACCGATAGCTGTACCAGCTGAACACGCGCGGTACATATCGCCCACTGGCCAGTTTCCAGCCCGCAGTGTCCCCACCATGGCATTCTCCGCCGCACGTCGACGACATACCGAGGAGCTGATCCACTACATACTTTCCTAGAAGAAGAGACCTTTGGTTGCTGGCCATGCGCATAAACTTTCCATTCCTGTTTATTATCTATCGCCTTCTCAAGACTTGGAAAATGCGAGTGATATTTCATGAATGGCCGTCTCAAAACACTAGCCACAAGCCAAAACTTGAAAGGTCTGCGTACTGCCTAGTCTTATAGGTGCGCTGTTTCAGGGCCATATTTCCCTACTTAAACTGCTAAGGCGCGCACATAGACGGACAAACAAGCGGACCGCATATAAGGAAACAGGTTCGCCCCGCAAAAACAAAACTTAGCTCCTGATTCATGATATCACAACTAACTATTTTTAGGACAGGTTTCCCCTGACTTACATACATACTGGAGACCCACCTGATATGAGACCGCAGACATCTTGCTTAGAAATCCAGTAGAATATGTAAAGTAGACTTTGCAATAGGATCCTTAAGCCCTAGCACATTGGCCTACGTCAGCCGCGCTAGAGCTGGGAGATGATCTGCGCCAATATTCAAGCCACAGAGATTATTCCTTGTCTCATGCCCGCCTCCCACGTTCCCCCACTGTCTCAAAAGTTGCGTCTTTCCAAGCCACCGACAATGGTCGGGGAAGTGGGTGGGGCTAAGATCCACAACTAACCAACCAACCTGTCAGCCAGCACAACAGTCCATCGTCCGCCGTGCTTGCGGAGCAGGTTGAGACGAATCAAGGTTCGAGTCACGTCAGCACCAGATGTTGCTCCCGAGGACTTGGTAGCGGGATACTGTCGATGCGTGAGGTGGTGGTTGTAAATGTGGTGGTGGGCGGGCATGGGGAAGGAGGAGTGCTATGATAACGGGGTTATCCGGCGAACAGTACGAATAATATGTTTTAGCTGTACCCGTCGAATTCTTACACCGGCATATTCCGCAGGAATGATTCAGGGCGCCAAACCTTATTTAGACCTCGAAGTTATCATATGACGGGAGATTCCGTTCCCAGGGTCTGTGCCAAGATCCTGCGACAGAAAACTGGGCAGCGGGGATTATCAACCAGAATTAAACCTCAAAAAACTTGGAGTAAACACCGGCCTCACTAGAGTTGAGGTGCTTCCCAGCCAAGGGGAAGTTCAGCCCTTACAGTAGTTTGAAAATTGTGCTATCTGCTTTCTACCATATCAATGTGCTGTTTCCGTTCCAGCTATGTATTGCATTGGCGTTTGCATTAGTATTGACGTGACGGCCCGGGGAGCAATAGGATCCCTAATATTAGGTTTTGTATTAAGGACGGCCCTTCCACTTCAAGAATAAGACAAGTCAGACATACATGTAAATATCCTTGGCCACCACCTTTTTTTACACAGGCTCAAAAGTGACAGCTTGGTATGGTGTGTGTGGCGATCATGAAGCTGCAAATTGGAAGATCGTCGCCGCACCTTAATTAATTGATAGATTTCGGATCCAATGCCTTGTACGCAACCACAACCGGTACCCAAGAAGGTAAAAAAAAAACCCGCGTTTATGTAGAATTCCAGGAAATTCGCAAACTAGGCAGAAATAATCCGATTAAATTATCCATCTCCACTGGCCGCACTTTGATAACGATAGAGATGCATACCTTGAACCTACATGTAGTCAGTGAACTGCCGGTGTTTAGATTATGCAGCGCATGATTTCAGTAGATAGAGTATGTAGCAATTACCCCAAAGAGTACTTCTAAAAACTCTCTATCTTGAAAGATATGCACACACACTCATACACCCACAGACCAAAATCCCAGGCTAGTTTGCAACCGTCAAAATTTAGGTGTGTAACTAAGCGTCGAGCTTCCTTTTTCCTCGCTGGTGGGTGTTACCGTTTTGATTCGCTCCGGCGGCTCCGTGGGGCCTGGTTGGTTGGTTTGTTGGGCTCAAGGTCGTACCGGTACCCTAAATGTAAACTCAATCCTCAACCTCCCATCCAAAAGCACATACCTGCAAGACTCTACGTGTTCGCCTTTCACCGAAGGTAGAAAAGAAAGGTATCGAACTCATTATTTTCCAGCAAACTAACCAGCAAGGTCATGTGTCCATGGTCTGTTGCTACATGTATTCCCACTGGATATATGTAATCCCCCCCCAACTTGCATCATATCCAAGTGTCCTCCAACCCAATAGTTTCGAACTCCCATCGTGAGAAAGCACACTCGAGCCCGGCGATCCCGCCACGAGTTTCAACCGCGGATATGTCGGTTGGATTTCTCTTTTCGATGTGCCGGTGCGCCCTCCACCCGGGAATCCCACCGGAGCGGTTCCCAATTTCCAGTGATTTCTGCTCATTTCTGAGTGGGGTGCATCGCGATTCGCTGGTGGTGGTTTGTACTTTAGAGAAGCAAGTGCTAGCCACGGGTAAAATTGCTCTAACCTACTTGATCAACTACATGTAACTATTGTCTCTTACTATAGGAAAAAGAAAAGAAAAACACCCTCTTACAAGAGCTCATGTAGGTAACTGTTGGACAGGGGATATGATAGGTAAAACTAGAGCGGTAGTCACACCGCCACAGCTGGCTGTTCGCTGTCTCACAGACACGGACACGATACGATGGCTCCACGAGAAAAGAGAGAACAGGTTTAATTTCATATCAGATTCTATGCACGTCAACCAGATTAAGCAAGATGAGTGGAGTAATAGAGAAAAAAAAAGAAGGATACGACGTATCTTGCTTGCCACTTAGGTTTAGCCATTGCCATGTGTTGCCGTGATAGGGCGGGCAGAGTTGAAAAGTGTGCATGGTGCTTTCGCGTATCTGAGGAGGTCAGAAAACCAGCTCGTCGATTTGGCTTCCAGCCCCTAGCGGACGATTGCGCGGTAACCTGCAGGCGCCGCCGCTCGCTCCGCGGTACATAGGTGGTGCACCGGTCCCCGCTGAAGGGGAGCGAGCAGGAACCTTCTTCTACCTAACCCAGGGAGTTTAGAATTTTTTTCCCCCTTGATGACCCTGAGTTACTTTGCAGCTTCTTTCTTTGGAAATGAAGCGTAGTGAAGCTTCGAAGGGTGAAGTTGCCTGGTCTGGTTGATCTGTATTGTGCTGTGGCATACATGTGTATACATATATTCAAGCACGCTTGTTGGAGGAGAGTGCAGTGAACTAAATGTAATCTTGGGGGAGGGAACCCGCTCGGTTTGAAGGCGTTCTGTTGTGGCCAGATTTCGGCAGACCTGGGCAAGGAATCTTTGGATGGACAGATACTTGCACAGCATCGAGAGTTTTTTGTCTGATGTTTAATTTCCCCATCGAATGTTTGTTCTGTTGATGGTCACTTGAGTTCGCCAAAGTGTAGAGTATGTACATACATGTACCTACATGTAGTTATGTGGACACTAGGAATAGTGGACGCGGAGATATTGATTTCATTACAACCGGCTTCGGTAGAAAGGTAGCCCAAACACGAGTTCCTCCTCGTCATTAGAAAGTCGAGAAACGATCGTCAGAGCGAGCTAGGAGGAAAACGGCGGCTGCAGATTTTCAACCAACCAAATGCGTTCCATAGTGCGGTTGGATGCGGACAGGGGTGGTGGGGGTTTGCCTACAGGAATGCACCCAGGAAATCAGTAAATCCGATTTCATCGACGATGGAAGGGCCGGATGTGGATGGAAAACTCAACGTCGATTGGACGGAACTCTTTCCCGTGCCTTTCACCTGTCAACAGCACCCCCTCCCCCACCACACCTGCGAGCAAACCACTACAACAACCGTGGAACACAGACTATTCCCTAGAGAGTGTGGCTCGAGTTATGCCCCGTTCACAACCGTAACGGATAATTCTTTAGTAACAAACTGAGAGCGAGCGTGAGAGAAATGTTTCTTTTCCCATGATATCTAGAACCTCCCCGCAAACAGCCGTTTATAGGATATAGGTAAACTATTTTGGTTTTACGCGGCGTGCCACTAAAGCTCGCCGAGTTCTAGCTAGCGAGGTTTTGACTATGGCATCACCGTACGTAAGCTCATAGAATTTTGGTTATGATGAAGTTGCCCGCGCTGGCGGGTTGTAGATCGCGGCTACCCCCCCCCCCCAAAAAAAAAAAAAAAATTGCATTGCAAGAAGTAGATTGACGAGGATGAGATTCAAATTCATGAAAAATTAATGGCCTAGGCCTCTGAGACCCTTCGGTACTACTATTGTAGTTAACTTGCATCTGTGGGAAAGCAATCAGGCAAAGCAAATCAAGAAAGCCCATAGTTGGAATAGGCGGGAAGGCGTAAAGCACGGCAGTGGCTTCTACATAACATCCGCAGCCTGCACCCAGCGCTGCATCCTATTTTCAAAAGCTTCCTCCAACCTCTCTGATGTTGTATTTCCCCGGTTCTGCCTCGCCTCAGAAGTAAATAAAGAATAGCTTCCTCCCAACACAGCTCTGACACAGAGGTCTCATCTCCCTTTGCTTACGTTCAATTTCTATCGTCGTCCTCATCGTTACATACAACAAGCACATTAATATCTTCTCAACCCCGCACGCTATACCTAATACCAAAGAAATCATAGTCTCCATCGGGATACCGTCGATTCGGCATTGACGCATCATCATAATCGTCAAAAACTCCAACTTTGGCAGCTTTCCACCAAACCACGTTTAACTGATACCTATCTCCACAAAGGCACGTTTCTGACGTGCTGGAACTCCGAAAATAACTACCATCGTCATACCAAAATTTTATAATTTCAAATTTCTGTTCTCTTTGTTACGAGAAGCATCTCCTGGGAGGAACTCCATATTTCGCTATAACTACGTTTGAGGAGAAAGAAAGGCGAGGCCTTCATCTGACCTCGGTTTATACCGCAAACCTTCGTTTTTTATCGTTAGGTTCTCGAACAAGACCCCCGCGGAGGTCAGAAAATAGATATTTTGGTCTGCTCGCAATCTCTCTCTGCTCGATTTCTAGACGATATCTCGGAATCGCCGTTTTTTAATTTTATATTTGGCGACAATTGGAAGAAACACGATTCCCGATTACGTCTTCTCATCAAACAACAGAATTTGGTGTGTTCCCCTCAGCTTTAGTAGGCCACACACCGAAAGTAGGAAAGACGTGTCTTTTTGTTTTTGAGTTTCTTAGGGCGCCCGAAATCATATAAAGTCCGTAAACATGAGCGCTGTAGCAATCCCGCCACAACAGCAAGCACCACACACAGCTTCTCTAAACACACCTGGCTTCTTCACCCAGGCATTTTTGGAGTTAAACGTGTTCGAGCAGTGCTTCTCATCTCTCCAATCCTCGGATTCCACACCCTCCAGCTCCACCCCTTCCTCAACCTCAACGTCAGAAGAAAAACTTTCAACGTCCACTGCCAGTTTAGAGCCACCTTCTCCCGGGACGGTTATACATCAGAAAGACAAAACAGAATATACCACTCCGGTGGAACCAGATCTGAGTTTACCAAGCCCAATCATGGAGCCTCACGTTTATACTGTTGATAACCGTCGGTACTCCGTACAAGAATCTTCAGAGATTCACGACTCTCAATATTTTGCGGACAGGAGATTCTCCATGCCTGATACGCATACACTTACATGGGCGGCCATGGGTCCTGAGTATGACAACCAGCAAGCTCATTTACGTCCTGATAACTTCTATCTTCCCGCTCAACCCACTCCCCCTATCTCTGTTCATTCGAATTCGCCTATGAATCGTTACAACACCCCTCTCAACTCTACTGGAGGTGTTTCGACTCCTCCCCGTATGCATCAAACCCCCGAGGGGCCTTTGTCACCTTTGGACGGAATGATCGGACACCCCGACGGTGGACTATTTAGACCACTCCCCGGGCAGACGACTCCACCGGCTGACAATGATTTTGGCGGTAATGTTCAACCGATCGACAACGATTATGGCGGTAACATGGAGATGGATACCCAGGAAGTTTTGGAAACGTCCATGCCCCCTGAAGCTTTCGAATCCCCCAGCTCTCCTCTTCAAGCAAGGCCCAGTGTACGTAAGCGCGGAATTGGTAAGCCGACAGCTGCGGCGACTCGCAAGGCAGCTACAACAGTTAAGCTCGGTCCTGATGGGAAGCCAGTTGAAGATGATAGGAGGCGCAAGAAGTTTTTGGAACGCAACAGGGTTGCTGCCAGCAAGTGTCGTCAAAAGAAGAAGCTCTGGATGCAGAAACTTGAGGAAAATGCCCGCAATGCGCAATTACACGCCAAAAGTCTTAAGGAGCAAGTCACTGCTTTGAAGGATGAGATGCTCAACCTCAAAGGCATGCTTTTGAAGCACACTGGTTGCGGTTGCCCGCAGATCCAGACATATCTCGAGAATGAAGCGGCCAAGGTTGCCCAAGCTGCTCAGACCTCTTTGGATACCATGGCTTCCGCTTCCGCAATGGAGGGACCCACCCCCTCCACCACATTCTCTGAGGCTGCCAATAGCCTGCTTGGCGAGAACGACAACATCCTTGATGACGAATACGAGTTCCCGAATGGCAATTTCAGTGGCAGTTTCCGCAGCAGCAGCTCTGGATCCCTCTAAATTTCCACCCTTTACGATGTAACGTACGTGTAATGAGAGCACACTGGGTTAGGGCGTTTTTGGCTTTTCAAAATTTCTCAACGGACGGCGATTTTTTCTCTTCCTCTTCTCTTTTAGGGTTTTCCCGGAACATATGGGGTATGTAAATACACGTTTCTTCTATTTCCTTTCATCTATTCTTTTCTTAGGGACTCATCGGAATAATGGGAGATTGTATAAAAGTACATGTCTTTTTCATTGTCGTTTTTGATTTATATATATATACACATATTTTTATACTCTTTTTACTCTAGTAGTACTCTTTTCTGCTTCATCTATATATATTATTTTCCTTTTCCTTTTCCTTTTCCTTTTCTTTTTTTTTTTTTTAGGCCCGGGGGGGTGGGGAGTTCTACTCTTTTCTGCTTCGGCCATATCCCCCCCCCATTTGTTGCTCTTTGTACTCGTTTCTGCTTTTAACCCTGGCTATTATCCGCCTTCCCTCCCATTTCTTTCTATCGTCTGTCTTTACATTTTTATTCGTCCTCCCCCTTTTCTTATCATTTCCTCCCCTCATATGGGTCCGCAACTGCATGTTGTGATGATGTCAACAAGTACAAGCAACGCGAGAGAAGGACAAAGTGGTGTTATTATTGGGGTGAGATGGTACATACGAGGAGTTAACATAATATATATTGACTAGCGCAGCGACTAGACTGCGCAGGTGAATCATATATGTAGTTAGATACATCAAAGAATAAAAAAACAGCAACAGCAACAGCCACATGAGAATGGCTGTGCTGCACTGCATGTAACTGTCTGTTCAAGAGCATAAGTGAATATCGGATGAATAAAGGCTCAGGGTTCATCTGAGAATGGAGTTGGAAGTTGGCGTGATGCTCTTTATCACGCATGATCATGTGATCCGAGTGATATTTAATTTGTCACGGTGAGACCACATGCCAAGCCCAGTGAGAGTTCCAAGCTTCGTGGTGGATTTGCACTCCTCTCTCGTTTCTCCTTTCTTTTTCGTCCGCCGGTTTCAGTGATAGGCGAGAACCGAATAGAATAGAAAGAATCAACATTGCCAGATCGCGCGGAGGTCTCAGAATCTGCATAAGAGTTTACTCTGCCTCTAGAGTACAACACCAGCGCTACGGTACCTAGAGTACAGGGTGCTTATCGATGCGAAATCCGTATGGGTTGCAGGGTTAGGGGTCCTCGTATCACAATGGTAAAGCAGAAACCCCATCTGCCAACGCGCATCAGCTGGCTGGGCAATCGCCGAGTATCACGATGCATACACATCATACATACACAGGGATGAATGTCAATGATTAGAATTCACCACATACATTGTATGTGCATACCACACACATGAGTGTACATATGTAGGTATTGGAACCGCACGAATTAGATACAACCGAGCAGTCGGAGTCTCGGTTTCCCATGGACGTTGGGAGGGAGGGAGGTAGTAACTAATCTAGAGCTTTGTCTCCAGGAGATTTGGATCTACTCTGGAATCGCGGCGAGCGCCGGGCTTGTCTGGAATCTCAGACATCGTTGTTGGAGGGAGGTGGGTGACACAAGACATTGTAGGGCTGATCTTTGGGGTAATGAGCGAAGGGACATGATTAGTATGGTGCCCACAAGATAGAGCATCTAGGTTGAAGACCTCTGCATGCGAGGCCGTTTTTCAAAGGAATATCTTTCGTTTAATAACGAGTGCAGAGCCGATCGAAACGTCGTGTGCAGATCAATGCGACAAAACTACTGCTCTAGTGGCATGCGCAAAGACCCAGATAACTCGGGAGAATAAAACCGAAATAGCACCCCATCCCCAAACCACCATAATGATATATTAGACTCGGAAATTGCGTTAAATTAGGTTTCTAGCAGTTTCTACTGTATCTCTCGCAGGACTGAGCATCTCATATATTGGCCCGCGTATTTATGTATCTATTTGAATAAACCTCAGCTACAGGAAAAGGCGCGCAATAATCATTTCCATGTCAATGATACATATTTAGACAGGTTCACATCGGCTCAATTCCCTCATGTGAATGGAATTACAGAGGGATTATTCGGGAAGGAGTCGATAGGACTGGTATCATAAATCAAAGTGATTAGCAGTGTTAAACCTGGGGTGGTTAATTGTAGGATGAAATACTCTAAAATCGTTAAGGTAGTGGTGTGAACAGGAGATCGATATCACAAGGTTGAGTTCGTTCCGCTTTTGATATATAAAACACAGCTCTCGGTGCGGGAATTATCTCGTGGATATTATATATACACCTTCGGCATTCTAATACTCCTCCGCTGGTTTCAAAGTATTCTCAAACCATAGGCGGTTTGGAAACAACCTCGCAATAACCTTACCTCGGATTAAAGCCAGCGGCACCGGCCCATAGTTTCTCGAGTCATGAGAAAAGGGTAGATTATCACCAGTTGTCCAACAGTGGCCCTCAGGAACCTAATATGTCAACCACCTCCTTCCACTCCACCAAGCGATGAATAGAATATACGACATACCTGCACCATCTTCCCTGGTGCGCCAACCGGATCCGCCACGACAAAGTCTCCAGGCATGCCAATGATCCGTTTGACAACACGCTCACCGGAGCCAACATAGACGGGGTGGAGATAGTTTACCAAATCGCCTACTTCCATGCCACGGCCCCGACTGTGGAGCTTCGAAATAACGATCCAGTCGCCTAAGATGTTCATGGTGGGGAGCATTGATGCGCCAAAGGTATAACCGACGGAGTAGAAATGCCCCCAGAAGAGGTGGGCGAAGAAGATACCTTGGACGACACGCACGCCTGTACGCGCAATAACGCGGGGTTCGGGCGGGTGGAGTTCGAACAGGCGGGCGAAACGAGATTTGCTGAAGGTGCCGAAGAGTCGGTTCATTGTAGCCGTGGTGGGGGTATCAAGGTGATTAAGGTGGGTGATGGATGAGACGTTTAATTAGGTCATCCAAACTGGCACTATTAGCTACATGTAACGCTGTGCAGCATGTTACCCAGCTTGATTGTTTAACAATTGAATCCAACGACATATGGCGCGAGAATGCATAGGGGGTGGGTGTGTCAACTTCAGAGGAATGGGAATTAGAGAAAATTCCACCGCTGGGCTAGGCGCTAGTACCATTATGGGAGTAGATCTCTCAATTTCTATTGATTGATTGGCTGCAAACGCCGAAGTTTACACATCTACCCACCATAGCTTCTTGGGCGCGAGCCATACACACACACACACACGACCGATGAGCATGAGTGCATGAGCTCTCAAAGCTTGAAGAAGAGATCAAATTTCTAACTTGGATCATCTTTCTAATTAGATAACGACAAAACTTGAGCTCGAAACCTCTTTCTCATCCAACTTCAATTGATCGACCGACGCTGATCACCTGTGTCACGAGAAACAATAGAGAGCTGTGGTTGGCCAAGGTTGTGAAGAGGTTGTGCGTGCGTTTGCGTTGGCACAGAGGGATACACATCGATCTAGACGTTGGTTTTTGGATCTCGCGTGGAGAAATTAACCTTTGAGCTGCGATTGATGCTACTGCACAAAGTATGCAGTTCGTGCATTTCTCTAGAGTATGTGAATGTCTTGGCATAACTTATGGAGTTTCTTCATTCTCCAAATCGACCCTGCTTTGAGCCACATGTTGTTTAGAATAGTTTTTCCGGAAAAAGAATGGCGAATACACACCCATTCCGTCACTATGTGCAAAGAAAGGGGTAAAAGGAGAGATCCCCTATGGTATATGGTCGAATTCAATCCTTAAAAGGTCCCCGATTCCCTTCTAATGTTTTTTTTACTCTACTGCGTACTTGAGATCGAGGTCTCGATAGGGAGAACCATATTGACAGTTAACAGCTTCTAAATATATACACGGACGGGCCTGGGGTAGGATGGCCTGTAACCATGCCCCTTCAAGCTCACCAAGATCAATATCCTCACGATACCTGGACTTTACCCTATCATAACCCTCAAATGGCTCAAACTCCTTGCTATGGCCCAGGACCGAAGGATATCATGGCTGTAGAATGATATCGAATTGCTTGATATCATCTTGCAGGCTTAATTTCACTATATTTATGTGTTTGATATCACCTTGCAGCATCAACGCGGCTGGCAGTCTGATCATGGTCAACTCCAGCGGCCGGTGAATACATCACAGGATTCCAGCAATTTCCATCGATCTGCATCCTACAGCTACCTAGAACCCCTTACCGCATATGCCGTCACGCTCAACTCCTTTCTGTCATGCAGAGTAGTCAATGCTGACACATGTCACACTGGTACTTGCAAACCCTAGAACGGCTACACCGAGGTCCCTTTTCCCATGTGGCAGGTATTCCTGCCTAATTATTCCATCTCCTCCGGTCGGAACAGAAATTGCAAACCCCATGGAATGAAAAAAACCTGTTTTTTTTCCCAAGAATTGTTTTTTCCCCTCTTCCTTGTTGACGACGCGTGGCGTCTGGCAGTTTTCACCTCTACACAGTACCTCAGATATGGCAGCCACACACACACACACGACGTGGTGGATCTCTTTCAACAATCAGTTGAGTGCATTTAGTTCGACAAGAACAGTGATTCCCTATTCACCTTATGCAGCTTGTGGTTACTGCACGGCTGTTGTGGAGTTGGCGCTTGCATACGCCACTCATATGCCTGGAATTGAGGCCTATAACTGCTGGAATATCACCTACTGTCGTTCATGGGGTATTGGCGGATACTGGGTATTGGCGAATTGCAGGTAAAAGTTGGCTTGGCTGTCTCTTTTTTGCCCTGTCCGCCATCACCCAGTATCCGCCAATACCCCGTGAACGACAATACTGGTTTATGAATATATTTATGTACCTAGATAACTAGGGCAGCACAAATTTCAATGGTATGTATTCGCTCGTTTTCAGGGGAATAACCAGCAAATGTAGGTTTTTGTGCACAGGAAATCTTGTCTTTCTCAGCAGCCTAGAGTATCAAAAAAATGTATGCACTGATACCCTGTATAACGGGTCAAAAGCCACGCGACCAAATCAAGAAACTTGATTTTTATTTTGAATTTTTTCACCCGGAAAAGATTAGTTATTTTTTTTTTTTTTTTTTTTTTTTGAGAAAGGGGAGGCGAGGGCCGGAGAAGAAGTGCGAAAATATCATGCCTCAAAAACCTCTCACGTTTATCTCCCCACGAAAGGATTTTCAACGAAACCGGGGACAATAAAAAAAAGAGAAGGGGTATTCATCAGAAACAGGGGGAATCAAATCTACGGACCAAGATTCCGCTGGTCAATCGGGACTAGATGGATTCCCACAGTGAAAGGAAGGTGCGGACGACAGACGTGCTTGAGCCACAATTTGAGATCGAAAGATCTAGTGGAGGACTGCATATGTACACACATTTACAGGGATCCCAAAATGGTAAGATCCACCTCATTATCTAGACTACAATGTCCCGATCGGGCGCACACTACTATTTGTGATATATAGTAAGACGGAACATAAATCCGTCCCGCGGAGAGGTGTTATTTTTTCTACCTATGTTCTTGGGAGAGTCACATATTTAACAGCATAAACCTGGCTCGAAAAGGTCCGAGTGCAGCGTTGTATGCTGGCTGCTGAAGTCATTATACATACAGCTAGCTAGCGGAATGGTGAAACTGGAGGGTGGGACCCAAATATGTATTGGAGCGAAATCATTTGTTCTCTTTCAAATTCACAAGGAGATTCAGAGAAGGTCACCAGGCAGTGCTGATCCGAGAAGTGACTTTACGCCATGATGTCAATAGAGTCTCTCCCCGAGACTTCTTTCTTTTGCAATCAGCAATAAGGTGCTACTTTAATTGTAGCTGAAAGACCAAACGACGTCGTTGCACCAGAGCCCAACCTTGCAGGCTGTGACATCGGGTGCGACATTAATTTGCGAACCCCGGATCATTGGTTTGGGTCGTAGCAACCGAGAGCCCCGCCAATTGCAATATCGGTGAGCTGATGGACAAGAAACTGTTTGTTATGGCGATCATATAATAATGTCTTGTTCGTAAACAGAGCAAGATCCGAATGAGATACGTGCAAATACCATGTCCGTATGTCTGCTGATGTAGAGGATATCCTCCAGTCATCGGGCTGCGTGAGTGTGGATAATGTTGACTCTGATGTGTTGAGGTTTCATGTGTTCTTTACATACATGTATTGTTTGATGTCTTACGTATATCAGGGTTAGGGCTGTTCATGTCAACTTTGTGATCTTCAAACCTACCTGGAAACAAACTGCCTAGCTTCGGGCTAACGATATGACTTGCTATGATATCTAGATTTTGTCTCAACAGTATTTTAGAAAACAGTAGGTTTTCGTAATGTGGCGCAGGTGTACCTCGATCACAGGTCATCACGCGATGGTATGTTGTGGCGGTGTCGAGTCAATCCTCGTACTCACATCCCTTCGTTCGTCAGAGCAAAAAGGGAGACATATTAGGCTCGCGACGGCGTGGTGGAGAAACTAGAAAAGATATAGAAGAGGTCACGGGAGGTGACTTCATAGTCACGGAGTGAGGGTTAGGTGTACTATCGAGTAAAGGTTTCCTACTAGCTCCCGGTCGTGAAAACACACGAAGGGATATGCGAATCTCCATCTACAATAGTACGGAGAACAGAAAGTAATTTATCTTACTGACCCTCTGCCAGGATGAGATGTCCTTGTTCGTGCGAAAGTTGTTGCTGCCCTTGGTTAAGAATACCAATTAATCAACCTTGCAGATATCTAGATCAGGAATATACCACAAACTGTCCGTGTACTAGTACTTATAGAAACCTAGGTTTTCAATGTCAATCCTAGAATAATACGAGAGCCTTTTAGTATCTATGTATCATAAAAAAGGGTTACCAACTATCGGATCGCTACATGTACATGTACTTACATCATATACGTATCTTCTCAAGGGTGATAGAGAAAAAAATCTGAAGTTGTTATCACCGACTGTACGTACATGCATATATGATCGAATGCTGGCGTTACGTTTCTGCTCATATTTTATCCTATCATTTGGATTGAAGAAGGCTGCTGGGATAGTTATTCACATTTTGCAATTTGTACTCTGATATTTTCTCTCAAGGACACTTGGACCTGAGCTACTTTATTGCCTAGTCTAAACTGAAGGATATTAGTATATTATCAGGCCAGATCCGTGCCTTTGAGACTTTTGATGCGAGATTTTGCAGGCTTTGAATCAATTCTAGGATATGAAAACAACTTTGCTCGAGGTGCTTTGGAGGATATAAACAATTGTCGGACTGTAAGGTCTTGATGACGGATTATATTATAGAAAGCCAAGATATCAGCTCAAGCACTTATCATCGAGATCATGAAATAATGATCACTTAATGTATATGTCACGAGCTCGAGACTTCGTCTCGGGACCTGATGAGCTGAGCCTGGGATAAGACGAGATATCTTGAGTCCTTCTCTTTTTTCTTTTCTTTTCTTTTCTTTTCTTCTTTTTTGGGACCTCGAGATAAGTCCCGAGACCTAATTTCGAATGATTCTAAATGACCCAAAATAAAGATCCATCGTGCTCAGTGTGCTTCTAATTGACTATAAATCAGGTGTGCAGTACGTTGGCTTTGGATTCAATCGGTCATTTTGCCAAGAACTCTGGTCCCTAGTTTACTTTTGAAGTTACTAGCCAGATGTACGTATGTTGTTGAGCACTTCCAGCCATACCAAAGGGTGTTTGTTGGTAACCTCACATAACAACCAGAAGATTTTGCAACTTATCATGTCACCGCGGCCGCCCCCCTCCAACTTTCCAAACTTGTAGTTCCTCTTTATAGGCAAACTTTAAATACCAGAACAATCAATCATGCAATCGAATGCTGTATGTACCGATTCTGATTGCCACATATATATCGATCTCATGTGAGAAAGAATCTTTCCTATCATTTATTCTCTTCTCCAGTGCATGCAGCGTCATTGCCGTGTTCATACAAGTATCTACTAATTCTGCAAGAATGACTAAGTATGTAGTTGCCAGTGGGATCAAGGTAGTTCCCTAAACCAAAATATTAGTGTTGGGTCATGAGGGGTTATGTATTACAATATGCTAGCACTGAAAGCTATACTCGCATATCCATTATGTATTGGCGCAACCATCAAAACACACCAAATTGAGGTTTTCTACAGGACACAGAAGTCTTCATAGATATACTTGACTGACCAAGTATAATATAATTTCGATGCAGGAAATTTCTATATTAAATTTCTGGTCAATTTGGGATGGCGGCAAAGTTATAGAGGAAAGCAGCAAAACAACATATTTGGACACATTTACCTTAGGACTGCCTCATTATGAACAAGACCTATAATTGGCATGTGGACTCCTTTTGGTGCCTAGATAGAACATATATAATACGGCCGGAGGGAAATGAGAAAACTCTCAGGATTCTGTGCCCCTTCGTGTGTTTTGCTGGTTGCGCCAATACATAATGGATATGCGAGTATGTGGACATCTAAATCCCTTCTGAAGGTGCCAATGAACACTGGGTCGTGGTTAAGGAATGTTAGGAAAGTGAAATTATGCCTGCTTTAGACCGTTACGATTGCTATAGAGACACAAATTATACCGCAGAATCTCATGAATAACGAATGGGACTGGGTTGGAATACCGCTTACCCATTGGCCAAGACGACCAAAAATTACGCATTGGGTTTGTCGGATTGGGGCTCAACAAGCATTTGACCAATCCGAAACCTAATATTCCTAGTCCAGTTTGATCCGTTATTCTTGAAATTTCGCGGTATTTCTATGCTCTCCTTAATAAATCTGTTTGGGTATTGAATCGTGCTGGTAAATTTCATTATCCTGAAGTATCGAAATGAAAGCTGGCTAACATTATAGAGCAAAAACACATCAAATCGTCCTCGGCTTTATCCTGTATCCCTTTTCCAACGCTCCGAATTGAGTACATTGCGGTGGCTTTAGATCTAACTATCGTAAAAGATCTCCTTATACATATGATTCACCTCCACCAACGAGTCATAAACATTGAAATCTACCCATTATGTCAGCCAATCTATCCCACTAATCAAAAAAGCAACTACTCCACAAAGAAAGTGAGGGATACCAATATTCGTCCCGAAATCTATGGAATTCAGCACCTTGACCGACAGGTCCTGCTGGATCTTCCCAACAAGCTCCGCAGCATGTCCGACCGCAAGGTGACTATCCTACAGCCCCGAGAATCTTTTGGTTAGTGTATTATTTAAACCCGTACCATAAATGACTAAATACATACCCGGTCGAGGTGAGCAATCATGGTGCCGTGGGAATCGATTGTAGCAGTTTCGCCATGGAGCTCGAGGACCTTTCCGACTATGCGTACAACGCGGCCCTGGAATCGTTCTAGAAGAGGGGCATTGATTCTGGGGGCTTGTTCGTTCATTGTGTGGTGTATTTGTGGTTTTACTGATGGGAGGTGTTAAGCTATGAAGCGTGTAGGCGTGAGCGTGGTGGGGTTGACGCGTTTTATTGCTGGTGACACTTCTACGTGTAGAGTGGTTGTCGCGACGGACAGAGCCTCATCGACGTTTAGCTAGTCCTTATTTAGAGATTACCCGCGAAAATGTCCCTTGCTTAGATCCCGTAGCAATTAAACCAAATGAGCTTTTTCAACCGTGCTAAAAGGAAAAGGCTCGTGTGTTGCAAGGTGCTGGATTGTACTTGCTTATTGACCCTCACAGACTATCACTCGTATAATATAATTGCCGATCGGTAGGGTTAGGGCTCTTCTTATCCGAGCTGACAACATCCCACGCCTCGTCAGTCAAGCGACAGACATCACGGGTCAATTGATCAGAAGAAGATATAACACACCCATAAGATAAGATACACAAGATAATATAGTGTCCTGTTTCTTGAGCAATGCTTCCCGCCAGCAGCCAACAGCAACAGCCTGCACAACCAGTCTATGTGCTCAGAGGGCACTCAGCGCAAATACATTCCGTTGTCTTTACGAGAGATAATGAGAGAATCATAACTGCTGATTCCGATGGATGGGTTGTTGTATGGAACGTTGGCACCAGACGGCCAGTCGCGGTGTGGAAGGCTCATGAGGGCACGGTTATGAAAGTCATGGGGCGGGATGGGAAGATTATTACGTGGGTTTACCTCCCTGTTGTCATAGATATTGAGCATCCCCGTTTTTATTATCGTACAGGTGATAGAAAGATTACCGGAAGTAATAGGATTAACATATCTGTAATAATGCTCAAACCAGACACGGAAGAGATAACAAAATCCTCGTTTGGAAGTTAGGGACTCTTGAAGATGAGTCTGGGATGGATACAGCTCTCCCAGTTGACCTAAGCGCAGGGCATCGTCGAAGCCCGTGGCTCTTGAGCGCGTTAGATGTTAACGCACTTAATTTCTGTGGCTTTGCAATGTGCGAAGATCGTGCGGATTCAAACACCCCAGAGACATGGGAGAAGAACCTATTGATAGCTATACCTAGCGCACTTAACTCTGACTCGGTATATATTAGCATTTCAAGTTATGATGATGGATTGTTTAGACAGCTAATGGAGGTTATTTACATATAGGTTGATATTATGAGACTACCAACGAAGGAGAGAGTCTATGCTGGGATTAGGACGGAAGAAGTCAAGACAGGTTCGTTAGCACTTAGAGTTCGTTTTCGCCAATATGGTCTGTTTTTGCTAACAACATAAACTAGGCATGGCTATGAGCCTCGAACTTTTATACTGTGGGGATACTCTTACCCTTGTTGCAGCTTATGAAAGTGGACATGCAGCGGTATATAAGTTCAAAGAGGGGTTATGGGGTAATATTTACTTGAACAAATCACACTCACAACCTAGTAAGTCCCCGCTTTTCTTGCTAATCTGAGATAACTCTAGCTCAATGTAATAGTTCTCTCCCTCTGCGTATCTCCGTTTCCAGAAGCTGAACCATATTTCCTCACCTCCTCTGCCGATGCCGCCATCGTAAAACACCCCCTAAACGCTCTCATGCCCAATTCTGATCCAGTAAAAACCATAAATACGAAGCATTCAGGGCAGCAATCTATCTCCATCCGCTCAGATGGTAAGCTCTTTGCAACGGCCGGATGGGATTCTAGGATCAGAGTATATTTAACCAAAACTATGAAGGAGCTTGCTGTGTTGAAGTGGCATCAGGAAGGGTGCTATTCGGTTGAATTTGGTGAGGTCTTGGAGCCTGAACAAAGTAAAGAGAAGGACTCATTGATTAATGTCGAGGAAAGACGGAGGGACAAGGTCAGAACTATGCATTGGGTTGCTGGAGGGGCTAAGGACGGGAAAGTATCTTTGTGGGAGGTTTACTAGTATGCAAGAACTTTCTTCACCAATTCAAATATGTATCATTTGGCCGGTACTGCTCCGTGGTTTATTATATAGAGCTCCGGGTGCTTAATACCTATATACATGTATGTTTGTGCTTGAAGAATGATAAAAAGTGGATATGGGGCTCGTTTGCTGCGCGTAAGGTGATGTTTGATAAATGTTAAACTCAATGCATTCACATATAAAGACGTATATATCGTCGGAATTGAAAGCAGCGCAGTCCAATCATTTCCGATGCCACCTTTGACTAAGCGCCAAGAGTGTGATAATATATGCGCACGTTACCCTGCTGTACCCGAGACTTCAACTCGAGCTCAATTGTTACCCACGTGAAGCAATCCCGAATTCGATATTCAAAATGTCTGTACGACATCTCTTCCGGCGGTCCCTTTTATTCTGCCAACAACCGTTGAGGCCACCCTCAATAGTATTCCGGGCAATCCCAGCTTTCCCGCTCGCCAACAATTCACTCTTACCCATCCCCCGCCGCCGCACACTGGTCGATCTCGCCCACTGCCCCCGCGACGAGGACATCCTAAAGATAAGTCCGCAAATCCAGTTGATCGATGCCGATGGTCAATTCAAAGGGGTGCAAGCCCTGGAAAGTGTGCTTAGGTCCTATGACCGGGATATATACCACCTCGTGTGCATCAACCCAGTTGCCGAGAACCCGATCTGCAAGATCATCATGAAGCAGACCCTGGTGGAGGCCTCATATATGATGGACAAGAAGAAAAAGACGGTCACTAAAGACCCCAGTAAGATTGTCAAGGTAGTGGAGATATCATGGGCCACTGCGGAAAATGATCTGGGACACAAGATCAAGAAGATGGTTGAGTTTATGCAGAGGGGGAACAGGGTTGAAGTGGTGCTCGGAATCAAAAAAGGCATGGCGAAGCAGCCGCTAGGAAAGATGGCTGAGCTGCTTACCCGAATCAGGGCAGAAGCAGAGCCGTATGGGAGGGAGTGGAAGGCACCCGATGGTGCCGTCGGAATGCAGTATATAATATACTTCGAAGGACATAGACCGAAGGAGGAGCCGAAGCCAGTGGAGGAGCCAATGGGTCCTATAAAGATGAAAGCAAAGTTTGCAAAGATCAACGAGGAACGAAGGCTGAGATACGAAAAGTGATGCGTTTTTGCTTCCTGTAAATCAAAGCATAGCGTGTGCTTAGATAAATATAAAAATAAAGAAAAGAAAAAAAACCCAAAAACAACTGGCTTCTAATCACACAGCAATAAAGGTCATATTCTAGGACGATATATTATGGATCTAGGTGTATGGCTCGATATGGCTTTAAAGACCATATCTTGATTCTGTGCTTTAGGGCCAGAGGATCGGTCTTGTACTAAGCCACAATTCCTGCACCCCCCAAAGGATCTTAGAGGCAATCCCGCCCCGTAAGCCTTACTTAGTCTCGAAATTCATTCTATCGGGAGTTACATTGTTAATGCATCCTTTATGACAAAAAAAAAGAAGAAAAAATGTTCCAATACATTTGATAATACTACCTATTTATCGCGTGGTGGTCTATAGGAAACATCACCCCCGGGGTGGGAATCCACCACCAGCCCGTATGCACCCGCCGTGAAATATAAATACCTACTACCGCGTAGAACTCAGCCATGAAGTGAAAAACAGGTACCAAGGAGCACGGACCGCCAAAAAGTCATTACGCACCCTGTAATGGATCGAGTGATATTTCATGTTCCAATATTGTACGATTTTGGGCTAGATTGTAAGTTCCCATGTCAATAAGCGCGTTTGATTCTAGATTTTTCCAGGTACAATACCCTATATTTGTTGGAATAATCCACTAATCACCGCGTGAATAATTGTATGTTGAAAAGGGAAAGAAAAACGAGACGGGATAAAATGTGTGCCTATTTCCAGGAATACTCCAATACCAATAAGTTAATAAAAAACAAAAGAGAATAAAAATGCAAAGATATAAAGCTCCAGGAACCCCCCAAACCAAAACAAAAGAAAAATAAAAGATACAAGCTGCGCTTCCCCCGTTTAAACGTCACAATCATTACTTCGTCCAAACTTCTAACAATAACAACAAAAAATGATAAGATAAAATATATGAATCTCTAATCAAGTGTTTGCCACGAGATTTTTTGTAGCCTCATCAATATAGCTTGAGAAATCTACCGTAATTGCCACTTCCTCTGGCGTCGTCCCAGCACTGCTAGACTTTTCACTCTTCATACTTTCACCATCCACCGGAGCGGCGATTCCCATATCCTCAAATATATCTAATCCATAGTCTATTTCGTTGAACTCTGGACTGGATGGTAGAAACCCTCCCCAGCTGTTTACCTCATCTTCCATTCCGTCACCAAGATTGAATAAAGGTGGCGGCGAACTTGGCATAGTCATGTCTGTCTCAAATATGTTGTCGCCAAAATCGAAATTGTTGGTGGTATCAAAGGGGGAAAGTCTGGGAAGATCGTCCGGTAAATGGGCACCGAGGTCTAGCGGGAGTGTCATAGGATCTGCCATTGTCATGATTTTTTCTAGGAGCTGCGATGTGGGAGAGAGTGAGGACTGAACTGCCGTTTGGGTGGTCTGTCCTTTAGGAGTGGCTTGAATAAGGCTACCGCATGCCTTTCTCTTCCCCCCAGGAGCGAAAATATCAGCGTTCCACGGTGATGGCGAAATCAGTTTGCCAGGCTTCATAGGTGAGCTCAAAGGCGTCCTAGGCTGTAAGGAAACACCCCTCTTTTTAATGGGTGTAGCTAGTTGTTGATCTTCACTCCCATTATCAGGAGAAGCAGCATCGGGAACACGGTTTTCCTTCTCAAGTTCGGATCCTAAACCTTTGGGGTGAGTGGCATTCCCAGGGTTTAATGTTTTTCGAATAGACGAACAATTAGGGATTACTTTAACGGGAAACAGAAGTCGCCGCGGAGATTGTATATTTGTGTCAGCTTCCAAATCGATGGGGCTGTCTGCGCTGAGGCCACGCTTGGCAGGGCTAGATTGAACGACACGCCTCGACGCTACAGAGGCTGCTTCCCAATCAGGGTCACTACCTCTAACAGACCTGTTCCCTTTGGGTGTCATGGAATGTCTCTTCTGCACAGGTACTTGGGGAGGAGGCATTGGCAGTTCCTCTTCATCCTCATCAGGTACAACAATCGGTTCTATGCAAACCTCTGAATTCTGAGCTTGGCTTGAAGCAGCAGGGGTTAGCAAGGCCTTTTTCTTCTTTGGTCGCGGCCTTTTTGGCGTAGGCTCCTCCTTCTTCCCATCCCAGTAATCCTGGGGCCGCATGGTCTTGTGCGAGCCATACCACAATCCGCATGGGTTACAAAGTAGTAAATCTTTGTCTTTGTCTTTCTTCGATTTAGCATCACCTTCTGCCTCTGCTTCTTCGCTTTCATCCTTCGTTGAAACCTTTCGCCAGGTTGGTGTTTCGATAGCCCCACAATTCACGCAAAAGTTCGGCATCTTTCCTTGCTCTATCGCGGCAAGCATTTGAGCATGGATACGTTCCTTCACATTGGCAGCTGTACGAGCAGCTTTCTCGCTTTTTGATCGTTTTATTTTCCTCCCTCCATCCTCTCCGATATCGCTAGAGGCTACGGCATCCGAATTAATAGTGCCGGAATCTATTACTGACTTGGCCTTCTTGGGGTATTTTCGCTTTGGTTTTGGTTTTGGTTTTGGGGCTTCGCTGAATGTGCTGGGGGAAGGTGCAGCAGTTTCAGTCATGTCATCAGGCAATGTACTTAGCCTATTAATAGTGGGAAATTTCAGGGCTGTCAATAATGCGGTTTCTTGGTCTGTCGCTGGGATTGGAGGCCGCGCAGGGGGCTCGACAAACGGCGACCCGATATTTGCCACATCTGGTTTGACATCTTCAAAATTTGGATCCTCAAACAGAGACTCCACGTCTTGATGATACTCTTGCGGCGTATGTTGAGCATCTTCGTTAGGAGGCAACGAGGGCAGGACCGGACTTGTAGGTTCTGGTGAAAATTCGGCATTGGTTTCTTCGGCGGCTTCCTCTGGTGCAATCGGGGGAGATGATGCCATGATGGTGGAGTTGACAGTCTGAGGGGCCGGGGAGTTTTCATTTTCCGGGGAGAAGATCTCGGCATTAAACGATATAGAGAGTTGCCCCGTGGTTTCCGCAGGTACTTCAACTGGTTGAGGGGTTGCATCCTGTGGAACATCCAACGGTTCCTTAAATTTTTCCATGGGAGATGTAAAGAGCTCTGGTATCGGAGAAAGGGGGACAGGAGGCAGAGCTGCAGTAGCCTTCTTTCGAGGTCCACCACTTGGCTTCCTTGGCCTCCCAGAATAATTTCGCACCTTCTTCTTTGGAGGCTCTCCATTCTCTTCTGATGATGTTGCATTTCCATCCCGACTGCTCTTCTTCGAACGATTCTTCTCTGTTTCGGCTAGCATGCTCTTATCTAAAGTTCTTGACTGGGCTTGTGACGGTTCAGAAGCCGACGAGGAGTGTGTAGGTGGAGCTAGGATATTAGGGTGTTGGTTTAAGTAAGTTGTCCAAGCTGAAGCATTAAACCCTCCCGGTATAACTTTTGAAAGAGCATTGTATGTATGTACAGACTGCACAAATTGGGCCTGCGTAAATGTCTGTACCGGCATGAGTTTAAATTTAACTTCTAATGTTTCCTTTACTTCGTCATTACTGAAGAACCCGAAGTTATTGCATGATATACGACCAGTAATGATATGCCGAGCAGGGGCGGGGTTATCTGATCCATTATTTGGGTTATTGACAGCTGTCATTGCCCATGAGAGTAGCCCACAGCCAACCAGAGGTATTCCTTGTTCCGAGTAATCATAGGCATAGACAGAATAGTCTTGACTAAGATTGGCTACCAGTTCAGGACTATCCAGAAGAAAAGACGATTCTAAAATTAGCAAGAAGGAACGTTCAAACTTGCATTTACTGGTTCCAACCTTGACGAGATCATGCTTAAAATGCATGTCTTAAACTCTACCGCTCCCACAAGGAGGTCCTTATCAATTTGTATGGCCCTACTGTTAATGGGATGAGGATATCGTGCCAGGCAGTTTGACTTGCTCTCATCATCGAATGTGTATGCTACCTTCACTATTAATGAAAATTACTTTTGCGTTAGCGTTTGTTTGTGACTATTCCTTAAATCCATCATAAGTAGACGCGTACATCGCATAGACCTCGGTTGGTTTTCACCCTGAACCCCCACAGATGATCCGGGGGGAGTAGCCATGGCTGAAGAAGACATCTAGATTTCTTCAGCCGTGAGGTTGTTCGGTTACGGCACGATGATGCTGAATAGGCGCCCAGTTGTCCTCCTGACCCTCTATCCTTCTCGAACCGAAGGGTCACTGTTCGCACAACGCACCAAAAATTGATGGGTTCGGCAATAGCCCTTGGCGCGTTGAAGGATACTACGAGAGTGGAGATGGGATGGGAAGTGCAGTTGTGGTTTGACGGATGGACGATTTCGTGAGGATCGTTGTGTGTGGAAAGATCGAGGGGTGAGGTTGAGTTTGAGGTAACCGAAGGAGAATGTGCAGAGTGGTCGTAGTGCAAAGCGTGCTGTGAGGGGCGCGACATATTGAGGCCTTGGGAATGGAAGGCCGGAAATGGAAAAATGTAATAGGCTTGAACGCGCGCAGGGGTCGGTTTTAGTGATAGAATTGACCCCTGTCGTAACCTGAAATTCAGCACAATTCACGACAACGCGCTCCTCGAGCAACCATGAGGGTTAAACGCGACACAAATCACTTTGCAACCCAATCTGGCTTGGGATCTCTTCCCTAACTCGTTAGAACTTAGAACCACTTTAACCACTCTATCTGAAGATAGAGCTAGCTTTGATAATCAGTAAAGTTTAATCCTCTCCTCTGATATAAAACCCAAGTTCAATATGTTTGCACTTCGTTCCCTTGTTACCTCTCTCTACATATCAGCTAGAACCCCAACCAGTAATTGTTTGATTGATAGCCACATTAAAACTTCTACAGCCAACAAATGGAAGTGGAAAAATATAGATATTGAGAATTTTGAATTCCTCTGTGATACCCAAGGTGCATTCTGCTCATGTATGTAGCATCTCCCTCAACCACGCCACTTCCATCCCTTCCATCCCAACAATCCGTACCCCCGCCTCTAGCATAGACCTCTCAGCCTCCTTCCACCCTTCTACAGGATCCACCGCCATTGTACCCTCCTTCACTACAAATGTAGTATACCCAAACCTCGCTGAATCTATTGCACTGGCTCTAACACAATAATCTTGCGCTAGCCCCACAATATAAACATGTGTTATCCCCTTCTCTTGTAGAAGACGTGGCAGTTCCGAAGTGCTCACACTCGTAGAATCAGATGTGAATGGAGCTTCGTGGAAGGGGTCTGTAAACGAGGAATACATCTCCAGCCTGGAATCCTTCCCTTTATCGATGATCATATCGATACGGTTTCTATGGAGCTCAGAAAGCAATTGTGCCCCTGGTGTGTCTTGAATACAGTGAGGGGGCCATAGGAGGGTCTCATAGGTTCGCGATGGGTCGAAAGGATGGATAATTATTGTTTTGGACACGTATGCGATTTTCTCTGGACCCGCGTGGTTGGAAACGAAAGATATGTGGTCACGAGGATGCCAGTCCCTTGTAGCGACTTTGATAGCAAACGGGAGGGAAAGAAGCTCGTTTACAGTTGGCACGATATCTCGTCCGTTAGGAACTGCAAGAGATCCGTTCTGCGGCCATATTAGAATGTGGGCGGGGCGAGAATAGGTGGGAGTACAAACTGGAGGGCAGAAATCTTCTTGCACATCAACAACTAGAAGAGCTGGTTTAAAATTTTGTGGTGCTTGCGACATTATGAAATATCAACTTCTTTGGTGTGGTAATGATTGAGGATGATTAGGTGGGTGAAGACAAGATAGATTGGAGGATGGTTCGCTTATATCTACTTCTGGCATAGCTTCATGCAACGTCAAGATAAGATAAGCCATCAACTATTATCGCTTGAGATTAGCGAGAAATCTCAGCCAAGCCTTTAATTGATCAAGCGACCCAGTAATAGTAATACTGGAATTACTTAAGCACCCGGGAGTTACATGTACGGCCTAGAGTACAAACCTTTTTCTTTTCTTTGGGGCGAATCCCAGCGGATACTCTCTTCGTATTGCAAGTCTAGTAAGTAGAGTAGATTATGTAGACTGAGCTAGGGTTAGAGTAAATTTAATTTAATCTCTGATAATTGCATGCATGCATGTATGTACGTGTGTGTATCACAGGATTGCGTTTGGGAGGGGAAAAATGCATGTACTTGTAGTTCTACTACCATCCTAGGCTCATACCGCAAACAAGCAGGCTGTTCGTAGCTACAGGGGATAGGTTAGTCTCGCACCCATTCTGTACTTAGCAGCAAGCTGCCCAACAAAGGTCAATATTCCCATTGTTCGTAATTTTTGGTATCAGGTAGCGACTGACAGAAGGTTGTAATTAGGAAAGGAGCTCACGATATAGGTGTCGTGGGCAGAGATGGAGTAAACGACAAAGTAGATGTAGATACAAGCAGATAACATTATATTATAATTTTCCGTAGAAAGAAGATGCAATATGTATCCTGACCATCCTTTTTTTAAAATTATATGTACTCTGTGGTAATATGATTATGGCTCTGTATGTCTGTATGTCTGTATGCACTTCCGCACTAAAGTCTTCGGAGGACAAGTAGGTGTTAATGGTTTACATATTGCATTTGGAGCTCCTACGTGTACATAGATTCTCGGCCTCCAGAGCTCGAGACTTTGGTTCTCATCCATTCCTTACTTATACAGCGCGAAACCCTCAACCAAGACCGCAATTCCCACAGCACCAGGATCCAGAGTATCCCCAACCTCACTAACATAGACGCTTCTTCCCAGACGTGGTCTCATCCCCTTTGTACTATCTGCGCCTTCTCTTGCGGCCTTTGCTGCAGTAACCAACCCTTTATCCTCCGCAAGTGCAACAATGAAAGGCTGTAGTGCATCAACCAAGGTCCTATCGCCTGGCTGTGCAGGGGTGTATCTCCTTAAAGATACCAGAGCAGCCATTGCGGCAGTTGCCCATGTCTTGAGTGTTGCGTTCTCTTCCCCGCTCCTCCGGAGCGCTTTCGCAAGTGAGTTGAGAAAGATTCTATTCTTGTAAGTACTGGGCAGGGTGGATAAGAGTATGTGAATAGGTGGGTGGACATACGAGTAAATGGCCCCTGAAGTACCATCCATATGCTCCTCCACTATCTCCGCAAGCTTTGCGACGGTGATGACTGCATCTGGGACAACCTTCCCGGAATCAATGAACTTGAGTACCGCTTCTGCACCCGACTTAAGCGCGAGCCCACAGTCACCATCACCTACGATGTCATCGGCCTTTGTGATCTCTGGCTCAGCCTCAATGAGATTTTTCAACCCTGCAGTCAGTATCTTCGAAAAGATAGCCGTATCCACTAATTTGGGTTACCCACTGGTTAGCGTTCAACCTTAAACACATATCTTGGACCGTATTTTACGAACTTTTCAATTTTGAAGATGGTATTCTCTCATCATCTGCAATCTTCTCGGCCACCTCGCCCTTGACTTTGTTATCCCAAGTTTCAGGCTTGACAATCATCGGCCATCCGATTGTTTCGCATGGCGCATCCAGAAGTTCTAGCATGCTCTTCCCTTTCCCAAGCCCGGTATCAACCAGTCTCAGAAGACTAATGCTGAAACCATTCCCATTCAAGCTGGTCATATAGGTTCCACTAAATACTCTTTTTGGCTCAATACCATAAGTCGCGTCTATAAACATTAGCCAGCCTTCTAGTACGTAATTCTAGGTATACACACCAAGTTGTTTGACGACTTCTGCAGTGACACCTCCCATCTCTAGGGGGCTGACACCCCCTAAATTATTAACCAACAGGACCCATCCCTCGTTCTTCTCTACTTCTTCCAGGTATCCGCGGTCTTTATCGCTTGAATCTAATAATTGTTTCAACAGCAAACTGACAAGTTCACCGAGCGGTGGGATTGGAATCCTCTTGAACCCCTGTTCATTATGAATCCCATCCCTACCTCTACATCCGTTTCCTTCAAGGCCGCCTCATTCTCTGCCGTTCCATGGCCCGGTACGTGCACATGTCCCAGCGAGCTTCCAACACTCACCAAATTAGCACTCACCAACCTTGCGACCTCCGTCACTTCCTGCAAGCTGCCCTTTGCGACTGCTAGCGCCCCAGCGACCTTGTGGACTAGCACCGTACCAGCGATACCTCTGCGGCCAACTTTGCCGTTTATTTCACGCCCAACACCGACGTCGTCGCCGACTACTACCATCTCGACATCTAGGCCAGCGGCCTTGGCCTTTTCGCTCGCCAACCCAAAATGGAGAACATCGCCGGTGTAGTTCATAACAATCATACACACCCCATTATTGGGATTCACACGGTGCATGATGGCGTTATAGATCTGTCTGACACTTGGACTGGCGAAAATCGATCCTGAGACAGCAGCACGGAGAATGCCGCTGCCAACGAAGCTATTAAGTTTTGTCCCAAGTGTCAGCAGGCGTTTTTCGGGCATCTCATCCGCAGCTATAATTCATGGGTATTCTGATATGGCCTGGAAATGAGAATAGGAGGTTGGTACCTGACAAAACTGGGTTCATGACCAGCACCTCCGCCGGAGACAATCGCGACGGTGTCAGCAGCGTTGTGCTTCGAGTATACGATTTTGTTTTCCTCATCTAGCTTGAGAGCAGGGTTTGTGACGGGCACTGATCGAAGTGCTGATGCGACTAGGTCTGCTGCGTCATTGATGAAATGCTTGTCTATCGACCCACCAGTTAGCTTTACCTTGTGGAGGTACCTGGGGGAGGGCCAATGATATGACGTCAAATAAAGCTGAACTTACTGGACATCTTGATTGCTTAAAATCGATGTCTTAGTTGGCTACTCTGGTTGATTGGTTTGTCCTTCAAATAATGGAACCGATCCAATAGATATTTGTAAATAAGATGAGCAGATTCCTGATGTCTCTACGGAGGGGGGAAACGTTATGAATCGTGTGGCAGCGAGAGGGGTCAACTAAGTATCATGCCATGGAAATTGGCTCTTCAGGCAAAACAACCTCCATGAAAAAAAACAGATCCCAGAAAAAAAAACAAGCAAAGTAAAAAACGGCTATGAAGTCAACGGAAAACAGATACGGAAACTGGTTTGGAAATCATTTCGTTGAGTAGATAACTGCTCGGTTATGTCCGTTGTGAAGTGTCGTGGGATAGCCGGTGGATTATCCGAGGCTAACCCGATTGGGACAATTATCGGCATAATAATTGTGCGAGTGCATACGGTGATACTCAAAGTCGCTATTGCAGTGCGAGGCATAACACGAAAAAGAAAGAAAAGAAAACATTGGCTGGATGGCTAGTCGTTTATCCTGATATCGTAGGGTGCTTTTTGAGAATGGTTATCGGAGACGATGATTCTGCACTGAGAACCTCGGTGAGTATGCTCTCTACTAGCTCTACTTTCTATTGCCGTAGACGCGTGTCCACCACCCATCTAGACCTTCACTAGATCTAATCATGGATGCCGCTCTCTAATAGCGTTTTCCACAGGACAAAACAACTACCGCAAAACATACCTGGGTCGCCTGCGGTCACATATTCGATTAGCAAAAGCTAAGGATTTGCGGCTTTTGTTTATGGGTTCGGAAGGATTTGCATCATGGATAATCACTCGCCAGACCCGAGCCACGGAATCGAAGTGTCCAAGGTCCTGGTTTATAACGGAGACACTCCAGATTGGGCCGTCTACAACGATTATTAACCAAAATGGAACCACAAGGTCGTAAGACTCGACCACATTCACTGGGTTCTATTAGCCTGTTGTCGAAAGATGTAATATCGATCATTGGCTTGTCACAATGTCACAAGATGATGCCAGGGTAATCGCTTTTTTGGCGTTACCCTGCCCTCGTTTGGTGTCGGAGACGTCAGAGGTTTGTGTTGGGAAATCGTGGTGCCGTGGGGTTTGGTGGGGGTTTTTTTTCCTGAGGTTCACTAAGATTGCGCGGGGTCTGAAAGATTGGATTCTTAAAGTTATGTAAATAATCTTATATTTAATTGTCTCTGATAGCCAGGCTGGCGGCTGGCCTGTGTCATCTAAATTGAATATATACCGGCTAGTGTACTGATAGGTTTAAATCTATCGTATTGTAGCGCCGTTGGTGTTGCGACTTGAGTGCTTGCAAAACCCGGTGTCTAAAACATCAACCCCAAGCCAATGATCGACCGGGCCGGAATTCTATATAGTTCCCATCTTTTTTTTTTTTTACATGTATGAAGACAACAAAGTCCATACCAACATGCCACCGTTCACAGCAAGTCTATCTGTACACTTGCACCACTCCAAACCCCCCATTAGACCAGCCCAGCCCAGCCTAGCCCAAACAATAAATGAGAAAACGTCTCAAAATGAATACCCCCAATTGCTCTACAAAAATACTAACTATATACACACCAGAAGAGAAAAAAAGGAGAAGAGAAAAAAAAGATGCTATTTCTACTCACTATATCCACACACGCACACACTCTCTCTCCCCCACACACACACCTATATATAACCTACGTATCCTTCACCCTCGTAAACATCACATCCCACCCGGGCAGCTCATTCCGCTTCATCACCTCCATCGTGTCCTCGTCCCAGCGGCCGCGCCACATGTACGCGCCCACAGTCTTGAGCGCGTGCTTCTCCTGGAACGCGCGCATGTTGAACGTCTCGCGGTCGATCTTGAGGTTCGAGTCGAGCCTGTTGTTGCCCGGCTGCTCGAACACGAAGAGGGCGTAGCGGTGGTAGGGGCTGCCTTTTTGGACGTGCGGGGGGAGGTAGGGGAGGAGGGTGTCGGAGGGCTTGGCGCCGGTGCCGATGGCTTGGGTTTGGAGGGGCGAGATGGGGATGTTGGAGCTGTGGAAGAGGGGGGGGGGTGTTAGTGGTGGGGGTATTAGAGGGGGGGGGGGGGACATACACGATCCAGTGGCAGCGGTAGCGGAAACCGTCTTTTTCAACGTCGGGGACATCTGTGAAGCACCGCCGTCAATTACGCCTCCCCGAGCAATAGTAATGTAGATATATGTATGAGTATGGGGGCATACCAGGATCCACAACAGCAACAGTGCACAGTTTCTCGCCCTGGCGGAACGGGATGATCTTGAGCGTCGGCGGGCGCTCCGAGTTCTTGGAGCCCACAAACATGCCGGGGGCGGTGTCGCGCCCCGCGAAGCGCACCTGCACGTCGACGCGCGGGTCGACGCTGGGGAGAACGTCGGGGATGACGTGCATCTGCGTGAGACGCTGCATGAGGACGGGGCGCCGCATGGAGCGCCATTTCTTCTCGAGGAGGAAGCGGTAGACGGGTTTGTTCATGCCGACTGGTTATGGGGCGTGTGATGTTAGCATTGGTATTAGCAATTGAACCCCCCCCCCCTCCCCCCAAACCCGTAGTAGTGGCAGCAGTGGTGGTGGTGGTGGAATTGTAACAGCGGTAGTGGTAGCAGCAAGTAGCAAGTGGTAGTGGTAGTAATAGTAAAAGGAATTGACCAAAACTCACTAACGCCCGTATCAAAGTTATACTTGACCCTGGGATTATTGATATCCGCCTTTATCTTGAGGTCCTCCAGGTACCTGGTCATGCTCTTGACGACCCTGCTGCTGGGCGCGAGGTTCTTGTACTTTATCATCTTTGCAATCCTTTCGTGCTCGGTCTTGATCTGGGCGAGCTTCTCCTCGCGGTCCTGGTGGATCACGGCGAGCGCGTGCTGGTACGTCTGGAAGGGCATGCTCTCGATCGTGCGCATCTTGCGGGCGTGGGCCTCGACTTCGGGCGTGGCGGCGGCAGCGGCGGGGGCGGCGCGGGCCTTGGTGCGGAGCCCGCGCAGGCCCAGGCCGAGGCGGGGGAGGGAGGACAGCCGGGTGGACATTTGGGGGAGGAGGAGGAGGGGGGAGGTTGAGGGTTGGAGGGGAGGTGGGGAGGGGAGTGTGGGGTTGGTTGTTTGGCGGGGGTGGATTGGTGGGTGTGGGTGGGCGTTGGGATCTGCGGTTGTGAGGTTCGAGAAAAGTTTCAACGCACAACCACCCTAACCCTCGGGATCGAAGCTGGCTCCAGATCTCGAGATATCAACCACAACACCTCCCCCCCAATTACACGCAACTGTCGATTACAGACTGAGCGATAACACACCGGACGGATAATGGCTATGAGATCAATCAGCACTGGCCGAGGCCTTCTCGGTGGCCGCGGGGCAATGGATGTCTTGAAGGTTTTTTTTTCTTTTCTTTTCGCTTTCCTTTACCCCACCTGATTGAGGGAGATTCTCACGAGATGCAATATATATATATAGGCCCTCCAGACCCGGCCAATGGCCACCGAGGCCTCTGCCTCCCCCGCCGTCAAAGTCCTCCCCATGGACCCTCCCCCGCCGCCCTCCTTCGCCTACAGAAAAGGTCTCTCCCACCCCCGTCCCCATCTCCGTCATGGCCCCCACCCCCACTAACACCCCATCCCATCCAGCACCCACCGTCCTCGCCACAATCCACAAGTTCCCCTCACTGGAGCCCTCGCACTTTGAGGCCTTCCCCAGCACCTTCCTGCACGCGCCGCTACGCCGCGACATTCTCCACCGCGCCGTCATCTTCGAGGGCGACTGCCACCGCTTCGGCCTCGCCTCCACCAAGACGCGCCGCGAGATCCACGGCTCGGGCCACAAGCTGCGCCCGCAGAAGGGCACCGGTCGCGCCCGTCTCGGCGACAAGTCGTCGCCGATGCTGCGCGGTGGTGCCGTGGCGCATGGGCCCCGCCCGAGAGACTTTGCGACGAGGCTGCCGAGGAAGATGTATGATATGGCGTGGAGGAACGCGCTGAGCTACCGATACAGGAGGGGCCAGCTGGTGGTGGTGGAGGGAGAGCTGGAGATGGCGGAGCCGGATAAGGGGCTGGCGCTGAGTGTGCTGAGGGCGCATGGGTGGGGGAATGAGGGTGGGAGGAGTCTGCTGATTACGAGGTTTGAGAGGTATAATCTGAAGAAGGCGATGGCGGAGTTGGGTGCGGAGGGGAGGGTGCTGACGGTGGGGGAGGTGGATGTGAAGGATTTGGTGAGTTTGTCAATGGTCTTTTTTTTTTTTCTCTTTGTGGGTGTGGGTGTGCTAACTGTGGTGGTGGTTTTAGTTGGAAATGGGCAGGATTGTCATTGAGAAGGAGGCCCTTCTGCACTTCCAGGAGGAGCACAGCGAGGAGTAGAGGAGGAGGAGTTCGAATACTCGTGTAAAATACAGTATAAAAAAACCAATTGGCATTATTAGACTACATACTGCAGTTCACTCCCAGCTCCCAGCAATAATTAGTGTAGTAAAGTGCATGTACAAAATAATTATTCTCCAGTGTTTTTTTGTATGTGCGTGCATCAGTCAGTTATGAAACACTCCGTGCAGTGCAGGGTGAATGATCAAAGTGCCAGTTCTTCTCTGTGTCTCTCGCTACTCGCTGGTCGCAGCCTCGGCCCAAGGCAACGCAACGGGCTCCCCCACCAAAGTTTGCCTTTCACCACCGCTGCCGCGCACTGGCTGCAACGTCTACCTGCTACATACAAATCAACGAGCATACCTGCCGCATACCGAGCACCCTCGCCCTCGCCCCCACACTCACATCTCTCCTTCTCTCCTTCTCTCCTTCTCTCCTTCTCTCCTTCTCTCCTTCTCTCCTTCTCTCCTTCTCTCCTTCCTTCTTTCCTTCTTTCCTTCTCTCGATGCTGTTCCGCACAAGCTGTGCTCGACTGCTGTCGAGGCCGTCACTGTCACTCGCACACACAATGCCTCTCCGCTCAAAGATCCTCAATCCCGCATTCACAAAGGTACCAGAGTCCCTACACACTCATCCTGTCTACAGAGATTGATTAATTGACTCATTGATCTCCCCCCACAGATGTCAATGTCCACGGCAGCCCCGGAGGGAAAGGCACTCCCCGAAGAAAACCCCGCCGACGACGTCCTCTTTAACTCTGTCTTCGGCGTCCGCACAATCGAGCTGAACCGGCCCTCAAAACTCAATGCGCTCAACAAGTCCATGGCCGAGAAGATCGTTCCGCGCCTGCAAGTACGTCTTCTCCCCCTCCCATCCCCACCGCCACCGCCATCCCCATCCCCATGGTAGTTGCACCACATCTCTAACCCCACCCGCCCCACCAACAGGAATGGGAAAAGTCCCAACTCGCAAACATCATCATCCTCAAAGGCCACGGCGGGCGCGCCCTCTGCGCAGGCGGCGACGTCGGTGCCCTCGCAGCCCTCAACAAGACGGGCGAGGAGGGCATCAAGCAGTCGATTGCCTACTTTGGCCTCGAGTACCAGCTCGACCATCTGATTGCGACCTACACGAAGCCGTATGTGGCCTTCATGGACGGCATCACCATGGGCGGTGGCGTGGGGCTCAGCGTCCATGCGCCGTTCCGCATCGCGACGGAGAACACCCGCTTTGCGATGCCAGAGACGAAGATTGGCTTCTTCCCGGATGTGGGCGCGAGCTTCTTTCTGCCGAGGTTGGAGGGGCAGGTGGGGACGTATTTGGCGCTGACGAGTGAGCAGTTGAAGGGTGTGCAGGCGCTGTGAGTGCTGTTTTTTCTTCTTTTTCTTCTTTAGATATATGTCTATATAATATGGTGGCAGTGGCAGTGGCAGCGGCGGTGGGTGGAAATGACTAACAGCCAGATCCACAGCTACGCCGGCATCGCAACCCACTACATCCACTCCTCCAGTCTCCCCGACCTCGAAGCCCGCCTCGCCGAGCTCACATTCGACGACCTGGCCACCTCGCGCGAGAAATGGAGCATCATCGACAGCACCATCAACGAATTCAGCACGGGTCTCCCGGACGAACCCATCCAGCTCGGCGGCACCACCCGCACCTCCATCGACACCTGCTTCGCCGGCAACACCATGGAAGAAATCATCTCCGCTCTGCACGCCCACAACACCCCCTGGGCCTCACAGACACTCAAGACACTCCTCCAGCGCTCACCCACGTCGCTGCGCGTGACGCTGCAGCTGATGCGTCTCGGCACGGGGTACGAGTGGACCATCGCCGAGGCGTTCCAGCGCGAGTACGCGGTTGCCTCGCACTTTATGCGGCACCCGGACTTTGTGCAGGGCGTTGAGCACGTGCTGTTGAAGAAGGAGGGGCCGCCGGTGTGGACGCCGCCGAAGCTGGAGGAGCTGGGCGAGGAGGCCGTGAGGGCGTTTGTGAACCCAGCGCCGGGGGAGCAGCGGCTGGCGCTGCTGAGGGATCCGGGCGTGGGCGATTATGAGCGGTATCCGCATGAGGGGGTGGTAGGCCTCCCGACGGAGGCGGAGATCAGGAGGCTGGTGGTGGGGCAGAATACGTGGGTGAGGGAGGATGTGGTGAGGTATTTTGTGGACGCGAGGGGCGGGAGGGACGGGGTGGAGAGGAAGGTGAGGGATGTGGTGGAGAGGATGACGTGGGAGGAGCATGGGATGGTGAGGTGGAGGGAGTGAGTGATTGGTGGTTTAGTTGGGGGATGGAATTGGTGTATAAAGGAATTGAATGTTTGCACAAGCTAGACCCTTGTTTGTTTTTCTTGTGGGGTGCAATGGGCGAGAATCATATATGTGCATGGTGCTAGTACGTAGTAAAAACAACAGTGTTTTATGTCCATAGATCCACTGATGTCCTATCTTGCTCCCTATGCTTTCTATGCTACGCAGTGATACCTTGGACATTATGCCCCACGCCCGTTGCTTCAAAGCCAGTATTCCTCTCTCCTCCCAAGAACCACTCCAGCAGACCATAGTCCAGCACATGTACAGTACCCAAAGCACATCCAAGTACAGACTGCCGTCTATATAGCCATAAACGCCCTTCCTCCTTTGTTGCACATCATAAAGCCTCGATTTTCCGCTTAGTCGGACAGACACTACCAGATAACGACTTATGATAAGGGTGAGTGATATCACATGATCCAGGTCTCCAAAACGTTTTGGGGGGGGGGGGGTCAACGCCTGCATATATAGTTTTGATCAAAGACACAACTAAGGTGCGGTTTAGATATGGGCCATATCTACATGTACTACATGTACTATTCCCTAGCTTCTACCCTTGATAAGTCATAGGTCAATAACAGGCTGGGAGAAACGATAGATAGTCTAGTGCTCGGTACTCATGGAGGATGATGTAGATGATTATGTAGTTTGCTCTATGAAGTGGGTACTCATTGCTCATGAAGAGTGTATGCATGCTGTGGTATCTGGACAGATACTACATGTAGTATCTACTATACTATAACAAGTTTCGCGCGCTAAACCAGCCGAATCCTACATACGTAGATCCCATCCAGCCCTAACCATAAGGTGGGGGGAAGGAGGAGAGAGAGGGGAGACCCAAATTATGGGCGAGCTGTAGCTAAATTGGGATAATCAAGCTGACAAATAAATTTTGGAAAAAAAAAAAAAAGAAAAAAAAAACGTGAAATAAATACACAAAAAGTGATTCCTGCGGTCATACACCCTCCACGGCGGTCTGAGGCCCGACTAGCAGCCCCGTCTCCCGTGGATGGGTTAATACTCCCACAGCACCACTCCCACCCCCGGAGTTGAACCCCACAACCTTTCGGTTGCGGTGGTTCGTCAACCCACACGGTGTAGCTGAACAAGGCATCTACCCACTAGACTACCCGCCGCACAACTGTCAACGGCCGGGAAGTAATACTTAAGGGAGCGAGAGCAGAGCGGGCTAGGGAGATACTTAACCCTGAAATCGTAATCTACTACCAACCCACTGGGCACCCTCTTGTATACATTGATGAAGCAATGTTATATACGTTTAAGTATATGCTGTGCGCAAGTATGTACTTACCTGTACCCACTGTTTTCTTTTCTCTTTGATGTACTGCAGTTAAAGTTATCTGATACTGGTGTAAATATGGGGTCGACAGTACTACTGGCCATATAATTCTCACTATAAGAGTCGTTGGTATCAATGGGTATTAAAAAGTAGCTTAATCCACTCCATTGACAATGGACTAGCTGGATTCGATTCATCTAAATCTATTGTAATCCGTATTTCACCTACACACACGCACGCACGCACGCACAATCCAATAGGACACTTTATATATGCATTGACTGACCACATGTTGCTATGATATCGAGAAAAAAAACCAGTCATCTACAGCATCTACATACAAACGTACCCCATGCATCCCACAGTACACAAAAACACACACCACACACAGACACACAAACACAAAAAAAACAAGAAAGAAAAAAAAACCTCCAAATGTTGCGCGCTATAATTCCAAACATGTAGTCAGAAATATATAAAAATAAAGTAAAATAAAAAAGTCTTTTTTTTCTTCTCTTTCTTTCCTAAACACACACACACGCTCACTCACTCACTCACTCACTACTGTTCTGTCCATACACACGTACACTAAAAAAAAAGAAAGGTTTTAAAGCAATACGCCCCACGTACGCCCAAGCCCAAGCCCACGCCCACGCCCACGCCCGCATTTTTCTGTACCCCCCCCCCCCCCTCTCCACTTACCCGCCTCCTACCTCTACACCGCGGCAGCGGCGGTGAAGAAAGAGCTAAAAGACCTCCAAATAGGCCTCTAGCAGGCGGGCGAGAGACCTCATGATGCTGTAAAATGATATATAATAAATAATCCTCCCCCCAAATTCTAGGCCTGTACCTTGCCCGCCCCCGCCCTTGCCCTGCCCTCTAGAGAGTGGTAATATGGGAATAGAAAGCATGCAATAACCCCATCAATTGCTTTTGTTGTGGGGGAGGGGGCCGCCGCCACCGCTGCTGCTGCTGTAGGTACTGACTGACTGACTGACTGGATTGTTCTGGAAGAAAACGAGCAAGCAAGCAAGCAATGCAATGCAATCTGTAAAAAAAAATCTCCCAGCGCCGAATAGTAACACATCACACACAAGTAAAAGAAAAAATCCCTATCCACAAAAGAAAAAAGAACCAAAAAAGGCAAAACCAACAAAGACTCCAGGCTATCATACGTTTTTTCCCACATCTCTCTCACACAACACCCCACGGCGGCTGATTCTTTTTTTAATAAAAAAAACGGGATAACACAAAAAAAAGCAAGAAGAAAAGGAAGGAAGAGAGTTCTAGACTCTTATAGCTTACTACGAATGCCCTCCAGCCTAAACTTTACATCCTTCAAGACCTTTGACGTCGGCTTCCAATTCTCAAACTGCTCCAGCAGCTGCATGCACTCCTCCTGCAGCCTATTCCTGACATGCGGCTCCTCCAGCATGCCCCTCATGCTCCAGGGCAGAAAGAACGGGTTATTCGTATTCGTCGGCAGCTCAAAGGGCTCCACCTTCATCTCCACGCCCTCACACTCCGTCGTCTCGAGCGCATGGCGAACGCCCAGGCTGTAGCAAACACCACTCATGTAAGAATCAATGACCACAATGGCTGGAAAAGGAAATGCACTTACTCATACACCTGCACATCATCATAAATCCTCGAGTGTCCCTCACCGCCATACAAGCTCCCTGCCAACGGATTACTCAGCTCCCTAACAAGCCCATGGTCCGAGACGCCCTGGTTCCTCAACTTCATCGCAAAGCCCACCAGATGGCTCAAAAAGTCCGGCGCATGCACCCGCCCGTCCACAAACACGGCCCGGAAGATATACGGATGCGTGACGTTCGCAAACGTCGACGACTCCAGCGGCACCAGCTGGTCGTCGATGCTCCCCACATACAGCACCCGCACGTTGTGCCGCAGGATCACCTCCAGCGCCTGTATGTACTTCTGCGACGGCGCGCTGTCGGGCTTCTGGAACTCAAACAGCTCCTTCGCCGAGCCCGTCAGGATCGTGGTCGGGAGGTGGTAGAACGGGCCTAAGTTGATCCCCGCCATTGCCGTGAAGCCCACCCGTGCCTTCTCCTTCACGCAGCCTTCCTCAATGAGCCGTGCCAGGAGCTGGACGCCCACAACCACGCCCTGCGAGTGCGCCGCCATCAGGACGAAATCTGCGTTCTTGACATGATCCATCCAGTTTGATAGCAGCTTCCATAGCGTCTCCACCCTGTCGGCTACCTTACCTTCTCCCTCGAGGGCAATCTTCTCAATCTCAACCTCCACGTTGTTCTTCTCGGCCCAGCGCTTGATGGCGCCAGCGGCGGAGTTGGCAAAGCGTATAGACGTCCCCGTAGGCTCGCCCAGCACCGTCCGCACCAGCCGCATCGGGAAAAAGCCATGCACACCTATCGCCACTGCCTTTTTGATGCGCAGTGGCGCCGGAGCAAGATATAAGTGTTTCTTTGGGGGAGGGGGTTGGTTCTTGAAAAGCGGGACCTGGCTCTTCAACACCTTGGTTACCTGGCAGAGCATAGATGGCTGGCGCATCTTGTGGTAGCACGATTCAAACTCGGGGAATACATGATTGGCCGGTGAGGTTTTGCTGGGTGTCTTTGGCACCGTAGTAGAAGCCGAAGCCGCCGCCGGCTGTGGAGTAACTGGTACAACAGTGGCGGCTGTAGACATGCTGGCATCTGACTTTTTGGGGGTGATCGGACGGGACTCTTCCCGCAGATTACTGACCGAGCGAGCGACCTTGGGCTCATTGACCGGCGCCGGAGGTGGGACAGGAATTGGCGCAGGTACATCCTTCACCTTTGCCTTCTGAGGATTTGATGCCGAAGGAGTGTTAGCCACCGCCAATTGGCCCACCGTCGTCGTACTGCTGGCATTGCTATCCAGCGCGGGGTTGGTAGGCTTCGACCGATCCCTCGACCAGAATGCCCAACCCGACGAGGCCCTAGTAGGAGCCGCACTTGTCGAGCTGACCGTTTCCGTGGCACTAGGCATTAGCGAAAGAGGCGCCGATGGATCTACATGAGCCCCTAGCAGATGCGTCTCAGACTGTTTTGCGGCAATCTCTACTGTAGGGGCAGCAGGAACTACAGGTTCAGATCGTGCAGCTGCTTGAGCGGCAGACGAACTTGACTCTGGTGGTACTTGCTCCAGTACCGTCTCTGCAGGTTCCGCCGGAGCCTCCTGGACACTCTGAACTGTTTCAGGATTTGGCCCGCCTCCCCAGAACCCAAACCACGACCTTGGCCTCTCCTTGACCTTATTATCCGCCGCCCCGTCTAACGCCGGCACCTCCGTCGTCTGTGGGGGAATTGGGTCCGGCGTCGGCTCCCGAACCGGCGGAGGAGGGGGAGGGGGCGTTGGCAATCGAGGTGGTGGTGGCGGCGGCGGAGTAGGTTCCCTTGCGACCACAACATCCACAACTGGGGCTTCCTCTGGCTGCACTTCTGGCACCTCCGACTTTGGAGCCGGCGGAGCCTGCGTTTCTGGCGGCGGCCCATACCCGTACCACCATCCAAACCAATACGATCCCGCGGCAGGTGCGGGTGCAGGTTGTTGTGCCGCGGAGGCGTCCGACGTTTCATTGTTCTCGCTGCCCTCCACCGCGTCCTTACTATCTCCCTGTGTCTCCGTAGCTTCGGCCTCGGAAGGATGCAGTGATGGGGCTCTCGTCGATGGGGTTGCCGATTTTGCGGCCATGTCTGATGGCGTGGTGGTAGTAGCTGCTGGAACAGACGAATTCTGGGTCTCCTCTTCCCGGGCTGGTGCACTCGTCTTTCCGTGTTTGATTGATGGTGTTGGGCTCTTTGTGGATGTTCCCGAGATGTGTTCTGACGCTACGCTGGTGACGGGTGCGGACTTTTTGCTCCCGCTTCGAGGCCAAGTACCGGTTCGTAGGAACCACCGCGATGTCGGTTTCTGGAGGGGAAGGTTGCGGATGTTTTAGCAAACGATTGCCTCACTATCTTCTATCTCCGGAGGGAAACGCGAGGAAAAAGGGAAAGGAGAAAAAAGAAAAGAAAGAGAAGCGGAAGAAAGAAGCAAAAAGGAGGGCAAGAAGAAGAAGATGTGTGACACAACAACAATAGCTAGGCCGTTATCATACGTACTTCAACGTCATTCGCGGGTAAATCTGTATTCTGTCCGCTGCTACCGCCGCCCCGTATTGTCGACGGTGTGGACGTCGACGTCGATGCCGGCTGGTTTTGTAGCTGCTGCTGCCGCTTCTGCTGCTTCTGCGTCTTTGAGGAGGAGGACTGATCAGTAACAGCGGTGGCTGGGGATTTAGATGAAGATGCAGACACAGATGGCGGGTCCGCATCTTTGGGCGCCGCCGCGGGGGTGCTAGTCCGTGCTGGTGAGACCTTGCTGCTGCTGCTGTGGACGTGTAGATTGGACCCGCTAGTGCCTGTTGCTGGTAACGAGGATTTCCCGGAAGCATGGACGGTCGATACCGCGGGCGCCGGGGAGGTGGGCGATTTCGACGACGACGATGAGGGGCCGAGAGCTTGGAGCGCGTGGGGAAGGGGAGCTTTGCCTTCTTTTTTGTGCCGGCCATGGAGACGGAGGGCGCGGGGGGGGGGGGGGTAAGTTAAGGGATGAGGAGAAGGAGGAGGGGGGGCGGTTATGGTTGTGAGGAAGAGGCGGGAACTGATGATAAAGCAACTATAGTTGTATGTATGTATAGGGTATTGAATGTAGGATATAGATATGTAGGATAAGGAGAGGAAGGAGGAAGGTTATGAAAAGACACAAACAAAGCTGCGGTGTAGCTTCTATTGTAGGTAGCTAGCTAGTGAAAAAAAAAACTGTAGCTGCCGTGCTTTTTTTTTTTTTTTTGGGGGGGGGGGTGGCGGCGAGGGAAGGGAGATCTAGAAGTGAAGAAGGAAAAGAGAAAAAAATAAATAAACACAAAAGGTCTGGAGGTTTACTGTAGTTACTCTAGTCTCCTCTTCTCTACTGCTTGCCAGTGCTTGCCCTGCTGCTGTCTCTACTCCGCTAACTTTGATGTGCTTGCCTGCTTGCCTGCAGACACGCCAGCCAGCCAGCCAACGAACGTGAAGTCGAAGCCACTAGATTTACACCTAGTGCTGCACGTGTAACCTATCTAAAAGTATTCGGGAAATATCAAAGACGCAGTGTGGAAGAAAAAAAAAACCACTGTCTGTATGTAGCTGTCTGTATCCAGCCTGTACCTACTCTACCCGTAGAGTCGTTATGTATCATGTACTGACCGCCGACAAGCATCACACAGCCGGTAAATCTGGCTTGCAACAACGGCGGGCCCTTTCCTTTTCCCTGGACGGTGGAACGCCTTGGAACCTGAAGATTGGGAATGTGTGTGGTGTGTGTGGTGTGTGTGGTGGTGTGGGTGCGTGGGTGTAAGTATGTGTGTGTGGTGGGCGGCGGCGGGTGTGTGTGGTTACTGTTGTGGTTGCTGTGGTGTTGTAACTACCACCGCCACACCCACCCGTAACCACAGCATCACTCACTCGCTACCTCACTCGCTACCTCAACGTCCCTCAACCGCCACCCCCCCACCCCCGACCTCTCACTCTCGCTCGCTCTCTCTTCCCCGCTAACCCACCGTAGCCACCAAGCTTTCCTTAGTCGGCACCGCTAGTCCACGTCTACTCACTCACCTGCAGCGCACGCGCCACGTGTTCCTGCTCACGATGTCAGTTTTCCCTTCCCTTCTCTTCTCCTTCCATCCTCTACGGGCCGGCCCTGATCAGAGCAACTCCCAACGCCTCCACCCAGCGCATCTGGAAAGGGGCAACGTTATTGCTGGGCTGGCTAGGTAGCTGGTCCGGACATGAATTCTCGGGCCGATCATGCGATATACTTCCGCGCCATCTCAAGTTCGGAATTAAATCGATGTAGCAGGCAGGCAGAGGCAGGCAGAGGCAGGTACGTATGTATGGAGTGCTTGCTGGCTGCAGTGTCTGGGAAATCCACCCCCAACAATGCTACATACATACACACAGGTTACAGGTTACAGGTTACATGGGCGGTGGGTTACTCTACGAGTCTGCTCGGAGGCTACTTATATGATGTATGTACATGTAGGTACCGTGTCACATGAGCAGCTCTGGAGCACGAGTGATATTATATGATCAATTCGAATTCAACCCAATTAACCCCCCAATTCCCATATGCATTCCCATTACACCACCACACAGAAAGAAAGTTAACCACCGCTACAATTACAATTACTATACACCCCCCATATCCCCTCCTCCCCTCCTCCCCTCCCCTCCCTCTCTTCCCTAAAACCCACTACGCCCACAGCGCCCTCTCACTCCTACAAAACTCCCTCATCACCACCGACATGAACGAAATCTCCCTCGAGTCCAAGTCCAGCTCAAACACCCCGGCCCCCAGCATCCTCATGCCCACCTCCCTCCCCACCGCGCCAAAATACACCTCCTCCGGCACCGCCCCCTCCCTCAGCAGCAGCGCAATAATGCGCCCCCCGGCCCAGTGGTAGGCCTGGCCCGGATGCAGCATCTTAGCGTTCTCCAGGCGGCGCTTGGCGTCGCGGAAGTACTTCCTGCGCACATCTATGCATGTTTGTTAGCAACGGACACTCAATTCGCAGGGTGACGGGGGGAGGTAGGAGAGAGGGGGGGGGGGGGGGTTACTGTCGAAAGTCTCGTGGTGTCCCGCGCGCGCAAGGTTCTTGAGGATGCTGCTCTCGAGGTCGCGCGGGAAGAGGTCCATCCCGTCGGCTCTGGGGGCCGGGGCACGGGTATTGGCGGGGCGGCGCAGCGAGCGGGAGAGCTCGGCGTTGCTGGTGGCGACGTGGAAGTCGTGGGCGGCTTCGAGACTTGCTACGCGGGCGGCGAGAGGGGGGAAGGTGACTGCTTTTCGTCAGTGGATGCGGGAGAGGGATGGGAGGAGGGGGAAGCATACAGGCGTTGCTGCCCGTGGCGATGCTGACGGCTTCGGTGCCCGTCAGCTTGGTGCCGGAGTAGGTCCTGACGGCGTCGGGGGTGGCATGCAGACGCTGGGCGCCGCTGGCGGCGGTGGTGGTGGTGCGGAGGAGCGTACGGGCTGCTGAGGTGGTGTGTTTGTAGGACATTATGGGTTGTTGTTTGTAATTAAGTAGAAGAAGTAGAGGTTTATAGAAGAATTAAAAACGAGTAGAAAATTGCGTCGAAGTTGATATGTGTAGTGTGGTGGTGGGCGAGAAATGGAATGGAATGGAGAAAAAAAATTAAAGGTCTATGTTACAAGGAAGGGAAAACCTGGTCGAGCGCCCTAAGCCTTTATATGTATGGGCGAGCACCACCACCACGACCACCGGCCCGTTATCGTGAACCCAGCTCTCCAATACTAAATATACGCCCTCTTCCCTTCCATCACATCGCATCAGCTCCTTATCGATCGGGGCAGGTCCACTAATCATCCACTCGTGCTCTCTCATCCTCTACGCAGGGGCCGGGGGGGGGCCGGGGAGGAGGACCAGAGTAAGACGTGCTAGCTACGTAAGGGGGCGAGACGAGTCGAGTCCGACTCTCGCTTCTCAGCCTCATAGGACAGGAGGATCGTGAGGTCGGTGGGTGCGCTTCGACATTCTACAATTCCCCCCCCGGCCCAGCTATCTACAATACGCACATGACCCCCCGGCCCAACACAACTCTCGCTGTTGTTGGGAGGGTTGAATTATTAATATTTCCCTAGTCGGCTAGAAACGGCCGCGGTGGGTGTATGTGTGTGCTACTTTAACTTATCCTCCTATCTGAAAGCTTCCATCCTCTCCTATCGGGCTGGTACGTGGCAGGGGAGGAGGGTAGTTATCTGATTACGGGGCCCTGGCAGGCATTGAGTTTTGAGTGGAGGTGTGTTGGATCGTGGAGATAAGTACCTACATGCGGTTGCGGTAAGCTGCTGTGAGCCTCCGATTAGCCGCCGCGGCTCTGTTCTGCTCTGCTCTGTCCTGCATTGATTATCTCCATACATTCCTTCCTCTGGAGTCTACATACAAGAGATATCATTGAATTCGCTTATCCACTGCACCCAGAGTAGAGTACTCTACTCTACCTGAGTTCGCAATTCAAACCTCGCGTGTCCCATCCCCATTCCCACACCCCACAAGCCCGAGGACCTACATACCCCAACAAATCCAAACGCATCCAAAGCTCGAGGTCAGTCTGTATGTCGGTGGAGAACGACGGATAAGCGCATACCCACGGCGAATATAAACAACGATGCCGTCACCACCCCCCTTCTGTGTGGTTACCATTACCACCCATGAGCCCATAACGCCATCCATACCCGTGTCTGCGAAATCGAACGCTCAACCCGGTTCCTCTTTAACTCTGGGCTGGGACCAAGTGCTGTCAAGTGGCCCATTCTGCCAAGGCGTATTTGCCATCACCAGGTCCGGCCATGCTTTTGGAGTGGTACATGGTTACATGGTTGCACTGGTATGTAGGGTTGGCTCGGAGGATTTAATCGTTTGTCCTGCTCTACCAGGGATTTGGAGGGAGGGAGGGGTCTGTCTTTTGGGGAGTGATCTGCATGGCCGCTACAACCACTACAACCACCACAAGACAGGACAGGGCAAGGCGCGATAATACGTAAAACTAGCTTCGGAGGTATCATTATCCTTGTCCTTGTCTGATACGCGATATTATAAGCTTTCTTTCGTTCCTTGCGCAATTGCACTGTCTCTGAGCTACGGCTCTCACTGTTGCGTAATGGTAGCGAGTGATACTGCATGACGCAGTGTGAACCCAGCATGTGTGCGAGCAATTGCGCCGCCCGAAAATAGCTGCCATCTGGCTACATGTATGTACATGTATGCATATAGTGTATCCGTCACGCGGGTGATTCATGGCATAGCGAACTACTAGTACCAGCATACGGTAAATTATAATAATTATAATCTGTATGCCTAGGCCTACATATCTAACTCTAGACTCCCGACTCCCCTTAGCTACTACGTATCTAGTACTAGACAATCCAATCACTACAAGTTTGCTTTATAATTTATATCCAACCAATTCCCCCCGTTCTACGCCCAAAGCTTAGACGCCCACGGTACGACTCTATCGTTACTTAAGATCCGACACCCCCCGCCAGATCTAGAGATGAAGCTGTATGAAGCTCCATCTAGAGAGGTATTATGTACTTGAAAGTGTATCCACACACAATTACGCCCTGCGGTGATCAGAGATAAGTATATGCATGCCTCGTCTCAATTCCAAACACAGAGCCCGAGTTCCCCCCTTCCCCGGCCGGGGATACACGCCAAGCCCCACGACCAACCAGCTACTCCTAGACACTATGTAGTTCCTGATATATGTGGTAAAAACCAGCGTTATCACTACATGTATTTATCAAGATAAAAGAAACAACTAGCCGGCTCGATGCGGAGGGTTTGTGGTTTGTGGGAAGAGGACTCTGGGATCATAAGCTAGGTATGTAATCTCGTTACATATATGTAGCTAGCAACGAGACTAGGGGAGATCAATGTATTGATTAATGTATATATACGTAGTAGCTACATGTATGTACCTGCTATCAAGGCTTTGTGGATGCATATAACTGCTTCCCCGTAAAGTGTTTCTAATATCGACTTCTCAATTGCTACCACTGTGGTCCACGAGGATCCTACGATACCACCCATGTATAAACAACGCAAGCATCAGAGACGGGGGTTCCAAGCTTCTACAGGTGTCCCACGACCGTAAAGTACATATATAAACAAAATAAACTATAAAGACAGATGCATAAATCATTCTCTAGCTACATGTAGTAATCTTCCACAGTGCGTTCTTCATGGTATCAGAAGCTATGTATCCGCAAGGAGGTATCCTTACAGTTCAGGTAGGAACAATAAATCAACAGGGCCAAGCCAGTTCCTCCAAGCACGCCCGGTATTATTTACAGCCCCCAAACACCCACGGGCAAATAGTCTCGCATTTCCCTGCACCACTTGACTCCCGAGAACCCTTGATCTTCTTGCAGGGCCGTGGGGAACCCAGGTTATGCATATAGGGTTAGAATATTGGCTCGAGTGATATCCTATGAAGCAAGTACGCGGGTTTCATAAATGGGGGTCTGTTATTCTTAACTCATCCACGTAGGATCTGGAATGTGAATATTTACAGAAAATTTAATGCTACTGTTATTATAGCGTCATCTGGGACTGAAAGTTTGGATAATTAATTTTTTTTCTCTTTCGTTTACTGACTGAGTGTGGTATATCGAGATACGGGTTAAGATTAGCGACAGTGCAACTTTACGGTTGAGCTTGCATGAGATGCGCTCTAGCTAGCTAGCTAGGCCAGCGAAGAAGAGCTCCAATTGAGATATTCCAAACTCACAGCCTCCTCCTAACATTGCTCATCCTGTCCGCTGCCGCCCTCTGCGCCGCGGCCGGGGACATCACGGCTGCAGCAGCTCTCGCTTCCAACACCTGCACCCTCGCCTCCAGCAGGCGTATCCTCTCCGCATCCACATTCGCCTGGCCCACCGATCTCCCAGCAGCTCTCTGCGCATTAACTGTCGCCGCAGCAGTGGTGGCAGCAGTGGTAGCGGCCGCCAGCTCCTCCTTCGCAACGACGGCAGCCATCCTCAGCAGCTCGATCGTGAAGTCCCCGCCCTTGGACAGCAGGGCCTCCATGTCCTCGCAGGCCATGAGGCACTCTAGCTGCTTGACGGCAAAGCGGCACACGACGGTGCGGATGGTGTCGCCGCTGCGGGTGTGTGCGTAGACGTAGTCGATCAGGTCGACTGCGTCGGTGGTTGCGGTGGCAGCATCGTCGTTGTTGGGGGTGCGCCAGTGGGGGCATCGAGTGCCTGCGCGAGGCGGGTGAGCGTGAGCTGGCGGAGGCCGGGGACGTCTTTGTAGTCGGCGAGGGCGTAGAGCTGGGCGTGAGGGAGGAGGGTGTGCGGCTCGGAGGAGTAGGTGGCAATGTAGAGGTACTGGAGGAAGCGGGCAACGGTGGGGCCGTCCCAGTCAGGGAGGTCGATTTGTTGGGTGGTTGACTCTTTCCACGGGCCGGTGAGGGCACAGTTTAGTGGTGGGGAGTGGGCGAGGAGGGTGGCACTGTGGACGGAGAAGTGGGCGGTGCCGTTGGCAGCGGTGACGGCGATTAAGGGTGAGGAGAGGATGGTGGGGTTGTTGCTGAGGTTGCTTGATTTAGTTAGCTGGTGGTGTGCTAAGGAGTGAGGGGTTGGGGAATTCAAGAATAGATACCTCGGTGGTTCGGACGCCATGATAAGATGGGGTGGTGGTTATTGTTGTTGTTGTGATGCTATGATGGTTTTTTTGGTTGTGGAAAGGTCGTGGTGGTTGTGGGGGTGTGAGATGAGGTGAGTGGGAGAGGGAAGACTTGATTGACACATTGACCATGCAGGCTGCGGGTTGTAGACAGCGCCGGCGCACGTCTGAAAACTTCTGCCCAAAGCTACTCTACCCACATACTGGGGCTGACATCATGCATGAGAGACTAATGCGATCTCTTCGCAAGTAGGAAGCCTAATTGATTTCCCCATGCATCCCGTCCTCGCCTGAATCAATCCCTTGCAGGTTCGACCAGAGTATGCCAGCTCGGTACCATAAAACGGATGTGGCCCCCACTTCCATGACAGACAGGTGCTATTATTCTCAGCCTTGAAATTCATCTTGGCACTGCTGTGCACCTTAGTATTCAACCTTTGTAATTATGCCTAGTAGATATCCGGCTTACACTTACTGTTTCAGATTCGATCTATATATATCCATGGGCTGGAGACTCGACGAGGCTGCCTGCGGATGCTTTCCTGTGGAACCTGAGGTCTCGATCCATATCGATGCTATTTATGCTTCCTGCCAAGCCTCGTGACTTCCGAGTGATATATTATGATTCTAAATTGCATTCTAGTCAACGACCAAGACATGATTATATCACCATGATGGAGTGATTTTTACCGTCTGCAGACCATCATATGGACACATGCCACGAACAAGGTTTGAAGTACTGTGGATTGAGTGATAGGTCGATTCGAGGAAGCTACTGCAGAATCTGTAGACGTTTAGTTTCATCGGAAGTGATATTGGAGCATAAAAAAATAGACGAATAGAACCTAGTTACTGGGTATGTGAGCTGACAAATTAGCAAAAAGGAAGAAACGGATATGGAGTCCCTCTTTGAGTCACAGTCAGAAAACAACTTGTCTCAAAGACAAGAAAGACTGCAGGTAACTTGAAGCCCTCGAATAATTATATATAACTCGCTTGGGACTATGAAGGATCGAGGAGCTGAGGCAAAAGGTGTGTTGAAAATTTTTAATAGGTCACGGATTTATGAGAGACTGAAAAGGATCGAGTTTGTGTGATTAGATTCAAGAAGAAACGAGAGAAGAAGGAACAGGCACGTTTTATAGTTAACAAAGTCGTGATGAACAGGTATCATCAAGACAACTAAACTCGTTGTCTTGACACGTACACAGTGCTAATAACAGGTAGCAGAGGCTGTAAAAACAACAGAACGCAAATGGAGGCTTAGGGAGAAACAAAGTGTTTGTGTGAGCTATCTGAACACCGTATTGATATAGTTCAAATTAATAAAAGTTAAATGTCCCTCACAATAATTATTGCTGTATCTCAATAAACTAGCTTTTATCCCTACTATATTGGGGGTTTACACCGTGAACTAAACAAACCCTACAGCTATATATTTTACAACACGTATCCGTTCTTTATATTATAATTGACAGTTCTAGATCCGTCTCTGTTATCTATATACACTACGAAAAAACGGGATGAAATTACTACCATAGTATTGAGGGATTTTAAGAATTAAACCAGCATTATAATGCCAAGTATAAAGGGTTCTCAGCTTTATAATTTAGTTGATTCACTTATAGTTATATTTTCCTGGTAATTTGAACTAAAAAATAGAGTAAATCAGTTTGTGTGACGACGATGGGTGGGGAACCTACGGCTGCCTGGCTGCTCGACCACCTCGCGATGTTTCGAGGTTAAAACTGCAAGCAATGCAGCCCCGCAGTTCTTTTTTGCTTGAAAGAAGAAGAAGAAGAAGAAGAAGCTTATCTCCCAGACAAGAACTCCACCCCGTATAAGACAGCATGTCTCAATTGGTTGCAAATCACGGTCAGAATCGACACTTCAAGCAAACCCACCACCACAGAATCAAGCCAAATGAACTCCAGATAGACCCCCCCCAAAAAAAAAAGAAAACCCCCCCAATAAACAAAAAACCCTTCAGGCCCTTCAGAGCACTCCCAACCCCTCCAGTCCCCCCAAAGAAAAATTTCAATGCAAGGAGCCGTTGCCATGCATGAAAAGTTTCAACCCCCAAGCAAGCCCGCTCGTGCAACGATCGCCGCCTGGCCGCACCTCCCTCTCGCCGAGACAAGCCCGCTTTTTGCAAAAATTTTTTTTTTTTTCGCGACACCTCACACACTATTTATCTCTCTCTTCCTGCCTCTCTTCTTCGCTTTCTCCATTTCCCTTTCTCCACAACACTCTCTTCGCCATCAAATAAGCAGCCCTCATCAACACCAGACAGATATAAAGATGAATTTGGGTTGGTTTGTACGTATCTCTTACACCCACACCAAGATGGAAGAAAAGAAGAAATAAAAAAAAAATGCTAACACATAACCATTAGTCCAAGTTTAATTTCGAGCAGTTCCGTGCTCCAAAGCCCATACTGCCTACAAATGGCCACGCTGCGACCTCTCAGCCCAGCCCCATCCTAACTACTGTGCTCTCAGCCAGCACGACTGATCAGCAAATGCCGAGGGCCGGCAATATCGGCTCACAGTTCAGCGATAAAGCCAAAATATATGGTTTCGCGTCCGGAATCATGATCGTATTGTGCGTCGTCACATTTGCCGCCGCATACTCTATACTTGTGCGACCCATTAACGATGCCGAGCCATATCCCACCGATATTATGGACGGTATTCCTGAAGATATCAATATGGTAACCATGACCATTCTCCCCTTTCATGGCGGTATTGGTTTCGGCGGGCACTACACCACTCAAGACACTGAGTAAGTATTCCATTTTATCCATCTATCCACAATCCTGATAAAAAAATACCAACTGATCATACTAACCCAGTCTCCTACATCTAAGATCTATGACCAGTATGGTTTTGGCAGCCAACACAGCCAATGCACACGCTCTTTCCGGATCCCTCGACCAAGACGCCATTACCGCTACCGGAACTTTGACTCTTGGGACCCAGATCTTTGTTCTGGTCGACTCCACGATCGCTGCCCAGGCCCTAACTGGCACCGATCTGTACGCTCCATTGTTGACGGACACCTCTTATGCTCCTACCCCCGCCGGGACACCGCAGCACAAGCCTAACAACAATTTCTGTGTCAATGGCAACGATGCAACTGGGATCGGTCCATGCACTACGTTTTCTACTACACCTACTATCAAGGTTCCCGATGTTGTTTTGCCGGCCTGAGTGCGAGTAACGTCCATGCAAATAGTACATGTTGATAGAGTTTTAGGTAAGCCTCTCTGTAATTGACGCCTAAGATATTTGCTTGTTGCGCACAAAGCTAACAATATGTTTTTTTTAAAGATCCCTAGTATGATTTTTGATTGTAAAAGTTATATTCAAGGTAATTGGGTAGATAGGGTTTTGTCTGCAGTGTCGTTGTAATTGGTACTGAAATTGAATCGGCTTTTCTTTCTTTAGAGCGTCCTTTTTTGAACTGTCTTTGAGTCTTTTTTAAACAGCTTACTCAGTCGTTAATTAAAAGGTCGGAAAATTTAGTAAGCATTTGGTTGCAGCGATATCCGACCATTTTATTAACGCGCGAGTATATTAGGTCGTCTTTTCATCGGTTCATTTTTTTTTTTTTTTTAGGCAGCCTTTCCTTTGGAATGTCTTTCAAAGTTATTTGTTTTCATGAATTATCACTCGCCCGTCTTGATTGGCATAGCGGCAATATGTAAATTGTATCTTTTTTGGTATTGTTTAAAAAAGATTGATGTAAATTCCCTTTTAAAACTCCTCTGGTATTCCGATGGGGTGACCGAATAATAAGACGACCCATGCACAAGATAAATAGAAAAAAAATCCAAAGAAAAGAAAAAGTACCCCTCGCTGACTAATTTGTTACCACAAATAAATCCAATTGTTCAATAAATAGCAGTTCTGATAGTCTAGGTACCATACCCAAACGGCCCATTTACTAAAAAAAAGAAACTCTTTCAAAAGTCCATTTGCTCCTATGAAGCCTCGGTTTCCGCCTTTGCGCCCTCCTCACCGCTCTTGAACGACTTGTGCGCCGAGTGCTTCTTGTAGTAGTAGTTTTGCTGCGCTGGCTTCAGATCCTCGGGCAGTGATTCCAGAGCCCTTGCCAAGATTGCATCAATACTCTTCTGGTTGCTCCCGTCACGATTCCAAATCATGATCAGATGCGAGTTGAAACGAACACTGATCGACACACCACAGATATCGTCACCTTCACACCACATTAGCCACTATCATCCCAACCACCGCAGAAAAAAACACAATGTACTCACCACGCTCCACAACCTCTTGCAATATCTCACCAATGGCCATCATAAGTACCTCCTTCCAGAACTCCTGCGAGTTCGCCTTTGGCACACGGAAGGTCCACGCTCCGCCCGTCATATTTCGTGGGTCCTCCCTGGAGAGTGAAGTTGTGTAAGCGTCAATCCCATTATCACACATCATAGAGTGGGAGCGTGGGGTTGAGGCTTACCAGATGGGCTTCACATTCTTCTTGAAAAGGTGCAGCGAGTCGCGCAGCGGCAGCGTCGAGAACGGCGTGTTGTTATACACCTGCCAGAAGCTCTGCACGGTGCTGATCTGCGCGATCTCCTTCAGTTGGTCTTCCCAGTCCTGCTCTGTCGGGTTAGGGTTTGCCGTGTGTCTGTGTTCACAGATAAAGTGTTAGATATTGCTTTCCTCACACATACTCCGACTTCTACGACGGCATAATGCAGGGAGGGAGGATTGTGTATATGTACTTGGGTGGTTCAACCGACCTGTCGTGCCAGAAGACCCACTCGTGTCGTAGCGGGTAGGGCCGTAGCTTCTTCAGCATGGTCATACGCAGCTCTGCACGCTTCTCGCCGCTGACGCTGGTGGTCGTGGGCGTGCTGCCATTCACCTGGAGTGCTGGAGCTTCCGACGACGGAGGAGGGGATGCTGCTGTTGTGGTAGCCATGGTGGTGGTGGTGTGATGTTGTTTCTTTTTGGAAAGATCTGTCGAGGGAGAATGGGATTGGGTGGTCGAAACAAGAGATCTAGGAATTGGGCTGCAACAAAGAAAAAGACGACTGAGCTGACTTTGCTGTCGTAAGGAAGGTAGGTATGTAGGTAATAGCAATAGGAAGTAGGCAATAGATTAAAATATATTATTTAAGGTATCTCTAGGAGTAGCTGTAGAAAATATATAGCTATTATATTGATGGGCCGGGCCTGGGGACGCAGAGAAGAGAAGAGAAAGCAAGCAAGGAAGCAATAGAATAGAGCTGGACAGTGACAGAAGGGAAGAGATGTCAGAGAACGGGGGGGAAGACAGCAGAGTATATATTTGGCCTTCAGTCAGTCAGGAAGCAAACCAGTACACCCTGGCCATTCCCTTCCCTTCTCTTCACTTCGCCATGGTCCCACCGATCGGCGGTTGGGGATTAGTTAGTGCTAGTGAGGGGCACGCCTGGACGGCGGGGGGACGGAACGGGGCGTGTGACAACAACAGAACAGCCCTTTTTTTCGTTTCACATGCCCAGGGCCACAGTACAGTGAGCATCATCTAGAATATCTATTTGCTAACGGCATCCAACCCCTGGGTTGGGTGATGATGATAGACGGTAGTGGTGGTGCTTGATGAGGGAGAGAGCGCTTGGGGAAGAGAACGCAGCGAGACGCGTACCACAGTGGAGATCTCTTCAATCTCTCACTTCCCCGGTTTCAACTTGACGAATTGGCCGTTTGATGTGCGGAGAACCTGGCTCTGGGGGGCCAATCCTTCGGGAAGGCTAGCTGCCTAATTTTGCCGAGATCCGGGTTGGGTGAGGCCCCGAAAGCTGTGTGGATCGGGCCGGGATCGGAGGAACTGAGGGCTCGGAGATCTGATCACTCGTCTTGCCCTTGGTGCTCTGAGTGAGTGGGCTGGTTGGGCTTTGTTTTGAGGCTACAGGAAAGTGCTTTACTCTAGAAATGAAACATATGGATGTTTCCTCTCACTTTGCGGCACCCCAGCTTATAATCAATATAAAGTCATCTACGTAGGATGCCGCTTGCTGCATAGTGGAGCACCGGGGTACATAGAGATGCTCGCCATGCGCAGTGCAGCGCAGAACAGTTCTTAAAATAACACCATTTAGGCTCCGAACACTAGTACTAGCAGTTGTACTACTACTCTAGCTGAGGCCAAAAAAACTCCCCTAAGAACTTTTTCCCCCAACTCACCCAAAACCCCAAAACCTCAACTCACCTGGAGAAAAAAACACACTCCAAAATGCCACGCAAAGACTCAGAAACTCTCCCCGCCATCTTCCTCCACCCAGAATCCAATGGCGACTCTGAAGAACCCCAATTCACCGTCTCCACGACCCCCGCCACGGCGCCGCAGAACAAGCCCAAAATAGCACCCATGCCACCCTCGTCAGATTGTATGTACCCCCCCCCCCCTCGCCTCCCAGTCCCCCACTACTCTACGGTGCCGCACGTGCTGACCTGACCTGACCTGACGGGCGCCGGTGACAGTGCTTTCCCGCCTCAATGCGTTTCTGCCCGCCATCTCTGCAGCGAACCGGGACCTGGAAGGCGAGATCGCCGCTGGAACAATCGCGCAGAGGAACATTGAGAATGTGAGCGAGAAGGAGGAGGCTTACATTGAAATGGTGAGTTACATAAGTATTGCGATGCGCTTCGGGTTACGGTGGTGGTGGACCTGGCGGAAAAAGCTCACGCATGGATACTAACGTCCAGATGCGCTCCTGTAGAATCTCGGCCTCGGCGTCCTCAAGCAAATAGATCCAAACAACCCCGACGAGTCCGAGTCAGAGTCCGAGGAGGAGGAGGAGAAGGAGAAGGATAGCGACGCGGGGGCAAAAGCGGAAGAGAAGGATATCCTCGGGAAGCTGCTGCAGCGTCCCGCTCGCGGAAAGCCAGGGATACAAGAGGTGGAGGATCAGGCGCCGAGTGTCAAGAGGGACGATGATGATATGGACATTGATCCATTGGAGAAAAGATAGAAGGTAGAGAACTCTTCAATTTATTTGTAAATCATTTTTAGGTATATTAGTCTGGGGTATAGGTTTTCCTTTTCTTCTCTCTTAAACAGTTTTAAAACGTATCTACATTACTTTTTAACGTTGGTTCTTGGATATAAGCTATATATAAATGCTTTTCAACGTGATATCGCCCACACGCACATAATCTCATCAGTCTAACACCTGTACCCAGCCCACAAACCCCCACCGTCCCAAAAACCCTACATCCAGAAAAAAGAAGATTACCAGAAACCAGAAAGAATTAATGGACCCATTACAAAAAGCAGTCTACATAGTCACAAACATCTAAACCTCCTTAACTCTGCACTGCCATCCACCAGAACCCTGGTCAAGCAATGGCAAACTGGCACCCAGACACCACCCAAGTTCGTTGCCCTTGATCTTCTTCGCGATCTTGACTTCGCGGTCCAAAGGCATTTCGTATCCAGTGTGCAGGAGCGCAAGCATGAAACTCAAGTCGAGACAGTATTCAGGCCTGTCCCTAAGTTCTTCCATGGCGTCGGGGATAGAGTTGAATACGTCCCATGCCTTCTCGCCAGCGCACACTTTAGCGGTAGTCTCGCGCATTTCCTTGAGTGTGAACGAATCCGGGAGACCAAGAGGACGAGCGCGATCATAGAAGTAAGAAAAGATATAGATATCCTCTTTGGCGAATGTGCGCTCTAGAGGTGGCTGATGGATACCATTGAACGAGCATGGGGTGAGCGAGCATTTCTCATCTTTCTTGAGAATTTGCTCTGCGAGGAAACGGCATTGTGTCATGGATGGCTCAGCAGGGCCAGTCATGTTCACCTTGACAATCTCCTTGGTGTCCTTCATTTCAATCTCGACTTCGCGGATCATTCCAGGGATAATGCAAGGGTTTACAATAGGCTTTTCGTTCCATGCCTGGCCAAGTTCAGCAATCTTTGCCTGCGCAACAAACTGGTGAATTGCTTTGCGGGCCTCCATAAGCCCGTAACCGAGATGAGAATGCTGGTAAAGGTCAAAGTGACGACCGCCAAACTTGAGTTCATATTTGTGGTCGCCAGGGGCGAGATGGGCGGGCATGCCACCTCCAATGGAGGGGAAGGTTGGCTCAAAGACAATCTGTGTTGAACCACCGCCAAGATCAAAAATGGCTGCAGTAGGAGTATCTTCAATGGTGCCAATCTTTCCAAGAAGGTAGTTGGTAGTGATCCATGCGTAGACACCTATGGATTGTTAGAACTTGATCTTTGGCAATTTGCGAAACTGAACTTCTGAGGATATACCTTCATCCTTTCCTTCCATAATTTCGATACCGCTTCCTGCAACGACTGGGAACGGATACTTTGTTTCAAGTCTGGTTCTAACCGCGTCCAAAATCTTTTGACTTTTTTCGGGGCCCAACAATCGCAGACCGGCGGTAGCCTTGACAGCAACTGGTGAACAGCCTCTAAGCTTTTCGGGAACAGACGCAACTGCTACATCCATCAATACATCCAAGCTCATCGCAGCCTCTTCTGCCTTCTCCTTGAACGATGAAAGGCCAGGTTGAATCATCTTAAAATCTTCGTTTTCGAGTTCGGGAGTTTCGCCACAGTTGTTGAATCGGTAGACGTGGACACGCGAACCGGTAGAGCCGGCATCGATCATGATAGCATATTGTACAATTGGTTTATTTGGTGAACTGGATCTTGTGCATTTTGAAGTCCCGGATGAGGGATCAAGGGCAACCTGTCCATTTCCTCCCGCTGCTGCTGCTGCTCCGTGTGTACTACCGGATGCTTAAAGGAAATCAGCACCTATGCCCCTCTAGCTGACATCAGAGGATTGAACTTACATGGGAGACTTCTGGGGGCTAGCAAAAAGAGTGCCAGGCAGAAGACGACCCCTATGGTCACTGTCTTGATCATTCGACTCGACATTGCAGGAAATCCTAGGGAAGATCCTGAACTTTGATGGCGACCCAGTTTTTCGTGTGGATCCGACGGACGAAGCTGTGATGAGATGCTGGAGGATCTCTGATGAGGGCGTTGGAAGGAGAAGTATGACCAGAGGGAGGGCCTTCTTCTCACGTTAGACATGGAAGAATATATATAAGGGATGCCAACGCTCGATGAAAGAAAAAACGAGTGTCGGGGAGTATTCTGCAGAACGGGGAAGTGTGGGTCAAAGGGACAAATGGCGAAAGCACACGAACAGCAGGTCTGTAAGGGGACAGACCAAGTGAGAGTAACGGGTTGGGAACAGAAAAGGGACGAAAGTACTCTTAGCCCAAGCCCGGGCCCCTATCTAGAGTAACAACATGTAAAACCTAGCTTGATAGCAACGTAGCTCTAAGGCTAGCTGCTGCAGGGGTAGAACATTTTTTCATTTAAAAGGTTACCCGGCCCGATGACATACCATACCGACCAAACATGGATCATGAGGCTCTAGCCTAGGAACATGTGCACGCAGGTAGAGTATATTCAGTTACAGTGCACACGGCTAGGGGAATTTAAATAAAAAGGTCTGGAAGCTTCTATCCTTATCCGTGGCGATAAGCTACGTATTTAAGAGATGCCCATGCAATCCACTCTGGGCGCATGTGCTTTTGTGGGCTGAGCTTGATGTGAGCTCTCGATCTCGTAGATTCAACACTGTATTTCGTCTCAATAAATTAACTCAACCATCATCATCTCCATCTTTGTCTTCATCATCGTCACCTGCTTCTTTGTCTTTGTTCTTGCTGCGACGATCATCCATCCATCTGTCAGTTTATTCAAACATCTGTTAGACAATTCACACATTACGCCATGGCAAATACTGAGCGTCCCGTTGAGCTCTATGTCTATGATCTATCTCAAGGTGAGCTCACCAAACATTCAGATGCACCGCATAATAGAGCTGACCTCGTTATTAGGGATGGCTAGACAGGTATGTTCTTCGCCTGTCCGGTTCAAATGCTGTTAGTGCAGTACTAACAGGCACATAGTTCTCTCTCGGACTCCTGGGAACTTTCATAGGTAAGTTCTTCTATGACGAGAGGATATCCTAATGGGGGAGCTAATTATCACCATTTTTCAGATGCCATTTACCACACCAGCATAGTCCTCGGGGGTCGTGAGTACTATTATGGTGTGCCAACCTCCATTCCAATGATCTATATGAAACAGCCCACTAAAGCCCATACAGGCCAGGGAATTCAGTTTTCGATTCCCGGGAGGACTCATCACGGAAACCCCATGGAGAAGATTCATCTCGGTGTAACTTCTCTCAACGATGAGATCTTCCTCGAATACCTCGATTCTCTCAAACCAATATACAGTCCTGAGGCTTACGACCTTTTCCAACACAACTGCAACAACTTTACAAATGACGTTGCACAATTTCTCTGCGGCCGTGGCATTCCCGACCACATCGTCTCACTTCCGCAGACTGTACTAAATACACCTTTCGGTCAAATGCTAAAGCCGCAGTTAGAACAAGCCATGCGCCCAATTACAACTGCGCCAACCCCACATGCGGCTTATACTCAAGCATCAAGAGATGCAGGTCAGCGCCCAGGAGCCTCTAAAGTTATTACTGCAAATTCACTTGCAGCGTTGGAGAAGGCTTTATCGTCCGCGGAAGCTTCGTGTGCCGTGGTATTCTTCACATCTTCTACATGTGGACCGTGTAGAAGTATATATCCGCGCTATGAAGAATTGGCCGCCGATGCGGGGAGTAGAGCGAAGCTCATCAAGTGTGATATTGGAGCTGCGCCTGATGCAGCATTGAGATATGAAATTAATAGCACCCCAACATTTGTGACCTTCCTAAAGGGTGAGAAAGTCGAGGAGTGGGTAGGCGCAAGCGAAAGGGATTTGCAGCAACGTGTGGACACTCTCTTGAGAATGGCTTATCCTCGTAAGTATCTTCTCGGATTTTACTCTAGAAATGAGCTAAACCCTTGGTTCAGCCCACCCGCACACGGATATCAAGCTTCCCATTACCTTAAGCACTCCCATGAAGCCGATAACATTCACCAAGGTCCCCCCCCTCGGCAAAGTCACCGAAAAGCTCGGGGATACTGGCAAAACCCCCATTATACAATCTATCTGCGACTTTATCGCAACTCGGAACAACAGCGGCGCCATTGAAGCTCATCTTCCAAATCTTTCAAACGTCGCAGCCCTCCTCCGCGAATCCTTCGAAGGACTTCCCGCGGATAAATTATTCCCTCTTATTGATCTTTTCCGTATTGTTCTTTCAGACGTGCGAGTTTCTGGTTGGTTTGCTGAGGAAAAGGGTACGTATACTCTTCACAGCCTATCACTCGATCTAACAGAACGAAAAATTTAGACACAACTACCATCAAAACTATGCTGTCCTATGCCAAAACCCAAGATATTCCCTATTCTCTGCGCCTAGTCACTCTTCAAGCCTCCTGTAATCTTTTTAGCTCTCCATTATTCGCTGCACACCTCACCTCGCCCGCTCTCTTGTCAGACCTCGTAAATTTGATCACCACCTCCCTTCTCGATCGCACCCATACTCCATGCCGTGTCGCCGCTTCCTCGCTCGTATTCAACTTGGCCACATACGCGCAGAAGCAGCGCTCACTGTACAACGAGGAAGTCCTCGGCGGAGTAAGCGTAGATATCCTAGCCAGCGTAGTCGAAGCCCTCAAAGCGGAGGAGGACAGTAAAGAGGTAGTCAAGGGCCTCGTGCTAAGTCTCGCACTCATGTGCTACTGCGTCCCGCTTGACGGGGAGGTAAAAGACTTCTTGGAGGCTCTCGAGGCGGGTGCTATCGTCAGGTCAAAGTGCGGAGGAGCGGGCTTGGGTGAGAAGGGGCTTTGCGAGGAGGTTGCTCGCCTTTTGGAGGCTTAGACTGTGGGAGGTAGTTTGGGTTGAAGGTACATGTAGCCTATAAACCGCAGTGATATCTTTTACATCATGGCCTGTACTTCAATCTTAGAGAGTTTGTGGTTTGGAATACAATCAGATTTTTTGTTTTGGTTTCAATCAGAATATACTCGTATCAACGCTGATGCTCTATGGGCATGCAAGTATTAGTATGTACTTTCACGAGCACTGTCACAAAAACGTGGTTAAGACAGAACCTCTTCTGTCGTTGAAATTCAAAGTATGGGACGGAACGACGACAGAAAGCCGTAGAGGGGAGATACTCAGCAGGCCCAGTTACCACTTCCAACCCAAGTCTGTGCAGAGTAAAACCTCTACAACCGCCCCACAAGTTATCCGCCGTTGAAGGTTGACTCGTTGCCCAACATCTGGAGACGAAGCTCATTCCCGTCCCAACCGCAGTGACCGTGTGCACAACAGTACATGTAGTTAGCATTGACTAGTGTAGAGTAAAAGCTGTTAAGCTGCTCGATAATGCTCTCCGGTTGCGCTGCTAGGTGAGTGTACTTACGCAGGTCCGATGTATTCTTGTTGATGAAAGCAAAGAGCTGTATGTTGCGAGGAAGTACATATGCAAAAGGAGGATGGTGGGGGGATGAGCAACAGCCCCTATATTCGGCCCCAACCATGGGGCGAGAGAAAATAAGATAGTTCAACCTGCGATTGTAAGCTCTGATCGATATCACACACAGTACGTCCCCACTAAGGCCCTCGGGTGTACCCACCCACCCAGCCACCCAACAAGCTCCAAAAACTCCCCCAAAACAGACAAAAATTTTACAAGAGTGATGCTGTGGGAATATACCCTCACGGATATACTCCCACAGCAACACTCCCACCCCCGGAGTCGAACCCACGACCTCCGGACGGTCATGGTGGCTCAACACACTCGGTGTAGCAGGGTGAGCTGTCTACCACTAGACTACACTCGCCCGCACAAATTTTTGGTGCGCCGGAAGTAATAAGGGAGCACGAGGGATGAGAAGAGCTAGGAGGGAAAACCTAACCCTGCTAGGACAATCTACATTGCGGACGATGTACGTCATGACCCACAGCTGGTCACCTAGTCTCGTACGTACCCATCCCCTACATACTTCGCAGCAAGCTTCTCTGGGCAGTAGGGTCTGGAACATTATCTTCCCGACAGACGTCGGCCTCTGAGATGTGGTATCGGGCTCTGGATTGTGATGTGGGAGCCCGACTAGCTTGGCCGACAATGTGATATAGAAGGCCGACTTGTGATATAAAAGCCCTTAATTCTGATGTCGGAAGGTAAAAAAAAGAGAGAAAAAAAACTTTATTTTTTCGTACATATGCAAACCGAGCACAACAGCCACACCGACAGCCCGATACCCCATACAAAAAAGATCTCACCCATGGCCAAGTCGGAAAGATATAGCACCAGCCGGCCTGTCCGCTGGAAGCATGGAAACAGACGGGTTGGGGACGAGCCTACTGGTCACCTATTTACCCACTTGTATATATATATAGCGTTTTTGGCAACTTGACCTAGCGGCGGCCTAAAAGCCCGTCATCCTGCCTAGCCTGGCTTCCTGTCCGCCCACTTTACGGCAGTCAAAAACTGGAGAGCTCAGAATTGTAACCATAGGAACATAGCTTCGGGAAGCGCGCCGGGCTGATAACCCGGAGGTCCCACGATCGAAACGTGGTGTGGCTAACATTTTATCATTTTTTTTTTTTTGTGTGTGTGTGTGTGTTCTGAGAGAATGGGAAAGAAGCCGCGGGGTACAAGTTCCACGAGAGGGATTTTGAGTGTGTTTTAATCGTGAGTTCAGGCTACCGGGGGGGGGGGGGGGTTTCTTGGGCGAGATTGGGAGGCGGGGGAGGGGGTGTGGGTGTGGGCTATCGAAGTGATACGACGTACGCAGGTTCCTTTGTATTTTCTGGGTAGTGTGGGGGTGATGTTCGGAAAATTTGGTAAGTACTTGATAGGGAAGACAGTGATAATTTAATTTTACAGGCCGTAGTTGTTTGCTTGTAAATCCCAATTTTGATAGGTAACAATCTGCCGCCTCATGCGCAGCTCGAGCTCGAGCACCTTGGGGCATAACCTCGATCATCACGCGTAAACAAAGACATGGATAATATATGTACGAAGCAGAGGAACCTCGAGGCACTCGTCTCTGATCGCCTCGGGCAGTCTCGTGGACCACTCTGATCATGACTGTGCTGTTCTTGCGCGTGTAAATGTACACAGCACAGAGACGCCTTCCTACGTACGCGTGGCCACGTACTTATACTATAACCATAGACTTACGGCGAGGAATAGGGTAGCGTGGCAATCTGCCCTCAAGCATGTCTTATAAAAGCTAGTCTCGTTCCCAGACTGTTTTGTTGTCGCACTGCATGCAGCTACATATAAGAGCTAGAAACTTACATAGTCCCGTCAATACATTATCGTCTGTGGCCCTCATCCCAACCAATATTTCGGTTTTGTTACAGCCATTAATTGGAACACACAACGCTCCACATCTACGATATCGATCGAGAATACGTACCGGTTTATAGCAGCCCCCTTAGCTCTCTTAACATACGTCGGCTGCTTTTTTCTCTTTTGGCTGTGATTGTCATCTCTACGCCCTATTGGGCCATATTTCCTGCGGCGTAGGCCCCATTTTTTTTTTAACCTGCATATATGCAGCCCTATTTTCATGAAATCAGCATCATTGACACTGTCGAGTGATATCCTGTGATGCGTCGACAGGCCCATTGGCCCTAAACACTAGTAGACATAACTCCCTCGATTAACGCCTTCCAGAACTGTAGGTAAATATAAACACAGTTAACAGCTCTCCCGCTGCAGTCAAGGATTAATATCAATCCACCGAGCTGGTTAGGCGTGTGTAACCTCTTGGCAACGACGTCCACAAGTCTCCAAACCTGCCCACCCACTCACCCACAGCTCACTCACCTTCAATTGCAACCCCACGACAGACCGTCAAAATGCGCGCCGGCCTCCGCCCCCTGCTAAGGGCGAAACCGCCCTCCGCACAACTCCCCGCCGCCCCCGCCCGCCTCCAAAAGCGCACCCACACCAGCCACACCCACACCCCCACCCCCACCGCCGCCGCCCGCTCCCCCCCCAGCGTCGACTCAGCACGCACCTACTGCGCCACCCTCCTCCAGTACGCCCCTCCTCCCCCCTCCCCTGCACCCACTCCCACCAAGTCCTAACACCCCGCACCCCCGCGCACCCACTAGGAAACACGACTACGCCTCGCACCTCACCACGGCACTGATGCACCCGCTCGCGCGCGACGCCCACCTCGCCATCCGCGCCTTCAACATCGACACGGCGCTGATCGACGACGCCGTGACCAGCGTCGCCGTCGGCCGCATGCGCATGCAGTACTGGCGGGATGCCGTCGACGCTACGTTTTCGGGCCGGGCGCCGGCGGAGCCGGTCGCCGTGCTGCTGGGCAGTGTGTTGCGCGGCGGGGCGCCGCTGGGGAAGGGGTGGTTTAGGAAGGTTATTGGCTGTCGGGTGCGTATGTACACAGTCTGGTATGGTAGAGTTATTGCGGAAGTCAGAACTAAAAGGGTGGGTGGGTGGGCAAAAAATTTCCTTCAAGGGCCAGCCAATAGGACTATCGGGTCATGGAAAACCCACTTTCGCAATAATTCTACCGACCATTGCATTTCCGGAGGTGTGGAGAGTGGTGAGAGGGTGCTGACGGGGTGCGGGCGGGGGGACAGGAGCAATATCTAGGCGCCGTTCCGTTTGCGACGCTCGAGGATCTCGAGGCGTATGCAGAGGGCACATACGGGTCGCTCAACTACCTCAGTCTCGAGTCGTTTGGCGTGCAGAGTGTCGCGCTCGACCACGTAGCATCACATATCGGGAAGGCTGTTGGCATCGCCGCTATTCTGCGTGGGATGCCACTGCTGGCGTTTCCCACGGGGGCGGGGGCAGGGGCGGGGGCGGTGGTGTTCCCGCTGGATGTGTGTGCGCAGCACGGGCTGCGGCAGGAGGACGTGCTGCGGAAGGGGAGCGGGGCAGAGGGGCTGAGGGATGCGGTGTTTGCGGTGGCCACGAGGGCGAATGATCATTTGATTACGGCGAGGAAGATGTTGGGGGATTATGCGGGGGCCGAGGGGAAGGGGGCGCCGTTTGGTGCTTTCTTGAGTGCGGTGAGTGTTCTTCCTGGGGGATTGATGGGGGGATGGGAGAGGATGGGGAGACTGACGAGATATATTGTATATTGCAGGTCCCGACGGCGCTGTATCTGGAGCGGCTGGAGAAGGTGGATTTCGACCCGTTTGACCAGAGCTTGCAGAAGAGGCCGTGGAAGCTGCCGTGGAGGGCGTATCGTGCGTATTCAACGAAGAAGTTCTGATGGTGGGTGGGTCTGTATAATATAGATTGGGGCTGTAGATAAAACAAGTATAAATACTCAATGGCTGTATCAGTGATGAGTCTTGATGAATGGTCTACTTATGATGTGAGTTGATCAACTTAATATTAAGGATAGTAGCAGAACACCGGGAACAGGTACTCTAAAATGGAAAGGTTTTGATGCTACACGCCGTGAAATTCAAGTCTTTTCGGGCGTTCTTCTGAATTGATAGCTATGGAACTATGTACTCACCACCGTCATGAGGAACAGCTATTATGCGGTATTGATAAACAATCACCTGAAGGATGGTCCCTCATGTCTGTATTTAGCGGGCGTCTGAATGCATATTCAATCCTTGATCAGCGTTCCCGCCCATCCTTGCCATAATCATTGGCGTTCCCAGCTGCCAATCTTTGTGACCATCTGCGTCCCGTCCCGTCTCATCTCATGATGATCTTTCGACAGACACTCGGTGCATATAAACCCCCCACTCTCGTTCTCTTCTCTCCCCAACTTCAACCCACACCCTCGGCGCCACACCCGCGTTGCCACACCCACGCCCACCACAGCCACACCACCACCACCACCACCACCACCACCACCTTCTTCTCCCTGTCCCAATTCCTCTTCTTCCTCCATCCATCACCACTTCCCCCCCCCCCCCCCCACACTCTCTTACCACAAAGCAGCTAGAAGCAATGTTCGAGAAGCAGGCCCTAAAGCAGTACGACCGCTCCCTCGACCAAGAGTCCTGGCCGCTGCTCGAGCTCACAGACGCGTGCGTGTACCGCTACCGCCGCGGCGAGAAGGACATCATGGCCGACCTGCTCGACGTCCAAGACACCGGCCCCTACCGTATCCGCGGGAAGCTGTCCCCCGTGCCGGCCGAGTTTGCGGATATCGGTACCCCCCCTCCTCCTCCTCCCCACCTCCTCCTCCCCACTTCTTCTCCAGCGCGTGTGCTGATAGAATTGAACCACAGTATACCACGGCAAAGCCGCCCGCCTCTACAGCGAAGAACTCATCATCGCCGGCGTCACCACCTACTCCATCCAGTCCCTCTCCGACGGCACCTTCACGCTCTGGGCACTGGGCCAATGCGGCTGGTACTCCCTGCGGCCCTCGCGCAGCTACTCCGGCATCTTCGCGGGCGCAACCGAGAAGATGCAGCTGTGGGCGTTCCTGCAGGACCGGTATCTCGACGTCTACTCCGGCGCCGGCCCGCCCATCCCGGGGACTGTGGGCGAGGTGTATGCAGACTACTCGCGGCTGCGGCGCGAGATCTGTCCCAGCGCAAAGACGGCGCAGCGGCTGTTTGACCAGCACCACCGCTTCCTGCTGTTTGAGATGTGTGCGGCGTGGACGGACACGCCCATGTGGGCGCGCACGCCGCTGTTTCGCGACTGGGAGGTGGCGTATAAGCGCGAGGTGGAAGGGGTGGTGAAGATGGCGGCGGCGGGCAGTTTGGAGGAGAGGATTAAGGCGGGGGCGGTGAAGATGGAGGTGAAGGAGGAGGAGGACGAGGACGAGGAGGGGATGGATGAGGATGATGAGGATGAGGGTGAAGAGGTACCGCCGCCGCGCTCGATGGTCAAGAAGCAGGGCGGCAGCTGGAAGACGGCTGCAAAGAAGGTACCCGCAAAGAAGCTGGTGCCGGCCAAGAAGCTGGTGCAGCAGAAACTCGCGCCCATCTTCATCAAAAGGGAGCCCGCAGCGGAGCCGGAACACATCATCATCCTCGACACGGACGACGAGTTCGACGCCAGCATGCACAACGCCGGCGCCGAAACCGACACCGACTCCGACTGCGACCCCGACGAAGAAGACGAAGAAGACGACGAAGACAACGAGGACGAAGACGAAGAGCAAGACACCCATCCCTCCTTCTCCTCCACTGCCCGCCGCAGCAACCGCCCCAAGCCCACCACCCCCCGCGGCCGCCCAACCCACAGCTCAAAAGGCAAGTCCGCCCTCCGCCCCATCCGCACACCCGCGCCCCCGCCCGCCGTCGAGTTCTACTACGACTCGGACTCCTCCTCCTGTGCCCCGCGCCCACCCTCCAAGCGCGCCTTCTCATCCACCACGGCCAGCAGTACCACAACATCTACAAAACGCACCCTCGACACCAGCACCACCGCCACCTCCCGCTCCGCCTCCAAACGCGCCTGTACATCCAGCACCCGCAGCGCCGCCTCCACGCCCACCACCACCACCACCACCAGCAGCAGCAGCACCACCAGCACGCAGCCATCCCTCATCACCACCCTGCGCATCGGCGCACCCACCACCAAATCCACCAGCACGACCACAAACGCCAAAGCCACCGCAGCACGCATCAAGACCACCACCACCACCACCACCACAACCTTCATCTCCCCGCTCTCCTCCATCACACCAAAAACCCTCGGCTCCAACCGTCCGGGGGGTCTATGGGAGTGCGAGATCGCCGGCTGCCGACACTTCATCCTCGACGCGGACCGCGAGGAGAGCCTGGCGGCGGTGGAGGCGCACTATGAGGAGCATGGACGGGTGATGCGGATTGCGATGGAGGCGATTGGCGGGGAGGTTGTGGAGGAGAGGGGCGGCGGGGGGAGTGTTGAGTGAGTTTCTGTCCCTTCTAGCGAGTGTAGTGCAGAGTGCTAATTGTGGCGTGTAGTAATTTGTTGGCGAAGATTGAGGCGATGGCGGAGCGGTGGGCGATGGCGAAGCCGGCGCCGTTGGGGGGTGATGGGGAGGGTGGGTTCTAGACTACATAGGTGCCTGTGCTGCTTTTCTTGCGGAAACATCTGCCTGGCTTTGGGAAAGGTGGTGGTGGTAATAATGGGCGTTATATTGGAATTGGGATTGGTATTGGGGGGGACTTTTTACTTCTTCACCCTTTTTAGCTTTTAGTTTTTTCACTTTTTTTCTACTTTTACCTTTCTTCCTTACTTTTTTGCATCTTTTTCACGGCATCAATGGTTACATAGGATCTCAAGGGCCGTCCGTGGTGGTGGTGGAGGCAGTCTTTTACATAGCATTATTTTCTTCACCAGTATGTAGCTTAGCTGGGTACTAGGGAACACACATAGTCAATCACAGAGAGAGGATCGCCGTAGCCGGGCTACGCACGCATCACATTCCACCAAAAAAAGAAAAACAAAAACGATATAATAACCACCCCCTACACCGCCTCTCTACTCCCCCCGCCCCTCCCCCCTCCTCCCCCTCCAAAAACCCCCCACACCCACTACCTCTTCAACGTCTTCTGCTTCTCCGCTCCCACCACCACCTTCCGCTTCACAAACAGCCCCTTCCGCTCTCTCACCCTATCCATATACTTCTTCGCCACATTCTCCTTATCCGCCAGCTCGCCCAGATCCTCCAATTCGTCCTCAGTGAACGGGATCCAGAACGGGTCCTCGTCGACAAGCATCTCGTACCCGCTGAAGATGAGCTGCGGCGACGCGGCACCCGATGTGCGTTTTCGGATCTCGTCGCCGAAGCCGAACGACTCGGCGACGGGGAGGGAGGCGCGGATCGTGAAGAAGGGCGTGCCCTCGTTCATTTCTTCGGCGAGGATCTTGCCGCGGCGGCGCGTCACGACGGCGTATACTTTGCCGAGAACTTCGGCTGTAGAGAGTGGAGGAGGGGGGTTAGTTTAGATGCGTACTAGTGGAGGGGGAGGGGGAAGTACTGGAGGCTTGGATGTCGCAGCTGTACATCGCCATCAACAGGCGGGGACTCCAGTCGAGGAAGGCCTGCTTAATCGCGTTCTGCACGACGGTTATAACCTCAAAGTTACGGTTCCTATCCTCTTCCTGGTCCTGCACGGTCGCCTCCTCGACGAAGCACGCGATGCCCTGCACAGGCTCGTGGCACAGCGGTCCCTGCCACGTAGCCAGCTGGAAGGCGTGCGAGAACTTGTCTTCAAAGTCCCTGGCAGAAGAAGAGGCGCCTTCCTGCGCGGTCGAGGTGTCGTTGAGTCTGTTTTGCAAGAAAAGAAAAGGGTCAGTCATGGCTTATCACTCGGGTGGAAATGATCGGATTTACAGTCTTCGGAATAGCCCCTGCGTGGTGGCGTCAATGAGTAAGTTTGGCCCAATGCGGCGGGGGCCAAAGGCAGCGATCTTATCCACAATGCCGGCCCAGACATCTTTCTCGGCGCCCTCGACTTCATCGAACGCTTTCTGCAGGCCCTCGCAGAACTCGGGGAGGCTTAGAAGCGCGGCCTTCTCGGTCTTTGATGTGGAGCCGTCGGCACCCTCAGCTGCAGCGTCGGTGCTCTCGGTCGCTGCTGCGACTTCAGCCTCATTGCCGCGGCGCTCGGCGTACAGGCGCTTGATGCTACCGCTGTTCTTGAGCAGGAACTCTGTCACTTCCACAGGGAACGGGCGGACCCGGATCCGTATCGAGACCTGCTTCGACGGCGTTGTCGCCGCCACAGCACCGCGTACGCCGCCTTCACCCTTCGCGGGGGACATCTCCGCCGCCGCCACGATCGACTCGCGGTACGGCACGATGGGCGCACTGCTCTGTATATCCACCCTCGCGAAGCGCTCCCGGAGGTCCTTCAAGCAGCGTTCGAGGTGCAGCTCGCCGGCGGTCAGGAGCACGTGCTCGCCGGTTTCCTGGACAATGTATTCGGCGCAGGGGTCGGCTTGCTCGAGCATCTTGAGGCCCTCGACCATCTTGCCCATGTCGCTCGGATTCTTCGGTTCCACGGCGACGCGCACGATGGGTGCGGCGCCGAGATTGACGCCCGCGAGGTTGACGCCGCCTTGCGGGAGGGAGCAGAGGGTTCCGGATTTGAGGATGCGGCCTTCGAGACCGCCGATGCCGAAGACGTTGCCGGCGGGGACGGAGTCGAGGGATTGGAGGTCGCGACCCATCATGTAGTATAGCTCGGTGACGGTGATCTTTTGGATATGCTGGTCGGGCTTAGAGGGGGTATATTTGGGCCCCAAAACGTATAGTTCCTGCCCAACGGTGATAGTGCCGGAGTAGAGACGTGCAAAGCCGATGAGACGCTCCTTGTCCCCTTCGTCTTCATCTTTTTCCTTTTCCTTATCCGCCTCGGGCTCGGCGGGCTTCAGGGTAGTGAGCGCACTAAACGTCGCCGTCTCCCTCGGACCCCTAGTCGGCGCCTCTGTCGACTCCGGCACTTCCTCACCCGCGCCCTCTTCCTGCGCAGCGATCGCCCTAGCAACTGTAATTCTCTTTTGGCGCCCCGCTTCCCTCATTTCCTCCGCGCTCAGCTGCACCCTCGTCGTCTTTTTCAGCTCCTTCTCCGGCACAGCGACCATTTTGCTGACAAACGCCATGATGGGCGCGTCGGGGCCCGTCTGGAAGTCAACCATGGCAGTCTTGAGGCTGCTGTCGATCTTGTCGGCGCTCGGTGCGGACTGTAGGATCAACGGGATGCGCTTGTGTTGGGCTACGGGTGGGGAGGGGAGCTCTTCGATTACTGTTACGAGTACGGAGGTGGAGAGGGGCAGCCATTGGGAGAAGATGGATGTGAGGAGTGTGCGTGTGTCTTTTGACTTCAGCTCACGCGGAAGAACCTTGATGTTGAGTGATTTTACGATTTTCTCTACGCGCTCTTGGTCTCTGTGGGTGCGAGTGATAAGCCATGATTCGGAGAAAGAAATGAGGGATAAGAGTGGAGGGCATACTTCTGTAGAACGGTACTCTCGTAAACTGCCCAAATACTATCCAAAACCAGCTGCACAAACATCGGCTTCAGGCTGCGCCCTTTCAAGTGCTTTGCGCCCAAAACCCGCTTCGTCTTGGGGTCTAGGTAGTATTCGCCCCATAGCACTTTCTCCAAAACGGACTTTTTGATGCCCAGTTTCTTCTCATACATGCTCGCAAATTGGCGCACTGTAAATGCCCACCCGTCTATCGCGCTCGCGAAAATGACGTTATGCTTCTCAGGCGCAAAGTAGATATCCTCATCATCGCGCTCCTCATACTGGCTCTCCGGCGTGTCCTGGCCCGGAACCTCACCACTGGCCTCTGCGTCATCTTGCCGCAGTTTTGTCGCTGCCAGTCGCGCTTCGAGCGTCTCGCGCCATTTCAGGTCCTCCTCCATTCTCTCTCCCGCAAAGAACGATCCCATGACCGCATTCACTTGTTCCAGGAGCTTCCACAGATGCGTGAACGCCTCTCCCGGCGTGAGCTTGATCTCCGTGATCAGGCGATCCATCTTATTGATGATCAAAATGGGCCTGATATTCTCGAGCCATGCCTGCCGGAGCACGGTGACGGTCTGGGAGCAAACACCCTCGACGGCATCGACCAGGACTACTGCACCGTCACAGAGACGGGAAGCGGTGGACACCTCGGAGGAGAAGTCGATGTGGCCGGGGGAGTCGATCAAGTTGATAAGGTACTCACTTGGCGCAGGTTCGGCCTCGGGGGTGGGGCGTCGCATTAGGCGAAAGTATAGGGAGATGGCGGAGGACTCCATGGTGATACCGCGGAGCTGTTCATCTGGGCGCGAGTCTAGGTAGCGGACGCGGCCGGCGAGCTTAGAGGAGATAATGCCATTGGTGGCGAGCAGGCAGTCGGAGAGCGATGTTTTGCCATGATCCTGCGTTAGGCGTTAGTAAGGTTCCGAGGAGCTGCGGGAATCCTGGGGACTCCGGTCCGGGACTTTGAGAACTATCGAAACACTGGGAAGGGAAATGATTGGGAATGGCAGAGAGCGTCTGCAGTGATCGCCTCAGGGTATAGTGGGCGGAGAGTATTGAAACTCCGAGTAGTGGTATGGACCGGTGAGGCGATCGGCTTCAGGGTTTCGGGAGTAAGGAATGGAGGGAGGTAGGGAATGAGCATGTGTTAATTTTGGAAACTCACCACATGTGCGAGGATGCAGATCTGTAGGGCGATTGTATGTAAGCGCTGTGTTTCAAAACACAGTGACACTTTGACTTATTTTACTTATGGGGGGTAGACTCACGTTTCGGATATTATCACTGTTCTTCTGAAGGGCGACTATTTGGGCCGGAGTGATGGGAGGCATCGATTCAGACTATGGTGGTGGTGGTGGTGGTGGTGGTGGTGGTGGTGGTGCGCGGTGTCGAATTAACTACTGTTGATCTGATGCACTGGATTGATAACTGAACTCGATCGATATGTATGTGCTTTAGATAGACGAACGTTTCGAAAGTAGGTCAGGGGGGTGGGTGGGAAATGGGGGTGGAGTGAGTGAAAGCTGTGTTATGTGGCGGCGTTATTCTGGAATATTTTTATTATTGGCGGGGTACAAGAAGACGCTTGGTGGGGAGGGGAGGGATGGATGTCTTTGGCTGGCTAGCTGGTTAGGTTACTTAGGTATGTCACTAGCTGGGGCCCAGTCACTGACCGTCGAGTCTGCCCGTCGTGCTGCCTGCCTGTCTCGCCTGCAGCAGCAGCACGGGTCCCAGAGGCGAAACTCAATGTGCTGCCTGAAACAAGGGAGGAAATAGGAACACCTAACCCTACGCCTTAGACGGACAAGACAAGACAAGCCTTGCTGATTGGCGCCGCTTACATACTCTACGGGTGGAGACAGGGGTTGTGGGGACGAATGGGGGCGTGAGTTCATGTTGACGCTACGCTGAACGTGTTGACGCTGCATTTGTGGCCAAGGGTTTTGATGCAACTCTGCCCGCTGTTGTGGGTGCACCTTGGTCCTTCAAGGGCCCCTCAGTACTAGTAGTGCCTAGGATTCGAGAACCTTTGTGCCTGGTTAACTGGTTAACTTTATTAATGTGTGTGCCTGTCTTTTTTCGATTTCTGTGCGTGTATCGTTTTTTCTGTTCCCGTGTCGAAATTTCTCTTCTGTAGCAACTAGTGCCCCCATCTATTCTTGCATCACACGCATCACTAAATTCTATTCCCACCTCACATTCGCTCTCTCTCGTTCACTTTCTCTATCTTTCGCTCTCGCTCACGTTCATTCCTGTGTTACACTCATCTTCCCAATAATACATCCAGATCATACTCTACATCCATTAATAAACGCTTGATCCTCCACTCCTCCCCCCACATACATACACTGCTTCACTCACTAAAACTTCTACATTCGGCTCTGCATCGCTCACTCAACCCCCCTCGCTGCAGCTGCATTTCTGGAAATGCTCTCAACGCAACCGTTAATTCCCGTCCAATCATCACTCTGCTCACCTGCTGCCATCTCCACCTCCACTCCGACGTCCGTCATCTCCCCTCCATAACAAACATCCTCCCATCCTCTCTTCCCACCACATCCATCTCTCGTCACCCATTAAATATCAACTCCCCCCCCCCCCCCCCCATTAATCAACACACCCGTTCCCACAACAACATCCAAAACAAAACGCACGCACCATACCAACCCCATTTCTCGCAGGCTCCGAGTCCACCACCCCTTTACTACCAACCTGGGCATGAACATTTCTCACCACTCAATCTCGCCACGGTAGCCCATAATACAACCAAACAGCAAAAAATGTCGACAGCTCAAGTTCTCTCACCAATACCCCCCCCTGGTACGGCCCCCATCAACGCGTTTTCCCAGCGAGAGCAACCACCGCAGCTGCGCATGCGGACGAATACTGCACCTATCGCTGGCGTGGACCAGGACGGAGCCTTTCACATGGACAAGGTGATCAAGAGTGGCTGGCTAATGAAGAGAAATAGGAAGACAAAGGTAGCTTCTGCACCCTCCCCCCCCCCTTTCCACCCACTTCACCCCCCCACCAATGCTGACGTGTAGGCTTTCAAGAACTGGAAACGTCGCTGGTTCGTCCTACGCGGTGATCGTCTGCAGTCGTACAAGGATCAGAAGGAGTACAAGATCCACCGTCAAGTCTACCTCAACGAGCTCACGGCAGTGGCCGTTCTTAAGGACGCGAAGAAGCCCAACGTCTTTGGCCTCTTCTCTCCATCGCGGAATTATCACTTTCAGGGCGAATCGTTGAAGGATACAAATGAGTGGGTTGAGTGCATACGCAGCACTGCAGCCCTTGCGGACGCAGACGATGACCTCTACCTCGGCTCTCCAATCAACGCTCACGACCCTACGAACCCGTTTTCTAGCCCGATTGCTCCAATGAGTCCGGATATGCGGTTAGGATCAAGCTCGCCCGAATTTGGTACGAACTCGGGGGCTGTCAAAATTAGGGGCATGGGACGTGGTGGCATATCATCGCAGACTTTGGAGTACTCAGGGGCGGAGGTTGGGTCGTTCTCGTCAATGTCTGACGGGGCCAGGATTTCGCAGTTGTCATTAGGTGCAGGGATTGACTCGGGAGCCGAGACTGAACCACCACACCCTGGGATGGTGAGGAATGAGTCTGGGTTTTCGACCGATGTAATGGACGGTGGTGGAAGAGTAGTTTGGCATGGATATTTGTACTGTCTCAAGTCAAAAGGCGGTGTAAGACAGTGGAAGAAATATTGGGTGGTGTTAAGGACTATTAATCTGGCTTTTTACAAAACTGAAGAGGTACTATCCAACTGCGCAGTACGCTTGAAGGTCCAGGTTTGACTAACCAAACTAGGAATACCGAGCTATCAAGATAATCCCTCTAGACAGCATTGTCGATGCTGTTGAGATTGACCCAGTGTCAAAGTCCAAAAAGCACTGCATGCAGGTCATCACTGAAGGCAAATCGTTCCGATTCTCGGCACCAAACGAAGAAGTTCTTGCGAAATGGCTTGGCGCCATGAAGAGCACTCTTTCAAAACGAGCAATCGCAAACACTGCCGGCCCGCTCACTGGGGTAACATCTCCTGTGATCCCTCCTGTGCCCCCGATGCCAGCTGTCGGGTCACCAGTTGTCGGGTCGCCGCAGCAGTAATGAAATAACCCCTTGTAATCGATTTTTGATGAGCCTGGAAGTGAGAAAAGACATTATCATAGGAATTTCTTAATGTCATTGTGCGGTTGGTAACATTGATTGTTTTTCTTCTTGTGTCATTATTTTCAGTTTATTTTTTTCTTTTTTTTTTTGCTGTGAAGAGCTGGCGAGCGGGTTGGATTGTCTATATAGGTGGTTTGGTCTGGTTTTTTTTTCTCACTTTTTTCCTTTGTGTTTTCTGTTGAGATGCATTATCAGCTGGGGTTTGGGGTTCTTGATTTGTTCTCTCGTGTGTCCTACTACATTGCCGACCTGTTGTGTTGCAGTTGTGAGTTTTATACGAACCTGCACACTAACTGATTCCTTTCGTTTCAATTTTCTTTTTTTTTATTACCAAATTTCCATTTTATCTGCAATGTTCCTTTTGTCTTTTGTCAGTCGCTCTAGTGTTATCATATATACTAGCAAACAGAAAGTTTCATTTGTCGACAAGTCATTGGCTGCACACGCGCGCACATACTGTTGCGTCACTATCACCATCATCAGTTTTGCTTTTCCTTTCTCTTTCTCGTTCTTATTTGAAAGTCGTCCGTCACAAATTAGTTTTTAGTTAGTTGATCTTCTAGTTATTTGCATGGCGCTGTGGATTTCGCGTGTTTAACTTTTTTTTTTTTTTTCTTTCCCTTTTTTATGCTGATATCCTCGCATCGCGTTCTCTTTATTGCGCTCGCTCCAGTGCTACATGTATCCGTCCGTCTGCCTGTCTGTTATTACAGTATCTATTAGCATTATTAGTCCCAGCCTACGGGCCAAAGGGGGGGGAGGGGGAAGGAAAAATAATAAGAAGGACCACCGGGTACAATCTAACTCTATACTCACCCCCGTGCAATTCCCATCCCAGTATCCCATCCTATCCCATCTCATCCCATGCCAATCCTAGCATCCCCGCGAGTGACCCCCCATGAAGCAACTGACACCCTCCCTCCCCACAAAAAGGGGTGGGCCGAAGCGAAACCGCTCCAAACCATTTCAACAGCGCAAACAAGCCGGCGGAGGAGGAAGAGGAGGAGGAAGGAAGGAGGCTCATTAAACAATTCCATCTGTGCGGAAATTGTGCGCTACTATATTTACATTGGAGGAGTGTGTGTCTGTTTTTCGTTTTCGCGGGGTAATTTCCGGGTCGCGCGTGTGTTTGCCGAATGCGGTTTAGCGGCCAGGTGTGGGCGGCGGCGAGTGAGGGGTTGTGATTGCGTTCGAGGGGGTGTTTTGGATGGCGATGGTCATGGTGGTAGTGATGGGATGGGGATGGTGATGGTGATGTGAGAGAGGGTTTTCGCTTCGCCGTTGAGAGGGGAGGGGGGAGGGGGTGCATGTGAGTGTTGCTCACGTACATGGTATCGGTATCGTGGTACTGGAAAGCTAGAAGCAACACCAACATCGTGGTAGTGCATGGTTCATAACCCTGTGAGTGTGTTTGTATGTAGAGTGATAGCTCGATACTCGTGGGTAATTCTGGCGATCACTCCAACACCAGTCTCGGAATCCTAGCTGTTGGATTGACATTTTCGGCAGCGATGAACCGCCTAGTCTCTTAGCTTCTCCAAATTTCCGGGATGTGGGGGTTGGAACGATTAACGTTTAGCGTATGTGCATACATACTCTACCAGTACTTATGCCATCCCGCCCGCCCCAAGAATACACCTGTAGAGTTGCGGCATTCTCATCCGCCGGGAAGGGTGACAGAAACTAGCGCAGAGAAGTAGCACAAATCAAGAAGTCAAGGAGATCGATGAAACGCGCCTCCACCGTTCGATGCCCATCTACAGAAACGAAGGTGTGGCGTAAACCGGTTTGGGGGTCGGCAATTCACATGATATCACTCGGTCTTGGCATACAACTAGCAGTCTACTAATCCACGCGAGCGTGAAAAACCTTACTTGACGATCACTATTCAATTTCTGGAAATTGATAAGAGTATATATGGATGAAAATATCTTCGCAAATTGGAAATAAAAAGTCATACAAACTGTTATCGCAAAAAAGTAACTTTAAAAATCAAGATCCTAAAACTTCATCCCAAATCTGTATAACCTAAGAAACAGTAACAAGCTAAACGTTCCAACAATTTTTCCTCCAGTAGTCCACAAACTTTGAAACCAACTTCGTATCTACCACTCCAATGTCCCTCAGTGTTGGTGAGAGTGCTCTTGCCAACTCCGTACGATAATACAACCCCTTTCCGACTCTGTCATTGTCGTATTTCTTGGCGAAGAAATCCACTAGTTTGAATGTTGGATTCTTCACTGGATCTGGGTCAGACTTTCGAAGTCTATCGACCCAGTCCCGCTTTCCGACAATGTCAAATTCAAGACCTGCCTCTTTCAGAGCTGGTAGAAGATCGTTGGTCCAGTGAATTGTGTTTGGATTTACAACGTGGAACAATGCATTCAACGGAGCATCAGCAGGGGGCACAAAAGTTAATTCGAGGACAACCTTTGCGACAATGTTGACGGGTAGCCAAGTAGGGGTATCTTCGAGAGCAGGCAAAGCACCCGTACTTAGGGCACCTTGTATCAACAGCGGGATGGCCTCTGTCGCGTTCCAGATACCGTTATCAGTGTCACCAACTACTTGGCCAACACGGTGAACACGGGAACTCATGCGAGCCTTCTTCGCAGCCAGATTACAAATATTTTCTGTAATGAGCTTTGAACGGGCATAGCCCATTGGCTGAGCAGATTGGAGATATGTTTCAACGGATTCGGGGACCTGGGAGCCAACAATTGCCGCAACGGATGAAACGCTGGAGAGAAAGTTGAACCCAGCCGGAGAGGGACGTTTTGAGCGGAGACACAACTTAATCAAGTTGTGAGTACCTATACTTATTTGTTAATACTGTATATGGAGTAGGGACTGTATTCGATGGATACCTCTGATGTGCTGTGCCTCAAAGCTGGTTACATCCATATTGAAGTTGACTGACCATGCCGAATGGATGATAGCCGTAACTTTGGATTTTAGCTCTTCATAACGCTCCTGACCAAGACCGAGATCCTCCTCCGCTAGATTCGATGGCAGACAGATCACTTTCTTTTTCTCTTCATCTGATAAATTATCGTAAACCCGTCTGACTTGCAAAGATTGTACTGTACGATCCCAAGCATTTCTGAGAGACTCCGCGCGGACAAGGCAGAAGACGGATTTTACAGACTTCATGGCAACGAGCTGTGCCACAATATGGGCTCCAAGGGAACCAGTAGCCCCAGTAACCACCTATTGATAATTATTTTAGCGAGCTTTTTTATGCTGGGTGAATAAAGGGGAACATACCACATGCTCACCCTCGATATCAGAATCTCCAGGAATATGCATGGGGAATTCGGAGTATTTCTCGATCAATCTCTTCATGGTTTCTTCAACAGTCTCCTCTTCTTCTACGCCCGATTTCTCTGGGACTCTCAACCTGAACAAAAACCTTGAGAGTTGGTTGACCGATGGCTTTTCGAACACAATGTTTAGGCCTAGTGTTTGCCCACCGGTGTTGAGGCTTTTCAGGATGGCAGACCTAATCCGTGCAACCATCAAGGAGTCCATCCCTATAGAGAAAAAGTCTGTATCATCTCTTAGGATCAAGGGATCTGGCAACCTCAACAAACTGAGAACGGTATTGCGCACAAAGTCCTTGATGTCAGTTTCGGGTAACTCTAAACCACCATTCACGGCACCTCTCTCAAGGTCTGCATATATCTCCTCGATATCTGACTTGAAGGTATTGTAAAAAGCAGCTCTAATCACCGTGCCTTTATCTGTCCTAGGAAATGGGGTACCAGGGGGTAAGAATCTAACCATCTCCTGGGCTATGCGGGCATATTCGGGTGCAAGGGTATTTGCGGTCTCGAATGAAGGCCAAACTCTCTTCATAACCTCCTGTTCTAGCATCCCCCTAGAGTTATCGGAAAGAATAACGATTGACCCCAATTGTTGTTTCCCAGCACCAAAAACGACTGCTTCGGATACATATGGATTTTCGCGCACCGTATGTTCGGTTTGGATTGGATTTGCTTTTTCACCATTGACGAGCACGAGCGTATCGTCTAAACGGCCGAAGTATTTCCACCTATCCTCTTTCGTGGGATGTTTTAGGAAGAGGTCTTTTGTTGCGTAAGAGCCATCTGGACGGTTTGTAGCGACCTTAGATGCCCATCCATCGAGGATCACTAACTCGTAAACATCACCTGCCTGCTGATCCCATCTGACAAAAGGCTTAAGGTTTGGAGAAACCTTGAGATAATTCCAGTCGTAATCGCCATCCTCACGGAATGAGGTCATCAGTTGACCAGTCTCGGTCCTAAAAATTGTTAGCTGCTTGTTATCCCTCGCTCAACGAATATTGACAATATAACTCACGTTCCATAATGCGAAACTAGCTTTACACCGTTCCTTACCAATCGATCACCCAAAACATCCGGGCAACTTGAACCACCAAACATGACCAAACGGCACTTCTTCAATGCTTCCATCCCCTCTCGTGACTCGGCAAGCAATTTAAGTGCATATGGTACACCGTAAAATATCTCTGGTGGGTGCCTTTCCATGCTCTCGACAAGGTACGGACTTGTAAGAGGTAAATCGGCATTATAAACATGGATCTGTTTGCCGGAATGAATTGCACGGAAAACGGAGGATATGCCATGAGCATGGAATAAAGGAAGTGTGATGAATCCGTTCATGCTGAAATTGTTGGAATAGTTCCGTAGAGCTGCAGCATGTGTCTGTTTTATGGGCTTAGGAAGACCAGTGGAGCCACTGGAGTGAATGATCCAACATATTTTGTCCGTTTCCACATTGGGGTCAAGATGTGCGTCAAAAGCAGTTGAGAAAGAAGGATGAGTTTTGGCCAAAGGATAATCGTAGGATGTGCGTTCAGGCATCAGATGCGTTATCAAATTTGAGAGAGAAAATGTGGCTTTAACTCTGGAAATCGTAGCTTCGAATGATGGTTGGATCACAATGTGCGTGCATCCTGTCACTTCAATAAGTGATGCATAAGCAGCATCGGATATGCGTGTTGAAAGAAACAATACCGTGAACCCTAGCTTGCTAAGAGCTATTGTGCTGACCAAGTAATCGAAATTAGATGCCGCAAGAATTGCAACAACTTTCTCGGGTTCGGATGAAGAGTTTCGAGTGGCAATTAACTTCGAGAAGTGCTTTGCTACACGGGCAGAAAAGACATCCAACTGCCTGGCTGTATAATCCTTGTAATCGAGACCAGTAGTTGGATATGCGATTAGAGGAGTGTCACCAATTGTTTCCGCACGTGATCTGACAAGCTGATCAATTGTGAGCGGTGCAGGTACTGCAGAAACATCGTCATGGTTATCGTGAGTGATGAGAGCTGGAGCCATAGTTTTCCTCCCCGTGAGATGATGGAGAAAGGTGTACAAAGATGTATACATGTATATCTCTTGGTAATTTCCAAGAAGGATGCAGGTGTCTATGCTTAAGTACGGATAGCTTCATCACCAAGAAAAAAAATTTAGATATGATATGCAACTCTTCCCACAATTCCTATCTGATTTCGGGCTATCAGAGAGATTGATACAGCCATAAAGGCTGTTACGGAAGATGGGGGTCGTTGCGGATTCACAACCAATTGGGTTGGGTTCTTTTCCGGTACTCTCCGGAAATGCCACACCTCCGGTCCGGAAATACGGCCCTAGAGAAATTCAGGAACACAACATCCCCCTGGACCGGGTGGCAATCAACCCCCCGACCCGGGATACTGATTCGCGCAAAAAAGCTTGATTTTGGTCGGTAAACTCTCGGTAAATAACATCGAATTATAAGGTACACACATAATACTCTCATGATCAATTAATTACAAATTTTATCTACACAACCCGGGCCTAACTCAGCGCCTAGTAGAGTGGCCCATCTGGCCAGCCAAAGAGATAACCTCCGCTCACTGTTGCATCCAATCCTTGAAATGTGGAGTCTTCTCCGAGCCCTTGCAGAATAATGTCACCCATGTCCCCATATTCTATGCCATTGCCACCCCATAATTCCGTCATACCCGTTTGATCGTTCAAATTTGATTGTTTAGGGTCGTGTATTGGAAAAATTGATGATTCGGAAAAGGCAGGAGAAAACTGTGAGTGCGGTGGAACTGTACGGGATGATGACGGTGGTTGTGAATTCGATTGGTGTTCAGTGGGTTCAAAGGGCTGTAGTGGTTGAATGGTCATGTCTAATGTGGTCCTAATGTTGTTGATAGTTTCCCTCACACTCGCATTATCACGATCTACCAATTCTAGCCTACCCTTGACTTGTCGCAATAGACCCTGTTCGTTTCCAACAATGAGAATAGAACCAAAACTTAAGAAGTAAAAAACCACATACCTCCAATGCAGATGCATACCTCTGAGCCATCTTGTTGTTTTCTCCGGCAAGCATTTTCTCAATAGAGCAACATCTCTCTGCAGCTTTTAGTGCCGTTCTCCTCTTGCTAGAGTCCGGATTTTGTGCAGCATAAACCAACATGACTGTTGCCGCACAAAATGTAACATATGCTGAAAACTGGTTATCGTTAGGTCTGATGGAATGCGTTTGTAGCATAAAAGACAAAATGAATATTATTTACCCAAAAAGGCGAAGAGATGGAACGCTTTTTGGCCAAACCAGAAACCAAATTCCACACTTTTAATGCGGCATCCAGGCAGCAATCCTGATAGACTTTGACTCTTGGACTTCGTGGCCCTCCAGAACCGTTTGTGGCAATCGAAGAAGTAGGTGAGCTTGTAATCCCAGAGAGTGGTAAGAAAGGTCGGTATATCATAATCAAAGCATGCGCATGTGCAAGCTGTATTACCGCCGATTGTCTGTAAATTCAATTAAATGACAGTTCGTTTAAATTTTTTATATGAGTATTGATCTTATACCGTGCGTATATCAATAACAAACTTCCAGGGGCTTTTACTTTGAGAAAGCCCGGCAGTGAGTTTTCCCAATCTGCAATCTTCGCCGCAAGACCATCAACCACCGCCATCTCCTCTAAATCATCCTCTTCGGACTTCTGTCGGTCATTGTAGAGCGTTCGAAGTGTCGAGCGTACTATGCGTGCTAGTCTAACATAATTGACCCTGTCAGAATCATGAACAGAGAAAATATCAGCAATTTTCATTCCGTTTATGTACCTACTTTGCGTGAGCAATAGGTGCATGCATCAAAGATGGCGCGCAATCTCCATCATCAAATTCGGCTTCATCGACATCAGGGTTTAAGTCAACATCAGTTGACGCTGATCTTGAATCGTCTATTAATTTTGGATATTGTTCTGTCACATCATTATCATCCCAAGTTAATGTTTTCCCTAGCATCGTACATAGATATCTATTTTAATTAATAAGTATAGCTCACTAGCTCAAGCATTTTAGAAAGGGAAAAGCCTACGAATCCAGGGTATAAACTGCCCATAGTGCTCTTCTTCGTGACTCCAAATGCACAGCATCCAGATTGCTCCGGAGTCGTACCCTTCGATTCAGGTCCAGACTGTTTGCCATGTTTTTTACCGACGCAAAAAGATCCCACGAGGCTTTCAATCGAGATTTAGTTAGGAGGTAGAGACACTATTTTTTTGCGCGGTATGGGGTTAGAAAAAAAAATCTCTCAATATCAATTAATTAACATAAAAGGCGTGTATGACGGGATAGAGAATATGTTCCTATACCATGAGTAATTTTGCCTGTAGTGCCGCAAGTCTATCGATTTGTGATTTTTCTTTTTCCAGTTGAAGTTGTGCACATTGATAGAACTGTATCCTGAACCTTCATCAGAACTTCTAGTTCCATCGTTTGACACGCATTCATCAAAACAACGTGAAATCGGTGCAGGTGAATTTCCAAAACCCGATCCCCCACCCACAACCCATAAACCAGAGAAGAACCAAAAAAAGCACCAAGCAGTTTTATGGGACTCTGATATCCTCGGTTATCATCTAAGGCCCGGTGGGCTTGGGTTGCATCGAACTTTGGTGTTCGGCTAGCTGCGCACTAGTTTCACGAAGTTTTGATGAATGCCGACATGTTTATAAAAGGTGAACTTACGACATTCTCCCGTATTTCTCTTTGTCCTCCTCTTTTTCAACCAATGGATATTGGCATCCCAAAGCCCAAACCATGAAGACAATTGCACAAAGACACCTATCCTCTAATTTCTTACAATCCGTATTGCCACCTACGTAGAGTCCAGCATCGATGATAGCCTCTACGCTTGCCCGATGCAATACCCGATAAGTAGGTGATGCGTTCTCAAAGTACCACCTTGAATATAGATATGCCTGCTCCCGTGTTGGAAGGGAGAACATAGCAAGGTTTAATTGTGGAAAAGGAGGCTCAGAAAACCAAAATTGATTGTTCTGATTTCTGATTCTGTTGTTCGTGATGCGTCTTTGTGGGAGGTCACTACCGGTATATTCGCCTTCATTGCTGTTATCGCGTGGACCTCGTAGGTTGGATGATGTAGAAGGTGGGGTGGATAAGTGCAGGTGGGCGGCTTCAGAAAATACAAGATTTGAAGAGGATCCTAACGCGTTTATGAGAAAAGGCGATAATAAGGATGAATTCTCTCTTTCATATTTACTTACCGAGATACGACTCATGATGCACTGCATCAACGCTTTCATCACGGCTATCATGGATGTCATGGGAATCTTGAGGGTCCTGCGGGTCTTGAGACTTGACACGAACAGTACTAGACGTCGGGCTTTGACTTTGTGAAGGGTTCGCAGGTAGGACCTCAGGTACAGTGCCTCGGAGATATGGTTTTTCATAGGAGCATGCTTTTGAAATAGATCAGAATTTCAACCTTATCTCGAGGGATATAAGGAATTAGGACTTACTTTCCCCACTGGTAGTACATCGAGTACATGGCTGTTTTGTCGATTATCAGAATTTAAATGAATTGCGGCAAACAACATCAAGATTGAACCTTACTCGAGTACCATCGCACTTCGACTTTTTCCTAAAGAAACCGAAATCAATTTCACAATCAATTGATACCGAGAGCTCATGGGTGAATATACTCCTTGCAACGATCACAAGCTCTAGTAGCATTCCTTCGCCTTTTCTTTAGTGGGGGCCCGATGTTTCCAGGAGATCGTGTACTGTCCTCCATATTGCTCATCTTATTTCTTCGTTCGTACAATTAAAAATAAAATAAAAGAAGTGTTACCTACTCGTGGTGTAGTAGATTGCGGGGAAGGAGAAGGGATGAGATGCACTGGCCAGATGGTTCATCCGTGGTATGTAGTTAAGCTTCGTCATATTTCGGCTATTTTGCCCCCACGTGTGCGGAATAACTTTGCATGGCATGTTCAGGGTCTATTCGGGTGCACTAGCCGAGTTCACCCCGCATACAGTTAATTGACACCACCCGTGGTAATGACAACAGTACTGAAGGCACTTCTTACATCTTGGTATCACAAGTGCCTGCAGATATATTTGGGACCAACACTTCACTTTGGGTAAGTTTGTTTGAACCTGCTTGCATGTAGTTCTTATTCGTATATATCTGATTGTGATAACTCCGAAAAAGATTGTGAAATACATTTTAGCTATCTACATAAATTTATTTCCTCCACAATGAAGCCTATAGGCCGGCCAGATCTAACATAATATTCCAATGCTAACACACCCGTCTAAAGATACTAGGCTTTCTTGTTTGCCTCCGCCCAATCAAGTGCCGCCTGCTTAACCCTTTCATCACCAGCCTCATCGAAAATATCATAACCCCAATGAGCAGGGAAGTTAAATCTTTTGTGTCTTTCTAAAGTATTTAATTCCTTAAACTCTGCTTCGGGGATTATGAAATCTAAAATTTCCCCACAAATTAGCCCCGGAGAAATAAAGGTACTTGAATAGATGAATCGAATGTACCTTGAAAATTCGACTCTATCCTCGATTTTGTCACGCTCTTGGGCAACACAACATGTCCTTTTTGAACACCCCAGCTAACCAGTATCTGGCCTCGATCTTTACCTAGCCTCTTTGACAATTCATGAACCTTCGCATCATCAACAGTTCTCGGCTCACCGGTTTGATTATTCCCGAGTGGCGAGTAGGCTTCGATAAGTATGCCCTTTTCTTTGCAAAGCTTCATGAGAGATGGCTGTTGAAGGTATGGGTGGACTTCTATCTGGTTGACTGCCGGGACAACGGTGCATTTTGAGAGGAGATCGTTGATTCTGCGTTCATTAAAGTTGGAAATACCAATTGCTTTGACTTTCTTAGTCGCTAGAAGAGCCTCCATTGCTTTCCACGAATCAATGTAGCTTACTGAACTGAGTTCGAACTTGCCCTCACTGTCGAGAGGGAACCAATCGCTTCCTGATCGAAAGGCGCTGTTGAAATCACACATAAGCTACTTGACTTCTAGGAATATGTTTCATTCAGCTATAGAATAAGCCAACTCTTACCATGGCCAGTGCATTAGATAAAGGTCTAAGTAATCCGTCCCCAAGCATTGCAATGTCCGGTCGAGTGCATTTTCAACATCGTCAGGATGATGCTTAGTATTCCACAGCTTCGATGTCACCTTTATTTACATGGATCATTAGGTCAAGCTGAGAGATCAAAAAATTTAAGGGGACTTACAAATATATCTTCCCTTTTAACGCCCGAAGCCTTTATTCCTTCACCAACTTCAACTTCGTTACGATATATAGCAGCACAGTCGATATGTCTATACCCTGCACGGAGGGCAGCTTCCACGGCAATTCTAACTTCGTTGGGTTTTGCTTGCCAAGTTCCGAAACCAACGGCCGGAATCTGCGCTCCAGTGTTTAAAGTAAAGGTACGGTTGAGAGCCATTGTTATTATCGATCTGAAGTGGTATATAGTTGATCAAGTAATGCGGAGGCAAGAGTGAGCTTTTTAAGTATATGAACATAGTACCGTGGAATTAAGTACATCTATATAATTTTTTCTTCCCGGACCTCCGTCTCATCGTTTCTAGGCGGATCGCAAGGCAGTGGTTGAGATGGAATTCCGGCCCAGCATTGACAATCCCTGTGAGAGCATGTTTCCGAATCCCGGGACATTTCCGGAACGAAACCTCGGAAAAGCCGCATTTCCGAAACGAACAGTTCCTGGATTCGTTTATCAATAGTGATCACCACTTCCAATCTTCTTGTCCTGGATTGCATTGGTATGGACTAGGGAGCGGATAACCTCCGCATTTCGCTAAAGAGGCGTAAATCCTTGTTTCCCCACGTTCCCGTGACCCCATATCAACGGCTTCCTGGAGCAAGCCACCAAACACCGGAAATGCTCGAAAAAAATTGAAAACGTGCCGTTTTTGCGCGTACGTGCAGAAATTTACATTCAAAATATATAATAACGGGTTGAATACCAAAAAAAAAAAAAGCTCTATATAATCTCACATTCCCAGTTCCCCTTTTGCTGTCCACCCGTCCGGTATCAAAGCCAAGAGATAATTACCCCTACAGCAAATACCTACAGGGAACTGCCAGTCGACCCTAGATCCAGCAAATCAGAATGTCTATCCCCAGCACCAAGTCGGGAATCGAAAAGTCTAACCAGGTTATGGTTGAAGACATTATTGGGTCGCAGTATCAAACTCCTAGACCGGAATGCCTGGTCAACAAATCCCCGGAGGAATTGGAAGCAATTAAGAAAACTATGCTTAGAAAATTGGATACAAGGCTCATGCCTACCTTAATCATATTATTCTTATTGAAGTATATTTTGCCACATGCAAACTAGTATTTGGAAAGCAATGGCTAATCTTATATATTCAATACAGTATCCTCGACCGTAACAACTTCACCAACGCTAGATTGGGCGGCTTGGAAGACGACATTGGCCTCGATGATCATCAATATAATACGTCTTTGATGATCATGTATGTTGGATACCTGCTATTTCAATTTCCATCCAACGTGATATTGTCTAAATTTCCTCGCCCGGGTATTTATCTTTCAGTCGCAGCGTGTCTTTGGGGAGGTGTAAGTGATCCTAAGAAGAGAATATCGGTAAATTATATTAACTTTACTGTTTTTAGGTGTCTGCTTCTATGGCAGCTGCTCACTCCTACGGTGCTGTGCTGTCTATTCGTTTCTTTTTGGGTTTCGTTGAGGCCCCTTTCTTGTGAGATAGCCCCTGTTTTACTTCGGCTTCTAAAAAAGAATACTAAACAGTATTTCTCTTAATTAGCCCCGGTGCTTTACTACTCCTGACTTCATGGTATGCTCGCGCTGAGCTTCCTCCGAGAATTGCCTTTCTTTACGCCGGAAATACTCTCTCCAATGCTTTCGGGGGAATGATTGCTGCAGGTGTTTTGGACAAGATGGAAGGTGTTGGTGGATTACGTGCTTGGAGATGGCTATTTATCATCGAAGGATGCATTACAGTCCTTATCGCTATCGCAGCTGGCTTCATTTTGCCTAACTATCCTAAGAAAACTAAATGGCTCACCGTCGAGGAACGCGAATTCGCTGTGTGGCGCCTGACTGAAGAAGCCGGTGGCATCGAAGATGACGACGGTAGCTCCATCTGGAAGGGTGCGCTTATGGCTCTTGCAGATCCCAAGGTCTACATGCTCATTCTCCTCCAACTTTCCCTCCTTGTTGGTATGGCATACACCTACTTCTTCCCAACCATCATGAAAACTCTTGGATATAACAACATCATTACACTACTCCTGACCGCACCTCCATACTTTCTTGCCTTTTTCACCTCCATCGGCAATTCCTTACACTCCGGAAAGACTAATGAACGTTGTTTCCATATTGCCATCCCTCTCACAATCTCCATGCTTGGCAATATCCTCGTTGTGACCCTGGAAACCACTGCTGGTCGTTATGTCGCTATGTTCCTCATGACTATGGGTGTCTACAGTGCCTTCAATGTCACACTCTCGTGGGTCTCATCAACAATACCTCGCCCAAAGGCCAAACGTGCTGCCGCACTTGCCATGGTCAATTCTATCGCCAACTGCACCCACCTGTTCACTAGCTACCTGTACCCGAGTACGGACAAGCCCAGATACCTGAAAGCCGGGTTGGTCTTAGCCACATTTACTGGCGTTTGTGCTATTACTGCAATTACGCTTAGGACTTGGTTGAAGCATGAGAACCGCAAACTTGATAGAGAAGAGGGTTTTGCACCAGGTTCTAGCGAGGAAGTTGGAACTGATGGACGCAGGAAGGGATTCAGATATACCCTCTAAACGGTAGTTGATGGTAATCAGTGACTGGTAGTTATTTTGGTTATTATGTGAGATACTTATGATGTTGTTGGTTTTGGTTGGCTCTTCTCGGTTGATGGATTCGGTGGCCGCGTTGTTTATTTATATTCGCAATCTGCGTCGATGATTGTGCATTTTCTAGTAGGCGAATTCAATTTCAGGGTTTAATATTGTACTCTAGCTGGCCATATATTCAAGAGATAAACCCTCAAAAGGCATTGCCACTAATACCGAGCACCCTGGCACCGCACACAGCGGTGAGAAGAGCGAGTGATATTCCATGACCAAGACCACTACTAGCCAATGTCAGCCTACACCCCAGCATCATGAGTTATATATATCTCTTCCGCTGATATCCTTCCATCCCATACCGGGCTTGGCGTTAACCACGTTCATCACACCAACCATTCAACTCTTACAGCCAGCATCAGTACATACATAAAAAGAAATGTGTTTGTGATTTATTATCTGAACGTGTATGCGTTTTCCTATTCATGAACTCTTTTTGAAAAGTGACTGTATATGTAATTATCCTACGCTTTTCGATGAGGGTGGTTTAAGAACATCGTTGCTTCAGGTTGTTTGTCTTTGATCAATAAACCGGGTCAGTTCCTAATAATTAATGTTCGGGATTGAATACATTTATGGTCAGTTTTATCCACTTCCAACTGATTCAGACTTCCAGATAGAACGCATACAAAACGCCAGTCCTAAACGTATTCTCCAATCGAGATTCGATTGCAACAATATGTGACAAGCTTATGGCGATTTAATAGGCGACTCGTCTAGAGACGAGTTACTGCCACCTGTTTACTCGCCATTATTCTTCATACTCCACCTCTGACCAGCCCCAACCCCATCTTCGCCCTTCTTCCTCCCCTCCACTCCTCATGTTTTCCGCCTCTTCGCCTCTCTCTCCCACCCTCCAACATCTCGCTAGGTAGTCGTCCGAAATTGCTACCATATCGCCATCCATCGTCCAGGTAAGGTCCATCACCTCTTTTTCATACCCCCTTACTAAGGCTGCTCCCTTTCCCACAGGCATAATCTTACTGACACTTGCGGCCCTTGAGTCCTCTGGGTGCGATTGCGGATACAGTGATCGATCAAAGTAGCGTTCATCTGTCGGGAAAACGATCGGGCAGTTATCTGAGGAGCCTGCTGAGAGTAACCTTCCGTCGCGGGAGATTGCACTTTTGACATAGAAAGTTGATGCATGCAGACGAGGGTGGGTGTATGCATGAATAGGGCCGTTAGAGAGATGCTGGGTACTGTACGCATATATCACACCATCCCTGCAAAGACTATAAAGTCTGGCCCCATCAGGGCTCAAAGTAAGTGAATTTAACCCAAAGGCCCTATTGTGATGCGTGGGCAACGCGCTTGCGTCAATAGCCACTGCGGCCTTCCCTTTTTTCTGAGTCGCCCGAATATCCCACACTTTAATCTCAGCATTCAACTCTGAAGCCGAAGCAATCTTATGTTCTTCAATCCAGGTTACCGCTGTCACACTCACGTCAACCCGCTTCTTGGCACCCCTACCCCGGGTAGTAAGAGGGGTATGGGCTTGGTCAATAGAGTTGACAGGCTTGTGGATGATAAGGTCTTCAGAGCGGATGCCAACACAGCGGGTATCCCAGATATTGATGCTACCATCCCTTGAGCAAGAAGTAAGGACGAAAGGGTTGAGGGGATTGAATGCGACTTGTTTAATACTACTACGATGACCTTGTAGAACAGAAGTGCACAATTGTTTCTGAACATCAAAGATTCGGACAGACTGGTCACCGGATGCAGTTGCCTAGAATATGGTAAATATGATTGAGTCAAGCACATAGGAAATCGGATGAAAGGGGGTGGGGAAATGATATTACACACCATTTGAAAGTCGTCCGGGGAGAACGAAATGTCAAAAACAGCGTTGTCATGGCAATTCATGCCGGTGTAAGTTTTCCCTACAAGGTGTCAGAACAATCCTATTAAAGAAGTGGTGTTTGGTTGATGTACCGAACCCGGGTGCTTCATCTTTTGCGGACTCAATTAACCGTACAGCACCAGATTCATCTCCAACCGCAACGAGCGAATTTCGATTGCACGCTTTTACCGTAAGAGGCAGCGAAAGGACATTTTCTTCATTTATGACAGAATGTGAATCTTCTGGCCTGGAGTAAAATCCCCTCACTTCCATTTTCCAATCTACCGCCACATTAGCATACTCCGATGACGTATCAAGAGACCCATACCGGCGCAGCTAAACCCCCGTTGACCTGGGTCCCTCCATGACACCCCATACCCGCCTAGGCTTCGCATCAAAACCCTATTGCTAAAGGTCGATTTGATTTTTTTTGGTAATGGTGGGGGAGGCCCTGGTTCAAGCCCCGTACCCCCTCTGGTCTCAGCATCTTCGATAAGAGGTGTTATAAATATTGGTTGTTCATTTTCGCCGAATAAAGACTTTGATATACGTGATCTCTTAGACTGTCGGTGAGATGGTGATGCTTCGGGCGATGGGAGGCCTCGTCCCCTTGAATTACTGCCACTTGATGTGACCTTCCGGAGAGGATTCCGTCTAGGAGTAAAGAAAGGGTGGACAGCACTTGTAGAAGTAGGGGCTTTATGATTTGGAGGAGAGAGTAAATTTGACTCTGGGTCTATGCTTCTTGTAGAGATGGCCGTGCGTTTGTCGGAGTGGGCTTTGCGATTGCTTGGAGTGACGGGCATAACTATAACTTATGGACGTGATCAATGGAATCCTCTCCGTTCTTCGGTGAAGCTGTTATATATTTTTATAGGATGCCAGAATTCGAAATGGGAGGGTGTGTTGTTGGTTTCGGAGGTTAATTCAGGAACGCGTCGCGTTGTTTGAAAGCGCATGCCAAGGATTAGTTGGGAAGTTTCACTCCTTCGTTGCCTTAACGACGTGTAGAGCCTAAAAGAGCCGCTGCAACCATCTCCTTATCTGCAGAGTGTGGATGTAGCTTTCGGGATTCGAAAGGGGTCAAAACAAAGTTTACAAGGGTCAAGACTCGTACCCGGTTACCTACGATGGCCATTTGTCCCGTTGTACAGTTCAGTGGCCTTTCCAATCTACAAATACTTTTATTGCGGTACATTGTTCCTCAGCCCCCACAAGAAATGATTTCAAATTTATCAAATATTAATGACAGCTCCAAATAGCTATCCTCACGACAGCTTGTGATGTCACCGGCACTTGGGTTGTGCCACACAATAAAGCGGGGTATCTCTATCTATTGCGAGGCTCGAAATACCACAAAGAGTCTGATGTATCGTCATGCAACAGTTATCATAAGCTATTCACCCAAGCCTGTACCTGTAATATGTATACATGTATGTAAATCTGATCCATTATATTCAAGTGATTCCGAAAATGCATGTTGGTAAGGTATCGCATCCGGTCCTATAACCATCTACCACTCAACTACCCGCTCGGCACGCGGCCTTCCAGTTCCTTATTTCTTGCTGATAACTCCTCGTTTCTCTTTCTTAAGTTCTCATTCTCCTCATCCCTTTTTGCAGCCTCCTCTTTCAGCTTCACATTCTCGGCCCTAACTAATGCCAGCTCTAACTTCAAAGCCCTTGCTCGCTCCTCTGCCTGATCGATCTTTGAAACTGTCTCCCCACTCAAACTCTCAAGTTTCTCGAGCAAGTCAAAGAGTGATTCGTCTATAAGACACGCCCGACGAGTCAGTTAGCCATCAGCGGTAACGAGAACTCCAAATGAGCTTACTTCCTGGGGTCGTGCCCTACAACTCTTGGGTTAGTCACATGGCAGAACAGCGATACACGGTAGAAGAATGCGAACCTCTATGCCCTGCATCTTTAGGTGCGGGTTTATTAGGTGACTTTCGGAAGATGAGGTTCTCAGGATATATACAGGGCAGACGCGGAAGGTCTTCTACTCTAGGATGCCTGTCAATAATGTGACATGAGATGTGGGGTTAAGATCGTGAGGATGCCAAGAGAAATCACGTGCAGATTAGTGATTACAAGCAATTACTCGGCGTATTATGCCGAGTGATATGATGTGACGCGTAAAGTCCCGCGTATTGTGAGCCAATTATACTCAAAAAAAAAGAATGCTACGAAAGAAGGCGCTTTGAAAACTTACTATTGACTGGCTCACTGGATGGCAAGTGGTAGATGCGCAGCAGATTACTACACGGTACCAGAGTTAAAGAAAGATTCATAGTCAGTCAGTACTGCCCTGCACACCCTAAATCTTATTTCATGCTCATACATGTATGTAAGATTTCAAAACTACACGCTCTGAATGCAAATATGGCTTATTAACTATATGTAAGCTATAAAATTGTATATTTATCTGTTAATAATGTATACTGGTCACCAAAGCTTTCCCAGTCCTAAACCCACATGACAAGACGAGACATTTTCCAATCTTCGTCTCGGCTCGTCTCGCGCCCACTACTACGGTGCATATATATTTCTAAGGCTGTTACTAAAAGTTACCAACTGGACAAGAGTGACTTTTCGGAGAGCTTCAAATCTCAAATTTATCCTGTGCGAAGGCAACTTCAATTTGATGTACCGGGTGTTGAGGGTAAGTGATCAGAATCTGATAAGTGAATGCTGCGGTGAATACGTGTATTTGTCTTATCACTTTTTGCTACACTCTAGTACTGTAGTAAGTATTGTGTTCATGAAATATCACTCGTGTCACGTGAGCCGTGGAATGGAAGGACGAAAAACTATTAGACCAAGTCTAACTTTTTCAAATACTTATATATAAAGATACGTATAACTAGATCGCATCCCGACTATCAGTTGGATATATGAACCCACGTCGACGTGGAATTGATTCCATCCCGCTTGGTCTTGCAACATGTACAACGAAGAGATGCACGTAGCTGTAATAACCAGCTACAAGCAACACGAAAAGTGAAACTGGGTGAGTAATGAAAGAAATGATATCTCTAGGCTCGGCGTCTTCAGAAAAGGTTTTGTGCACACTCTTAGCGGTAGGCATGCCCGCATTTTCTGATCCCGTAGAAGTATCAACAGCTCCCGCCGCCGCCTCGTTAACCTGATGTGCTTTACTCCACTTTTGCCGAGCTACATCCCTACAATACTCTCTAAACCGCTTGCCACTTACATTATACTCCCCACGTGCTAACCATGAGGTCATTTCACACATCTCAGGAACCCAAACTTCGTTGTAGGCTAATATATATGGTTTGGGAACCCGTGTACCAGGCACATGATCGAGACAGGCTTCCTTAAGTGGTTGGTTCCCCACAGCCAACATGTCGCTATCGACCCAGGAGCGCGTAGAGTAGTGTTTGCAAAGATTTTGGAAAGTAGTACTGCTTATAGTCTCCGACTGGTAGTTGATTACATTGGTAATTGTGGCGGCCGATATGAGGACGCCTAGGGTAATCCGAAAAGATTTGTGTGGGAACCGAGAGAACGCCCAAAATAAAAAGTCCGTATTGAACCAACTGATCCTGGTATTATTCAAAGTCGTCTGCGACGTCTGACTACCCGATAAACTCTGATCAGTAGACATGGACTGTCGTGGCCTAGCACTTTGAGACCTAGTTCGGGACGCTACTGGCACAGACCTTAGTGCTGGTTTCGAGTTCTGCAACCCCTTCACCACAGCCGAAAGCTTCCTCTCGACTCCCCGCAGCTTTCTCTCGGCGCTACTAAGTCTCTTCGATACATTTTCTACCAACTCAACAGCAAAATCTCCACCCTCATACAGTAACAGGTGCATGTCTATCGGACCTAGCAAAGTTTGCAAGTTTTCGGCAGAAAACCTCGACACAAGTTCTCGTATGGGTTCTCCACAGGATGTATGAGAATAGATATACTCCAGCATTTCGACCACGCGAGCTGTCTGCTCTCCCACATCGATTCTTCCAAGCGCCCTTTGAAGGTTCTTGAAAGATATGACCCGAAGCTCTTCAACGTCGTAGCACGCCGCAAGTGTATATATCTTCGCGTGGGTCAATAGGAAATTCAACGCATTCCCAACCTCAGAGTTCTTTCGGCGCTGGGCCGTATTCGGGCTCATCTCTCCGTCCACGCTCTCGTCTCCCTCGCTCCTTTCTATCAGTCTAGACTCGGGTATCTGGTAGGACCCTATATACAGGAACTGGAGGAAGCGAGCAACCGTGTTTCCGTCCCAGTTTGATAGGTCAAGGCGCTTTACACCCTTTGTGGCGCGACGAAGAGTTCTAGATTTCGCAGCAAATATAGAGCTGTGGACATGGAAGCATTCCTGTCCAGATTCGGCGATTACTTCAATAATTTCTGAGGCGAGGAGCCCAAGATTTTGGGTAAAGCTATAGACGATGACTGTCAGTATCCAAATATTAATTTCGCTTAGTTATGACTAGGTGTAAGAGGTTACCTGGTAGTACCTATAGCCATGGCTCTTGAAGGGATGAGTATATTTAGGACTAGAGATCTGAGAGTGTCTATTCGGATTATTTCTCGTTATATGCGGCGCTTCAGACCTATCTCGCTTAGCGGATAGTTTATAATATGACTAAAGATTTCTTTGTTCTTTTGTCAATGATAGGGGGATCGAGATACCTCTGGCTACTCTGTTCAGCAATGCATACATGTACCTCAGGTCCACAAAGAAAACAACCCCGCGATCTACTATGACCCCGGGCTTTCTACTCAGGGGCTATTGTGGATATGAATACGGAAGTAGTTCTAATGATTCACGACTATAAAAATTAGCGATTCTTAATCCGTTATAATAATCATGTCATGATCAACCACGCAACTGAGGCTCGATAAGCTAGCTTATCTATTTATACATTTAGTCACGAATTATAAGGTATTGTTATAACCCTTAGTCCTCCCCAGAATTCAGCTTACCACACTAAAAAAATCCTTGGCCTACACGGTTCAGATGTTTCCTCCTCAAAAAGCTCCAGCTACCCCCTATTAAACGAGCTCAAGGACCTAAGGATCTCTATGGACCGTCTGATACAATCATTCGACCAGGAATATATATAGTGTAGTGTACCAATACCTAAATCTCGGGTTAATTTGATTACTTATACGTGGATGAAAAAGTTAGTTTATATAGTTACTGCATGCCCTGTGTTCATAGCCTGTTTCCTTAAAAGGTCTCTCTCACATTTCTTGATCCCAATCCTCTCCTTCGAGCTCAGCGGCCTTTTCATGATACAGAGCAAAGTTGTCCACAGAATCAAGCCCTAGAACCTCAAGCCTTAATTCAACTTTAATGAGTCTCCCTATCACGGTTCTCAGCATCTCAGTCGTCAAATCACCTCCCTTGCCCAGAAGTGTCATACATCTTCCCGATCCTTGATATCCAAGAGTCGAAATTTTTTTGCTACAAAGTCTAAAAAGAGCTTTCGTATTGGTTCATCAGAGTATTCACGGGTACATATGTTTTCGTAGATGTAATTCAAAACCTCTAGAACGTAGTTTATAATCGTCTCGGTCAGAGCCGTTTCTAATGTGTTCGTCGATAAACATGGTGGGATCCTAGAAAGTATATTTTCAATCCTTTCCAATGTTAACATCTGAAGCACTTCAACGTCTCGTACTGCGCAAGCGCGTACAAATTCGTGTGCAATAGTAGCACATTAATGTTCTCGCTCCTAAAAAGGTCCTTGTAGATGCAATCGAACGGCTCAGACGCACGATGATATTCACGAACATATCCTGGTTCAACTTCCTCTCAATTTGGTTCATGGATCTGATAGTCGTTCACATACATGGATTGCAGGAACCGGCCAACTGTATCGCCGTCCCAATCTGAGAAGTCGATCTTCTTCTCGGTGACCTCCTTCCATACACTGCCCATAACAGAGCGAAGATGATTTGATTTCGAGGTAAGGATGTCTTTATGAACGAAAAATCTCCTGCTCCCGGACTCGGCCAAAACTTCGATAATCTCAGAAGTCAGTAAGTTGAGGTCTATTATGAGGCTGCTTTTTATTGTTTATTAATTGTTAGTAATGACTAGGTCTGCAATTGTAGAACACTCGAGGGATATATACCTGTATACCTTTGAAGACATAGTTTTTAGTGTTCGTCAATTTTTATTTGTAGTGTGCAAGGAGCAGCTTATACTACTCCGTAAATTAAATTCATGAAGTTAAAGTACATGTAGGGGTTTATAACACGTATATACCGTACTTAGAGGATAAGTCTGCTTTATGCGGCCCACTCACCGGTTTCACGATAGTACATGTAGGTTCTAGCTTTAAAGTAGGCAACATACATGTATAGACGACTGCGATTAAAAGCTCTCCCTAACTGGTACCTGGCATGTGTGTTCAGTATAAACGTGGCGACCATGCAAATACATGTATCATGAAAATCAAGCTGAAGCCTAAGGGTGTGCAGGCACATACAGCAGTTTGCAATTAAAAAAACTAATACCACCTCTCTAGGGATTGTTTAATTTAATTTACTGTGAATTAACTCAAAAATATACAAGTAGATACGTGTAGTGAAGCTATCTCAATCTCCAAGATGCTTCCGCGGGTGGCCGGAGGCCAAACCACGCCTGTAAAGAAATGTACAACCTCCGGCTCAATACTCGACCACCCCGGCCGCACCTTGTTCTACCGGTATCTGAGTTCTATTTGCTTGGTCGGCGACCCCGGCGATATCTGTTTGTGGAATCTTCATGACGGAGGGGTCTACTTCATCCTCCGAACCCTCAATCCCTCCAGTATTCTTTGGCGCCTCGGCTCTATCAATGGGCCTCAAATCCTCCGTTCCAACCTCGAGGCCAGCTATCACCTCACCCTCCTTGCCCTCCTTGCCATCCTTGTCCCCCCCGTCCCCGGCCTTCCCGCCTTCAACATCTTGAATATCCTCAATCGCCACATCAGTCACTAGATCCAGATCTTCGTTGACGCTTGGATCATCACCCATCAACTCACTCTCCACGTTTTTGGCACCATTACTGCTCGCCTCAAACCTTTCAGTCCCGGTAGTAAATCCCTTCTTATCTTCTAAGGAACCTTCCGCGAGGCTATCCTGCACTACTGCACTTGTATCTTCAATACCACCACACTCTTCCTCCTCCTCCTCCTCCTCCTCCTCCTCCTCCACCACCTCGTTTTGTGGGATGGGTTGCTCCTTGTTGACCATGTGGCAGACCTTCAACTCAGTCGTCCTGTCTTTAAGATCTTCGCTAGTTTCGCCCTTGTCAACCACAACTACCAGAGATTCAGCGCTTGGAGCATCCAACCGCGGCGCTTCCTCAACATGTAGCACTTTCAAGCCGCTTTCAATATCTCCATTTCTCCTGCCTCCCCTCTCAACCCTCTCGAGTATAGTAGCCATGTTCCCGCCAAAGCCATTTTCAGACCCACATTGTCTCGTAACCATCTTGTGCATTAACTCAACCGCTAGATCACCGCCTCCACATAGCAGCAACTTCATCTCCCGGCCGCTCACAGCCTTGAGGGTTCTGAAGTTCCCCGCTACATATCCCACCACAAGCTCCCTCGCGGGCTCCTGGGGACTCGTACGAGAGTGGATGTACTGCAGTAGCTCTATCACTTTTTTGGCTGTCCTTTCTGATATAGAAATCAGGCCAAGTGCCGTTCTTAGCCGGCTCACTGCTAACGATTGCAATGCAGTAAGATTCTTGTAACGTGCGAGTAGGTATAGTTTTGCGTGCACTAATAGCACACCCTCGCTTTCTGGGATAACCTCTAACTCAGAGCTCGGCTCAGGATGTCGGTAGTCCCCTGTATGGAGAAACTCTAGGAATCGTCCCATAGTATTGCCATCCCAGTCGGGTTTCTCGACAACCGGCTCTTCCCACACATGCGGTTTTGATTCAATATCTTCATATATATTGAAGTCGCTTTTCTCATTGACCCTACTGAAGATGAGAACACTAGTACATATCTAGGCTGGGGGAATGTGGCCGGGGGGGGGGGTATCTGAGTACATACCTGGAGGATAATAGTGGAGGCGGCGTGGCGCAATGTGGAGGTGTCAGGAGAGGGGGGTAAGGCTGAGACATGCCAGCTGGGAGGGAGAAGTCCTGGACGGGTTACTCTATCACTATCTACTCTACTTCGGGTGAGAATTGGGCGGGACGGTAGCCGTGGGATTCATTCTGGGTACATAACGCGCGTGCCTGCTGAGTTTCTCGTTGGGTGAAGGATCGAAGTGCCTGGCGTACACGTAGGTGATCCGCCAAGATGTTACACAAAAACGGTTATTGCCTCTGTCCTACCTGGGGAGGTGGGGTCCTTGTCTTCCCAGGTTTGTAGCGTACCCGGCCGGAGAAGGCCACCGTACATACCCGCGGTAGGTACTCTTGATGTGCTTGCTGTTCAATAATAGGCAATCCCTGATTTGGCCACGCAGAGTAGGTACATCTGAGTATTGTCAGCGTTCATACGATACATGAATATCAAATGAGGGGGCAGCATTGACGCATTAAGTAAAATTTATACCCAGTCATCAATGCGATAGCTTCATTCTCATCTGGGCATATATAAACACCCACTTCGAAAAGAAAATATAGTGTTTCACGCATGAAAGTACATACAAGACAAATCGCGGTATTATATATCTAATGTAGAGGTTCTTTTTTTTTTTTTATATCATGTAGTTTTATTGTTTCTAGGCACAAAACTCTGCATGCAGTCATAGACTATGGCATAATCTCATGTAGAGGTAACCTTCCCGATTTATATATCGTTTCATGGTTCTTGGTCACTTTAGTTTGGTATTTGTGGTTGGTTGTTCTTGGCCGCCTATATTATCATGATCAAGGGTTCGTAAATGCTATCATTATCACTAGCTAGAAATCCAGACACCAAAGAAAAAAACTTGGAGCGCCCAGATCCGCACCTCTCCCAGGGGGTTGCAGAAGGGGCCCAAAAAGCGAAGGGGTAGTCTATATATAGCCACATCTTTACTGAAGAACAAAAATCAAAGCTCTCTCTCGTGTGCCATGTCGAGCCATCGGTAAAAATACCGTAAAGAAAACTCCAGAGAAGACAATGAAAAAAGAAAAGGAAATATGATGAGTATACATTAATCATTAGGAGTTCATCATTCGTCCCATACATGCGGATACGAATCTTATGCTCCCTCCAGTTTGTCAAAAACACGAAGTCTAGGACAAGAAGGCGTATGGCTAGTGCCTTGACAGTATAATTCAAGCGATTTCCCTTCAAGCTCCAAGTAATAACTTCCAGCCCACAGCCGTTGTTCATAGAACTTACAAATATCACCCCGCCTGCCAGTAGAAATTACAGGCCGTAAGACTCTAGAACCACGCGAGTTCTCATTACATGCGACTTTTAGAGATTTCCCTTCAACCCTGACAAAGTCGCTCCCAGCCCAGTTATAGGTTTCATAATATTGGCATAGGTTTTGGAAAAACTTCCCGTCGATGGTTTGACTTTGAGATTGCGAGAATGTTTGAACCGATGGGGCGTAGGTGGCCTTATGAGTTGACAGGACGATCATACCGATCACGAATAAAGTTGTTGTTGCAATAGAAAGAAGTGTACGCAAGGAAAGGTTCCAGCTGGAAATAAAGAATATCAACTTATCCAAATTGTCCCATGGATGTTTCTTCGGTCCAGATATCGAGATATCGTCTCTACTATGACGAACTGGCAGCGGAGTCGTGGATTTCTTTGCTCTTTCCTCCCCGAGCAACCTCTCCATGTTCGCAACCTTGTCGTTTAACTTTGATATCTCTCGTAGCTTGATGGCCTCGGACCTCTTGGCGGCTTCCAGTCGTAGAGATGCCTCGTTCGACTCTCGCACCTTGTCCGTCAGTTTCTCCTCCCTCTTCTTGGCAGCCTCCAACCGGCGTTCTGCTGCGTTTAGATCTTGTGTAATTTCCGAGTTATTCTCCTCTGACTTTTGTAGCTTCCTTTCTACTTCGTTCATGAGCTTCTGCATCTCCGATTTAACTTCCACGAGCTCTCCTCCGGCATTGCAGAGCCTTGCTGCAACTTTCTCCATCAAGTCGACAGCAAAATCGCCTCCCTTGCCCATCAATACCCTTATCTCCCCGTGTCCTTTGAGCTTTTCGAAATGCGCTGCTGCAAATGTTGACACAACATCCCGTATCGGATCATTAGAGCGTTTTTGAGTGTCGGCATCACAATCCGTAGAAGGGCAAGTTGGAAAATAGACATAGTCCAACATCTCAATAATATGGCGCAGCAACTTTGGGTCCTTATCAAGAAGACTTCCATCGATGGCTTTTAGTACTTCTTTAAGCCTCTCTAAAGCCATCACTCGAAGTGCCTCTATCCTTTTATGCTGCGCAAGGGTATAAACCTTAGGATGGGCCTTTAACATTTCCCCCAATTGATCTGGGTCCGACGGCACAACTCCATTCTTGGTCTCCTTCTCTTCTACTCCCTCTTTTGGTGGAGAAATCTCATAAGTCTCGCTATACAAAAAATCGACGAGTCTCGCAACCGTATTACCGTCCCAGTCCAAGAGTTCGATTTTCTCCTCAAGTTCGGCACCCGTGATAGCACTCGGCAGGAGCTGCCATTTCGCGAGCAGCTTGCTGTTCACAAAAAAGCTGATATCACGGGATTTGACCTCGACCGTTTTTGAGGAGAGGTAGCTGTAGCTGGGTTGTTAGCTGGAGTTATGTTCATTCTTCGTTCCGAGGAGATACTTACCTGGAAATATTCATAGGCATTATGGTATCGAAGTCTGTCTCTACCTCGCATTCCAAAAAATCCGGAGGGCGGGAGGGAGAAATGGGGAGTTTTTTTTTTTCCACGTTCCAATCGTGAGAGGACAGACAGCGCATAGTTAACCCTAACCCTTTATGCGGGTGTTGTACGGAGGTGTTTCAGGATGAGGCTCGAACCAGGATAATATCATGCTATTTACTGAGGTGGGCCTGCGGGGAGATGAATATGTAGGAAATGGAGAGATCTAGCAAAAGGAAAAAAAAAATGAGACAGAATCTATATGGGATATATACTTTACCAATGGCCGTATTAGAGTTACGGTGGTATCCAATCTAATATTGCGTATCATGTGATGTGATGACCTAATGTGCCTTGTCACCTAACCCTAGGGCAAAGGCATGTGTATGAGAGGGTCCTCGGAGTTGGGAGATAAGAAGGCTGGAACTGAGGTAAAAGGTGAGATAAAAAGAATTTTGATTGGTAGCTGGTAGTCTAGGCCCCGGTGTGAATAAAATATTATCGTGACTTGGACTGCCATGCCACATGTGGTGATAGGCATACCATGGCAAAATGCGCATGCTAGTACCCCACTGGACCACATATACAGTGTAGCGTCTTCTTGTCCGAAAGCCTTGTTTGTGATGAGAATGATCGATCGAACCATAAGATCATGAATTCCAGGATCCTCTGACTCATATATACTTGTTTCACAGCTCATGACAGCGTCCTGAACAGTACCAATTTGTAGCATGTATGGCCTATAATCATGACACTAGAGATCTCCTTTGATAAATGATTCGGTCTTCATGTCTAGCGTCTGTTTGAAAGTTTATGGAGTCGCTAGCCTGTATTGTGCGCTCTAAACCCTTCCATATGATAGCTATCCTGAGAAGAAAGAAAATTTGAACCGGTGGAGAACCTGACACCGGATGTGCACACCTACACAGATAATAAATTTCAGCGATAAACCAACACCGCAGCGGGTCCGTTGTTGAGGGATGTTTTAAGTATTAGAATTTATGATGCGAGTAAAATATAATTGAACGAGTACGTCCTCACACTTGTACGTAATTAACTCAGGCTCACTGTATGTTTGCGATATTTTTCCGGGACTATAGACTGTTGAGCGTACATGTGGTATATATCAACTGTTGTCCCATCTGTATATGAGCAACCAGCTTAAGCCAGGAATATGACTTTCACTCATTTTTCAACAGAATGAAAGAGACCAGCAGCCAGCGGCGACTCAGTTGAAGTATATTGCTATAAATAGGTTCCGCCCAAACAAGGCACGACTATTTCATACTTTTAGCTGTCAGTTTGATTCCTTTGCAAATTTGATGGAATCCTGAAACGTTCTGTTGGTGACAATGAGGAGGAGCACGAACCGCTTACATACAGTATCAGAAATGGGGGTAAATCTGATACCGCATCAGTACGGTATTGTGAGAATGTGCCGCTTTATCTCCGTATTTCAACGAAGTATACGGCAGTGGTACGGCAGTGGTACGGCAGTGGTACGGCATTGCCAATGACTGCGGTAGTCGTTTTATCCATGTTTCTGTCACTGTATATCTATGTGTTCGAATTCATGATAATCACAGTAGCTCGATTTTCAACACCAACGACGGGTATGGAATCTCAGACTCAGCTTGAACTGCTGGATTACAATCAGTACAGCTTAGAAACCGGATATATAAATGATTCAAAAGTGAATACATTCACTTTGTAGATCGATAGCTGGCCGAGAATTGGAACAGGACTGATTAATTCACACTGCTTTGTCCTTAACTACACTTATCGTTTTGTGTCCTCGACTAGCTGCGTGAACGTGGCGCAGGAGACGAGAATATGCCAGAGAGCGGTCTTTAATTTAGCTCACTCTGTCTTGGTAATCCCGGTCTTGGCAAACTTCATATCCAAGGTATGGGGGGTTTGCTTTAAAGTATTCCCGCCTTGTGGGCCGTGTGGGCTTTCCGAGCCTCTCCGGTCTCGAGGTGTTGTCCCAAAGCAAAGTTGGAAAGTCGCTCGGCGAGTCATACACGTATAGACTACACGCGTACGGACGGCACTGTTGCCTCTGGCCCAATCGCCTACATACCCGGCTTAATTGCATACTTGTACTGGTACTAGCTACATACGCGCGTGACTACAAGTACACCTGTCCTTAACTGCAGCTGGTGTTCCCTATAGAGCTTGTGTTTCCTGTATATTGGCGTGCGAACTCTACTTCTTCTATTTACCCCTTGGAATTATATTCTATAGTTATAAATTAAACCCCTGCCCATCTGCGCGCCCGTTGGCACCGATATACTTCATTTATATTGACTGCTGCCAATATTATGGCCAGCCCGCCTCCCGAACTCCGCCCTTTGGTCCCCAACCGTACATGTACAGCTACAAGATTATATCTCTTGCTAGTCCTCTCCCATCAACAAGGAACATCTATATGGCAGACTGAGATCTCAGCCATATTTCCTGTAGTCACGTGACAGAATGACTTCAGCGAGTGATACTTCATGACTGATGCACCACAACTGATCGATTGATTATATCATTTCTCGTATGCAACCCGAAGGTCATGACGAGACTAACCAATACAAAATGAAGATATAAAAACAAATTAAACCGATGCACCATGAAAGTAAGCCGGACCATCTGAAAAGAACGCATTGGTGATACCGGTTCTCGTTGCTAACGCCTTAGTTCTGCCTCTTCTTATATTTAGTCTTCCTTAAAGTTAGTTTACCTCTCGCCCCACCCGATGTCCGAACTTTTCACACTAGTAGTATGTATTAGCTTCACCAATCTCCATATTAATCTACTCATTATTGTTACTTTCAATCCCAGGCTTGCAGTTTGTAAGAATTCTTTTATTGAATAGGAACGAACATATAAGGTAGGCTAGGATAACTGCGTGATGGAGCTCTACGCAATATTATCACCACCGCGCCACTAAGGCTGGGGAAATACACGGTCCAATCAGTTGCAACTTCCTCGCCATCTTGACAAGTAACCATAGAAGAAAAAAACAAATATCAGAGCTGGAACGCACCTGGCCGATCCACCGATAAAAATATTCTATCCAAGTGCTATCCCTCTTTGGACGAATACCAGAGTGGCGAAATTCGTCAATGTCTGGTGCGTATGCTAGATCGACTACATGTAGTACTTACTCTTATTGTTCATTGCGCTGGAAGTGTTCACCAGTACAGTCGAATCGCCCTATAAATGTCCAAAAGTGGTGGAAAGTCATATCCTTATAGGGCGTATCTACTATCTATAGCTGGGTGACAAAAGCAACCGTGATTTTACATTGCAGCCAGATTTTGTATGGGAATGCGTCTTGAAACAAGTATAACTCCACAACCATAATAGATATGAAATAAAAGATTATTTAATTAGAAATCCTTAGATTGATAGAACCTATCCCTTGGGTATAAATCTCGAGAACCGATTTTGGGAGTTGGTCGATTTGGGCAATTTTTGCTGGTTGCTACGCAAAATCACGGTTACTTTTGTCACCTGGCAATACTATAAAAGAATATGTACCGAAAAAGTTTCGTTAAAATCTAACCCTGCACCTGAATGGCGCCCTCACCATTGAATGGAATACAGCAGGCATCTCATAGCTATGAGACGGAGTAACCTTGGCTCATAAAATCACTTTATCTCTCTAGATCTTATCTGCAATCGATGACGGGAGAGAGATCTTTAGAATCTTCTCTGACAGCTACTGTACGAGCAACAGGCCGGTAGCATAGGGGATAATGCGCTTCCATCGGGTAGCCGTAGGAACAATTGCCGGAAGAGATGGGGTTCGATCCCCCCCGGCGCTGTTGAATAATTTCTTCTAAGAAATAGTTTTTGATTTTTTTGCTGCATACGAGGGATGTAGATAGGTAAAGCAAGAGATCTAGAAGTATTAATTGCAATAAATTACATATAGTAATTTCCTTCTTGCTGTATATAATTTCTTATTCCGATAGTGAAGTATTCTCGTATTATAAAAAGAAAAATTTCGCTAAACTGGCCCAACGCTACATCTGGCCCTGTTCAATATTGGGGGCCGAGAGCTAGAGGGAGACCAAATTATAAGCGAGAGGCTAAGATAATCAAGCTGGCAATAAATTTTGAAAAATGAATTTACAAAAAGTGATGCTGTGGCCATATACCCTCCACGGGGGTATGGGCCCAACTAGCATGAGCTCCATTTCCCGCTACCAATACATGTATACATAAAAGGTTCCGCTAAAACCTAACCTTTATCTGGCGCTCTTACCATTGAATGAAACTTATACGCCGCCCACCTAAAGCACACGTTGAAACGGAGTGACCTTGGCTCATAGCCCTCTTTATCTATCTAGATCTTATCTGCAATCAATGGCTTTACAATCCGCTCCAGCAACCAGTTATAACCAACAGTTCCGCCCAATCGGATATCGATAGGACGTCCGCCAGAGGAGGTGTGGTTCGGTTACCTCTGAGGACTGTTGCATTTCTGTTTAGAAATTTTTTTTTTTTTTTTTTTTTTTGCTGCGGCGATGTATTTTTTTAGGTAGATAAAGCAAGAGAGCGAGACATGTTAATTGCAATGAATTATATTAAATATAGTAAAGTACATGTACTTTTTGTACTCTAGTGGTATAGAGTGCTCGTCCACACCGTGTGGTATCAGAAGGTTCTGGGTTCCATCCAGGGCCGGGTGGGAGCAGTACATACATGTAACTAGGATAAGAGAAACAAAACCCTGTGGCAAATTTCCGACCACTTTGAGTTGATTTGCAGGCGGGGTGTCTTGTATTGTGCATGCGAGTGAGATTCTATGATTGGAATGCTACTAATTGATAGGTAATTAATTGTGATTGGAATACCAAGGCCCGCCTAGATTTCTTAGTCATAACACAAAATGCTAAACCAAACACCAACCTAAATATAAACAGATTAACTAGGTATCGGGTGCGCTTTGCTGGGAGTGGTGGGCGCTGTGCAAGGGCGCAAGGGCGCAAGGGCGCGGTGGCGACCGAATATAGTAGAATATTCTGGAGTGGTGTGGGGAGGGTTAGGGGTTGATGGGAGCGAGGATATATTAAAGGGTGCGACCGCCCACTTTCTTTCAAGATTAACTTGCACCCCGACCGTGAAAGGTGAGTGTTGTAGGTATTACATAAGCTGACAGGGGTAGAGGGAGAAAAAAGGGCGTATATACGCCCTTTTTTCTCCCTCTACCCCTGTCAGCTTATGTAATCGCTTATGTAATTGCTTAGTAATGCTAATCAAATAAGTTAAAACCGTATTTCGATAGCAAAACCGTATTTTCGATACCAAAACCGTATTTCCGATACAAAAACCGTATTTCCGACACCAAAACCGTATTCCCGATACCAAAACCGTATTCCCGATACCAAAACCGTATTTTCAATAACGGAAAAAAATTTACGAAAAATAAAAAAAAATTTAATTAGTTATGGTATTATTTCTATAATTCTTTGTTTTAATTTTTATAACTAACTTTTATTATAGACATTTCAACCTCATTACGGGAGTCTTATGAATAATCAAATTAAGTTCCGGCTTAATGAACCGATTCTTCATAAGGCTGGTACGAAGCTTTCCGTCACTCAATTGCAAGAGATTAAGGCAAAGATGTCTCAATGCACTTTCAATCGCGACGATTACCCTGATCTTCACGTTGCAGTCAGTGGTCAACCTCATTATCGTCAGTTACTCGATGAGAACAACCAAGTTATCGGTGAATGGTTTAAGTTTATGTATCTTGACCAAAGCGATATCGGCAAATTCAATGATCCTGAAATTCTCCGTCTTCATCAAAATCTTGCTGAACACGTACGTGGCAAATTCGATTACGCGTTGCAGAAATGGGAGTCAGGTTTCCAGAAATTCGATCATCATATGACCGGTAACCGTGATGGTCCGAATACCGCCTATACGACCGGAATTGCTCTTCAAGGTTCTTACGCGGCGGCCCCTGCGGTACATTCAACTTGGGAGAAAACTAAAGATTCGGAATATATGCAATGGTTGGCCAAATTCCATTGTATCCTCGGCGATCTTGGTGGACGTGTCATGTCAACTGTTATGGACGACGTTTATAATCAATTCACTAAGGAAAGACATGAACGTTACAATCCACCATTTTTTGGGCCATCTACTGGTTCACAAACCTATTTCACTTCATCGCAAATCAACCGTAGTACCAACACGATGAGATTGCAAGGTACAGCTGCTGGTGTTCATTGTGATTCTACGGACGATGAACTTTCCTTTTCGCTTGCACTTAACGTGTCAGTCATCAAAGATTCAACTTCGCTTGGTTACTTCTGGTTCCCTGATTTCGATACATTGATTCCCGTCAAACCAATGTCGATGATTATTTTTCAGGGTATCGAAGAACACACCGGAATGCCGATGGTTCTAGATAACAACGATTCCTCATCTCTCCCTTGCGGATATACTGAAGATACCCGTTTCAACATTATCTGTTATCCTAAAGGACCGACAATGAAGAATACTACTTATCGGAATTACGGTAGTTTTGTCAATTCTGCACCGGAACGGCCTAACCTAATGGCTGATGCCCTTCCTAGTTTTGGTGGAAAGGAAAACTATGATACTTGGAGAGCTAGAGAGATTTTAAGAGTTAATATTCCGAATATCAAGAATATTTTTGGAAGACACATTGCAATCAATATTGACGCTGAAGCTCAATATAATTCGATTTCTTTTCCGGATAATGATTCGCAGTATACACTCACTCCCTATTCCGTTTCTCCAAACAATTCCGTCGAATTGGAAAATCTTACACCACCGGAATCACAAGCGGTAATCGCTAAACAGCTTACCCCATATCAAACTATTAATATCAATGATATTTTTGATAATACTTTGTTTGATACCTTTATCGACAAGCTCCGTCAGAAAATCAACTTTGTACGTCATACGCCTTTCAAATCATCCATCACCGAATCAAATTCGAACGCGATAACATCATTGATAACTAATTCCAATATTGAAAATCCGATTTATGAGAGTTTGATTGATATTGCGGAAGATGAAAACGATATCGATGATATTTCTGATATTCAAACCTTTGAATATAATTCAGAAAAGAATCAAAATCTTTTCGATCATATCGGTGTCGACAATGATAACGATAATGAACCTCTAGTACGTACGATTGATGATATCAATTCCTTCCAACTATTTGAATTAGGAGTTATCGAGAACCATATTGCGACGCTCAAGGGAACATCATTAATGACGAAGAATCAACATACGTTCTCAATGCGCGAAGAATTAAAAGATCAAATCCCGTTCCTTCCACCTGTTGATCAAACCGAAATACAAAATGTATCTCGTTTCATTCCTGATTTCTCAACTACATATTCCCGTATTTTGGGAACGCTCTCAAAAAAATCAAGTCAGCTAGATCCTCTTAAAGGTGGTTTGTTGGCAGCTCAAGGCAAATTAGCATTCGAACATATGGAAATGTTAGAACATGATTTTTTTGATCTGTTCAACCCGACATCAAATATCATTCTTCCGCCAAACAGCATTGCCTATCGTTTACGGAAAAAAATTGATGAATTAGTAGATCCCTTAAATGGATCGAATGAACCTGGCCTAAAGCTTTTCTTTTCAGCAGAGGAGATTTTAGGTGATAAACATCATAGCGGTTGGCATCTTGATGTTAATCTCGAACCTGATACACGGCATACTTCTTCACCTGCATTAAAAGCGAAAGCTTTCCGCAATGTACTTTGGGGCATGACAGTTTTTTATCCTGTACATGCATTTATCGGATCATTCAAAAGAACTCGTTTGTCTGATATTACTGATGTTACGTTACCATTGGTAACTAATCGTCACTATCACTACCGACATATTTTTGGGAGAATTGAATTTCTCAAAAGAATTTGCAATGCATTATCACAAATTGGTATATTTTTTTTTCATATTTTAAATATTAATTTCATACTAAATGTCAACAGATAACGACGAAAAATCGACTCCGGAATTATATTTGTTTGTACCACAAGTATATGACTTTGCATTTCGATACGATGTTAGTAATAAGTTATCGAGCCAAACTATGGATAATATTGTATCCATAATTACCGAGGAGGAAAGTATTAGGCCAGCAATTACCGCTATAAATCAGATTGCCAAAATTCTTTCCGAACATTTTGACATTGATCAATTATTACAACGACGTGGCACCAAAACCTTTAATTCTTTTCTTGGTACCAATACACGTAAGTTAAAAATATTATCGATAAGTTGTACATTTATACTAAATTTTTGATAGAACAAAATCGGGCTGCTCAACGTTCAACAATCTTACATGTCGGAAATTCTAACAAACGTAAACGGTTTGAAAATCCTAAATCGAGAAATGTTAAGCGATCTAAAATCGAACGCATCAGACCATTTCAACAACCATTCGAACTTAACGACCTTGATCTTGATCGATTGAATGAAAGCCTTGAACCAATTATTGGTAATCAGGCAGCGATTGACGGAGCGTGTTCTCTTCTGAAATGTTTTTATTCAGTACTCAAAATCAACGAAATCTGTATTGAGATTCTGAATCACCCATCGCCGATACAATATTTTGTAACGAAAACCTCAAATATTACAAATTCGACAACTTTGAGATATGTTCGTGCAGCATGTGGAAAGGACGTCGATAAGGATAAGCTTTTATATGCCAGAACTCAAGGTCCAAGCTTTAAAAGTTTGATGAAAAGCTTATCTGTCAATAATTTCAATCCTGATGGCTCACCGATACTTCCGGAATTTGGTGATATCAACAACTTGACGACTTTAGTTCGAAAGTGTCTTGTTTCCAGAACGGCTTGGGGATTTCCATCCTTGATTGAACTCTACAGTGATTGTGAAAATTCTGAAGATTTTCTTACTGCTCAAACGACTTGGAAAGATCAGCAAAGAGAATTGAATCCAAATACCGAACCAAGCTTTCTGATGCTTCGAGTCTACGGACAGTTGAGTATGAAGGCAACTCAAGTTGATCAGGTACTCACATCACTTTCCCGAAAGTCGAACAGTCTTGCAACTTTTATTCATGGCTATATTTCTCGGCAAGAACAACCGACTTTCAAAAGTGTAATGGATTTGATTGTATCATGGAAAATCTCTTACTTTGCGTCAGGTGGTTTATTGCCTTGGATGGTTACAGGAGATTTGTTTGAGATTGGTATTTGTCAACCACCGACAATCAACGATTTGGCGAATAAAATATTACATGCTGTATCGGAGGGACCTCGCGGTGGTCTCAAAATGGCGTATGTACAACTACCGACTGCTCGTGCAGAATATCCTGAAGATTCCAGAGAACTCGTACCGATATTGGACAGTGTTCTCAATGCGATGAAAGAGAATTGGTCAGATCTTTGGAGGAACATCAGCGGCCATCGACGAGAATTGACATTTTTAGACTTTGAACATATTTTATGCAAAGTTTCAAGAATGAATCAATTTATTTCTAATAATTAGTTTAGATTTTATTTTCTATTCGTTATGTTTTTCAAGTTACTAAATTGTTATTTTCTATCCGTTATTGTTTTCAAGTTCCTAATTATCGTTTTCTATTTTATTTTATCGATACAACGTTCATTTCTTAAGTATATGATCTATTTCAATCATTCAATATTTGTTTTCATTTGTTTTATATACGCTTATTTCTTATGTTTTTCAATGATTTTAACATTTCTTAAATTTGTCGGTTGTGTTTAATGATAAAATAAATAAAATTGTTTTTGTTTTATCCCCGTCCTTAATCAAGGCTAACGATATACTCAACGACTTATATTAAGCTAATATTTTGGAATATCGATTAACTTAATACTGACTGACAAGATACACGAATAAGTAACCGGATGCAAAATAAGTTCCGGGATTGCCGAATCAAAACAAGGAAGTAAAATTAGTTATGAAATTTTACAAGGAATTATGGAAATGTTTTGCAAATAATTTGATAACCTGACTGCAGATCAACCACTAAGAAGCAACGAATATCGAAAATTTGAAATTCTAGTTGCAGGTATTCGTCCGATTTTGATATATCAAAAAGTTTTAAAAAAAAAAAAAACTGACTAACAGGATGCTCGAATAAGTTCCAGGATGCAAAATAAGTTCCAGGATGCAAAATAAGTTCCAGGATGTCCGTATATACTACAGGATGCAAAATTAGTTCCAGAATTTAACGCGGAGTTATATGCATGACCGGAGCACACCAGTTCACAACCTGACTGCAGATCAATCCCTAACAGGCAATGAATACCGAGAATTTGATATTCCAATCTCAGGTAATCGCCCGATCTTAATACGTCACAATTTCTAAAAAAAAAAGACTAAATTGACACACAGGATGCACGAATAGGTTCTGGGATGCAATATAAGTTCCAGGATGCACGAATGGACTGCGGGATGGAAAATTCGTCCCAAGACTTAACGTGGAGTTATATGCATGGTCGGAGCACACCAGTTCACAACCGGACTGCAGATCAATCCCTAACAGGCAATGAATACCGAGAATTTGATATTCCAATCTCAGGTAATCGCCCGATCTTAATACGTCACAATTTCTAAAATAAGAAGACTAAATTGACACACAGGATGCACGAATAGGTTCTGGGATGCAATATAAGTTCCAGGATGCACGAATGGACTGTGGGATGGAAAATTCATCCCAAGACTTAACGCGGAGTTATATGCATAATCGGAGCACACCAGTTCACAACCGGACTGCAGATCAATCCCTAACAGGCAGTGAATACCGAGAATTTTATATTCTAGTCTCAGGTAATCGCCCGATGTTAATACGTCACAATTTTTAAAAAAAAAAGACTAAATTGACACACAGGATGCACGGATAGGTTCTGGGATGCAATATAAGTTCCAGGATGCACGAATAAACTGCGGGATAGAAAATTCGTCCCAAGACTTAACGCGGAGTTATATGCATGATCGGAGCACACCAGTTCACAACCGGACTGCAGATCAATCCCTAACATGCAGTGAATACCGAGAATTTTATATTCTAGTCTCAGGTAATCGCCCGATTTTCATATATAACAAATTTTTAAAAAAAAGACAAAACTGACTCACAGCATGCAAGAATAGGTTCTAGGATGCAATATAAGTTCCAGGATGCACGAATAAGATACAGGATGCAAAAAAATTTAAATGTTCCCTAAAACCTTCTATAATACGGTATATTATAATAGTTTATATATCGCATTTCATGATTTTAATATATATATACCTATTGAGTCAGTACTGTTTGCTAAATCACAAGATATTGAAGCGAATTTTGAATTTTTCATATTCAAAGATGTCAAACCATAATGAACGATCATCATCCCGCAAAGTTAATAATACAAACAATCGAACTTATAATATACAACATCCTCCAATATTTGCGAACCCTCCCTTGACGGAAAAAACTGATGAAGATTTAGAAGATACTGCAAGCGATCAGAGTTCTGAATTCGAACCACCAATTCCACCCAGAGTCAAAGAAAAACGTACATCAGAAAGTAGTCGACATCGATCGAACATTTCTACCATAAAATCAAAACACAAATCAACAGAAAATCAAACTTCCACTTCTAAATCAAAACCTACAGACTCGGATCACAAAAGACTTTCTTCATTATCTGATCGGTTAAATGCTCTTGATAATCATACTACACGAAAACGTTCATCGCATCAAAAATCAGATAATTATCAAGAATTTTCTTCATCCTCTATCGCAACGAGTAAGGTATTTTAATTCAATATCTATTATTGAAACTCAAAATTGATGTTTATTTTAGGATATTATTCGAGCCACCGATAATGTTCCTACAATTATATCGTCAAGGAGATCTACAACATTTAGTCCAATTTTAGGAGTCAGGCAGGATTTTTCAATAAACCCTGTTCCGGAAGAATTGCTGGAAAAAAATTCTGTCAATATTGTAGCAAACGGTTCAATGGAAAAAAATCAGGCGGTGGAAACCGAATATGAACCAAGCGAAGCAACAACAGAAATGTCGGTTAAACAAAAACGGAAAGCCAAAGATCAATCTCCAGAGATCCAACGTTTGCTTGAAATATGCGGAGATTGGATTGAAACCAACACAATACTTATGGACCCGTTTCCATATCCTGACAGATTGAATCTTATGATTACAAAGTTTTGGAATGAGACATTGGCAAGTGAAGTTATTAAAGTTCCGATGAACACTGTTCTTAATCTAATAGTAAGTAACAATTATATGAATTCAGTTTGGTAGTATTAATAAGTTTATAGTTACGGAATACACATTCAAATGTGAAATCTCATCTTCTTGATAAAACCAAAAAGCTTTTTGCAAAAGGTCTTCTGTATTCGTTTGCAAATTATGATTCGATATCAGAAAAATCAGAAAGAATTCTATATTTGTTGGAGAACGACAGATTTATAACCGATGCAGAAAATTACGAGGTTTGGAATCTGATTATCTTAAATTATTATTAAAGATATATTAATATAAATAGACCGCTAGATGTCACTTCTGGGCACCTGAAATAGTATCGGTCATTCACGATAACTATTTTTCAGGAATAAAGACTAAAGGTGTTAAAGACTCGGAGTTTCTTGAGAAAATAACACCGATTTTTATCTTTTTAGTAACGACAGCAATTTGGCACACATTGATAGCGTGGAAGACTGGCGTATATATCAAACCGAAAAATTTCACATGTTCTAATCCAGATGTTATAAGTAAAAACTCTTACTGTTATAAGTTTTGAATTTCATTTACTAACAATTATAATCAAAAGATACATTTTTACGAATGAAGAATACTTGGTTTCGTAGAAGTATAGCAAATCAAAACGGATTGCTCGAAATGATACGTGATTCAATCAAAGATAAAGTAAGTAGAAATCTTTCAATATTGAAAGTAACTAACTTATTAATTTATAGATTGAATCGATACGAAATAATCAAAATGAAGTTAGTATACAAGGCTTCAGCGAAGATGATGACTTGTTGGCTCAAGCATTGTTAAACCGAAAACGTGCACGAATTACACAAAATCAAGTATAGTTCAAAATATTTGTTTTCTATTTCTTCATACTTTTGATTTTCTTTACCGTTTTTGTGTATTTTTGTTTTGTTTTACAATTTGTATTTGGGTATCTCCTAACCTTTTGAAACACTTTTTGTTTTTAAGAATTAACGAAATTACAGAATTACGAGCGTTAAATTCAAATTATTTCAAACCAATACTATTTGCTCCAGCCTTTTATTCTCATTAACAGCTTCCAAATCAACTTTCACTGCTTTCGGATCAAACGAAATAATTTCAACATCCTCTAATCTTTTTGCTCGACTTAACGCTGTATACGCTTGACCATTGGAAAAAATCGTTTCATCGAAATTGACGCAAATATGATTTAAAGACAATCCTTGTGTTTTGTGTACTGTAAGGGCGAAGGCATTTTGAATCGGCAGTTGGGTCCGAGTATATCTGATTCCATTGCTCCGAAAATACGATGTTTCGGGTTTGACCTCTACCATCTATTTCAAATTAGAACTCGAGTATTGTTTGCTTTATGGATATGGAGATAAATACTTACCCTAATTCCGTCAGAGGTCGGGAATGCAATGTTCGGGTATCCATCTTCCATTAAAGATACAATAACACCGCATGTACCGTTAGATATACCCAGCGATATCATAGTGTTATTCAAAAACATCACTTTAGCACCACTTACACAAACAACTTTCGAAGGTAAATTGGTGCCGGTTTTAAATGTTCGTGAGTTTTCCATCGAGTCCAAAACCTGTCCTTCTTCCCGATCAATTGCGATATGAGTTTTACTTTCTGTTATTGGTAGAGTATCCAAAAATAAATCGTTGATTTGGTTTGCTGTTTTGCGAAAAGATACGGGAAATGTTGTCAAATATGTATTGCGGTTGATATTGTAAGATTCAACTTTCTTTTGTAATATTTGGGAACTTTCGACAGAAATTTTTCCGAACCTTAAATCGTTTAAAAGGTTGAAAAATTTCAGATCGCTTTGCTGACGCATTGCTTCCTTTAGGAAAATTGGAATGAACAAACGCCATATGGAGGAATAAAAAACTTTGTGACCAGATACAGGTGATAGCTGGAGGAGATCTCCCAAACAAATAACATGTATGTTTCCAAATGGTTTAACTGAATCATGAATACGTGCAAACAATCCGGAGACAAAATCAAAAAGTTCGGAACTGACCATTGATACTTCATCAATAATTATAATTTGAATTTGTCTTAACTGATTTAGCCTTTCGGGTAGTTGTGGAATATTTGAACAAAAGTTCGAACTGTTTTCGCCTCCTCCGATGTTCAAAGCGGAATGTATTGTTTGTCCCGATATATTATTCGCTGCAATTCCGGTAGAAGCGAGTTTTAAATATTGAAACCGACGAGTTTTAAACCAATTTTCCAAACAATTCAGAAGAAATGACTTTCCAGTACCAGCAGATCCCGTTACAAAATATTTGAGAGAATATCCACCAGCTTGGTACGTGTCAAATGATTGCACAATCTGATTATATGCTCTATATTGATCGCCATTTAATCGAAATACCAAATCTGATCCTGAAATGGAAGGTGCTAAATTTTGCATCTCGCAGAGTTGATTTCGAACAATTTCCCTGATCGAACATTCAGCAATATTTGTGACTGCTTGAACCAATTCCTCATATATATTTGAAAAGTATAAATGAGAATCCCGCGATGCTTGCATATATGATAACTGTAGCTGACGATATATATCCGGATATATCGTGAGTACATGATCTCGGTATGTTGAGAAACCACTCAAAACCTCCTCGTCAGATCTCCAATGCTGTATTTCAAGCAATTTATTGAAGAAAAAGCTTTCGCCATCTGATAATCTTCGAAAACATGTCCGTATCAAAACAGCCTATAAAGGAGATAAGATGTTAACTGAGAAAATATTTCGAATAGAGTTTAATAAAAACGGACCTTCTTCCTTTCATATACGTAATTGCCGTATCCATCTAAATTACAATGAGAGGAGTTCGAACGATTACGACGTTGAATCTTATATAATGAATGGTATTTGAAATAAGTGAGATATTCAAATTCTTCAGATTGAGGGCGTTTATAATATTTTTCAATCGCATCGGCATAGAATATATCCTCCGAATCTGGATTCGATACCAATAACCAAGATGGCTTTACCACCGCTGCTCTATCGGATGGAATTGAAGTTGGTAGGTATAAAGTTGAACTTGACATCTGAAAAATTGGAAAACTTAATAACAACACCATGTTTTCCATCGAACCCATTCTACGAGCTAGTATATGATCACTGATTGTCTTTGTACTGTTCGGAGTAACAATTGATTTAGGTTCCGATTTCGTAACATATTTGGTGATATATTTTGCTAGCCCGCCGTTGGTGCAATATTGTACATTGCAATGTGCTTTCCATAATAATAACAAACGTGGACTATATGGAACAACAAATCGATCAGCCTCTTTTAATCGTCGATACGTGTATCGAATTTCATTTGGCTTCCGAAAAGTATACATCGATATATCGGCTGGAAAACCCTTTCGACAAATTTCATTCATATTGGAATCTCCTTTACCACAGAGGTTGACTGAACAACGATGAATCTGATTCTCTGTAACCAATCGATAAAGCTCCGGTTCTTTCTCTGGATCTGGAATATCCGCTCTTATGAAGTTGTCCTCAATCAATTGTTCTTGATTCTTTTCACACCATAAAAGTGAATGAGTATGTATTGCCCCTCTCAATTGAAATTCATGTCTCTCAACAATTTCCTTTAATTGTCCGAATCCTGAAACTGATACACTCTTGAAATAGGAAGATTTTAGCCAATGCCACCGTTCGTAATAATACTGAACTGCATCCCATGGTCGATTCGATGGAAGTATATCCTGGTTACCCGTTCTCGATAGAATTTTGATATATTCAGGCCAACGCTCAGAAAATGTCGTTGTTACAAAAATAGTTGGAATCCCAAACGTTTGTAGCATACAACGGACATTGCTTTCTGCATTTAAAAAAAATGTATCGCCTGTTCGAATAAATCGTGGAATTGAAGTTGTGAGTTGTTCATTAATAATCATCCATGGTCCATACTGACTTTGTTGAAGTATCTCTGCCGCGGTTTGACGATGATGTTCGGTACGTTTCTTTTGATTCTTCATTATTCGGCAATTATTTTGAAAAATACGTATTGCTTCAATTTCCATATAAATCCATGAACTCCAATAATGGTCATCTCTATAATATGGAACCACCGAATTCAATTTGATTTTGGCGTCTACAAGCATCGTTTGTTTGAATGGCACATTGTAGTTTGATTGACGTACGTATTGACCTCTTCCCCATGGATAAAGAACTGGAAAGAGCAACGGTTCAATTATTGGATCTGATCGATTAATTTGAAGTCTTTCATTGCCGATCGCTGTTTCGGTGGGAACTGAACCAACTGGTAAACGATAATACCTATAATCCTCATTCGTAGTGCTAACTGGATAATCATAAGGATTTAAAACAATATCAGGTCGATTCCACGGCATTTGCTGTTGAGTACTAAAAACATCTCCAGAAAAAACGGTAACTGTTGGAAACACATCGAGTCCTAATTCTCTTCTGACATCATATCTTTGAAATAAAGGATTATGTTCCAACAACCATCGCTTTGCTCGATTTAGCAATTCCATATTATGACCTTCATCAAAATGATTTTTTGAACTCTCGAGATAAGCTCCAATACATCCAGTATATAACGCGATTGCTCTCCGGTTTCGAGTCAAATTCATTTTGCCGGTAAGTGTACGATATGTTGAATACGGATTATGACTTTGATTGTAACTTTGAGTTCGTCCAAGGTTTGTCTGCAAACTGACTGGTGATAAAAATATACGAGATCGTTGTGGTAGTTCAATTAATTCCGCTGGCCATGGTCCCGAATTAGGTGGAGAACGGGGTTTAACATTACAGGAGTAACATACTGCAATGAACTCGATGCCGTTTCTCTCCTTTACGATAACTTTGTATCCAAAATTGGAAGTTAATGGATACTCCGTACCAACTGATCGTTTAATCCATTTGATACTTCTTTGAAGTAATAGAACCCCACAATACGAACACGGAGTTTCGGGAAATGATTTATCGTATTTCGAACGAAATCGCTCCATCAAGTTGCTAAAAAGACGATCAGGAACAAATATTGGGGCGATGATTTCTGAAGATATCGCTTTCGATAAAACAGGTATAGGTTTTTCGTTTGTTCCAAAATTATCCTGATTTGAAATTGAACGATTAATTTGGTTTTGATTTCGTATATAAGGATATGTTGAAAAGAGTCCTCGATTCAATTCTAGAAGCTCGTCTGATGGAACAAATAATCCATTTCCATTATTTGAATTGGAAGTTTTATCCTCCGATGTTGGAATTTGAGGAATGTATGTACGAAAACGAATCATCGGTTGGAAACAAGTATCAGGTACAGGAGTCACTGATGATATAGAAATGTCAGTATTTCTGGGCAGTAGTACTTGTTGAGGATTATTCCTAATACTATAAAGAACATAATAGATAAAATAAATCAAATCAACAAATTAAGAAAAAATAAGAAATTGGCAAAATGAAAAAATCGAGATCAGCCACATAAATCAGTCATAAAAATAATTAAAAAAAAAATTAATTTCCGGCTTTTCCTTTCCCTTTACTGCGACTAGGTATTCTTCCCGAGCTTCTATAACGTCCAACAGCTTTTTCCATAGCAACAGGCTGAACAAACTCGGTTCTCTGTTCCTGAAATGATTCATCGGGTATTTCAGAAAGTGGAGATACACTTCGAGATTTGATCTTATCAATAATTTGAAATTGATCCCGGTCATTGACTGTTGGAGACTCAAACGAAGGAGTCTCATCTGGAAGAGATGAAAGATCGATCGTTTCGATATTGCGAGGATTGATTTGAGTACCTAAAGGAGATTCATTGATGAATGAACTTTTTGAAATTGGTTTTCTGAATTTGCTGGAACTTGGAGTATTTGGAGATGTTTCTGCTGGTATTGATGATAAACGATTATCAAACAATTGTGTAGGATTTGAATCTACATCGATTGATCGACTTGGATTTGGAATCGAATACCCTTTTGAATTAGGAGGAGTAGACGGATCAAACAATTTAGTGTTTTCAGTTCCGGAACAACTCGGTAGAGGTGGTGGGGTTTCCTTTTCAATTTTAATACGAGGCTGCTTCGCTGGACTCTGTGAGGCTGATGAATTGATTGGACCTAAAATTGGTTTCCGTTTTGATTTCGGCGTTTGGAATAGACTCGCTTTCTCATCTTTGGGTATGAGATTATGAACAAAATTGATGAGCAATACATGTCCGTATGCTGATATAAGTTAGAAAATAATCGTGTATAAAACAACAGATAAAGTTTACAAACCTCGATCACCTTCACATTCATATTGATATTTGAATACTATGTCTAAAACCTTACCAGAGTTTAAGTAAGGTGAAAGCTTCGAAAACAATGGTGATTTTGTATCGATTAAAAATGTCAAAAGACACTATATATTGGTTTATATTTTTTGATTAATTTAGAATCCCAAACAAAAACCAAAACCAAAATTGGATTCAATGCTTACAGGTATATCGGTACGTGTTTCAACATCATATTGGTACATCTGTCCATCAAAGTATTTTAATCCATTCGAATCATTGATATGAGTTAGATCTGTCATCATTGTAACAGTTGAAGTCAAATATGGATCATTCGGAATTGTATCATCATTCGATACAGTTTTGAAGAGTTCCAAATTCCGTATCAACGTATACTAAAAAACAAAATTGTCAGATATATGTTTTAATAACATTACACATACCAGAAATTCATTAATTTATGGAATTAATTTGATTGAAAAACCTACCTTCGGTGTTTTCCCAATAGCCAATATAACTGTTCCGTTGAATAGGTAGAATCGATCAGAATATAGGGAGGATTCAAGTGATTGAAAGAACTTGATATCGATATGTCTTCGAGTCCCATCCATATCCTCATGGGAAACAGTTGCACATTTATAACCTCCAACTCCACTTACAGCAATAACGAGGCCAACAAATGTAAAGTATATAGGCATGATTCTTTCAAGATCAATTTAAAAAGAAACAAATTAGATAAACGTTGAAATTCATTGACTTACCTTAACAGTTCGAATAATCGTAGTGAGCAGGCTGACTAGGGGATAGGTACTGTTTTAAACCTTTGAAACTTGAATATAAATAGTTAGGCGACTAACCCACCTTGTACTAAAAATGGTAATACTTTCGATCGTGAGAGTTGCTTCTATGACGTATATCACTGTTGTCAACAGGGTTGTAGATATTTTCAGCTGCTAAGATTCATATTCCAAAATTTCTGGTTTTTGTTTCTATGACGTATATCGCTGTCATCAACAGGGTTGTAGATATTTCAGCTGCTAAATTCATCTCACAAAATTTCTTGTTTCTTATTTCCTCGTTAAAATATTCCTAAAACTACTATATAATTAATAAAATATCATAACAAACTATTTCAATTCGTTCATTTTAACTGTAAACATCAACTTGCCTGCCTGCCTGTTTGCCTGCCTGCCTGCCCGCTTGCCTGACTGCACGAATGTTTGCCCAAATGCCCAACTGCCTGCCTCCACACCTGCCTAGCTCCACGTCTGGCTGTCTGCCCGTCTGACTACCTGCCCGCCCCGCTGGCTGCCTACCTACCTACCTTCGATCAATTTAGTCGTTGATTTGGTGTCCAATTTGGGCGTCAATTTAGACGTCAATTGGGCGTCGATTTGGGCATCGATTTGGGCATCGATTTGGGCGTCAATTGGGTGTCGATTGGGTGTCAATACGGGCGTCAAACTACAAATGTAGGTATATACGTATCCAGGCGACAAGGTAGGTAAAAGGTAAGCGCCGAGGCAGGTAGAAGGTAGGTATCAAGGTAAAAGGTGAAGTAGAAGGTGAGGTAAGCATCGAGGTAGGAGCTGGGGTGTGTGTATGAAGGTGTGGATCCTCAAAATGTGATCCGTCAAATTTGACGTCATTTGCCACTGCCTTACCTAATCGGGAGTAGGTACAAGACATATCCCATTTCAGACCAAATAGATCAGCAAAAAATGACTGGTAATTTCTGATACGATGAAAACACGGGTAGACGAAGCGATACGGAGCGCAGCGAGGCCGAATTAGTGAAATTAGCAACCAGTAACAGCTAATTACATATCAGCGCCTGATTTTTTCGCTGATATATTTGTGCTCAAATGATTGAAATCAGTTTTCTTTTAACATTAATAATTCATAATAAAAATGAATAATGTGAATAATTTACGTCATTACAAAAACTCCATGAAACTTATTTCCAAACGGTTGACAAAACATATAGGATTCAGCGAAACTCATTTTAAAAATCACTATTTGAAAATTTTTGAAGATTTCGATTATAGATTTCCGAATTGTTTTTCCAAGATCTATTTTTCCGACGTTAAAAACAATTAGGTAAGAATCTTAATATAAAAAAATCAGTGCAATCTGATAATTTTAAATTCAAATCCTATTGAATCGTACATGAATATAAATACAAAATATATATAAAAATAATATTATAAATAAAAATCTAAATTAAATATATTTTTAAATAACATTTTTAAATAAGATATTTAAAAAATATATAATAAAAAATAAAAAATAAAAAAAATAGAAAAAACTGTGTAGAATTGCTTTAGGAAATTCTTTCCAAATCAGGTTTAGTGTTGTTACACTTCCACATTTTTTTTCCGGTGCATACATTTATCAGTGTTAATGTATCTTTGGGCGTACTAAAAAAGGAAGGTTGCATGCATCTTTCAGGCAATCATATTAAGGGTTAGGGTTGATACCGTTCTCGCCGAATATATATTCTCATCTGAAGGATTCGATACACTCTAGATCTAAAACAGCACACGCCCAAGCGCTCTACGAGATAACCGGAATCTCCGCCGCCACACCCCTGCTATTACTAAAATACTCACTGTATCTCAACATTATCCCACGTACCTTTAGAGATCATGCCTCCAGGATTTTCTGGGTAATGCTTACTCCGGCCTAGGTTTGGGCGCCATATATACGCGTCGGCTAACAAGTCGATATATTCTCACTATTACTAGTGACCTCAGCTTCATCTCTTCGGAACCTTCCGTCGTAACATCTCAATCTGGCAAGCGGTTCTTTGTACATGGCGACATTATCAGCGACCTAGACCTGGAAAGGATTTTTGGCACAAACAATCTCGACCTCTCGGCTTGGGATGATGACACAGTCAGCCGGTGGACCCAGTTCCTGTATGTTGGGGACTATCAGATCCCCGAATACGTCTGGCAGGAGAAATGGGAGGGAGAGGAAGAGGAGGACGGGGACGAGGACGAGGACGAGGACGAGGAAGAGAAAGAGGAGGGGGAGGAGGAGGAGGAGGAGGAGGAGGAGGAGAAAGAGGAAGAGGAGGAGGAGGAAGACGAAGAGGAAGAGGAAGAAGAGGAAGAGGGTGGTGAGCAGGCTTTAACGGATAGAGATGGGTTAAATACACCTGACAAATGCACATTTCAGGGTCGGGCGAATCGGAAGGCACGTGAAAATGCGCTACTCCCACATGCGTATATATATGTACTCGCACACTCACTTGGCCCTGATGAACTCGAAAGAGTGGCATTCGATCGCCTCAGTTCTGCACTTTATAGTGCCGGTAGCTTTATAGACAAGGGCGCCTTCAAACCAGCAATCGACTTTATTGAGATGTTGGCCTATACCTTGAATTTACCGGAGGCTGAGCATTATCCTATTAGACTAGGGCAACGGGTGCTACTCCTTGTCAGGAATTTCGCAGCAACGCATTTCGGAAATCTGATGTCCCAGGGCGAGATGTCGTCTTTGATGCTAAAGAACTGTGTTTTTGCTGTTTGGTTGATGGAGTTGGTTGCGAATAGCGTTCGCAAGGCGAAGAGTGTTGCCAGCCAACTCGAGTCGTGGAGAGATCGAGCTCGTTCGTCTGAAGAGGCACTGCAGGAATCGGTGTGGAATAACGAAAAGCTTCAAACGTCCATCGTCGCCAAAGATGTTGACATGTGGATGTTAAAGAAGGAGAGGGAGGTTTTAATGAGTAAAAACCCGGAGATAACGCTGAAGATTAATGAGGACCTTTTATATAGCCAGTTTTCCCGGGTGGATATAGGGGCTTTGCGTGTAAAGCTCTGGAAATTATACGATTTGGACCGGGAATTGATGCGAGAGTTTAAAGTAGCCAAATCACAAGAGATCAGACAGTTCTTGGATTTTGATACAAGTATTGCGGGATACCTTGATTCCTGCCTTGAGGCAGCCGACAAGTTGTTCAGGTCGGATTGGTCGGCGCTTGAAAACCCTCTAGAGTTAATCGGCAAATATGAAAGCTCTACCGCAGCCGAAAATTCATCTGGATATTCGTCCATCGAGGCTACGACAGGATCTAATTTGACACGTTCCAATTCAATAGAAATGGAAGGCCGCCCTAAGATAATTCCCAGGCCTTTGGAACTAGAGGTTGTGAAATCGGCACATATGATCCATTGGTTTAAGACAGATTCAAACCACGGTATTGCCACATTACCAGTTAAATCCACCACATGGGACGCCCTTGAAAGATGCCTCGTGGTCCGAGCGGCCTGGTTAGATCGCCATGCAGAGTGGATGAGAGATAAGATAAAGTGGTTCGAAGCGCGTTTTTCGAAGGATCGATCCGCCCAACACCCCAATGCCCGCAGCAACCCCAGGATCTTATACACCCGGCGCTAGCTGAGCTTTAGTGTAGGTATTATATATATGAATGGGGATACTTGTACATATACGTCTAGTTTGGAAGATTGCTTGCAATTGGGCCAAGTCAGTATGATTTAAATGACGCCGTCGCGCGATGATATATTTAATACACGAGGCCGGGACGACAGCTCCAATAGTAAGAGTGTTTTCTGATGATGAAATTGTGGAGACTCCTTTATCGGCTTGCAAGAATTTTGGAGATTGGGATTTTGTTATTTTTCTTTTAATTAGCACTCTTGATATCATACTTAGCTAAATAGATCAAAAGGTCGGTTTAAAGTCGGTGGTGGTGAATATTATGATTGATCATGATAGTGAAAGAAAAGCATCTGAAAAATTAAGAATGAAAAGGTACCAGGTGAGCACTACAAACGCCACCTCTATATTATCTCCCTCGGTCGCAAAATTAGTGTTGATCTTGGGTTCCCGGCCCGGGACCGTTATGTACACGGATATGACATGCAATTAATTAATAAATTAAACAAAAAAAAAATACACGGACATGACCGGGGCGAGTGATAGCTCATGATCAACCAAATTGCCAAAAAAAAAAAAAAACCGTCAGGCTTTAATTTATTGGTAAGTATATCTAGGGTATTTGCTCATGCCATGCCTACCTGGTTATCGTACTTTCGCTCCAAGTCTGGTTCAATATACGTCTAGTGCGCTACATAGAATTTGCGAATATCAGTAGTCCCAGTGGTTACCCGGCCCTTCCAGGTCTCCAAAACTTCATTCAACGACTCCTCCGGTGGGCAAAGATACGACGATAGTAATTGAATATTCCTCGAAAATTCACCTAAAATGTCACGAAACCGCCGCATAGTCGCCTGGCGCACACCCGCTGATCTCCTCGAAGTCAAGGCTGCCTTCTACCCAGTCTCAAATGGCGAAGATCTCCGTCCAATGGCACTGGCAAAGGTATGGAAGAAAGCAACATGGAAAAAGCAACCTCTATTCAGGAATCTCTAACATCCAATTGCGCCAGGTCCGTGCCTGGATATCGCGCACCCGCATCCCACATGCAATCGAAGCCACAGCGCTGCTAACAGAAGCCACCCTCCATGACACCTCCAGCCATTCAGCGCTCAACTCCAGACTCGCATACTCAACCGCGATCTGTCGGTACGTATCCGCGACCCTCCGCCCTCCCCACCCATGGACCCGCTAACAATTCAAGCCCCATACCAGCTTCGTCAATGGTCTCATAGATCCCGCACAGCAGGCGCAATTCGCATTGCCGATGCACATCCTCGCGCGCAATCTCAACCTCCCAGCGTCGTTCGTCGAGATCCGACATGCGGCGACACATGACATGCTGCCGGGGCTACCGGTACTACGGGCGGTCGCGGCGAGGGCTCTGGCATGGCTGTGGGACAATTATTGGGTCTCGGTGGGTGTCAAGTGGACGTCGGAGGTAACGGGCTCTGGGGAAGAGGCGGTGCTGCAGTCGAAGGCGCGGATGGCGCTGAAGCGGTGGAGGCAGCTAAGGAGGGATGATCCCAGGAAGCCGTTGAAGCGATTTGATAAGACTCCCGAGGGCCGGGAAACCTACAAGATCATCAAGGAGTGTGCGGCGATCTGTCGAGGGGAGGAAGGGAAGGAGGCGCTGATTGAGGCATTCCTGGAAGAGAAGGGACTAATCCCAGCGGGAAAGAAGTATGTCATGCTATCTCTTCTCCACCTCTTCTCTTGTTTTATGCTAAAGCAACTCGCAGGAAGGCACCCCTAATGAACGGCGCATTCCACCTCTGGCTTCCACTCCTAGACTCTCTTGACGCCTCCGTTAGTGGCTTTTCTAACATGCTCCTCTCCGCGATGCTCGATATTTTTAATACCAATCGGCCACTCTTCACACTTCTAGATGGGACAAACCCAGACGACACGCACCCCCCCGAATTCATGGAGGCAGTCCTCGCATGGCTGAAACACCTCACATCCACCAACCCAGAGCCCAAAACAAACTTCGGCCACCGCGCCATAAGCCCAATTGACTACGATGAGCTAATCAAACAATGCGTCGTGAGGCCCACTGAACGGTTTGCCCTCCCTCTCCCTCTGCTCCCAGGAATTCACTGACTGGTTTCATATATACAGCGGTCTTAAATTTCTCCGCCATTTACTGAATGAGTACCCGGCCATGAACGAGAAGTACGCAAGAGTCGTAGAGATTGCAGCCACTCAGGTTGTACTTCCGCCAGCTAGGAAAGCGGAGAACTGCACAGATACGAGAAAGCGGAAACTCGAAGAGGTGGAAGCCGAGGTCAAGGAATTCGAGGCCAGGTTCGAGGCCATGAAGCGGCAAAAGGCCGAGCAGGAGGCAAGGCTGAGGGATGGTGATGCGATGCAAGTGGAGGCGGTGGTGGAGACTGTCAAAGCTGGGCGATGGAAAAAGTGGAGTGGGGAATGGACACAAAGGCCTATTGGCGTCTTGTAAGATATTAGTTTTTGATGAGGTAGAATAGCGTGTAATATAAGGGAGGATACCATGTAATATCTACCTATCAGCGGCTCGAAAATGATCGAGGTAGGTGCTCCCCTCGCCCCCGCTCCCGCTTTCCATAATACGTGGAAGTGGTTGTTTTGACATTCACTATGGAGAAAATGACAAGAACATAACTCATCATATGGGAGGAATCCTACTTTATACGTTGATTAGATGGCCGAAGGATTAATTTCAGGCGTTGTGTTGATTATTTTTAAGCTGTCCTTGCGCGAGCCACTAATTCGATTATAAAGTCGAGTGATAAGTCATGATCGAGACGGTGCCACAATCCATCTACCTTATTTAGGCAGCGTAGGTTCTTATTCCATTCACATCAATCACAATTGTGTACCATTACATTATCTATCATGTAGTAGTCGCGCGCGGCGAGAGTACCAAAACATGTGGAAGTCTACAGATGTATGTACTCGGTCACACACTTTTTCTTTTTTGGGGGGGTGGCCCTGCAGCTGGTGATGATAACCTTATTTAATTATGTTGAAAAGGGGGAACAGTACAGTATATGCAAAGCTAATTGAAGATTATGAGATAAAAGAAAATGAGTAAACAAATGAAGAAGAGAAAGAAAGGAAACGTAATAATGATAATCACTTCCAACACGCAAACCTCCATTGGTGCCTTAGTCATGGTGAGCGTCTGCACCCTGTTCATACCACCTCCTTTGTTTTGGTCTGTTTTGATTTATAGGTACTTCCTTCATCAACCTTGTCTTGTCGTTCTTTACTCATCCTATATTTTGTCATACCTGCCCCATGTTTCCCGATACCCACATGCGGCTTTCCATCACGGCCTGTAAAGCTTCCTAAAGCGCAAACACGTGGATCCCCATCTTCGACGAAGTCCGACCACGTTCTGCTCCTTTTCCTTTTACCTTTTCCTTTACGACTGAAAATGTTCCACCACCGTCGGGTTGTCTGGGGTGAATTGCTCGTAGTCCTTAGAGATGTTGTGAGATTCGATAATTCTATAGAAGACATGGCTGGAACATTTGTTAGATTGATTTTTTGAATGGTGGTCTCACGAATATATTTTTTGCTTAGGTTCAATATACCTTGAGTTATTAGAGCGGGTTGACTGACGGCCCCAGAGATTTGGAGAGTTTCTGCTTCTTCGGCACCAGGTGTCTTTTGGTATTGACATACAGAAGAACCGAAATCAAATCTGATGATATCGGTTGCATAAACTAACAATAATCTCGAGGCTAATGTCATCGGCTGTCGAGGAAGAATTGGGCGACTGCGGCAGTAAAGGAGGAGTAATAGTTCCAAAACCATGATCCCCTCGCAAGTGATCATGATGTTAACGTATGTTTTTGTACGATTTATACGATCGTCACTGACTGTTTTACCACATACACCAACTAGCCAGACTAACAAATGCATATCTGATGCATAATAGGCTAATGCGCTGGTGAGATCCATATAATTAGAAGTATTATCGTAACCGTTTCGAATGATCTTGCTGATGGCGTACCAAAGACTTAGAAAAGGCCACCGCCCATCATCCGAATACATTATATTTGCATCCAAAAGTTTGTTGTCAAGAACGCAAATGTGAAACTCAAAACGGCGTTCCACCGGGGCCCGAAGGTTACAGGAAAACCTGTGTTCCTCGCCCAAAATGGCTGCCCAGTGAGCACAACAAATAGGCCGATAAGAATGAATGAATGACGCACAGCGGAACCTTTTGAAAAAGCCAGGGATAGTTATCTTTCCAGATCCAGCGTTTGCGGAACATTGTAGCCTTAGAAACCCAACAGGGTCCCTCTATCCAACGGGTTTTTTTTATCTGGGAGCTGGATTTTGTGGCGGGAGGGACTGGTTTGATGCTATCTTTTTGAAGGAGAGGCAAATCTTCCTCGTTTAGGACGATATTGGATTGGGGATCTTCACCACCCAGGCTCTGTGCTTGGAGTTTAAATCGAAGTGGCCCGAGTTTTCTTTTGAGTTCGTCATCACAGACTTCGTCGTCTATACGTAATTTTTCAAAAACGTGATAGATTGAGTTTGGAAGACTAGAAATGCTAGTAAATTTGACGAGAGACGCATAGTCGGGGTTGCGTAGCACTCCAGACCTTCTTCTATGAAGTATTATAGCCAATATCCCGATCAATACCGACTCAAAGAGTAGGACCCCTTGTAAAGTATATTTGTAGATAGGGACCATTATCACCCGACCCTTATCCTTACCGAGAATCAGGGGAAGCAGCTGTATAGGAACCATCGTATCGGTTATCAGGACCATAGATGTGCAGAGAATTGTCCAATGACGATTTCTTATCGACATGTATGTTGTGATAAACACTGAACGGAAATAATCGACGCAAAGGCTTGTCGAGCCAGTCGCACCCCCCGGCTGTGACATCTGGAAAGAAGGTTCCATATTTTTGACCGCTCTGTTAAGGATAAAGAGAAAGTATCTGGGAAAAGTGCATAAATGCAATATGAAAATGAGCATAAGGTAACCTTCGTACTTATATTCACTGACTGTAGCTCGCGGTCTCGATCTCTAAGGAAAGTTTGATGACAATATTTAAGCAGGGTGATCGATATGAGAGGCATTATGCACCAGAAACATAATGCCCAAGTACGCATGACCCAAGGGCGGTAGTTTGATGATTTTAGGGTAGAATCATCTATATCTATTTTCTCAGTGGCTATAATTTAGTCTCTATGCATAAGACAACGATTAAAAAAAAATCCGTGTTACCTTCACATGTGTTTGGGTTAGAAGAAATATTTGAGTAGGTGGTTTCAATGGAAGGGGATACCGTAGTAACACTGCTGGATTTGTGATTGGCGTACTTTTGTATTGCCATATTGCTGACATATTAATCCGTATATGTATTGCAAGTATAGGAGAGATTTAAAGATTAGTTAGGTTTGAGGCAGGAACTTTGTAGCTGCCTAGTAATATCGCCTTTATATAAGAGCGAGCCCTCGAAGATTTTGGGTATCCCGGTGTGGCCTAGAGTAAATATTAGCATGGCTTAGCTACCTATTAGATCGTAAATATCCGGAGCTGTCTGTAGTGCATGCAGATTGCATGGTATTCGTTGTAGTGAACTATATAAAAGGTTATGACTATCATGAATTAATGCTGTGATCGATCCGTTTGGCAGTTTAAGGACCTATCCAAAAGGTCAATTATGTGGGGCGGACAAGTGCAAGTAAAGTAGCCCAAACACTTCAAACTCTTCGCCGATCCCGCTGCCGAACAGGGCCCTTGTTTTTCTAGGGTGGCTGTACTCTACCTACCCTACGTAGCGCATTAATTGAATAGATAGCCGGCCACGTACTTATACAAGGTGCTGATGGGGGTGTCGACAAGAGAGTTTAATTAGCTGTGCGGTACTTGAACAGCTAGAAACCAAATGACCACTATTATATACTATGCATGCTGCAACCAACAGGAATTGCACCTCTTCTAGTTCGGGTGGCTGAGCTCGGACTCCCGGCTCCCCCCACTTCTCCTCGCTCAGTTTCCTATTCAGTCTTCGCTCTCTCTCTACTTTCGGTGCCCGTGCTAGGCCGGGATGGTTGGTTATTACAGTCACTCACGGGGTGAAGGCGGATCCTGTCTGATGGCGGTCAGGGGTTTGGGGCCAATAAAAGAGTTAGGTTTTGGATGCCAAGGGCAAATTACTGCAAACAGATCCATCAGACAAGATCCGCCGTCAGTAGGTGAGCGACTGTAGTGCTTGTTTCTTGGGTTGGAGTTTAGGACTCTGACCGGTTTCATGCTTGATGTAAATTCTTCCTTATGTTTGTTTTCTTGGGGACTCTGGTAGGGGAGGGGTTTTGTTCACACCATAGCGTTAGCTGCATGCGATATTCTTGTACCCAGAAACCAATGAAACTATGATTTTTTTTAAAAAAAAAAGAAAACCCCAACAGGAATTGCAGGAGGTTTTTGTCCAAAATGCGCAGCGCCGAAAAAGCAAATGCAAGTTGGATGTAAGTACAGTCGCGCCTTGCTATGCGGGATATTAGCAAATATTTACGATAGCAAATTGATTTTGCAACAAGAAAATTAAAATCTTAGAGGGTTTCGTACGTACGGGTGTTGAGTTCCGGCACATATATATATCGAGTTAATTTCTTTCCCTGTGGAGCGAGTACAAAACCGACTAAGCAGAGGTTAATAACTTTTCCAGAATTTTCGGTTCTCAGGAGAGATGCCCGGCTAGATGTCCACCTACTCGGAGAGGTTTCTGGTTTTGATTCCGATTTAAATAGTGTTCTCCATGAGACGAGACGTCCTGAAGTCTTGTCTCGAGATCTAGACTCATGTCTCGAACAGCTCGACACCAAGCATTTTTGGTCTCGAGACCGGCTTGAAATCTGCCAAGTCATCCTAGTGTCATAAGTGTTACATGTATGTAGTGATAAAATGACCTAGTTCGCCCCGAGGTGGGCCCCTCCTGGGAAGCACATAACTTCAACCGTTCGTGACATACTTATTGGGTAGCGTTTGATCAGTTGGGTAAGGAAATATTAACAGGTAATATATGAATAGAAGAATGAAGAGATTGTGCAAAGCTTTCTGTTGGGGCCTTGGCTCACAACTACTCACTCGTTTTTCTCAAGCCTGTCTCGGGACGGGCAAGATGAGACGGCACTAGCACCTTCATTTTACAAGACGAGACAAGATCGGACCTAAGTCTCGCCCCGAACGGCATCGTGGAGAACACTGGCCTTGAAGAATAGTAATGGCCTTCCCTAAAAAAGTGTTATGAAAAGTCAGCAAGTTCACTTGAAAACAGGAACCTCATAAGCACGGAATCAACACCTGGCTCTAAACCTAGGCGAAATCTCCTGTATTTACTTAATTACATTGCCATCAAACGGTAGAAAGCAGGTCTGATGTATATACGTATCCTCATGTAAACCATGGCCTGTAAAGACCTCGTAAGAATATAAAAACTTATTACAGCCTTGTCGAAGTGATCTTAGAGCATGCTTGTATCTAACTTATCAGAGGTTTATATGTCAAGGAGTGCCTTGACAGCCTGAATATTTAGATAAGTTACACGGTTTTACGGTGCGACGGTCAAAGTCACCCATACCCAATGCTGGTGTGCAAGCCTGTCCAGACATTTGTGGGGGTATGACAGCCAGCAATAAATCCCGTCCCCAATAATCGTAAACACTACATGAGTCGCACGCTCCAAGTGCATAGCACTTGGGCTCAGTATTACAGGCGAGGGGATGTTGTAATAAGAATTAATAGTAGGTGTAATAATTTAGGTACATGCATGTACTCGGGGCATGTGTGAACCACATACATACTATAAAAAGAAAATGCTTGGTACAGTACTTTTTGCCTGCCCCGAGTATGTACAGTAGGTACATGTAAGTTAGGGGCCCGTGACGAACTCGGGAGTTTCAAACTGAGTTACTAACAGACAGTTTTAAACTGGTTAAAAACTGGCTTGAGGAAAGCTGGGTGTTATGGTTATGAACTAATCACTGGTGTAAACCGAATTTTTGTATGAGTTAGGGTAATTCGAGGTGTAAAATCGGATTAGAAAATGAAATTTGGGGTGGATTAGGGTAATCTTGGAGGTTAGTTCGTTTGTTCGTCAACACCCAGTGCCCGTCAAAACCCTGTGAACGACAGTACAGTACCGCCATATCTCGAAAAATTGGCTAGCTTCCAGAGATCAAAATTACTTGTATGGGAAACTTCTGATGCAGATCGATGCCATTCAACCAATCACTCGAGCGATAATCCCTGGCCGGAGATAGCCAATTTTTCGAGTTTTGGCGGTACTTGTACAGCGGAAATGGAAAAATGATAATCCGAGGCATGGCCAAGCTGCACTAAACCCTATTCAGCCGTTTCTTCACAGGCAAAAAAATCCCGACCACGTCAACTGTTATCCGAGCAAGCATCCTGAGGTCGAACCCCTCCAAAGGAACCCCTCTGGAAACAAAAACAAAAACGTTTCTATTCTAGTCCCAACTTAACAAGACCACATCCCCTTTGCCAGTCATTAATGCTCATCCCCGCCCATCGCTTGAAATGAGTGCCCGTCTCCTATCATCCAGAGCTGTTTCCTCAGCGATTTTACGCCGGCCTCAAATCGCCACTCGTCGCGTTCTTGCGGCTGCGCCTTTATCCACATCTACCATAAAATCTAGTAGTACTACCTCCGGCGGCCTTCTACGTCTTGAGTCTGTATTGAGGTCTCAACGGCAAACATGGCCCAACCAGATCTATCGTGCTCACAGTGCCGGGGCTACGGCAGTTAGGGCTTTGAGCTTTCACCGGGCTATACCAAAGCTCATGATGAAATTTATTAGGATACCCGCTGCGTTTGGTGGCGCTATGATTGCAGGTTTGGCTTATGTACAGTATCAGGCCCAGCGTCAGTACCGGCTACCCATCTAGCGAACTCGTGAAGGGATCTATTACTAATTATGGTTAAACAGAGGCGGGCAACTACGCTATAGGGGTTTTCAACTCGGCTGGCGAAATTGTAGGAACGACTTATTCTGGGGCCAAGCAGAAGGTCAATGATATTTACGGAGGAGTAGCCGGTGGAGTCGGCTCAGTTGAGCTTCCCGAGATGCCTGAATGGATGCAAAGCTTGTTTTCCGGGGGTGGAAAGGACTCCGGGAATTCGGGCAGTGGCAGCGGTCAGGATCCAAAGGGAGGAGGCCCTAGAAAGGCTGCGGCTTCGGGGCTAGCAGGCGTAGCATTATACGGCGCCGGTGATGATGACGAGCGGACCGATCAACAAGCTGCCAAGGATGACCAAATGATGGTTTTGACTAGGAAGATGATTGAAATACGGAGCATTCTGCAGAAGGTTGGGCAGACGGGGGTTCTTCAACTTCCTTCAATCGTGGTTATTGGCTCGCAGAGTTCAGGAAAGAGTTCGGTTTTGGAGGCAATTGTCGGTCATGAATTCTTACCAAAGGGCTCAAACATGGTTACCCGCCGGCCGATTGAATTGACTCTTATCAATACGCCTGACTCACCGATCGAATATGGCGAGTTTCCAGCTCTTGGACTTGGACGCATTTCAGACTTTACCCAGATTCAGCGGACACTTACCGACCTCAATCTTGCTGTTCCTGAGGCCGATTGTGTGTCTGATGATCCTATACAACTCAATATCTACTCCCCTACTGTCCCAGACCTATCACTTATTGATCTTCCGGGCTATATCCAAATTAGTGCCCATGATCAACCCGAAGAATTGAAGGGAAAGATTGCGGCTCTATGTGATAAATACATTCAGGCGCCTAACGTTATTCTTGCAATTTCAGCCGCTGATGTCGACTTGGCAAATTCCACGGCCTTGAGGGCAAGCAGGAGAGTTGACCCAAGAGGTGAAAGGACTATTGGTGTTATCACAAAGATGGATTTGGTGGATCCCGAACGAGGAAGCGCAATTTTGAGGGATAGAAATTACCCTCTGCGGTTAGGCTATGTGGGGGTTGTCTGTAGGACGCCATCGTCAAAACTAGGTTTCCTAGGCAGCAAAAATGTCAACATCTCCAACGCTATTAGCAAAAACGAAAATGCCTACTTTGGAGCACACCCTGAATTTGCTGCACCTGACAGCCAACTAACAGTTGGAACCCAAAATTTAAGAAAGAAGCTCATGACTGTGCTAGAGCAGACTATGGCATTGAGTCTACAAAGTACCAGTGATGCAATTCATCAAGAGCTTGAAGAAGCAACCTATGAATTCAAAGTACAGTACAATGACCGACCGTTGACCGCAGAGACCTATCTGGCAGAATCACTCGACAAATTCAAGCATTCCTTCAAAAATTTCACTGAACACTTTGGCCGGCCACAGGTCAGACAGCTTCTCAAGCACGAACTTGATCAGAAGGTCCTTGATCTCCTAGCATCCCGATACTGGAACAAGCCTCTTGGAGAAGACAAATCACGAAGCCGTCTTGACGAACGCCCCTTATCGGAGCTTCCAAATGCTGACTCGGAAAGTCTTTTCTGGCACCGTCGACTTGACGCCTCAACATCTTCCCTCACAAAGCTCGGCGTCGGCCGTCTAGCTACAAATGTAGTCGCCAACGCCCTCACTCAGCATATGGATCGTCTCGTCTCTGAGTCTACATTCAAAGAACATCCCTTCGCAAAGCAGGCTATCCAGGAAGCAACCAACGCAATTCTAAACGAGAGATTCTATTCCACTAGCGACCAAGTCGAGAACTGTATCAAGCCTTTCAAGTTTGAAATTGAAGTGGATGATCGCGAGTGGGCACAGAGCAGGGAGAATGCCCAGCGATTATTAAAGGAGGAATTGAAGGCGTGTGAAGAAGCTTTGAAGAACATGAAGACTACTATTGGTGGAAAGAAGTTAGGCCAGGTCATGACCTTTGTGGATAAAATTAGACAGGGGGAGCACGCAGATGTGAAGGAGGGAACGGAGGCTTTTGGCTTTAGTCAAGCACTTTTGCAAAAGGGTAAGTTTCAATATCCAAACTGGCGCATTTGGAATCGTGCTGATAGGATCTCTTAAAGGACGTGAGGGTGTCTTCCTAAGAGACAGAGCAGACCTCATCAAGATGCGTCTAATGGCTCTTAAGAGCAAGCAGTGTGCAAACCTAGCCAACAAATATCACTGCCCGGAGATCTTCATGGATGTAGTCGCCGAGAAACTGACCTCCACAGCCGTTCTCTTCCTGAACGTCGAGCTACTCTCAGAATTCTACTACAACGTATATCCCCCTCTTCTCATCCTTACATTCATCAACTAACCCACCCCTCAGTTCCCTCGAGAGCTTGACAACCGCCTTGGTCGCCACCTCTCAATACAGCAAGTCGAGGCTTTCGCTCGCGAAGACCCAAAGATCCGAAAACACATTGACCTTCAGAAGCGAAAAGAGCTCCTTGAGCTCGCACTAGAGAAGATGGAGAGCCTCATGGCCCTAGAGAAGAGCAAGAAGCAGGCCCAGGGGACTGCGGCGGAGCATGGCCCAAGTGTGAGAGGTAGCAGGTGGGGCGGTATGTTTTAGATGGATATGAAGGGATGCGGCGTTTTTGTGAGGCTTTTTCTTCTTTCTTTTTTTTCTCTCAGTTCCTTTCCATCCTTGGTGTGTGTTTTGAGGCGAGCGCGGCGGTACTTGACTTTACTTACACATAACGTAAATTCCCAACTCCTTCTTGATAAGGCTTTGTTTTTGTATGTGCATTTGATCATTCTTGTTTTATGTTTTTTTTTATATGCCTTTCTGTGCCTGATATGTATATTGCTTTATGATACGATACTGCCTTGCGTGTTTGATATGCGCTAGATATGAGACGACGATATGATGAGAAACGTAGAATACATAGCATGGAATATGAGATTTAGAATTTTGTGGCAAGTCGTGGAGATCTGTCTCTTCTGTGACCTGCCCAGCTAATCTGGATACCGATTTTTCAATCATCTCAAACTTTCCTCACATTCTGCGCGCGCACCCCTACTGTCTTTCGGGATTCAAGGTCCCTAGACAAAACGTACTAACCTCGGCGGCAGAGGCCGCAGGAATAAAGGAGATCGAAGGCCAACCAAGCAAATCACCACTAGTGGTAACACTCATGATGAACACAGGCACTGTTGTGGCAGAATAGATCCCGGATTAAACCGCTGTTATTTTGGGTGCAGCACAAATTAACTGCTTACGTCAATAAGACTTGCACGGTTCACTTGACGCTCCACCCTCTCTCTAGCTGTCCGTAAAGAAGCTGTCCGGGATTATCTTAAGCACAGTCATCCGCCAGTAGTTCTAGCTTCAGTGGTGCCAAGATGTTGTCGAATTAGCGTGTCGAGTGATATGTCATGATCTGGGCGGATGAATGGGACTATTTGGTTATGCATGATTGGAGCGGGCGGTCTACAGTTCTTCACCCCGTACACACCGCAAACACAGCAACCCGGCTTACTACATGTACATACTTGTATGTACTTCATTTCTCTTTATTTCAACAACTCATGTCCACAAACCATTCTCTAGGTTACTAAAATCATAATTTTAAAACATGCGTACTCGTAGAAAGAAATCTCCAAACGTGTCTATCTATCTAATAGTACCGCCAAAAAAAAAAAAGGGGAAAGAAAACCGGGGATATTACAACCATGTACTTCTAGATCTAATCCATAGCCATCTTGGCCACCTCCTCCGCCACCTCGTCTACACTGCTCTTTCCGCCCCGCAGCACAACCTCGCTGGTGCCGACCTTGGATCCAAGCTCCTTCCATCGTGCTGTGTATGCAGCGCGGCGCTCGCCAGCGATGCGCAGGATCTCGGGCCAGTATTTGGGGTTCTGGTACTCAAAGTTACTGTCTCCGCCGAACTTGATGTCGAGCTGGTCGGCAGGGACGTATTTACGGAGGTCCTCATTGAAAATGAGTTTTTCACGGGTCTAGAGATTGTTAGCGGGAATTCGTTGTTGGGCGTATAGAGCGAACTTACCAGGGGATCAATAAATGGGTTGATGGCCTTGAAGAAGAGTGACACGAACCAAGGGACTGCGTTGTGTTAGTTGTTCGGCTTCTATGATTTGTAGCGGGATACTCACTGTTGATGATCAACGCCCTGCCCAATCTCTCGGGATAGTGCATCTGCAGAATGTTCAGAACCTCTCTTCCCTGCCCGACTGACGGACTCGTGCTGCTTGTCGCACTCTTGAAGTCGATCAGGAGCGCCAAAGTCTCCTGTCCCGGTCCCATGATATCAATGACTCTCTCAAGCATGAACACCAGCGCATGCACCTGTCTCGGGCCCTTCTCAGTATTCTGTCTCCCGGGGTTCAGGTAAATACATGGCCGCGCGTCGTTGTCGAAACCCAGTGTGTACATCTTTCCTGTCTCAAGCTCCGGCGAGATATAGTCTCCGGTGTGCTCGCGAACACCGTACTCCCGACGCCAGGTCAGCGTGCCCTCCACACGCTTCTTTGCGTTGGCGACGTTCCACTTTGTGGCGCGGAGGTAGCGGAGAAGGCACTCCCGCGTCAGCCACATCTTCTCCTCATCGTCGAGGGGCTTGGCTTCGGCGCCCTTCTCGGTGGAGACGGGGACGGACTCGAGCTTTTCGATGTAGGTAAGAAGCTCGGCGTATTTGGTCTCCTGCTCGGCAGTTATAGCCTCGACCTTTGGGGGGTTGCAATCGGGCTTGGGGTTGATGAAGGGCGTGTAGCGCTTGTTGTCCTTGGCCTCCTCTGCGGCTAACTCGGCGTTTGGAATGACCTCTGGATGGATGGTGAGTTTAGGGGCGGCGGAAACTGGTGCAGGGGTCTCGGCAGGAGCAGCTGCAGGGGTGTCGGCGACTGGTGCGGCCTCGGCTGGGGGTGCGGCCTCGGTTGTTTTTGTTTCAGGTGCAGGTGTCTTCGTCTCGGCTACCGGGGCCTTCTCGTCAACGGCTGCTGCTGGGACCACGGAGGTCTCAACGGGGGTCTCAACGGGAGTCTCGGCAACTGGTGCTGTGGTCTCTGTCATGTTTGTGAGGGTATGGGGGGGTTCAATTGAGCGGATTAATCTGTTCAGAGCTCAGTCAATGTTAGGTGGGTCAACAATAACAGAGAAAACTCGGGGGTAGGATGGCAATCCATACGTAATTAACAGCTATATATTCTATAAAAGCAGCAGCAAGACGTTTTGAAGCAGTACCAGTGGTAGAGGAGAAGGTAAGAAGGCGGAGGAGGGATAAGAGAAAGGACGTGGTGGTGGTTGTGTTGTCGTATCTACACTGGCAGCCAAGTGAAGTAGAGTAAGAGGTGCCCAGTGATAATAAGTACTCTGGATGCACGCCCTAGCCACCACCACAACCACAACCACAACCACAACCACAACCGTCCTTCCTTCCTTCCTTCTGTCTCTCGTCCTATTCTCGGGATGTTGGCTTGCCGGGTTGTTGGCACAGGGATGAATCCATATCCCCCTGTCGCTTCATGCAATCTCCGCTGTCCAGCACCGGAACATCCCCCCAATCGCTGCACCATCAGATAGGCGTAGCATGCAGCCCGTACCTAATCTGAATTGGGGCCACCACCCCGAATGGCGTTCGTTGACTAAGGGAATATGTAAGTTGTAACTCTAGAGCAATCTCTCTCGGTACAGTGCCGTACTCTAAATGGATGAGAGCTGTGCCGTATGACAACTTTAATTTGACCACGCAGTTGAAAGGTTGGAGGTGCCGGAAGCGCTTGCCGGTTTATCTACCAGTAGATTAGCATCAGATCGATCCCATCTAAAGTACTGAGTTCTTTCTACATACCTACTCTAGGGGGGCCCTGATGACGTGAGCAAGGGGGAAAGCTTGTGGTTTGGATGCTCGATGTGAGGCCCTCAGTGATACAGCGAGAGGTAAAATTATTGTAGAAACAGGGATCTAAAAACAGGGTTTCTGTGGCTGGGCAAGCCAATAGGACTCCTCCCATATTTCTACAATAATCTTACCGCAAGCTGTACAAACATAAGGACTAGGATCCGCTTTCGTGAGTTGAGTTACACAGATGGATGTCGCAATGGAATCTGCCGCATACATAGCTTTTTAAAGTCTCGAGTCCCACAAAACATGGCCCCAGTGGAAAAGTTCACCCCTTATCTTATCTGTTGGAATTCGTCTCGCGGTGCGCTATTACTCTGAGCACTAACATAACTCAAAGGTTCATTATTACACGTAGAGCTCAGAAACCTGGAATGCAACAGTTCTCTGGATTGGAACCGAAGCCTAAAGTGCACAATATGACCTCGTATTCAGCGTGTAACGAGCTAGTTGGTGCACTTCCGCCGAAGATGTGTAGATATTGGAGGTTTCTCTCTATCTGCGTTTCTTAGGATTTGAATCGATTTACCAGTCACTACTCTATGGTGTCAGTAGTAGTAGTGCTTTATTGATCGTGACAGGTCAAGAGCTCCAGCGCCATGTCCATTTTTGGTGACATCAGACCAGGCACGTGACCCCCTCAGGCCCTAGTGCAGATCCCTGGGCACCCTTTTTTTTTCACCACACCAAACCCGGTCATGGCTCAGGGTCCATCCAACCTGTCCATCTTGTTCATCTCGTGGACCAGCACATCCGAACAGTGTGTGATAATCCATCTATCTGATACAGAGGAACTCTCTTGGAATTGTAGAACAGATAACCAAGAAAACAATTTATCTGTGACGTCGTAAAGGACCGGAAGCTGGATCTTTTTATTTGAACTGGCAAGAAAAACACCGCAGATAGGGTGGAATTTGGTTGTGTTGCCAAGGAAAATTCGCTCGCGTGTGAGTGGCGGAAGAAACTCGAAAATCGCGACATTCAGCTCCATCTTGTGGTGTTAGCTCCTGCATAATCCTCTACCGATAAAGAAGAGGACTTCTCCTGGCTACGTAACAAGCTCTAGTTAGCTATTTCTCTTCAGCCCCTTCACTCTCTTTCCTTTCCCCTCTTCTATCATTCACTCATTATTGAAATCCTAATTCCACTTTCTCTCAAGCTTGTAACCATGTGTAAGCTCACCCCTAAGCTCCCCTTGATAAGTTAGATCGAATGACTCACTAACACCCCCCTCCAGGTCGCTTCCTCGTCTACAAAGGCTCTAACCCAATCCTTCTCTCGGACCTGATCCTCAACCCTACGCACTCAATCCTCACCCAGTCTTATGACTGCCGTCTCCGCCTAGACCGCCGTCCTCACAACGGCGACGGCTTCGGCGTGGGCTACTACACGACCCCCGAACTATCCTCGGAGCCCTGCATCTTCACGTCTACCACCCCCGCCTGGAATTGTGTCAACCTTGCCCGCATCGCCAAAAAGACCGTCTCAAGCCTAATCTTTGCCCACGTCCGCGCTACCACCACGGGTGCCCTCAGCGAGAGCAACTGCCATCCGTTCTCCTATGGCAGTCTGATGTTTATGCACAATGGCCACTTGGCAAACTTTACCAGAATCAAGAGGAGGCTAGTTAGCAGCATAAAGGACGAGTTCTTCCTGATTGTCGAGGGCTCAACTGACAGCGAGTGGGCGTTCGCGCTGTACCTTGACACCCTTGCGTCGCTGGGCGTAGACCCAAAGAACCCGCCTACAGCGACTGGTTTCGGGCACACCCTTCTGCGCCAGGCGATGCTGGGGACGATCCGGAGGTTAAATGAGTTCTGGAGTGAGATTGGCGTGGATGAGCCAAGCTTGCTGAACTTTGCAGTGACAGATGGACACAGTGTTGTGTGCACACGCTACGTGACATCGCAGACAGAGGAGGCAGCGAGTCTGTACTTCTCGTCCGGAACAAGGTTCCACGAGTACAAGGAGGGTGGTTTCTATCGGATGGAACGACATGATCGTGGACAAGATCTTGTTATGGTTGCCAGTGAGCCATTAACGTTCGAGCGCGGTGATTGGGTTACGGTGCCGACAAATAGTGTGCTGAGTATTAACAAGCAGACTGTGTTGATTCACCCTATTGTTGGTAAGTAGAGCTTTTCTTGATGGCTGTTGAATGTTGCTGACATGTGTAAAGATCAATATTACCAGTCAAATCCGTCGTTTGCGCGCTCGACGGCACTTGCTGAGTCGAAGGGCATGGTCGGACAGGGCCCTGAAGCTCCCGCCACGGGCATACCCACTTCCGTCCCTGTCCCCACACCCGTCCCCGCCCCTACGGCCTCTCTCTCTGCCTCAACTTCTACAAACGGTGGACCCACGCCTACAACTAGTGGTACTGCAACACCAAAATCAATAGCAACCCCGCCACCAGGAGAAAAAGTACAGCCCAAAGCCAAGAAGGAAATCCCCCATAAACTGCAAATTTCAACACTACACAACAAGAAAGAACAGGAAATATGGAAAGAAACTGGCTTTATTGTCCGAGTAGCTCTTCTGGCACTGGTGACGTTGATGGTGTTAGTGAATAGGGGATATCTCGATTGGGAGAGCATTCCGGAGGCGCTTGACGGGTGGATAAAATCTATGCAGTGATTTGGTGTTATGTGGATGTGAGGAGTTGAGTTGTCTCTTTTGTACGGAATTGGGATGGCGTTTAAGTGTTCTTAATGTGTGATATCCAGGTCAACGTGTGTTGGCTATCCCTTTGTTTTGTACTTTAGCTGGTGTGCGTACTTAGTAATTGAATGATTGGTTGATGATTACCTATTTCTGTTTGTTTTTTCGGTTATGTGCAGTTTATAGGAGTTTTCTTTGATAAAATTGTTGAACGACATGGTCGGAAAAAGTCTTGATATGGTGGTGCAGACATTCATAGCCTATCACTCGCCCAAGCTGTTTCTAAAATTTCAGTAACTACATGTATCTTGATCTAGATTAAGCTTCTGTATCACGAATCGCAAGACATACCACTCGTGAAGGATCATAAGGTTAAATTTTTATAGCTAACACATGTGTAGGCGCTAAGACACACTCGTCTGTCTCCGACCTGCCCGACCGGCTATTAACTAGGCTTTCCTAAATGTGTGGCGGTTATGTAGATTTGGGCGAAAACTCCGGAACCTGATTGAAAAAAACAAGGAAGTTTTAAGACTTCTATTTTTATCACTGAGATTTCGTCTTTTTGAACCGATAGACTGGAACATGTTTACTGTCGTTCACGCGGGGTGTTGACGGGGCGCTGGGTGTTGACGGACCAGCCAAAAAAGAGATAGCCAAGCCAAGTTTTGCCTTTAATCTGTCAACACCCAGTGTCCGCCAATACCCCGTGAACGACAGTAGTGGATTTGATGCTCGCGTTTCAATCTATATAGGCCTCTTGCAGACTCCAGAGGAAACATCGGTCGCGGTATACAGTTGCACCTCGCTATGGCGGAACTAAATATGCCGGACCCCTTGCTGTCCCGTACGAAATTCTCTGAGGATTATATATATTCTTCTACATACTGCAAATTCAATTTTCTATCCCGAGCTTCTTGGGAGTGTTTGCTATCCCATTCATAATTTCTTGAGTCTTGACAATCCGGTATGCATAGCGAGGTGCGACTGTATGTACTACGAACCTGTACGCGTGCCAAGCTATATAAAAGCCCGGGCACGGGGCAGTCGTACTGTACTCTAGATATACTCTACTCGGGTGTAGCAATAAGAACCAGAACATGCAAGTGAAGAGACTGGGATTATTTGTATGGAGTGGCGCCGCTCTGCCATACAAATAACCTCATGGCATGTTCTGGTTCTAACCCTTGTACCCGAGTACTCTATCCGCTGTATGTAGGGCGTCGGAGGATTAATCCAGATGTGCAGAATCGCCCCGCACTCGGTGTCTGGATTTAGAAAATGTGTCGATGCGTTGTGCCAAAATATGTCTCCCCTCATATGTAAGTACTCGCTGTAAAAGGCAACTTCGACGTCTTGTGTGACAATCCGCCGAGACATAGTAATTGGGCACTGTGTTAGCCCACTAGGATCTTTGGCTGGGTGGTGCATGCCCAAATAGCCCAGATATCGCAATAATACCTACAACGCACTCCCTAAATTCAGAATTCAAGTACGGGGCCTCTCTGCTACATCGGTCAGCCGCAGTGTTTGAAAGTAAAATATACGAAAATTAAATATATGGTAAAGAACCCAGAAAACCCTTGATGACAGGCAATTTTTTTTTAACCTTTATATTATACACGTACACTCATTTGAAGATTTGTTCTCTAATGGCTGAGATATCACTGATTCATGGTAGTCAGACTGAGCCAGAGACAGGCCAGAGACAGGCCAGAGCCAGATCAGTTAGAAAGGATTCGATTGGTTAGGCGGCAAAGCGTGTTTCCAACTCTATCTCATGATCAGCTTTCCATCCAGCAGAAAGGTCGTTTGAAAAGCTGGGATCAAGCCAGAACAACAAAGAATGGTATGACGTGGTTTCTTTTAAGTTTCAGAGATTTCAACAGACCTACATTTAGTGCTATACAATCGGCGATTTATCCAGCTAGTACTGTTAAAGAACTTCAGCTCTTAATTTTCAGCCCGGCGGTTTTTTGTTTTTGGGTCCTCGGACTGTAGCCCGGAACCTACCCTGACTTTTTATTGGCTCAAAAAAATACCTTGACCTTGGTTCCTCAATCTGGCTACCATTAATAGAGGGTGGCAGCTGGAAGGGTACTCGCGACCAGCAACAAGAACCCGAATATGCAGCTGCAAGTCTTTGGTGTATTTTTGACTTCTACTCCAATGGAAATTGCAGATTAGGACGTGCATTTTCGGGTTCTTGTTGCTGGTCGCGAGTAGTACTCTGGTTTCAAAACCACCTATTCCTAAAACTACTTAGCAGCCCAACTTCTTTGGCGTTGAAACAAGAGTAGCTTTCCATGCAGCTGTCACATAGCCGCACGAGTCGAATATGCAGAAACCCAAGCACCTCGACAAACGCCCTGCACATCCTATTGGTTGAATGGTTGCAAGTCCTCTCCCAAAACAGCTAGGCTTTCCGACTTTCTCAGCTAAAATACTGTAATGGCTGAATATCAACTATGGTTGGCTGAAAGCTTTCCATTCGCCATCCAACATGTGGTACAAGATTCGCCATTGTCCCAGAAAATACTAATAATTTAGTGATTAGTAATGGGCACGAGACAAGTTATCTCGAGACTTTTTGCAAGACAAGACGAGACCTTGATAAGACAAGGCAAGACCAGGTTCGGAGGTCTCGAGATAAGTCTCGAGACTTTTTTGACTTTTTTTCCTTACCTAAATTAAATAAATGTTCTAACCCCAGCTCAAAAATGGAGTGAAGAAATAAAGAAATCCTTTATTTGCACTAATTAGCATAATTGCAGAGCTTTCCCAGCCCCCGTAGTCACGTAACGAAAGTCTCGTCTCGTGCCCACCACTAAATACTATTAGATATGGTTACGAACACCATTGCAGGAGCAGTAACAACTACACTGACCACTGCTCCAGGCACCTATAGACTACATGTAGTAGTGGCCCACCTCGCGATCGCGAGGTCTTACTCCCACCTGAAAATCTTTCCCACCGGCACCTACATTTAGTAGTACTTCCCGCGGCCAGCTCCAGTAATTAAGGTTGCCCTTAGCCATCTCCAGCTAGTAGTACATATTGTTGTTGCCCATGGCCAGCTCTGCAGTTGAACATGACTAGCTCTCGCTATCACCAACCCATCTGGTAGTGGCCCATTTAGACTTAGAATATTAGTCAATTCAGCCATCGTCACCACCTTGATCCCGGAATACCCCACCTCCAGCACTTCCTCCCTCTTACTTTCCAGCTCCAAGGTTTTTCATCACCAGTATGTACAGCGGTACATGTACATGTATATAATTATATACCCACATCCCGTAGTATATTTGACCCCATCATATTAAATTAACCGGGCATGCCAATTTCATGGTCACTGCTCTCCCAAGTGTCCGTCAAATTTTTGGCGGTTAAGCGGTTGCTATGCAGTCGCAAAACCATAATCTAATAGAAGAGGTCTGGAAGACTACCGTGCATGGTATCGGTCGATGAGGTGTAAACTATGACACGCCGGCACCACGTATGTAAGGGTTTAAATGCAGGTGTCAGTAGGGTACGTGGGAAATCGCCGAATCTCAGGAATAACGAATCGGACTGGGCTGAAATACCGGCACTTACCGGCATTGGTCAAAACGGCCAAAAAGTTACGCTTTGGGTCTGCAGGGCGGATTGAGGTTCAACAAGCATTTGACCATTTGACTCGCGCTTGGGGGTATGCCGAAGTTGGGGGAATGCCGAACAAGGATTATTTGGGTGAGAGAACAGCTGGTATATACTGTAGTTGGTTGCAACGTCGAGTTCCAGCACGGTTCGGCATTCCCCCAACTTCGAGACATATCCCCAAGCGCGAGTCTAATCCGGAGCACAATATTCTCAGTCCTGTTCGTTATTCTTGAGATTCATTCCTCAATTAGTAGTGCAGTCTACGCAATAGGCGGCCGGTTTCTCTCATGGCCATTCAGACACCCCTCTCACTCGGACAGTTAACGTAGAAAGTTGTTAGTCCGAATGGCTACGGAAGTCGTCTATTAAGCTAGCTAACAGAATAAAAGTTACAGTGATATATATGTAATTATATCCGAGAGGCGCCCCTCGGGGTTGGTTTGTATAACTATATAAATCAGTTCCTGCCCCCAGGGGAGTTATTCTGCAACTCACTCCACAGCGCAATCTTACACACATAAAAATGGCGATACTTTATGAACTTCTCGAGACGCACCGGACCTCAGCCTTGGTTTTACTCGGAGTGTCGGTTTTTTTCTTTGCCCGGCAGGCGACAAAGTCCAAGGCAGGGCCTCCATTCGCAGGGACTTGGTCATCGGATTTTTTGAGCGTATATATTTATGGATGTTTTAAGTTCGTGAAATATGCTAGAAGTATGTTGGATGACGGATACTCCAAAGTAAGTATTTTGATAAGGTATGTTATGCAGGTACCAGGATACACATAATTGACTAGATTGGTTCTTAGTTCCCAGATACACCGTTCCGGGTACCGGCCCCCACAAGTACTAAGATTATAATTCCACCAAAATTTGTGAAGGAACTGAGGAACTATCCAGATTCCAAACTGAGTTTTAATGCTGCTATTTATGATGTGAGATGATATTGAGACCGTGTGGTTAAAGTAAGCAAATATGGTATATTAACATCATTAACAGATCCTGGGGCTAAAGAGAGTTGAGCTACAATCCCTAGGGGAAGATAATACTCCTCATCAGAAGATGACTAGATCACAACTTACAGCTAATCTCGGTATGACCTTTGATTTTTGGTCTATAGCAGCAATGTGTATGAGCTTGAAGCTAACTCCAAAGCCCCACAGCAAAACTAATTGCCCCAATGCTAGATGAATCTAAATACGCATTTCAAGTTGAGATTGGGTCAGCCAAAGGTAAATTACTGGTAGGTAATGATAGGTCTTATGACCCAGCTGACACCTGCAATTAACAGAATGGAAAGCCGTGCCCCTTCATTCGACTATAGTTCATATTATCGCCCGCACCTCATCTCGCGTTACCGTTGGTGAGGAAATCTGCCGCAACGAGGACTGGCTCCGCGCCTCTACGGGATTTTCAAAAGACATCTTCGACAACGCATTCTGCATGTTTCTCTTCCCCAGCTTTATGCGGCCCCTCGCAGTCTTCCTGTTACCATTTCGGCGTAGGATCCGCTGCCAAAGAATGGAGTCGCGAAAGATCCTGGGCCCAACTTACACGCAGCGACTAGCAGATACAGAGGCGGGCAAGCCGAGGGTTGAGGATGTGTTTGGTTGGATGGTAGCCAATGCACTGCCCAAACAGCGGAACATAAATGATCTGGTCGATTACCACCTAGCCCTGAGCTTAGGAGCGATCCAGGTGCCAGCGAGTACACTAGTTAGCATAATATATGATTTGGCCGCACGACCGGAATATATTGAGCCAATACGAGAGGAGATTATACAGGCCGTGACGGAGGATGGTGGGCAGATAAACATGTCAACACTGGCGAAGTTGATGAAGATGGATAGCTTCATGAAGGAATCTCAGCGGTTCAACGCCGTTTTAAGTGAGTAGTTTTCTTTCTTTCTGATTCTCCATTCAGTGTAGTAGTTATAGTAGCACTAGTAGCTGACATAGTACAAAGCCTCCTTTTCCCGAAAAGCCCTCCAGTCTTTTCACCTCTCGGATGGGACCCACATCCCCGCAGGCTCCATACTCGGAGCATCCGCAGTTTCTGTCCATTTTGACCCTAAATACTATGAGAACCCGGACGAGTTTGATGGATTCCGCTTCTACAAGATGCGACAGCAGAAGGATGCAATCAACAAGCACCTATTCGTATCTGTCTCCCCTACGGAGATCAATTTTGGATACGGGGCCCACGCTTGCCCGGGGAGGTTCTTTGTGGCTAACAAGATCAAGGTCCTGCTGGTCAGGATGTTGATGAAGTATGACTTCAAGTATCCTGAGGGTGAGAGCAGGCCAAGGAATATAACGTTGGGGGATGCAACACTGACGAATACGACGAGAAACTTGATGATGAAGGAGAGAGTAGATGCGCCCAAGTGGGACTTTTTGTGATGAACTAAAGAGGCCGGGTTTCTTTTGTTTATTCTAGACTTATAATTTCTTTTGTTTATTCTGGACTGGTAATTTCTTTTGTTAGGGATATTTAAATTTACCACATAATTATATAAACTACTTTGAAGAGAAAGTAATATGAGCCCCAAGGGTTGGTTGGAGAGGTATCGGCATGAAAAAAGAATAACGGTCGTGCGGAGTACTTTTAACAAGGGCCCGCTCATGGTAGAGTGCGCTAATCTCCTATAATATAAAATGTCAGGACGAGTAAAATTTCACAAATGCGGGTTGCTGATTGGTTTGGCTAGCTGGGTAGGAACAATGCTGAGTAGGAACAATGGTTAATTCGGCTTGGTGAGAACATACTGGATTGTTCGTATGGGTTTGTGACTATGGCCGACAATTGTGAACAAAGGCACTTCTGAAAGACGTAGTGCTAGCTGCAAAATTACTATATTATATTGGGGGGGGGGGGGTGATTCTGGTCCTATTTTGAAGTACCCGGTCATAGCTGTTGCTCGAATATTATAATAAAAATAAATAAAAAAACCCGCTCGACATCGATAATTTTACAAAACAAAACAAAAAAGTTCACAACACTGCCTAGGCCTCGGTTGCTACATCTTTTCTACGTCCGGAGGGGGGTTTGAACACTCACAAGTTCGGTACAGAGTGTGAGCTCTATACCACTGGGCCACGTCCAACCCCCATGTTCACCTTCTTTCCTTTGCTGCTGTTACCTCCATGGGGGGCTCGTACGGTATAGCATCGGATATCTCATAAGCGTGAAATTTTCATAACTTGACCCGGCCATGCGTCGTTACTCTTAACTCGCAACACAGCGAAAAACGCTGTCCACCAAAATGGTGGTGACCTATATATACATGTATATAGCTTTTGCCTACAGATCGAATCAACCCATTGATCTCACATACACCCAAGCCGATTCCTAGAGCTCGACCATGGATAGACGGTGACCAGACAAAGCGATAGCCTCTAAACTATCCCTAACCACGGGCGCTGCTATATTATAATACACATCGCCGATCGCCCACTAACCTGTAATTGTACTAGTAGCGAGAGAGGAGTCATCATATATCACTCGCCCACGCGCATGCCAAGCCCGTACCTTACATAACACCCACGGAACCAGTCTACCCTCAGTGAGCTGCGTTGCCCGCAAGGTAGTTACCCACCAAGGTTTGGGTGGACGCTCGCTGAGCTAGGGGCCGCGCCTATACTACATGTATAGTACATGTAGCTACTGATGGGTACGCAGACTGGTTGGTGAGCTATTTCGGTCTGTTTGTCGTGCATTACACCAGGCGTCGGATCTATGGAACGGACCATATATATATATAGCAAACCTACAATTAAACTCATTCCCGCTCTTTCTCTATTACTAGCGATACCGATTTTAATACATGCATCATGTGACTACCGTCTTGGTGTGAAGGCCGCTTAGGATCTTGTGAGAGTACCGCAGTAATGGGTCACATGATCTATATATTAAAATCGGCATCACTACTAGTACCGCACGTTTGCCAGGACGCGCGCACGGTTTAATTTTGTTTGGTGGTGGTCGGATCGATCTGATTGGTTGCGCAGTTGCATATATAGGAGGTGTATTACCCATACATTACGCCGGTACATGTATGTCATAACTACATGCACTGTCGTTCACGGGGTATTGGTGGATACTGGGTATTGGCGAATTGCAGGTAAAAGTTGGCTTGGCTGTCTCTTTTTTGCTCCGTCCGCCATCACCCAGTATCCGCCAATACCCCCGTGAACGACAGTACGCTGTGTGTGTGTTATGTGTGTGTGACGTGCCAGCGATCGAGTGACAACCCATGATCCGCGTCTCCTCCAAACACAACGCACAATATCCAGTGGACTTGGACCGGGCCTGTGTGTGTTTCTTTTATTTCTGTTTTTATTTTTCTATTTTTTGTTTTTCTCCTCTTGCGATTGAGGGGGTGATTTGGGTGATTTGGGACTTGGCCCATTCTATGGTGCCGCTTGGTCGAGGTGTCGTAACTTAATCTCTTTTATTACGCACCGTTCAGTAGCGTACTGCGCACATTACATGTAGTTACGGAAGAACCATCGGCCAACCTAAGCTCGTTCCCCCAACCTCTTCTGCTTCCGCGAGACTACCTACGGCCAACCATACATAAACCTACCACATGCACATAAGCACATACACACACACACACAAAATCCACACAAATAAACCTCACACATAAACATAAACATATATACACATACACACAAGACCTCAATACCTACATACCTTCAACGTCCACGATGGCACGCACGATGTGTACCACAACTAAATACAATCCTCCCTTTTCACTCCCTCCTTCTCCTTCACCTTCTCGATACCCAGCTCCTCCTCCTCCTCCTCCTCAGCTACGCCATACCAGTAGACAGGAGCAACGGCGCGCGAGGATAAGTGTTGCGGTGAAGCTTATTGAGCAGTTGGAGGTGAGGATTAGTGGCATGGAGAGAAATACAAAGGAGACGGCTGTGATATTTGAGGGTTTGCGGGAGGTGTGTATTTTTCATTCTGTTGGTTGGGGGCCGTAATTGGTTGATGAGTCGGTTGTTTGGGTTGCGGGTGCTAACGGGTGCTTTGGTGTAGAGCTTAAGCTTAACGGATACGCCGGCGACCTCGGGAGAGCGGAAAAAAGAGAAGGAGGAGGCGAAGAGTGGAGAGTGGAGAGGTGAGAGCGGTTGTCATGAGGAGAGTGAGGAAAGTGATTGCGAAGAGGGGGTGGTGAAGAAGGTGGTTGTGTTGAGAGTGTCGGTGTAGGTGCTCAGTTCAAGGGAGAGGGACTCGGTGTGTAGAGGTGGAGTGGAGGTGGAGTGGAGTGATGGCTACATGTACCTGTACACGCAGTTACAGTATACGTAGTGGGTAAACTCAATTAACGAGGTGATTGGTTTTGATGATACAAGTGGCCATGGTTAGCGTTCTGTGTGTCAATGATTTCTTATAAGGATTTATGCAGCAGCGCTAGCTAGACAGACGGCTGGGCGCTAATAAGTGCTAAACTATAAACTCTAAATTTTAGATTATCCTGGCTGTATCTGTGCCGCTACTTTTAGCATATACATACATGTATTTACAAAATGAGACCAGCTGGTAGTTTTAGAAAATCTCAAAACCAGTGTTTATAGCACCACCCAAGTACATATACTAGACCAACCCAATCCGCGCCACATACCACAAGTACTCCATAGCACCCGCTCCGTGCCTCCGAGTCGGCCCGCAACGTACCTACAAAGATACACCCAACCCGTCGCGCCGATCATAACATGGCATGCGGCGTAGCCCTACTAGCCACACACATGCATACCTCCCCACCCCCACCGGCGCCACAGCCTCTTCCTCGTACAACAGCAGGTGCCACCAGTACTACATGTACCTATCCAGGTTGAAACAATAAATATCTCAGATGCAGTGATATCCCCCCGCCGCACCGCCACTGGTGTGCGTCATCGACGATCACTCGGTAGCGATAAGCGATTCGATTCGCCCCGAGAACATGGGGGGGCTGAGGGGGCACGAACGGTTACTCCGCTACGGTATGCTACGGTACGGTACGACGCGCGCGGGTTCATGCGTTTGGGTTTTGGCTTGGGGTTGTGGTTCTTGGTAGAGGGTTAAGTGCTTTCTATTTAAAGTAGGGGTGGCGGCCGTATATAACAACCAACCGATCTCTTATTCGTTTTTGATACGCCCATATATGATCACCCATTAATTCTCAAGCGTTATGGTTATATATACTGCGAAAGAAGCTTTAATTTGACTCTACGAATTGAAAAGAACAGTAACTAGAAGAAATGTATTTCCGCATCCTCCAATGCCCCACTGCGCGCGCGCCGACGCCGCCGCATCCGTATTACTACTATCGAGATACCTCATCGTCGTCGTCGTCAACACGTGCACCATTAGAGCTACGGGGTGAGGTGCTAGAGGAAGAGAAGGCACACATGCCGTACTATGAGCACCAGTATAACAAGGAGCGGCAGCGGCAGCAGCAGCAACGGGGGAAGGAGAGGTTGAGGAGCGGGGAGGCGGCGGTGAGGAGGTTGGGGGGGAGAAGATGGCTGGTTGTGGGGTGGGAGGAGGATGCGCGGTGGGGGGCTTGATGGGGGAGAGGTTTAATGGGTTGGCGGGGTTTGGGTTTTTTTTTCTCCTTTTGGGGGGGGGGGGGGGTTCTTTGTGGGGGAGTTTTTTTATCTGGAGGGGAGTTTTAGGAGTATTTGTGTTTTTTTTTATTTATATATGTAAATGTGTTTGGAATAGAGAATGCCTACAGCTGTTCACCTCCGTTCCGTTCCGTCCTACATAGATGTAGACATGCGCTGGTTGACTGAATATCGCATCTCCATGTAAACCGCCTCTCCTATGGTATCAATCATCTGCGGGGCTCAAGGAAACAAAAGAGTGGCCAGTGCATGTAGTTGTCTCCCCCCCCCGATCCCTCGCCAGTTCAATCACGGGCCGTCACCCGTCAGTTGGGGCCGGGGACGATATCCCAGGGCAACTTGGAAGGCTATTCGACGGCTACGTGGCTGGACTCGGTTAAGCATATGTGTCCGTTTCCAGAGAGCCTACAAAACTACGCTGCGGTAGCCATTTGATCGAATCATCATCATCACCGTAATCATCATAATCTTCATCACTCCAACATTCATTCCCGCATCGACAAAGACTTCCGATAGCACATACACCAGTAGTCTGGAAACGTCAACATCCTGTGATTTCACAAATATAAGCCTAATGATTGATACTCTCTTTCTTACAGCGCAAAATAAGGACATCCTCAGTACTTCGTTCCCAGCAATTTGATACCTGGTGCCTCTAGGGTTAGGGTTTGTCAGTAGCCACCACTCACGGTGAAGCAGCCATTATGTTCTCTCTAGAAACCCCCCAAAACTGCTTTTACCTCGATTCCGCGATATTCTGCTGAAATTGAGCGAGTTCTAGCTGTGTTTCTCTATCCCCAGACCTGCGTTTGTTATCGGTTGCCCCAGGGCTTTACGCGTTACAGCAAGCGCGTCGAAATCAATTTGCGGCACCCCCGAACACGTCTCCCCAACTCAAACCTCCACGCCCGCAATCGCTCAATCCTCACCTCCGCCCACAACCTCACGATACCCACGATACAGCACCTATACCACAAACCCATAAATATAAACACAGCAATGGACGAAGATCTCACCTCCCACTTCGGCCCCCTCCCCGCCGACGTCGCCCCCGAGCTGCAAGCCATGCTACCCCTCCACAACATCAGCGCCGAAGAGCTCTTCTACAAATGGGAGTCCTACTGCATGAAGATGGGCCCCGACACCCGGCCCACCCCCGACACCGTCGCCGCCTTCCGCAAAGATGTGCGCGACCAGCTCGAGAAGGAGGTGCGCGCCCGCAGCCGCACCCAGCAGCACCAGACACCCGCGCGCCGGAAGCCTACCGTCCCCGCAGGCGGTGCTGACTGGATGATAGATGAGCTGACCCCCAGCGTCAAGCGCAAGTTTGACAAAGGGTACGAGACGCCTGTGAAGGCATCGCGAGGGCCCGGTGGTGCCCCTGTGAAGGGGGGGGCGCCGTCGTTGTTTGCGGCGAGGGCGAATGCGGGGGAGGTGGTGGAGGTGCTGAACGAGCATCTTCCGCGGCCGGCGATGCCGCAGCCGGGGGTGGAGGGCGGGTGGGAGGCGCGGGTAAAGCTGGTGGCGAATGTGGATATCAAGCGGTTTGGGTTCCGCACGATGCACCAGAAGCTGACGGAGGCGTCGGAGGTGATGGACGACCGCATCGACGAGATGATGACCGCGGTGCAGGAGCGCCACGGGCTTGCCGACGAGCAGTTTGGGAACCCGTCGACGGCGTCACCGGCGGAGGTCGTGGCCGTCGGCCGCATTGTCTCGGACTCCCTCGACGGAAAACTCAACGCCGCGTCAGTCCTCCTCGAGGCATCCCGGAGAATGGGTGCCGGTGCGAGAGTTCCGCTCAAGCTCGACGCCGTCAAAAGCTTCTCCTTCTTCCCCGGCCAGATTGTGGCAGTGCGCGGCGTCAATGCCAGCGGTGCCTACTTTGCCGTCACGGAGATCCTCGACATCCCGCCGCTCCCGCTCCCTGCGTCTACCGCCGAGACACTGGCCGAGTCTGCCTCGCGCCTGGCTGGCGCCCCGTTGTCCGTCGTGGTGGCGTCCGGCCCATACACGACAGAGGACAACCTCGACTTCGAAGCGCTCGATGAGCTCTGCGAGCGAGCGGCGCGCGAGCGCCCTGACGTTGTGATCCTCACAGGCCCGTTTATAGACTCTGAGCACCCGCTCGTCAAGGTCGGCGACTTTGAGCTGGAGCGCGAGCGAGGCACGCCAATCGCAGACCTGTTCCGCGAGCGCGTGAGTGCAAAGATCCGAAAGATCGATAACAGCATGGTGATCCTTGTGCCGGCCGTGACCGATGCCATCAGCCCACACGTTGCGTATCCGCAGGACGCCATAAAGAAGCGCTCCCTCGAGCTGCCCACTGTATGCCGCCCACTCGAGTGATCCCCCATGATGCACAGCTGACAGAAGACAGAACGTGAAGACGCTCCCCAACCCCGCCACCTTCTCGCTCAACGAGGTGGTCTTCGCCGTATCCACGCCCGATATCCTGCTACACCTGTCGTCCGCCGAGTGCCGGCACAACCCGCCGGAGCCACACCCTATCGCACGGCTGTCGCGGTCGCTCATGGCGCAGCGCAACTACTATCCGCTGTTCCCCGCGGCGCCGGGGGTGAATGTGGATGTACCGTATTGCAGGCTGGCGGACTTTGTCGCCGCGTGTCCGGATGTATTGGTGCTGCCAAGTGTGTTGGCGCCGACGGCGAAGGTGGTCGAGGGCGTGGTTGTGCTGAATGCTGGGGCGGCGAGTAAGAGACGGGGGCAGGGAATTGGGTGAGGTTGTGGGTGGGGCCTGGGCGGGAGGAGAGGGGGAGGGCGGGGAGATGAGGGGGCATAGGGTGTTCGAGAGGGCGAGGGTGGAGGTGGTGAGGGTTTAGATAGGGAGGTTAAAGGGCTTCTTTTTTTTCTTTTCGTGTTTTTTTGTATTTTTTGTTTTTGTTTTGGGATAGTTTAGAGAGAGTGGGTAATGATACCATGCGTGGCCGTGGTGAATAGTAGTTTTCTTTCTCTTCTTTCCGTTTCTCATGGTGATGATGCATTAGATACATATGATGCTAGAATTAATAGGTTGTAATTCTAAGCATAGCTTCTCATCCACTAGTCCGGTCCGACCTCAACCAATGTAGTGCAGTCTACACGACTAGGCCAGCTAGGTGCAAGTTTAAGTGTAAGTGTAGTTACAATCCCTCTTTCCATTTTCTCCCTTTTCTATTTCTATTTCGCAATGCCCCGAAGACGACATGTGGTAGATTGACAGCTTGGGGCTAAGTGTCCCCAGAACATACTCTTTTGTCATTTCTGGAACTTATTGGGCCCCTCCTCGTGTGGTTACATAGATGTATGGCCATCCGGCCCGCCGGGGGGGGGGGGGGTCAATGATTGGATTTACCGGAAAACTGGCTGGCTACCCTCCCGTCCCCTTTTGGCTCTGTGTATGCTTTGGCTGTGGGAAGTGTTAATCTAGGTTTCTTTGTGCGTGGTAGGTAGGTAGGTGCTTAGGTATGGAGCTCCGGGTCTGGGTGCTGAGTTTACGGGGTGGTCGGGGTGGTCGAGTGATGGGCTGTGATACGGCGGCATATAATGTAGGTTTGAGAGACTTGGCGATAGTGACTTATTTATTTAAAAAAAAAGTAACGTAGACCCGAATATCCGTATCGATACAATCAATACTGGCCCCAAGTGACTAAAGCTCGCGGGGGATCTGAACTAATCACTTGTATTTTAGTGATGGGGCACAAGACAAAAAAGTCTCCCGATCAGACACGAGGCCGCAAAACAAAAACATAGTAGCCGGAAATTAAGAGAGAAGACAAAAAACAAGACAAAACAGACAGAAAAAGTCTAGTCTCGAGGCCTTTTTTTTCGAAACTTACGAGTGATCGTCTATGATCTCCATATCAGCTTTAAAAAATCTAGTTTCGATAGCTCCCCCCCGGGGCCATTCTATGTAAAAGGGGACCGTTGTGAGGTAAACTGGTGCGGAGGTTTGGCCAGATAACCCTAAACCTAAGTCTCGAGTCTTTGCGTGATACATGGCTCAAGTGTTGCCAATTCCGAGACCACCTTCTATAATCCACAAGAAAAGACAAAGCGTACTCAAGTATCGTCTTGTTTTGTCTTGTGCCCATCACTAACTTGTATTTTATAATAGACAGGGGCAGCCGGAACACTGAAACAGAACGGGCTGTAAAGTACTACATGCAGATTAATGCGCGCGGCGCGAGTCCTTATGATAGAATGCGCCGATAGGCCACATCCCACCCAAGCCTTGATATGTGTTACCGAGTAACATGGAGAAATGTAACCCTTAGAGCTCCACGCGCAACCATAACCGAACATTACCGCACGCTTGATATTGAGAATATATAATACTACAACAGACGGCTCACAGGTTGTTTTATCAATAAATAAATTATCAATGATCATCATTAAATTGTTTCATGATGAATCACTCGATCTATGATCGGCGGGTCGAGTGATGGCTGGTGAAGCGCTGGCCCAACCGCCATCTCAGTAAGCAGTTGTAGAAATAGAGTCGTATAATTATATCACCTTTTGACAATGAAGGGGGATATAGAGTGATATATCTTCTCAATAAAGATTTTATCAGAACAGTTCCAACCATAACTATCACCCATGTGCTTTCACTTTATCCAATTTGTTCAGCTAGCATATCAAACCCCAACAATTCCCATAAAGCGTTCGAAAATGCCGAATCAGTTACCGTGATATTCTTACTGGGTTGTTTGGTTTCCAAGCTCTCCCAAAACCCTTCTCGGTCATCTTTTTTTCGTTTTCCCTTCTCTTTTCTTTCTCCCCCATCTTCCCTTACAGCCACATTACTTGTTCCACAAAAGATTCCGTCGATCAAGATGAATTTCAATCTCTCCATCGCCTGTCTCTCTAGCTTTCTTTCCTCCGGCTCTATGGTGTGGTTTTTAACCTTTAGTACCGCCTGAAATACTCTCAAGAAATACCACGATGTCTCCTCTACTGCAAGCCTCTGGACCATCATATCCTCGTTGGCTTCATCCAAGTAGGATAAATCTGGTTGTGATAAAGTACCATTTATTATTTCTAAGAAGCGATAGAATAGTCCTTCTAGTATATCTCTCTGATATGTTTTCCCCGCACTCAGAGTCTTTAGGAGCCGAACCAGAATAGTTGTTAGTTCTAAACGAATGTCCCTTGTCGCCGGTTTGTCTGTTGGGTATAATCCCTCAGATAAAAGCCTTCGGGTAGTCTTATAGATTAGCGAAAGGATTCCGACTAGCATTTGGATAACACTGCCAATCCCGGAGGCTAGGAACTCTTTGTTTCTAGTATTGATTGTTTTGCCTCCCTCCTCAATTAAATAACCTAAAGACGAAATGGCCTTGTCACAGGTCTTTCCGACAATTTTTGAAATATCTTCAATCTCCTGTGACTCCTTGGTCCCATATGTGAGCTCGGCTGGAGAGATTGCTTTTGTAAGTTTCCCGTCAATGAAATCTTGTACCACGTCATACAGAGCTTGTGATGTTTGCTCGATAGATCTAGGTACTAAGTGCGGCTCTCTAGCAAATTGCAGTAGATACAGGGACGATATGAGTTTGGAAATCGCCGCTTGGATAAGAATAGGGGTTAGATGATGCATGCAGGAACAAACATATCATGCGGTTGGACATGCACAGGGCAAACACTTACATCCAGAAAACCGCACAAAATCCCCTCCTTCGGGAAGAATATTCTGTGATGGATCTTGCAGTATCTTGCTTGTCCCAGATTGATTCTCCACAGGTTTCGCAATATTTCCTGCAGATACGCTTTTCCTCTTATTTACCGCCTTTCCCTTTCTCTTTACCAAGCCTGCTTCATGTGACACAGATTCATTCGCCTTCGACAAGGCAACAATCTTCTCTGTTAGTTCGTTGACCTTCGCTTGCAGCTCATGGACCCTGTCGGCATCCGCCTCAGATCTTTCCCGCCAGAGCCTGCAAGCCTTGATATGCCGTTGCTCTGAAGCCGGATCTAGGGCCCGTTCTCCGGAGAAAGTGTGCGAGCGGAGCAGATCAATAAATTCTCTGATAGAAAGGGATGGTGGCTTTGTTTGAAGAAGTTTGATTGCCAGTGCTATTCGGGCAGGGGAATCAAGGCGGGAGGGCTTGGATGAGATGCTAAGAGGGGTAGTAGGGGGCGTTGTTGATGACATTGTTGGATGAGGTTGCGAGTCGGGATGCGAAGTGATATCTCAAAAGTTGACATGTCGACACGCAGCCGATTATGCAGGGAAGGTGCACACAAAAGCAAAACATTAAAATCGATGCGGCCCGCGCTTGGGTTTTGATCCGGGAAAGAGAGGGAAAAATACTAATGAGGACATATATGCCACTTAAAGACATATGGTGCGCCCACTCCTAAAGGTGACAAAAATCGGGCGAAAAGTCAAAGGCTTATAACTTTGCCAAAAAAGAGATTTAAAAAAATCGGTAAATAAAAAGTGTAGTACTAGTGATGAACTTTAGCTTTTATTTCCAGATTTTTGATATCTACTTTAGTTAAAAAGTTATAAGAGTTTGAAGTTGCGGATTTTTGTATGTAAAAGGCGCCAAGACTAAGCAAAGTGGAACAGTATTATACCCATTTATACCTCCTCAAATGTGGAATGCAGCAAAGTGGCTAGGAATAAGCCCTCTCATTGGCCTTGGAGTTCATCTTGCAGCCACGATTGTTCCACTTCCAGATACCGCCGTGTCACCTTTAAGAGTGTGCGCACCATACATGTCGCAATATATAGCAGTATGTCAATATCAAGGAATATATTAAGACTGGACTCGCAAGAAGAACATTTCCCGGGAGGAGTTATATTACCAACAATTTTTTACTTGTTGTCTTCGAGAATTAATTACAACATAATTATATAAGTCAATTCCTCACTCAGGATGCCGATATAGCAGGGCAACTATCGTAGGCATATTAGCTTACGAGTCCTATGGAGAGTGCAGATCTCCCGGGCCCTAAACGTCCATTCTCCCCGGTGTCTCGTCAGCCTTGATTGACTACACCCCGCACCCCGCACTGCACACTGACAAGGAGCCCAGCCGAGTGACCCACCATGAGCCATGACCATGGCAATACACGTTTCAGATACATACATGTACATGTAGATAAGAACGGCATGGAACACACACCTACATGGTACTGCCATGCAAGCGGTCAAACCGATAACGTCCAACTGGTTTCATCTGTGCCTCTCAATCAGCGAAGCGATAGAAGCTTGATTCTAAAGACGTTTCTGTCAAGGTTATGATGTATGTAATTAACCCCCGTCTTGCCGGCCATTATGAATCTGCCTACTAATATGCAGTCAACCGTAATAACTACAACCGTCTTTTCGTCATCATTCGATGTTTGCTTTATGTATCGAGAAATTTCTGCCGCAGTGAACGGCAAGGTTGAAAAAAAAGTGTTCATCTCTTCATCTGCATCCGGATGATAAGATGGAAAGCCCAAATCCGTCGAACTTTTGCGGTTCAGGGGTATTGAATATCATGGACCATGTCTCATCTTGAAGGTGCGCACTACTCACGAGGGCAAGGCTGAGCCCAGGTGGGAACTCGTGGGATGGAAATTCAACCGGTATCGTAGCTCTACTCCACATGTCTGCTCAAGTATCGCGTGCACGCCAACATGTAAGTGATCTTGTAGTTGAAGTGACAGGCTCGGTACACACATCCGACTATGCTTAACAAGTCCCCCCTTTAACTTTTGCATCTTGAGGATACTATCGGAGCCACATCGAGCCGTAACCCACATATCGCGGAGTGCAGCAGCTGCAGTCAGGGTTTACATACATGTCTTTTGTTCTCGCCACGTGCGGGCCAAAAAAACTCCGGGGGAAAACAGTTCCCGGATGAAGCCTGCCTGCTTAGGGGCTGTGCCTCGCCTTTATCTGATGTTAAGCGAGCTACCTGTCTGAAGGAGGTGAGAGATGCCGGGGATCGAATTGGATTGTTCGATTCGTTCGATTGACATTGACTGAATCCAGAGACCATACACTCTAGACTCTAGGTACATACTCTGCAATATGTACTACCTACTAGTAGAACGCCCTGTGGAACTACCCAGAAAATCATACGATATATATTCTAATCCATCACTACCACGTATTCATGGCCTTTTCTGGGAGGTTTTTTCCTTTCATTCGTTGATACCTAGCTAGTACAGTGAAGACGTGCTTATTAGCCGGAAGTCCATATCAATCAATAATTACCTACTCAACTTAGCGCTTCTATGCAGGGGGTAACACGTGCATTATTGCAAGGCATGGTATTGCAAATGAATGAAACGAAACAAACAAATCTTCATGCAATACACCCCAGATATTATATGCAGGTCCAGGACAATTTGCAATTGAGAGAAGTCGACTTATTTTTTCCTATGATACGGTCGTATGTACGGCGGCAGCCCGTCATCGATAACCGCGTCTTATGATGGGACGACCACTGGCGGCTGAAACTTACCGTTTTGAATTTTCTAGTAATTGCTATGTAGTACAACTACTGAAGTTTTCATCTCCGACATTTTTACTGTGCAATTTTAGCTCCTTGGAATCTAGTTATCGGGCAACACCCAGATCTAGAATATTCGATTGCCCATCTCCAGACTACATACTTTAATATCATTTTTGGGGTTCTTGTGACAGTCGGAGCAGGAGAGAAAAAAATAGCTTTTTTTTAATAGGCTTCATCGTCGCCGTGCATTAGTTATAGCTCAGGCAACGGGGGCGTTATATCAAAACGGAAGGTTATAAGTATGTTCTCGCATCTTCATAATAAATTACTGCATTCACTTGGTGATTAATCCGATATGTAATTGCATTCTTGGTTAAGCAAAGAAACGTGATTTCTCTTACCTAACATGCAAAAACTTCAGAACTTGAGCGACATTCCCCATGACGATCTTCAGGAACGTCTCCTATTGTTAACTATTCACTTAAGCTTCAATGATTTACAATGTTTGGCATTGTTTTGGTCGCTACAACGCTCGGGTGATGTCCGGTTGGTGCGCTTGATATTCCCATGTAATAATATCGCGTTAACGCACTCCAAACTATCCCCGACACCGACAACCCGATTTCAAATCGCCTGTGAGACAGTGATTAGACGTTAATTTTTTTTTCTAGAAGCTGACTATGGACCATAGGATGGCAGTGGCAATGGCAGTACATTATTATGTATGTCTTGTTTTGTTTTATTTTGTGGTGGAGAAACAGCGCTAAACATGTAGACTGCAGCACCGTTTGAATGGTGATGTGTGGAAAAATGGCTCCGCAAGAAATGTAGAGTATCAGAACAATTCACAAGACCCCCCGAGAGAAGCGAGGACTGTGCGGTGGTGCACTGGAGGCTTTACTTAGAAGTTAGGGGCACCTGCCAAGAAACCGGGGGGCCACGAGAGAGGCGGTGTTATTAACCAGAGAGGCTCAAGAGTTAATGGAACGTCTGAGTGGGGATTCGCCAAAGCTGGTGGACCGTGATGTGCCCAAATTTAACTGATAATAAAGGCAATCCTATTGATAAGATGGTATCTGCTACTTTCGATCTAAGCATCATGAATGCTGATGTTTTATTGGACAGCTATCGCCAGATATATCAGAGGTGCAAATGATCAAAGTGCAAGTCAGGTACGGTAGATAGTTCGCTGCCCGGGTGGTGCTGCAGCTAGCGGTTGGGTTTTGTGCAGGCTTGCCGCCCTGCGTCTGCTGCACCTCGCCAAAAGGTCTTCTACCACCCCCCACCCAATCAGGTTCAGGCATCTCCTTCGCATTTTGTTCCTGTTTGGCATCCCTGACTGCTCCCAGCCGTTCGGAATAGGTATCCAAACAGTAGTCTGAATGTTGTAGATAGTGTGTCGCTGGGGTTCATCAGCATCATCGTCCATCATCCCTCATCCCTTTTTTCTTTTTTGTCCCTCTTTTTGACTGTCTGTTACTCCCTGAAATTCACTGTGAGTAAGTCTGGAGCTCTCACAAAGCTTTGTCTGTTCCCGCGTGTCTCTGCACAATACCGAAAGTCCCCCTTTTAGGTACTGGCTCTTCTCTCCGGCCAATTGAGAGAGAAAAAAAAAGTGACAGGGTCATCGTCGGCCAGCTAGGCGGAAGAGACTGTTGTGAAAATTCTCATTGTCAGATCTCCTTCGGCACCTGTCTTCGCTCGCTCTTACATACACTCACTTCCCCCTCCCCGACATCGTGTGCCCGCGGTGGCTTCCCTGTTGACATATTATCGAAACGAAATCCCCACCCCTCCCGTGGTTGTAGTGGCTACTACTTGGGCACGCCAAAACCAACCAAATTCTACCCCTGAGGTGATCCCAGGGCAGCAGGAGCATAAGCATAGACTTATTACGACCAACCTACGGGAACAGTTATATACATCCATTCCGCTCGTTTCATCGCCCATCCAGTAGCTTTACTATACCAGAGAGAGCGGCATCATGTCGCTCAACGGATTGGATACGCCTGAATTGACAGAGGCATTTGCAAAAGCATGCGCAGAGCCTGGAAGCTGGTACGTCAACTGTTTTTTCTTTCTTTCATTTCAATATATATCTTTCTCAACCCTGGCTTGATAATGGTCAATCATTCTTTGGAGGGGAAAAATGCCTTTCGGTGGAACCCGTCTACAGCTCTTTTGCTGACAGGTATTGTGCTCACTTTGTAGGTTTTGGATTAAATACACCTCCCGAGACGATGTTGAGCTTCTGTGTCAGGGAACCAATGGAGCGGAGGAGATGCGAGAAGCAGCAGAGAAGGAGCCAGATGATTCGCCGTTGTATGGATTTATTCGATTCAGGCGACGAAATATCTTGATCAAGTATATCCCGGAGGGAACTTCGCGGGTTTTGAAAGGTAAGTCGCTACAAATTAAAAAAAAAAAAATCAAAAAAAAAAAATTCATTCTCCGTTTGCGGAATAATAACATTCCTTAATCTTCACAGCTCGATCGCAGGTGCATTTTCAATCCGTTGCTGAAAGGTTCATTCCAAACGACACTACATTCTCAATATCGACTCCTAAAGAGCTACGCGACAATGCATTGACGTCAGCATGCTCAACGCATACTGCAACTGCTTCGATATCTTCTTCGAATAGTTCTCTTCGAGCGCGTCGTTTAACGGATATTGCCGAATCTGCAGATGAGGAGGAGCCGCCTACAGCTGTAATGAGTGCTGGTTCGCCGGTGACATTCGGTGAGATCGATGGAAAAGGGAAGAATAGTCAAGGCTTGGCGGTGGTGATTACCGCACATGATTCGTCAATAACAGATGGCGGACCTGGCTCACCCGTCTTTCTCGATGGGGACAGGGATCTCTTGGGGTCCCCCCTAAGCGCCTCCTTTTCGAGAGACTCACTTGAACCCAGAAGAAAGTCAACAGGTACCTCACCCAGACCTTCTTCAACCGATTTATACGGACCGTACATATACACCCCTAGAGAAAAGGTTCGACTTGGACCTCGTCCCCACGTCGAGCCCGTAAAACGGCCTCATACCTCTGGTGAGCGTCCGAAAGCCTTCCCTAGCCCCGACCAGGAAATTCGACCCGTGGTCTCGGTTCCTAAATCTGTTCAAATTCCTCCAAGAAAATCCAAAGAATCAAGGAATAGGTCCTTGTCCAACGAATCTCTACGATCAGAGCAAGATACAATCTCATTCCTCTCAATTGAGATTGAGGACTCACCACCTCCTTCACCAAAATCACTCTCGCCGGTTCCCTCACAAGAGCCTGCCCTTACTCCTGAAAAGCAGAGGTTGATGAGAGCTTTGCAGCTGAGGAGAAAAACAATGCAACCTGAACTGAAAGAGCAATCGAGGCGGGATGAGGAAGCCGCCCTAGAGATCCAAGGTATGAAGGAGTCAGACGAAATTAGCACCATTGCAGAAACTGACGAGGATGAAGACCGAGAGGAAGGGGAAAATGGGATTGTATCCCAGAAGATAGTCGAGCCAGATTCAAACGAATCTATCGGAGGGCAAGAGGGGGCAGATGTGCTCGAGGAAAGTTCCTGTGGAGACGCGGTGAGTGAAGGGGTAACACTGGATAGGGGAAACGAGCAGACAGAAACGGGAGATGCAACGGAGGACTTGAGGGAGCAGGATGATAAACTACCGGAATCACCAGTAGAACTACAATCTCCCGAGAGCACAAAGGTTCGAGGCGAGCCTGATTCCGACGTTGACACCGAATCCGATCACACCGAAATTTCCATCATGACGGATTCTAGACCCGTAACTATGACAGCTATTCAGCAACCTATCCCTAGCATGATTAAAAGCAGTTCTCGCTCACACCCGACCAAACCCCCGTCACCAGATCCTTTGGCATCAAAGGTGCTCAAAAGAACTGATCGTCCAATTGAAAGCGAGCCCGTAAACGAGCCCCCTGTTCCTGAGGCAGCCCGTTCTGTTTCTGCACCTTTCTTAAAACCGACAGCTCCAGCAGCTGGACCCAGAAAAGCTGTAGGCGGTGGGGGTGGAGGTGTGGCACAACGGATTCGACAGCTCGAGATGCTGTCAGTTCAAAAAGCTGCCGCGGCAGCAGGAAAATCACCCCCTGTGAGCCGAGGCGGCTCCCCGACACCACCGATTCCGCAGTATCACCCAAACCGTCCGTCTAGTGTACATGTCCCAGTCGCGTTGCGTAGGATGTCTAACCCCCCTGCTCCTTTGCGGCCAACATCATCGGTATCGCGTCCATCCACTCCCAATACTTCTGTCTCAACTCTTGGGAACTCCTCTGGGAGTTTCACGTCCTCGTTACGATCAGTTATATCAACGCCTTCACTTCCGAAATCAAGCCCGCCAAAATCAAGCCCAGCTCCCAGGATGGAGATAATTGAACGCAATAACAGGCCCGAATTGCAAGTCACAACTCAAATTACCAGAGACGAGCAAGGAACTCCTCATCCATCATCCCAACCACCTCCGGCTCCAATTCCGGCTCCTGAGTCAGCCAAAAGCTTGAAAAGCCCCAATAGCTTCAGCCGGAGATCCAGCGTGGATATAACACCACAAGATCCAGTTCTGCGTAGCAGGAGTGTAGACGTAGCTCCCCCTCCAACAACAGCTTCTAGAGGTCAAAGTATCGACAGGGGTAGGGGTATTTTATCTAGATCATCAAGTTCAAGAGACTTGGAAAATCTCTCCGAGAAGATTCCCACACCCAGTTCTAGCCCTAAGCCCACACCTACCTCCCCAAGACCACCATCAACATACACGAACAGCTCGAAGAAGAGTAAGAAAGAAAAGGAAAGGCGTGGATCTTCTTCCAGCTCTGGGGGATCAGGGCCGTCTAAGGAAAAATCTAGATCCAAGTCGAAATCTCCGACAACCCCCAAGTCACCAAAGAGTCCTGGATTTTTGCAGAAAATGAGTGCGGCTTTAACAGGCAAGAAATCAAAGGAAGATGTACAAGCCCCCGCTCCTGTAGCCCCTGCCGAGCCTGCGAAAAAGTCATACCTTTTGGCTGGTTGGATAAATGCTCAACTTCCGGATACCATGTTATGGAGGCGGCGATGTTTGAAGATAGATTCAAGTGGTTGGCTGTTCTTGTCTTTATCAGAAGATGAGGTATGATTCCTTTTTATTCCCTTGAATTTGAGATTCCTCTGACGTATGAAATAGAATGCGCCACAAACTAAAAGATATCACATATCTACGGAGGTTCGATCGGTTGATTTACCAGATATGGATGAGCAAGAACTCCCCCACAGTGTGAGGCTTCATCTCTTTGAAGGCGGGACTCTGCAATGTGCTTGTCAGAACGCCAATGAGCAGAAAGAAGTATTGGGAGTGATTCGTGGTTGCATTGCATAGATGGCTTGCCCACTCTTCATTTCATCTCATTCTCTAGCATCCAGAGTTATTCGTTTACATACACTGTTTTAGTTTTGCGGTCTTTTCTCGATAAATTTCAACCTTGTATTGCCAATACTTGTGGCTGCAAAAGAAACTGAATATTACAGACGATACTTAATGCTTCCCTTTCTAAAAAAAATATCTAGTATACTTTTCGTTATCACTCTTTCAGCTATGTTCTCGTTATACTCATTGTCACAATCGTGCCGGCTTTTTTTTATTATCATTTAAAGATTCGTTATAAGGCAGGAGCCGTTGGGCATTTGTGCTCGCGGTTAGAAGGGTTGGGGCAATCACCTCCCCCTTTCCTTTATTCACTCTGCAATGCACCTATATCAGGGGTGCAGTTTTTCATTTTGCCGTGGATTCGGGTTTATTCTTTTATTATTCTTTTTACAACTCTAGATCTACCTACTAGTTAGTGTGTTTTTATTCTGTCTTCACTTCCTGTTTACTATGTTAATACCCCCGATTACCTCCCCATACACCCCTCCCCGGAGATGTCTTGCTATACTGCATTGTTTGTTTTCTTTGCTTATTAGTTCGGTTGTGTGCTTGATATTCCCCTTCGGTAGAAGATACCACACCCGTTTCCTCCACTCTACCGTCACGGATGGCTTGTGAGTAGGAGTTGGGCAGCGCGATTTGATAATCGCAAGTTTTTTTGTCTTCGAGCGAATAAATAACCTTTGTTCGACCTAACTTTCCGTTGTGATTCGAACCATGTGCAAACCTGGTTCCGTTGTAAATAAGCCTTGGCGGTCTCTATTCAGGGTCCGTTCAGGGTCCATTCAGGGTCCAAGTCGCACAAACCTTAAATCCACGTGCAACGAAGTATCCACAGTCTCCATCATTAAACGCAACTTCTAAATGGCAACCTTAGGGCTCCCCCCAACTGCTACTCCAGGCCAGCCATTAGCCCCATCAAGCCGTTATATTCCTGGCACTGGCGTGCACATCTTTCACTACGAAGTATGTGCATCTATCGTTGGAATCCCGCAGCTATCCCCTAGCTCACCTTCAGGACTTGAACAAATCTTGTCTGTTCTTCCCTGCACCGATTCCACAAACAAAAACGGGATTCTTCCACAAGTGGGGGCTATAGTTTTGGGAAAGGTGACGAGGATAACCCACATTGAAGCTACATTGGCTATTTTTGTTGTGGGCGAAGTAGTCTGCACTGATGAGTTTAAAGGTATTATCAGGTTTGTTGCAGACGTCTATAAGCTATGAGTTAGATAAGCATTAAAAGCTAATGTAATGTTCGAGAACGTAGAAGGGAAGATGTACGAGCTTTCTTGAAAGATAAAGCCAAGATCCTTTCCAGCTTTAAGCCTGGCGACATTGTTCGCGCTCGGATTGTAAGTGATATCCTGTCCTATAATTTTCCTAAGTAAATCACCTAATTATGTAATTATCTGTAGATATCACTTGGTGATCAGTCAAAATACTTTCTCTCAACTGCAAGCAATGATCTTGGTGTTATCGTCGCACATTCGGGTATGAAACATAGGCTTCGATTCCCTCGAGCCCAATATCATCATGTGTCTAACTTTATTAGAATCTGGCGATCCACTAAACCCGTTAAGCTGGCATGAAATGGTCTCACAATCGACGGACATGATAGAAGAACGAAAAGTTGCAAAACCGATGTGACACTAAATACATCCATTCATTAGTTTTACTTGAGATCTGTCATTGGGTGGGGAAGGGAGGGGGGAAGGGGAGGTGAGAGTTGGCCGTCTTCAAAAAAAGGAAAACAGCGTTTAAATTAGGTCTTCTAAAATACAAAAATCAATGGAACCCCATTCTCGTCATTATGATGAAACCTACACAAGTAGCCATGTATCTTGCATGTGTCTGGGCCTCGAATCTTTAATCTCCTAATTTTGAACACGAGTGAATTAGCTTATAGAGGAGTAGATCTACATACATCTTAGGAATACTATAACCTCTCGGTAAATGATAGATCTCGGGTCCTGCAGTTTTAGAATCACGATTAAGAGTCGCCCAATTGGCGCTTAATTAATCGCTCAATCAACTAAGATCTGTTTCTAACTACATGTAGCAATGCGCACGTTGTTATTTGCGCACGTCATATGACTGAACCACCGTTGTAGAAGATTATCTTTGCCGTGAACGAACGGCTCACTGTACTTCAAGATATCGATACACCAGTATTACCGTATTGTTGAAACTCCGCACATATATATTGTCATATTTTCTATGTAGTTATGCCGGCGTCACGATCGGCCTGTTGCTCACTACATGTACCTTCTCTCTGTGTGCGGAGCATAAGCCCCAAAACCCCCACATCACTGCAGTGCAAGCGGCTATGCGCAGTTTTATATAGCGTACTCCAGCATGCGCATTAATCTTGTTTTTCACAAATACATGTGTAACGTGCATATAACATGCGCAGCCCTTTCTTTTTTTTTTTTTTTTTTGTTTAATTCATCGCAGCCCTTTCTTATATTTTATGTGAGAAATAAAAGATCCGGGCCGCAGAGAGTTCTTACTTTGCTATTCAAAAGTTTTAATTCCTAGTATAGTAATAGGCCCTATTATATGCCTAAAAGTGTACTTTGAAAAGCTGAAAAGTGATTTATACAGAGGTAAACTCTATAGAACGTATGCGAGCGGGGTTTGTATATCCTCCGGGGACGTGTGGAGTGGACATGGTGCTTTGAGGGCGGTTTATCAGTAAATTAAAGCGGAGATAAAGACGGATGGGGGGTTATTTTTACCTGTCTGTGGTAGTTGTAGATACGTTGTTGGATGAGAGAGAAGGGAGGAAGGGAGAAGGTCGTTGGTCAGGCGGTGTGGTGGTAGCGGAACACGTAGAACATCTAGCCAGATTGCCAACTCAGAGAGGGGGGCTAGTTTTGAATTTTGTTTCATTTTTGTTTCTGTGTGTAAGCTCGTTTAATTGTCAACACATGAACGCAATATAATACCAATTGATGAGTTTTTAGCCATGAATGACGTAGTACGGTATCGCCGTATAACGGCATGATAATTCAGTCTCGATGAGCGAACCAGCAATTACAAATAGTTCTCGCACATATATCCTAGTCACCTTTGATTCAGTATTTCTCACATGAAGAGCCTGCTTCGCCTGATGCGTACGAGCGCTGTACTAGCTCACACCACAAAGCTGAAGTCTCGACACCATATATTTCGACCATTTGACATAAATAAGTGCAGTATCTCACTACATATAATTATAAAAACCAAATCCTTTACAATCATACCATTGACATTAGCGTTGTCTAGTAGAATGCACATGCCAGATCATCGAAGCTCATCAAAACGACATTCCCATCCACACAAGCCTAACACCCGCCTTTGTAATATCTGCCCTAATTATGATACTTGGGATAACCCCGGACACGCAACTACAATAGCAACTCCTGAAACTTCGGAGATGGAGAATTGGGTCAGAGTACAAGACCTCGGCGAAGGTTCGTATGGAGTAGTATGGCTAGAGAAGAAAGGGCAAGAGGCGGTTCGGGCCGTGAAGAAAGTCTCCAAAGCGAATATTATCCTCAACCAACGAGAGCTATATGCCTTGAAAGAGCTGAAAGAGGTAAACATTGATTGCTATATTATACCTGTTGACGTAAAAAAATTATACGCTAATGCATACACCATTTAATAGTACCCCGAATACTTTGTAGAGCTATTGGGATCGTCTGAAGACCAAAATAGCGTCTACTTAGTGATGGAATATATCGAGAACGGCGACCTCATGGGCGTCGTTAAGAACCGCCAAGGCACCGACAGAATCTCCGAGAACGAAATAAAATCGATTACATGGCAACTACTTACTGCTTTAGAAATTATGCACAGTAAAAACTTTTGTCATCGTGATCTAAAGCCTCAGGTAACACATCTCTCTCTGCAGAATACTTCCTCTACTCATGTAGAAGTAATTAAGATTTGGATTATATAGAATATCTTGGTGGCCTCGACATCACCCATTAGAGTAAAAATCGCCGATTTTGGCGTTACGAAGCAAGCTTCGGATAGTACCCAGCTACGAACGGTAGTGGGAACATGGGGTTACATGGCCCCTGAGGTCCTAGGCTTTTCTGATGCCGAGACCTCTGGGTACACGAGCTCTGCAGATATCTGGTCACTTGGGTCTTTACTTCACTTCATGTTTACCAACGAAGTCCCGTTTCCAGACAATCGAAAACTGATCAATTACGTCCGGGAGAATAACGCACCCTTTCCAACAGAAAAATTACAAAGGGGAGGTGCGAGCTTGGCTGCAAGAGATTTTATTAAAAGCTTGATGAGCCCCTTCCCGGAGAAAAGGTTGACCGCGAAGCAAGCATTAGAAGCGCCATGGCTAAAAATTGATGAACCTGACCAGATCAGTCCGGATCCAGTTTTAGAAAGTTCCTTACCAAATGATCCCGAGCTTACGGTCAGCCTACCAAATGGTTAGTCTCGCATCTACATGTATAATCCTGCCTATAATTATTCCGGTGTGAGGAAACATGGAAATTAACGAATCATCCATCAGATTCTGGTAATTGGACGGCTAGGCCCAGCGCTAGCTACCCCAACAAACTTTTATATTTACACGACTACAATGCCCAAGAGGAAGGATTTCAGAGCACAGACTGGCCAACTAGAGTTCTCAACGCGGCGAGGCTTCCTTGCGTGGGATATCTAGACTTAGCCCCCTGTGGCTATTTAAGCGAACGGTCGTTAGGATTGAGTGCAGAGTCTATATATCCTAGATCACAAGATCTAGAGGACGTATCATTTTGCCAATCGCACATCATCCAGACCTCATTCAGGCGAGTTATTATATCACTCGGAGCATGCATGTATCCCAGGAGCTAATAATTCCAGCAGATTGAGTCAAGGAGGTTTCAGCTGGCATAAGAGCTCTTCAAAGGCTATGCAATGGCCAAGGGCATCATGCAAGGTGACCTCATGCGGCAAGAAAATCTCAGTCACTACAGCAGCCACAGAAAAATATCCCTCTCCAAAGGCAATTGGAGCGAAAGTTGGGAAAAGACAAAAGAGTCGGACCCGGAAGCCGAGGGTCTTATGCTATTCTTGTGTAATGGCACTATGTAAGCTTCTTGCAACAGATATAAAGGAGTAAAATACATGTAGTGCGAGGGCTTATGATCTCCGGCTCTAATCATATAACTTTTATATTTTCGTTTTGATTTATTTTCATTTAACATCGAGAATATTATTATAATTCTACGTACATATATATTCAAGTTTCAGTAGCAACGTAATATGAGATGCACCCAATACTATGACATGCCTATATCTAGGGCCCATGGTTGACGAGAAAGCTCTTAGTATATCCACCGGACTATTTTGAATTCCGATGCATAATAAAGTAGGCAACTTTATCTTGTTCCACCTCCTCTTAAAAAGTAGACACACATACTAAGTGATATTCCCACTCTCATTTATACATCAAAGGGGCAGACATCACGTACCTTCTATTGTGGGTTTCTTATCCTTTGAGTTTAGCTATCACAAAGATAGATACAAATCGATTATTTTATAGAGCAAAAGGCCGTAGTTAATAATTAAAACGGATAATTGGTGAGGGATTGATCCAGGTTTAATAACTGGAGAAATTCGAGAGAAAATCTACACTTTTAACCCATAAAAGGATAGCCTAATTCGGGTATAATAGGAAGTCAGGGGCTAGCTATGGCTCAACTCATTTTGGTGGGTACGTGTGTCAACTTGTATCTTGAATTTTCATTGGCCAAATCCACCTTTAGCTCGAAGTAATTAGAGTAGCTATATATGGCCTTTGCTTGAGCATGAGGCTTTTACTCCAAAGGCTTATTGCTACTCAAAATGACACGCCCATCCACCAAAATGAGTTGAGATAGGTGTGAGACCATTATATGTAAGACAAAAGTTTCACCTGCCCATCCTCATAGCTGGCGGAGCTGCCTGAGCTGCCTGTCAGACCGCCGAGGAGGCTCTCACGCTCAGAGCTATTTACTGCTAGTTATGAGTACATATATATTCGGATCTTGCACTTAGAAAATCTCCCCCTGAATTTTTTGAAAAGGCAATATCAGTATCTCCAGGACATGGACTATGATCGATGTGGTTATATTGCACCAGGAAATAATTGGTATATCGATATAGACTAATGTTAGAAAGTATATTACGTCTGTTAATCATGAATGGGTATATATCCCTGGTACGTCTATCTTCCCCGACCGCGAACTATCGACATATTGAACACCTTCTCGCATCACATTGCGCAAGCGATGAACATGTACAATGATTCAATTATTACAGACTGAACACAGAATAAGATTTCAATTAATATGAAGGCTTGCTCGTTGCTTAATCTATACGATCATATAACGCTTGGATTCCTTGGGACGCTCTTTGATGGATAGCGATAATTGTGCAACTAGGAGACCGCCACGGTCGATCAGGCGGCCCAACGGCGAACGGTCCACCGCGGCCGGTGCACCGGTGCACCGACTATGAATGCGGACAGGTATGCAAAATAATGTGCGAAGACATTAATAACGGCTTAGCTTTGAGAATAAGCGTTAGGCTATTTCTGAGTTTGTCCGTCAGGGACGCGCGCTGTACTGAAATTCGAGATGTCGAGGGACGCCGGGGCTTGGCGACACTAAGACGGCTACCGCCCACCCGTTATTTGAAATAACGAACCTATGAAAGTTTGAGTTGGGCAGGCTCTATTACTTTGACACCTTCCGAAACTTATAACCAACATATTCAACGACCAAAAGCTTAGGTATGTAAACATGTTCAAATCATAACCTATCACTCGACTGCCAAGACAGCCGCAGGTCCGCAATATCAATGATCATGGGAGCAAGAATTTGGTTTACCTTCTGGCCGGTCTCCCTATTTTTTTTTTGTTTACTGATAAAACGTAGAATAAACCTTTTCTCTTTAAAATTCGTTATATGCATTATCAACGCTCAACACAAAACTATGTTTGATGTTGATATATATAAACCCAGACCGGGACGAGTCATACGATCCTAGGAATGATACTTGTTATACCAGGGCGCATGAAGAATATAAACGTTATATTTACCTACCAATAATGTAATCTCCAACCTCCTTTGAAGTCTTGAATGAAGATCAGTGAGACCAAATTCTGCAATTTAACTCCGAGTGATTAACTATGATGGCAATCATCGTCTTAGACATGGTGTATAATCTCCAAGAGCTTTCACCACTTAATAACCGAGGCAAATCCTGTATTGTATACAATATTTTTGGTGTTTGAAAGGGGTTTTTATTGCCACTAATAGAACACGCGGGCACGTATTTACCAACCCAAGCTATATAGGTACGAGGGACTTCACTTAAGTCTGCATCGCGGCTTAGAATAAAGTTTGTGCACTTCTCAAACCTTCTTGCTTGAGAATAAGAGGTTATTTTCTGTTTCACTGTTATCACGATATTATCTCTTAAGCCGTCAGGACCGATTTCAATCTCGTTACTCATACCTAATGCGGAAGTCGTGATATGAACATCGCAGAGAAGTGATCATGATGAGGTGAACTATCACGGTTTAATGATAAGAACTAGCGTGAACAGCTACGCATCATGATCACTTCTCTGCGATGTTCATATCACGCGCATTAGGTATGAGTAACGAGATTGAAATCGGTCCTGGCGGCTTAAGGGATAGCTCTAAATCTTGTGTGGGTTAAGCGAGTAATTGTAGTTGATCCAGTGACCTCTTGGGGCAAGGGGCGTCGCTATGGTGGAGATATGCCAAACAAGGTCTTAAGAGTGACAGCAATTCACAATTGTGAGGTGAAAACTGCTAGTGTGGCTTGTTAATACCTACTCTGTGTCTCTCGATTCGTCCAGTTATGTAGCCACTATACTATAAGCTGGTTCAAGTATACATCCTCAACCAGTACAAAGCTAGCTCTGAACAGAATCTTAGCCAAAGCCACAGTAAACATCGGGATTTGAACGGCCAGGCGGTAAGAACTTGAGTTTGTTGTGCCTTGGCCCAAAACCCGGTATTCACATTGGGCTGGCAAAAGACGTACCTTACCTAGAAACCTTTTGTGTCTTTTGAATGAGTGAAGTTTATTGAGGGTATACGGTTATTATAACACATATGAATTCCGTCCCTCACTAGTGAGAGTTAGCTGCCCAGCGCAGAAGGTTAGCGTCATAGCCTGTATATATAAGGACAAGCCTATGGCCTAGTAGGCTATATATCTGACGTTTAAAGCCAATATGCAATGCAATACCTATCCTGTTGTACCAAGAACCCCTCTTGATTTCTAGATCTTCTCCAGTTAAAGGTTTAGATAAATGAGTAGATGGTCAAATTTGACCTGATCGGCTGGTAGAGTAAATAGTGACCCTCGACGCACGCGAGCGTTTTATATAGGCGTGACGGATATATATCTATCGAGATCATAATATTAGATTCCAAGGCAAGTATTACTCCGCAGTGACGTTCCTCTTAATAAAGATTATAATATGAAACGCACCCTGAAAGGCCTAAACTATAAAATAGTGCGATAAGTAGGACGAACGTGGAAGATGACGCTCTACTAGCTAGGCCAGCAAACACCACCCCCACAAACGAAAACGGCCTAGAACAAATATCGTTTCTATGCAACATCTGACGAGAGTTCGGTGCATGCCATGGCAGAAGCTAGTTGCGGAAGTTAGTATTCAATTATCAATCTCGGTGAAAATAACGCACATCGTCTCACGGCTACACCGGGGGTGTCCTTATACAACAAGGGCTATTGCATTATGCTTGCAATTGCAACCAATAAGCGTAAATCGCCGCTATACAGGCCCTATCATGACAGCCCGTACCACTTGAATGCATACAGTTGAGTAGAACCCTGAGGTATTAGGCGGGAAACTCCCACACACACATACGAAGCTATGATAAGACATAATTGGCTGTATCTACCCTGTTGGGTGCTTTATATCCATGTAGCCAGTGCTTAGCTATAGGTTACACCGATTTCTCCAGCGGCGGCGTAGTAAAGATGATAGTATATGTATGACATCCTGAGCGATCCGACCTGACGCAGCCCGGTATTCCATCACTGCTCTGTCCTTATTCAAAGTTGTTCGCTGTTGTGTGCTCGTAAGCGTTCAAGAAACGTAGCGATATAAGGCTGTGCGGTGTGTAAACTGGTTGTAAGCGGAGATATGCTACTTTGACAGCACACCCTTGTTCCGATCAACGAATTACTCAACAACTTACATAAACTCTATTTTAACCCCATTCCAGGCACAACTCATGAGGGATGTGGCGGCTAATGTATTGATTGGTGTCGAATTGAGCGTCTGTGCCAATTGATTTCAATTAGACATCTGGCTAAGCTATTCTGCTTACTGTCAGGATTTCAGGACTTGAGCGGCGGGGAACTAAGTTGCCTTGCCTCGCCTTGAATCCTCATTTATACCGCTCTATTAAGTGGGCGTTCGAGTGGAGTTCTGAGCCCAGATTAACCGAGGATCATGCTTTAGAAATTGGAAAGTTGAGATATTCGGATGATGATGTGAGACTCCGTTGATAGGTAGCCGGCTATTGTAGGTGGCCGGTTGTTGTAGCCGGTTGTTGTGATTTGATATTAGAGTTTTCAGAACGCCAGACACAATAAGTGTGAGTGGAACCTAACGTCGCCAGTTGTTCACAAACAATGATGGTAGAGAGACTACCAACCTCATCGTTCATCAAATCTCTTCTGCACATGATTGCTTAGCTACAAACGTGGCAGGAATTGCTATTATGGTGATTTGACAACTGCCAAGAGCGTGACTGAGTACATGTAGCTAGGAACAATATAGAATATCCCATGGTTTGTCCTCGTACTCCACCGCTTTCATCCTCTCGTACTCTACCGCTTTCATCTTCTCGCTCTGTATACCACCTTTATCCTTTATACCCTCTTCCGGGGCATGCTGGTGTCTCCAAATATTCAACTGTGAATCTATCGGCCGCGAAAGTCCAAACAAGGGAAGAATATGTAATTGACAAAAGGAAAGCCAGTCCATGCTTCTTTGAGTTGTAGGTATCCCGCTCAATCCAGATGAACTGTAGAGCAGACCGGGTTCTAATCTCAATTACAGCCGATCATCAAGATCACACGTGGGCGATTCATGCTCGTTGCCATTATGTACTCTACAGCGCCAAATAAAAGAAATTCACAAAGACTATTGCTAACGAGCTAGAATGTTCTCCGAGAGACACCATTTCTCCCGGGCGTCTACCATCAAGGCCAAATCAGTATTCTTGGCATGGCTTATGAAAGCCAGTAAGTCCTTGTCCCAGGTATGTATCGTATGTAGAATAGGACACCATGTTATGCACCCACGGGAAGGAATTGCTTTTTTCCTATAACACGTACCCGTTAATATTCGTAACGCATCGAAACGTTAATTGAAACACTGCCTCTCACGGCAGTTGTGCCTACATACTTGTGGTTTTGCGCGCGCCCTTTTGAACTCAATTGATCATAGAATTCGATAGGTTGGGTAACCTAGCCGTTCCCTTTCCGGATCCTGTGATTTTACTAATATTCTTGTGTATATAAGAAATCTTGTGGGGTTGGTTGTACGATGGGGGAAGGCCCAAGGGGAAGAGGTTCAATGGTTTGCCAAGCACGCACTCCTCGGATAAGCATCTCGCTGTTTCAGCAACCTAGATACGCGTGACTGAACAAGTGTGAGGCAGATGAGCTAAAATTCCATCATTAGCACGAGCTTTTCGTTAACCAATTAATGCCCGATTTTACAGCAAAACGTTTTTAAGGCAGTGGCACCCGAAGAAAAGCGGTTTCGATTGAGTCCCAAGGACCACGAACCCGACGCTGCAGACTGAATTCACTGCAGATTTCAAGAATTCGCACAATTCGCCCTCAAGGCTCTTGTGTTTCCATGTTGGTCAATGCGGCGGTCAGCTGTTGTAGTTGATTTTGGTGGTGTGAGTCCTCGTGGCTGGCTCATGCACAGCTCGGCACTCGCTCTCTAGCTCAACCTCGTGAAGAAGGAAAAAAAAAGGGAAAAAAATTTTGTTCGCTCTGAGTTCCAGGCGTCTGGGTGAGTTGACGGCCGGTACCGACTGGTTGTCCGCTTGATTTGAGCCGAATTCGCCTCACTCAGCAACCACCTTAATGGGTCAAACTGCCTCTAAAGTACCTCCGACGCGGAGTGAGGTGACTTTTCTCATACCAGGTAGTAAGCAGTTATTTGTAGGTACCATTACTCGATGAAAACCACAAAAGGTACCTCGTAATGTAGCATCCAGAGGCAAAAGGTACAGGGACTGGTACCTACGCGCTGTCCTCCACATCCTTTAACGGACAATAGGAAGAGAAAGAAAGAAAATTTCTTCCTTCCCCACACACGCAAGGCAGGAGACTTCGATTTTGGAACGGCGATTCGAATCTCAAAGTATCGTGATATCTGTCTGTCAATGGATACTACCATCGTCACCTGTACCATTCCCCAACTGCTACTAGTAGGTACTCTGGATGTCACCGACAGTCACTCTATATTAAAGACCTGCGGGGAATCATCGGCTGCAGTGAGTGTTAGAGGTTTGGTAAATTAGCCCCTCCCTCGAACCACCGTGCCCCAGGGAGAACCGATAATTTGCTCGGTTGAGTTTACCACGCTAATTGTTGTACTCGCACTGTTTTTTAACGAGGCGTCCCCTTAGAGAAAGTTTGCAAACTGGACTGAGGTGGTTTGTAGTATTACGTAAAGCATCCAACTGTTATTGAGCGCATACGTATCCCCAAATGGAGGGAACATACAGCCTCCTTGTAACTTGTTGAAAGGGCAAGTCAGAGTGAGCTCTACATCGACCTTTCTCCGAGATGCTAGATGCTGTCCGCGGAGATGTGCGATAGGAAAATAAATAAACTCTTGACACGCCAAGAGTCAACACCTGAATGAAAAGGATCGCCTTACACCGTCTGTGGACTCGTCCCTTTTGGTCTTGGGATCACCCTGCTCCCTCTTCCACCATCACACCCACCTTGGTTACGCCTGCTTTTAAAGCCTTGGAACGAAAGCGAAATTTCCCCCGCAATTTGCCTGTTACGGCGGGGAAAGAAGGTGCGGTGTGGTGTGCAGGGGGCCCTGATCGTCAGGGAGCCAGAAATGCCATTTCTATTTTCCCCTCTCGATTTGCGTCGATCTAGACGTCCGTTTTCCTTACTTTTTTCTTTCCCTCTCGCGCACCATAGCTTCTGAGGAAAGCTTTCACTCATCGAAGCAGGGAACAAATAAGAAAAAGGGGATCACGTACCGGTTTATCTATCATCTTCATCCATCGTGAACGATCAGATTGAAATGATGTCACTGATGACAATATCGATATATCCCTTAACAGTCAGTCTAGGCGGATTCGGTTTGGGGTTGATGTTTACACTTTTCAGTGACCGCGCAAAACGATGCTTGAGGCGCACTTGGTTGGGCAGGGTATCTTTGAGCTCCCCCTTCTTTTCTCGTCTACTTACGGGGGCTTTCTACTTTCCAGCGGCGCGTGACGTGGGTTTAGTAGGGTATTTCTCATCCCTGAATAGTGGAAGCTAATGTTGCTTGCTGTCGCCGCTTGCTCCATGCAAAACAAACAACGGACGCCAATTTTTCGTTTTTCATTTTTCTTATTTTTGCGCGAACCACAATTGAGCTGGGGCCGAACATGCAAGATGCTTAGGGTCGCGTCGGTGGTCGGCAACGATCAGCGAAGTGTGAGGCAGCGCAAAAAATAGATCAATGATAATTTGCACGAGCGCTCATACTCATATATGACAGTAGCTATCCCACAGTCGGGACGGAGCTCGTACATACATACATACATGCTTTAAGCCGAGTGCGAGATGGTGCATGGTAGATGTGCTGTTACATATTTCCGTCAATCTGGCGAGGTGGATCTACTAGGGGAAGATGGCAGAGCAACAAATATCAGTTTTGAGGGAGATCAAAGACAATTTGCTGCGAAACTGAACAATGGAGAAAGTGTAAAAACACGTGGGCTGCGCAGAATTGGTTTCTGGACCGTTTCTGTTCAGTTGGAGGAGAAAGCTCTCTATGGAGAAATATACTTGTGCTGCGCCATAGTTACCAAGCCGGAGTTCAAAGGATTCAAGAGCCGGCTTGGCCAACCATGTTGAAGCTGTGCTGATTCACATCGAGAGCTTACATACATGTAGTTCCAATAAACCTAAATGCTCCTTCACTTCTTTCACTTGCTGTCACAAGTGCTCTTTACTCTAGTGGTAGAATAGTAGGCAGCCCAATGTCCCCACTGCTTTGGTATATGCACTAGCTGCGGATGATGGACCAGGGCTGATCGTGGTGAGGCTTGGGTGGAAAATTTCCACGCTCAATAATTTTTTTCAGCCTCCAGCAGACGGCGGGCGGGCCCTTGGACATATAAAAATTTGTAGGTGATGTAAGACTAGGCGGACCTCGGTGTTGCTGAAACAGGCAGCGGCGGCGAGCGAGCACATCAACATGCACCATAGGGCTGCTTGGTAGACTCGGTAAAGGATATTTTTGACAAGAATGCGCTGCAAGCCTGCAACAGTGGGACGGAGGCAAGGAAGTGTTTTCCAACGACGCCGCCATCTTCCCTCCTTCCCTCCTTCGATCATATCCATGCTAGTTAACCTGAAACGGTTTTTTTTTCCTGTCTACCCGTCGATTTAGCATTGGAGTCCATCTCAAGTCGGCCTTTTTTCCTTCCTTTTTTTTTCTTTTCTCTTTCACTCCGTAAAACAAGAACAAAAAAACGAAAAATGAATGCAAGATGGTATGCGAAGTTCAACCCTGGAATGGGAGTGCGGTAGTTGCAAGTAGACGCGATGAATGCATAACGCACATGCGCAGGCCATACTCTAAACGCATATGTATGGATGGATGGATGTAGGTAAGTGAGTAGGCGGACCTCCATGGAGAGTGGAGGAACAGAAACACGGGAGCTAAAATGACGACCAAGAAGTCAAGGTGCCTTTCAGCATCGTGTTCATGAAGATCCCAGAAGAGGAACCACTTCGTCTGGAACGACCCGAAAGCAAGACCCCACCACTCATCACATCAGCAAGCACTTTTATTTTTTCCTTGATGTGCCAGAGCGTACTAGCGCTGCGGGAGAGCAATTCTATACGTAATGAGAAACCCGGGGTAGTCTAGCGGTGACCAGAAGAACATAACGCCTTCGCAGGGCAGCATTGCAAGTATGGATGCCATGGCCGCAAAAGCCCAACCAGTCTCACCATGTGAGCGCCTGAACTGCATCGTGACCACCTACCTACCTACCTACATACTTCTTACTCACCTACCTACCTACCTCTCTCTTTGGGCCTCTGCACTCAATCACTCCACTCACACTCACACTCACACTCATTCGCTGTCTGGTTATTAAGGAATCGAGCAGTATATAGCTTCAGCAGTAACCTCGCCGAGTTACTGCCTCTTCAATAGATTACCTTTAGTTCACTTTGCCAAATCCCCTTCTTTGCACTTACGATACAAGTTGGGGTATACATACCTACAATACATACTATCCTCTCATACACACACACTCACTCACTCAGGAGCTTTTACTACATAAGCTGTGTGAACCCATTCAATCAATCATATCAATTGCCTAGAACTGCAGCTCTCACTCGCCCATCATAACCACCACAGCTGCTAAGCTGAACAACCACAACATCCCATTAACAAACGGCTGTGCACCCAACACGTTCTGGGCTGTTCAGCTGTGAGTTACCGCGGGTTTTGGGGCTAGGTCTTTTTTTCGGAGGAGGATGGATTTGGAAGTAAAAGAGCTACGACAGAAGATCTCATAAACAGCTAGCTTTCCCGCACACCCATCTCTTTCTCAAATAATTCCAAACCTTCAACCAAATAATTGCAATCCCTGCTGGCTACTATTTCCTAGCTTCCTCACTACAGCTACAACGTTACTACTACAACAACTACAACTCAAATCACAACCACAGTTGAAGAAGTCGAAGCTACCCAACTCCAACCCAAGCATCATCACACACAGTTACTAGTGCCAGATCAAGACGTCAGAAATTGCAACTAAAGTTATCTAGCTCAATTGGTCAACGAGTAGTGTCCGCCGTCACAACCCAGCCCGCACACGTCGTTAGTTCAGTTGTTGAGGAACGGCTAGCGCCAAAGGGGTTTTTCTTACGACATTTTTATGCCCATATATCGAAACCTCACCAGCAAAACCTCACAAGGGAATAAATTTCCTCGACTACTCCTGCACCCTCCATCCGACGATCCATCACCAGCAAGCTCAATGATATACCTACCAAACATCGAATCGCTTTCCTCAAAGCAAGGGAACTCCAAGAGACGCTTCTCTGGATCCCGCTCTAGTATGGAAGGAGTTCGCCCCATGCTTGAATCCTTCCGCTCATCGAAATCAACGCTCAAGGCCAGTGTTGAGGTCAGTCCAGAGATAAAAATGACAATTGAGTCACCGCCCCTAGTCTGCTACGGGGCACCAAAAGAGTCGACTGGTGCGCTCTTGTCTGGCCTCATCCACCTAGACGTCAAGGAGACGCAAACATTCGAAAGCTTCACCATGTCCTTCAAGGCCGAAGTCCTCACACGACGACCAGTAAGCACACATTGCCGGGATTGCGCCGTCAACATCAGCGAACTCCACAAATGGACCCTCATCGCCGAGCCCGTCCTCCTCAAGAAGGGCATCCACACCTACCCATTCAGCTACCTCGTCCCCGGCCACCTGCCCGCCACAAATAACAACACCCTCAGCAAGATCACATACAGCATCTCCGCCTTGGCCATGAGCGTCAAGGGCGACGAGATCAAGTTCAAACAGCCCATCACCATCCAGCGCGCCATCCTGCCCGGCCTCGACCGCCACTCCATCCGCGTCTTCCCCCCCACCAATCTCTGCGCCTCCGTCAAGCTCCCACCCGTCGTCCACCCTGGCGGCGACTTCCCGCTCGAGATTCGCCTTGATGGCGTCGTGCCAAAGAAGAAACAGACCCGTTGGCGACTACGCAAGGTCTCGTGGCGCATCGACGAGAACTGCCGCGTGGTATCGCCGGCGTGCAAGTCCCACAGCAACAAGCTCGGCGGCGACGGAAAGGGCCTGCTGCACGAGGACTCGAGGATAATTGGGTCGGGCGAGCTCAAGTCGGGTTGGAAATCGGACTTTGAGGCGGCCGGGGGAAAGATTGAGATGCAGTTTATGGCGGGGATTCCGGCGCATGCGGAGGCGGCGTGTGATATCGACTCGCCGTGTGGGATCGTGGTTTCGCACAATCTGGTCATTGAGCTTATCGTTGCGGAAGAACACGTAAGTTCTTTCCCCTAATCCAATTGATCTTTATCTTGAGAACTAGCCCTTACTGACTATCTTCCCCGCTATTACAGTGCCCCACAACACAAACCCGCCTGATAACACCCACCGGCGCAGCGCGTGTCCTTCGGATGCAGTTCCGCCTCGCCGTCTCTGACCGCGGCGGTCTCGGCATCTCATGGGACGAGGAGACCCCCCCAATGTACGAGAACGTCCCCGAGGCCCCGCCGCACTACGCCGGCATACAGTGTGGAGATATATCGGAATTCCTACCACCAGATTATGAGCATAGCTGCTGAACATCTCCCCTCTCTCTTGCACATACAGCACTACTGCTACACATCGTCACCCCACATCGCATACTCACTACTACTACTGCTACTCTTGATATTTGATTTTTTCCTTTGTTTGGGGTGGGGAGCGGGGGGGTTATTTGGTATTATCTTTTATTCTTTCCGCTTTTTGCGAAGGGTTCATTGCGGGTGTTTTATTTTTTTTATTCTTTCCTCTACTTTTATTCAAGGGCCCTCAATTTCTCAACTATAGACCAGGTGTTTTTTTCTTCGTTTTCTTCTTTTTTTTCGTTGGTGTTTTCGTTGTACAAAAGTATATCTTTTCTTTTTCCGGGTGAGCCCGGGTGAGTGAGGGGAGGGTGCACCTAACCATACTCACCCCATCTACCTATTCTGTTCCATATCATGTATAACTAGAGAGTCATGATTTCTTGTACATGGACCTTGTTTACGCTCTTCACGATGCACGAATTTCCTTTTCTCTTTTCTTTTTCTCTCTCTCTCTATGGAGCCGGAGGTGGACAATTTAGCTAGGACTGGAGTGGACTCAGGGGTGGTTATGTTATATGGGTACGGAGCGGGGACGGGAGAGTACAATATACCTAATAATGAATGAATAGAGGAGAGGGAAGGAGACTGAGTGGCTATACCCATCTGACGATAATTGTGCATTCTGCTCTACTCCCATCGTGATCTTGTGCAATTGGTTTGTTGTTCGCGGGGAAGGGCCCGATTGAAAGGGAAGGAGATAGAGTGGAGAGATAGGGGGAATATCGGAACGTCATGATTGATGCAGAAACACCCGACGGCGTGCGGTGATCATGACATACCAATTGCAACGGTGTCCATCGATCAGGATAGTCAAAAAGGCAAGTCACAACCCGGTTTTTAAGCATTGTGTGTGTACGTGCATCATCTCATCTCATCTCAGAGTACATAGAGTGAGTACATGATGATGTGAGTGTGGAGTTAAAGTTATATAGAGTACAAATATAGATAAACTCTAGTGGGCTGTTCTATATCTCAAACCCGTTTTTGTCGTGCGGCGCGCCGTTGCCAAGTACGGGAGGAATCCTTGTTTGAGCTAGCTTAACTAACTGAGCCCTAGCCCTAGCCCTGGCCTCTGTCACGCCGTGACATGATTGTTTGCGTGAGTTTGCTTGGAGTATTATTTATAGTGGGGAATATTTATAGTCTTCTCTCGTGGTGGTAGTGCGGCGTAGGCGACGGGTGGTAATTATGTACTTGTCCTAATTTACGATTTCCAGCGCACAATTGTCATAGGCTACACATAAACAGAGCCCGCTAGAGGCCACAAACAACGTGGAACTATATGATCGTCTCGCTTCCGTGCCGGGCCTCTGCTTAGAGAGAGTGGATGCCGTTGGTGGGAAGAAGATATCCTTATTTGGTGGTGGTGAAAATATGGTTTGTTGTGTCGTAGTTTCATGGTATGCCAAGCACATACGGATAAGCGTAACTTCCGCTGAGGATGGTGTGAGTCTTGCGTATCCCCATACTATCCGCTATTCCCGACTCGTCTGTTGACACCACGTGTGCCTGCCTATCTGTACACTCGGATGCTACACCTTCGGGGAACAGGTCTACCTCCATATACTATTCCGTGGACGGGTATCACCAGAAATCATCACCCTACCAGCTCTAACCACCCAGACAGCTTTGCATTGACATATGACCGGGCTTCATCTTTCAATGAGGAACGGACTTCAAGACACCTGGGCCTCCTTGGGCGCGCAAGATGATCGTATCCATAGAACAAAGTCCTGAACGTTTCGGCACCGCCAATTATCCAGCCGCAACCTCTATACGCAGTATACGGGCTGGCGGACCGTGGGAGAGAGGATGTAAGGGCGCAGTATGAAGGCTTGGCTTGGGCGGCGACCGAGTGATATTTCATGAGCGGTTGATATATTGCAACTAGCAAGGAGAGCACGGAAAGATTCTTATCGTTTTGCTGGTTGGGGCAGGGGGTCCTGAGATACTTGCAGCTGAGCTTTGATGGGATTGGTACGCACAGTTCTCGGTGTCATCTGCCGGCAAGGTTGTCGGAGCGGCTGTCGGCTAGGACGTGATAATCATAGGTTATCACTCGGTCTGTTCTTCCATTGGCGCTATGGCCAGGATCTCAATGGGGCGGTTTAGTACAAGACTCGTCGCTTTTGGCGAAGTGAAGGTCTGTAAACAGAATAAATATAAATATAATAGTGAGAATATGGTGGAGGGGCTGGGGGTCAGCGGCGATCTGTTTACCGACACTGAGAGAATTAGTAACGGTTGTTTAATTATTTAAATTAAACCATTCCTTGTCAGTAGGACTTGGCTAGAAGTAGTCCAAAGGATGCTCGCGATCGTAATGTGTCTAGCTTGGGGTATTACTTCTCTTGACTCTTCGTCCATGGGTTTATAGCCTCGTTTATTCGGCCCTGGGGACTGTACTTGCATGGTATTCATTAATCCACAGCCTACGTTCTCAGTGCGTGTTATCTGTAGATGGGCACCTTTGCTACTCGATATTGTTGAGCTACCTAATGAAGATAAAATCTTGATTTTGAATGATCCCATAGACGGATGCCCCCCTCCATATGTTGAAGGCGAAGATATAAGGTAAAGATGCTGCGCTGAATTCCTGTGGTGTTATTTCATCGGGGTTAAAGAGGGATACATATAGTTCATACGGACAGGAGTTATAGGTGATATATACGTATAGCAATATTGAGGGAGTACTTGTACGATTGTGACCACGTAGTAACTATCTATTTATGAAATGCGTCAATAAGAATTGAGGATACGTTTCATGACCACGTATATCAGTTTCGGGTACCTGCCTTTTTTTCTGTTAACTGGTAACTCGTCCTATTTCCTAGCTGTGGCTACTTTTTTTAATTTACTGACATTTCAAACCATTTCCTGAGCTATGGTCGAACATTGACCCTATTTTCATGTAGAAGACGGCCCAAAGCCACGGCAAATATCATCGGCGGACCATCGACTCGATTAAGAAAACAAGAGACAGTTAATTAGAAAATCCACCCTCATTATTTCTCATGAAAACCAAGCCGTTTCATCCTTAAACATGAAACCATGCTCACTCCCGGTCAAGTTAAACGAAAGTCACCGACGATAGAAGCTGCATTTCGGCTCAAGTGTTTCATTAAAAAAAATACCCAGTATAAAATTTACCACCATTGAATGCGAATCACGGAGCTGCGGCGAAGATTCTAGACTTGCCCGTCTCGGTCTATTGGACTCTGCTAGCTTCCCATAGAAAGATGGAATACGGTATCTTTTACATATCTACATCCTCTCTACCCCCACCACGAATACTTCTTTCAAGATAAAACAACCATCAAAACCGACCACCAACCACCAACCACCAAATCAAAAACCCCCCTCCAACTCACCGTCACATCGATAATCATGCACAACTACAAACAAACTTACCTCTTCACTCTCCTCCTCACTCTCCTCCTCCTCTTCATCACCGCCCCTGCCCCCGCGCACGCCAGCCAGGCCACTACCACCTGTCTCCTCAAAGATACCGTCTCCGAGTTCAACTTCGAGCCCACCGCCAAAGACGCTTCCCGCGCGCTCACCAAGTTCTGGTCAGACTGTACCAGTGGCGCCATCAAAAAGCCCTTCATCGCCTCCGGCGACACCCAATGCATGCAGCTCACCAACGTCGGCACAGCCAACATCAGGCTGTGCCCTCCATCTCTCAAGGACCGCAATGTCTGGAGGAATGGCATAGAGTACAACTGTAACGAGATCAGGGTAGCCGTTATGGAAATTAACGCCTACTGCACAGCTAATGGGTTGGCTGCGGGGTCGGCGTTGCTGGAGGATAGGAAGAGGGGGCTCGTGATTGTGAGGAGAATGATCTAGGATTACTAGGGGGTTGGAGATTTCCCCCCTGCTTTTTGGGGTTCTTTTCTTACGTTTGCGCGCTAGAGATGCGATTTCTAGTGGGGTACGTGCTTCTTTTTTTGTACACAAGGTCAAGTAGTTATAGAAGCTTAAATACCAAAGTCAACTTCTAAAGCTTTAAACAGCATGGTCTTCGCAATCCTTAGAAAGTGAATAGAGAGACAATCGTTCCCCAGAATATATGGTATACCATTCTAGTCTGTTCAGTAATTTCTTATACCTACATGTAATTATCGGAGAGGGTCTACGTATTGTTGGGTGCAAAAGTTCTCGTGATTTTTTACAAGGATGGGTCATGAAACGACTATCCCACGACCGCAAAAGATATAGGGAGGATATTAACACGATTAGAGGGCTAAAGATTGATAGAACATACTTCTTCGGTCTGAATCCCGATTACTGACTTTATGGATTAGACTTTTGGGTAATTTCTGCTGGTTACTACGCACCCCACAATACTTATGTGAATCTGTTCCAATCCGTGTTGAAAAAGATAAGTCACAAAAAATCACTCGAGGCTCGAAGCCAGGTAGTCTCAATACAAAATCTCAATAATCTTTCTGTAAAGTATATATTTACTCAAAAATAAAAAATAAAAAAACTCGTCATAAAATCATTGTCGCCAACCAAGCCGTCATTCATCCATCCATTCCCGACCTTACGGACCGAGCGTCCCCAGCACCTCTATTCTTGAACAACCTCTCAAGAAGCATGTTGGTCTCAACTTCTCTTGCCTCACTCTCCGTGGCCCGAATTTTCTCCCTCATATGGAGCTCTTCCGCCTGTCTATGTAGTGCCGCGAGCGCAACTAGCCGCTGGTTCTTTTTGTTTATCCTGAATAACAGATTCTTCGCTGCGATTTCCTGGTCTTGAAATATCCTTTGATAGGCTACCGAGGGCTTAGCGAGTCGCGAACTTCCTCCGCTAACGCCTCCATGCTGGATCTCGGACAGCCTGGCATAGGTTTCGCGTGCTGTGGTCGCAATCAATTGGTTGACATGTTTGACGTCCTCGTCGAAATTTCTCAGCTCGTCAAGATCATTGGGCGGAATGGCAAACCGATCATCATACGCCGTGGCCGCTTCGATATCACTCATCACTGCGCGACTAACCACTAGAGGGGCGAGGCCCACCTCGGCAATGTGGGCACTACTGAACTCAGGTGCTTCATGTGGGGCCTTGAAGGGGTTAAGAACCATAGTATTTGGCGGACCACCGTTCTCTGGTTCGTGCTCTTCGATGCATGGCTCGCCCGACGGTGTGTATCCCACAATTCGCCAGATCTTTTGCCCCCTTCCTGCTGCTTTGTGTCCCACATTTCCGCCTCGGATACTCCTCCTATCCAGTTCATACATCTCTATCGGGTCATTTCCTTTCTTCTCTCCCATCCCAGGCCTCTCGGCGGTTTTTGGAAGCTCCGCTACAATATCGGGCTGCTTCTCCTTCACTGGCTCTACCACTTCTTGAAAACAGGCGCTCGGAATGGCGCCCTCATTGACCTGGAACTCGCCCTTCCGGTCCGTCTGTAATATCTCGCCAATCTTGCTCTCTACCTCCCATAGTAAATCATTGATTGCGTCCTCCCTCGTCACCCACTTCTTCCCCTTCGCCTTGCACTCTCTCTTCCACAGTACCTTCGAGTTGAAATCCGCATGCGAATCGCGCAGCGAGCACGTCTTTGGTAGGATCAGCGCTGTACATGCGTTCGAGACGCCATTGTTGAAGGTGTGATAGAACGTTATTAGCTGAACCTCTTGCCCGAAGAGCCATCTGCAATTCTCTGAGTACCCATGGCCTTTAGTATCAATGAGGGGCCAAGGCTGGATGGGTCTATCTGTGTGTGCTAACCTAGTACCTGCTCGCGCCGCTGGGAGCTCGTGGGTTTCTCGTCGCCATCCATAACCGTGCAGGGGTTGAGCTCTGGGATTTTATCTGTTAATGTTGCGGGCCTGCTTCCTGTCATTGACTAGAGTTGTGCGGTTTATGAAAAAGAAGGAGGAAGAGGGGGCTCAGCCTGTAGTGTTAGCTGGTGGTGTGTCCAGCGAGCCACCATGTGATTGGTAATATTAATAGGTACCAACGTGGTACAACAGCGCCTGAAACAGAAGGTTGGCTGCATTGGCTATACTTGACCGTGTGGATGTCCGAAATTGGAATCGGGCGGGGCGTAGAAGCACTCGATTAATATCATATGCCTTTTTTTTTTTTTTGGAAGGGATATGTATTTGGCCGTTGCTGTAATATTGCACTGCGGTACCTACGAGTCTACCAGAAATGCGACCCAGTATTGTTAGATTATCCAAATACGGATGTTTGGCGTTAATAACCTGTATATTTTGCCTATTATCAGGCGACATATATCTGGCACACTGCATGGCTGTTGGGTAAAGACGTTAGAACCAATTACCGGCACTTGAATGTTTCCTTGGCAGTATCTAAAACGTTGAAGATCGATCATGAGCTAGGCCGAACGTGTAAACCTTACTTTCCTTTAAAAATTAAAATACTAGGGTTCCTGTGTGTCTTTTGTCTAGGTACACGGGGGCACGGGGGGTCATTGTTAAGGATTCACACACCATAAAATATTATCCTACGGAATTTGAGTTGTCGAGTATGGGTACCATGTGGGGAAAACATGCTCGAAATAAACTCGGTCTCATTACTCTTGTGGACCAGTACTGAATACACGCCCTGAAGCATCAAAAGCGGGAAGTTCGTATAGCTGCCATCCTTCAGGAGGTACAAAGATCTAGAGGCTTCTAGCAAATAAATTAAGAGTTTAGTGCGCCGTGCAATTGCAAGTCTAGTCTACAGTTCGATACGCATTCTGCTTGAGGGAAAGCATTACTACATGTAGTTCTATTATTGTAGAGTATTCACCGACATACCTGTATTTATAAAGGGTTTAGATCGATTTTATGTACTGAGTGTCGAGATCCGATGATCCTATTTCTCTTATCTTTTAGTCATGTTATATCACTCGGGGGGGGCCGAGTCAACCGACCGGACAGGGACCATGAAGTGCTTGTCTTTCATCAACAGCTAGTCTATTTTCCTTCAAGAGACGACTCGAATGTAATGACACCCGCCTGGGCCTAGTTTAACCCCTCCCGGCCAGACTCAAGTGTTGAAATGCTAACCCAGCCTACATGTAGTTATACGCTACTAATTAAGACCCCGAGTAAGCCCATGGCCATAATTACAGGCGCTTTGTAAAGTTATTGGTGATTAGTTTCGAACACCTTTCAGCTTTGATACCCAGCTGCAGTTAATCACCTAGGTAAGTCAGAGATGTACGTACCTACATGCTTTAGTAAGTCCATGTCATGCCAACTTTGAGCCTGAAGGATGTTGGGTGACTGCGGCAGGGGACTATTTCCGGCCGGGTGCCGTCGGAATTGGTCGGCATCATTTCTCTCAGAACAAGTCTCCGTGTGATGGTGAACGAATGAACAGCATGCCGAAAAACACTGCCCACGACCAAATTTTCATCAATGTCGAGTAGCTTAATTACACTTCAAGTACCCTTCGACCCACCGCTCTTCTCTCTCTCGGCTTAGTAAGCAGGAGGTAATGATAGAATGAGCAGGATGACTGCGTTAGTCTCCACTAGCGTGGTTTGGTGGGGCCCGGGCCTATATACAACTGTAACATAACCCTATTACTTTTAATCTGTCTGATCTCGTACCGTACCCAGCTCATATTCCGGTAAGAAAATCTGACGGGGCGAATATATAAGCTCACCTCTTATCCTAAATTCTAACGGCAATAATGGCCTATGGGTTCGTACAGGAGGAAAGGACATAATTACATATATATATATATATATAAGTCGCGCATAAGATTAGCTTGATAGTAGCTACATACATGTATACGTAGATATAATGAATATATACAAATGGGTTATCCAACTAGAGTGAAGTGAAATAATACTCTACTCAGGCATACGCGGTGGTAGGTTTCCGATTGGTCCGTTGAGAGGTGAGAAAACATGCCTAAGGTCACCCACACATTACGCAAAATATCATTAAATCGGAGTTGAAATCTTCTGGAATCTTCTGAGACAAGTTTTGTTGACACCGCTAGTACCTACCGGAGGTCAAACACAAATTGGGTAAATATACCCTGGTCTGAGATCCGATTCGATTATGTCCTTAGCACACAACACACATCATAACTTTTGGAACTGCCATGGCAGTCTTCTTACCTCTTATACAGAGATTTTCTATGATTCAATGACTCTGGAGATCCGTCGAAGCTGGGATCGAGATGTGCCGAGTAGGCACGTACCCACCAACAAGGGGTTCTTTATTCTCAGTAGATGCTTATACTATTAAGGCTACCCCACGCGCGCCTCCAAAAAAAAAAAAAAAAGACATGCAAGACTCAAATGTTGCAACCACCCACTCCCAGGAGGCTACGTAGCTATGACTTCAGAGCTTTAGACACAGAAATTCACAATGATCCGCTCTGCTCCTAGGCATGATTCGTTTTTCAGTATATCATTAATTAGTACAGCGAAAAGTAGAATTATTGTAGAAACAGGGGTCTAAAAACAGGGTTTCTATGGCTGGGCAAGCCAATAGGGCTCCTCCCATACTTCTACAATAATCTTACCGCAAGCTGTACACCAGCTACCGCCCATTAACTACCCCAAAGGAAGTAATGACCCAGAAATAAGAAAATGTTGCGTTCTTATACATTAATCCCATCCTTAACCTTAGATCTTCTCCAGATCACACCCTGTACTTTGGCGTCCAAACCTCAAATTCAAAAGTCTTACCGCATTGTCCCCCAAAACACCTTCCGCTATCCCTCTCTCCAGCCCAAATGAATCATTGATGGCCTTGTAATTGGTTGTCACGCTCAACCATGGTTGATCCTCCTCCCCCTCCAGAGGTGGGAAGAAGGGATGATCAGTCCCAAATAAGACTCTGTCGGCACCAGCTACGTCTACTGCGGCCTTCAATCCAACCGATGAATACACCACTGCATCTAGTATGAGATTCTTGGATAATACATCCCAAATGCTTCTCTTAGGCGCTGTATTTGTGTCTTTGAGATGCGCGTCGTGTGCAATAACAGACTCAAGGCGGCCCGCAAGGAAAGGGAGGGTACCGCCAGAGTGAGCGAGGAGCAGTGTGAGGCCTGGGTACTTGTCAAAGACACCAGAGAGGATGAGTCGCGCAACTGCAATCGTCGTTTCAAGGGGAAAACTACGTGCGTAATCTCAGTACTTAGGATATGAGAGATACAAGCCGGAAAGGGATATGTATACCCTAGCGCCAAGGGAAGAACATGTCCATACTCGGACGCCCTTGGTCCATACACCTCTGTAGGCAATCCATAATGAGGATGTAAAAACATTGTCTGCCCAGTCTCCTCCAGCGCTTCATACACCGGGTTCAACCTCTCGTCATCTAGTCCGTTGCCTAGCCCAGAAGTACCCATGACAACACCCCTAATCCATGGCATCCCTTTTAACCTCCGAATCTCTTCTGTGATCTCTTCCACGCTTGCACTCAATGGAAGTGTTCCAAAGGCATATAACCGGCCCGGGTATAGTCCACAGCTGGCGTCCATATCATCATTGATGAGCATCGCTGTCTCTGCAGCCTCAGAGGGAGGCAAGAAATCAAGCCAGGGGTTTGCGAGCGAAACAACAGAGATATCAATCTTGTGCTGGTCCATAAAGGCAATCTTGTAACTGAAATCATAGTACTCAGGACCGATAGGGCGGCCGCGAGCTGTGGAGCTGTTGGACGAGTCTTCGCCTGGAAGAATTATGAGTCGCTCCTCGGTAGAGGGGGGGAATGTCCGCACATAGGGGACTGTATCTCGGGAGCGGAGAACTGGAAGACGCCAGGGTGTTAGTTGTTTTTTGGAACTAAGGAGTAGGAAAATGAAAATCTTACGGTCCATATATGCAGGGGGGTAGACATGAGTGTGGATATCGACAATTGTCATTTCTGCGGTATTAGGATTTGAATTGGTGGGTAAAGGTGAGTTTTCTGTGTGGGGGGTATGAGTATGAGGATGAGGATGCCTCACCTCCTGTCTTCTTGCGCTCTATATACTTATAAGATCTATTAGCGGAAATTTACCCTGTGAGAACAGCTGTCCTTCAGTACGGCTGGGTACGTGCGTACGTGAGAACCGATGACATACGTACATGTACTTAATACTTACTTGAGTAGGTCCTAGGGGTAGATCCGGATTGAAACCGCACACACAAAGAAGGTAAGTGATCTAAAGACTGCAAAAAGGAGAGCTCCGATTGGCTATATCCTGGAGAGGACCTAGAAGCTCCGAGGCTCCACTAGCCATCTTGTGTAGAGTGCTCTACCTGACTATTCATCCCCCGCATACATGTAGATTGTAGATATATTTAAACAACCCTCCAAATTCCTCCAAATTGGTCGGGGACACGCGACGACAACGGCGGACGGGCCCGGTATTATTCCCACTTCGGATAAATATTACTGAGACTATACCCTATTTCGACCTTCTTGGCATCTGTTTATCGCGATAAGCAGCGTTTATGGAAGGTGGGCAGGATGGTTTTGGATAAGATATGGGCACTGTAGAAGCCGGAATGTGGGGTAGGGCTCGGCGGGTCCTGCAGAGTGGTGATAGGTAACCCTATGTACCTATCTGCTGATATGAGTGATGTTTGCGGTGATGTTAGTGTGTAGAGTACTTGATAATACGAGGCGTTTCTATTATATATCTGTCTAGCGTCGCACTCGTCGACCTATCCCCTGCTTGTAATCGAGAGTGTTCAGCTATAGCTACAGCACCTACAAACGTGCTCTCCTTGAGCCTTACTTTACTAGTAGCACGGACTATCACCAGTCGTATATGACAAACATGGTCAACGCTCCTCAGGCCGTCACGACAGCTGTCTCCAAAGATGAGTTGTTCATTCCTGTAAGAATCAAGCCTGGAAACCGCCTGACCCCACCACTCCCGTTCCTTACTGCCACTGCAAAAATCACACATACTGACCCAGCGCCTAGCTAATCGATTTCTCCCTCTTTCTTAATGGCACAGATGAAGACAAAAAAGCTGCAGCCAACGGTATGGTCGACGGCTTCAAAAATGCCGGCTTTATGTAATTCCCCTATCAAGCCTACCTCCCCAGTACTATCTCGCCAACTGACCCTCATAGCTACATCAAGAACCACGGAGTCCCGCAGCCCTCGATCGACCGTGTCTTCGCCGAATCAGCCCTTTTCTTCGCTCGCCCTAAAGACCAGAAAAACACACTCGCCTGGACCACACCCCAGTCAAACCGTGGGTACGTTTCTCACGGCCGTGAGAAAGTAACACAACTCGCCGACCCCAGTCTCATCCAAGCGCTTCGCAATACAAACCCCGATCTCAAAGAATCTTTTGAGATTGGTCGTGACAATGTACCCGGACTACCGAACCACTGGCCGGAACACCTTGACGAGGAAGGGAAGGTGTTTACGGAGACGATGAAGGCCTTCTTTGAGACCTGCAAGGGGCTCCATATCGAGGTTATGCGCGCCATAGGCTTGGGCATGGGTCTAGAGATGGGCTTCTTTGATAAGTTCACCTCTGGTGGTGATAATACGTTGCGCCTGCTCCACTATCCAGCCGTTAAGAAGGATGTATTTGTTAAGAATAGGGACCAAGTTAGGGCAGGCAAACATACCGATTATGGCAGCATTACACTGCTGTTTCAGGATGATAGAGGCGGCTTACAGGTCAGGAGCCCGCAGGGGACTTTTGTGAATGCAACACCGATTCCGGGAACTAGTGAGTATTTCATATCTATTTAACGAAGTTTTGGGAGAAGAAGTGTAATGATGTGATCGATGTCTAACTTACGTTAGTTGTGATTAATGCTGGTGATTTGCTGGCGAGGTGGTCGAACTGTAGGATCAAGTCTACCGAGCATCAAGTCGTAGAGCCGCCCATTGCGCCAGATCATGATGAGTATCCTGCCCGTTACTCTTGCGCGTAAGGCCTCACCTAATCCCCTTATTACTTTATGATATACTAATCGTAGAGATATTTAGATATTTCTGTAATCCGAACTTCGAGCAGTATATTGAGGCACTTCCAGGGACATACCAGAGTGAAGAGGACAAGAAGTTTCCGGGCATCCTAAGCGGTGATTACCTAGTGCAGAGGTTGCAGAGTACTTACACAGCTTGAGCGCTTGTTTTTATTTATTGTGGGTTTGAGTTGGGGTATGGGGTTTGGAATGCATTGACTTTTGGGGCGGACTTGAATTGTGATTTTTTATTTCTACTGCGAGTTGCAATCGATCATTTTGAAGAGCATGTTGTCTTGTTGCAATGATGATTTTGATTCGAGTCCCGTTCCTCTACATGTACTTGGTGTGGCGGGTTATTCTAAATATCTATCTATGCCTGGGTGTTTCCCGCTGGAACGACTAACTATAACTAAGTAGCAGGCACTTAGGTACGTAAGTACGTACACATATAGGAAACAAAATTGCGAACTCAACCGAATAACATAGCACTGTGGCTTTGCGAGGAGGTGTCTTTATGGCCTAGTCCTCAAAACTTCATCTTCAAACGGACAAAAAATACTGCCTTCACGGGTCAGTAGTACCATCATGATATTTTATGGATCAGAATACAATAAAGAATCTTAATAGAGAAAGAAAAATATGGATATTTTCTTTTGAATTATACCTACGGACCTATACTCCACCCCCTAACGTAATCACTTACCGACTAATAGATTTAAGCCCTGGATCCAATACCCCTGGCGGATTGGATACTTCATGCCTTCAGCACTTTTGATTCTTCATGCTGGAATACTAACTTCTACTCTAGCTCGAAGCGATCGGAATGAAGCTACTCTATTAATATATTGGAAACCATTTTCGATCCTATCTATTACTAATATACACCGGCAGGTAATAAGTCATGGGACGTACCCGTGACATGTCTGCATTTGGACGCTGCATATGAATCCGAGGGAGAGGACTTCAGCTCACAGAATTGTCAAAATGAATGGAAATGATTGAGGACACCGGCAAATGGATTATGAGTTCGGGTTCTTCTCAATTGAATGTTTATATGGGAATGAGTGTGTGAACTCAGTCACTACTTTTGGGAGTTGGCCCCGTAGTGAGGGGGGTAATGACTGGACTGCGAGATATTCTTATTATTTTAATAGAATCATGAGTAGTCAACCAAATTCATTCAGAATAGTATCAAGATGACGAGAGATATCTAGGCTATAATATATATAAGGTAAGACATGAATGGAAAATTATGATAAGAGTAAAAATATCTAGAGAGTAGGATCACCGGGTCTCGGCGCCAAGCATCAACGCAAAAAAAAACCCGAAAAATACAGTATTAGTACGGAATTGACCCCCCTCTGTTTTTAATACACATTTTGACTCTTTTGGACATACTCTCTATCAGTTTCCTAAAGTCTTCCGCTACAAACCGGTCCCACTCTTCTTGCAAAGTCTTACTCAAGGCTGCATGAGTTGTCACTCTTGGTTCTCTTTTGTTGATCCGAGACTTCATTATCCACCACAGGTTTTCGATGGGGTTGAGGTCTGGTGACTGTGCAGGCCAGGGCATTTTCTGGATATTGTATTTATTTCTCGCTGCTGAGGCAAGTTTTGATTTGTGAGGTGATGCTCCATCCTCCATTACTATTGCCTCATGAGTGGCCCGATACCGGCTTTGATAAAATGGTTTGAGAGCGGGCTCAATGACCAATTCCACATAGTCTTTGCCTAATAAGAGTTTAGTACCTACTAGTTAAATATATTTGTCCAGTGTATACCTTTTAACCCGCCATGTGGGAGGATGACCATAGGGCCTTTATTTCCCAGCTGAATACTTCCCCAAATCATGATTGACGTTCTACCACTCTTGAATGAAGGTAGGAGACACTCCTCACTATCGATCTCATCCACAGCTCGGTAAACCCAGCAGGCACCGCCATGAAACCCAACCTCAAATCGGGACTCATCAGTCCAAATTACTTCGCCCCACTCCTCCATTGTCCAAGATTTTCGCTCCTTACACCATAACATACGCTTGAGTTTGTGTAATTTGGTGAGAAACGGCTTGCGTTTTGCAAGTCGCTTATGCAGGCCTCCCTGTTTGAGATACTTCCGTGCGGTCTTCATGGAAACTTTTCTAGTGATGCTTTTGGTGAGTACACCGAGGTGCATACGCCGACTTCGCTTAGCTAACGATATGAGATGTCTCTTCTCTCGCTTATTCAATTTCTCAGGCCTGCCCGATCGAGGTTTGCTGTAACGGGGGTCTATGGACGTAGGGACTATGATGCCAAGGAATACAACCGAGGCGAAGACGTAGCAATAGGTATTCGAGACTGTGGACTATGGAGTGGCTCTGCCTAGTA